>NC_080543.1:17079857-17679857 GCF_028640845.1 Ahaetulla prasina
TAATCATAATAATAAACCTCAGAGCTCTGGGATGTCATTAATGGGAACTTCAAAGTAAAAATGTGCTTAAGTTATCAGTGTTAGAAAGCAATAACTTGGATGGAAAAAAAATGATAGTTTAGAGCTTGGGAGTGTTTGTGCAAATGCTAGCTTATTTTTTTTATTTCTCCATAACTATTAGTCTAAACATAAAATATGAATTAATAGGTAAATGGATTGGTATAGTATAGGTCCCCAAACTCTAAAGAGACATTTAGTTTTCTGATGGAAACTTCATTCCCTCCTGTTGGGTGACGGAGTTTGTCAGAGTATGAATATTCATAGATCAGCCAATGGGGACTGTTTGGATAGATATGGCAACAGGTCAGCCATTGGGGACTGGCTGGAACAGGATGTGGTAACAAGGTCAGCTAATGTATAGGCATAGCAACTAAATCAGCCAATGAGCTGAAACAGGTTGGAGCCTGGGTGTGGTTTAGGTTAACTGATACGTATAAAAATAAGTTGTGTGCTCCTATTGTTGTCTTTCCTTCTGTTAACTGTGCTTCTGTGATTATGCTTCTGATTCTGAGAATTGCTCTTAGTATTGTATATATGTCTCATGTTATATTATGTATGTAAAGAAGTTTCTTATTTAATGAATCCTACTGCATCAGTTATCTATGTGTGCTTTCTGGATGTGATTTCAGCAACAAACTCTGACAAAGTTGAAGTATTATCCACTATTCCTTGAGCCAGCAGTAAATAATACTAGCAAAAGAGATCAGAATCAGAATAGAGTTGGAAGGGACCAACTTGAGCGTTTCAGACAAGTCACTGTCCAGTAACTTTTTAAAAACCTCCAGTGACGAAGCATCCACAATGTCTGAAGACAAGCTGTTCCACTGGTTAATTGTCCACACTGTTAGGAAGTTTCTCCTTAATTCCAGATCCTTTTCTGCATTGGCATAATGCTGACAAAGTGGCACTTTCTGTAATTTTTTGTGTATAAGTCACATCAAGACAGGAATTTGTGGTGGGTTTGTCTCCTGTCCCTTCCATAAATGGTCATCAGACAGTGGTGAAATAGCAATTGACAGAATAAAAGCCCAGAAGATGCAGAATGAAAGTTCTTACTTTACTTGAACCAAACCACATCATAAAAATGTTCTGGAAACATTCTTTTCCCCCCTGCTGTGTTCCCATGATGTTGCCTTCATCTCATTTGTAATACAAGATGGAGACATGTTTAAGTTGTGCTTTGCTGGACTGGGGTTAAAGCAGCATTTTCTCTTATTCTTCCATCCTTGTTTAAAGTCCATCTCAAGATATATACAAGATCTCGGGCTGTAAAGGCTTGAAATAGAGGCAAGAGACGCTGGATTAAAAACTGGTAAAGAGATAGCAAATTTTATAAGGGGATATTTTCGGCTATAGGAAGGATGGGTAACCATGGTTCAAAAATTCTAGCAATATTCAATTGATGCTACAGGTACTAATGCAGAAGTGAAATGTTCCTGGTTCTAACCAGAACTGGCGATCTGGTAGTGATTGTGGCTGGTGGTTCGGCGATCTGGTAACAATGACCGCCCGGGTATCATTTACTTCCTGTTTTTAACCATTCCTCTCTCCAGTATTCTCGGAATTAAACTGATTAGTTCAGAGGTGTCAAACTCGATTTCATTGAGGGCTGCATCAGGGTTGTGTTTGAGCTTGGGGGCCTGGATGGGCGTGGCCACGGTGGGCATGGTCATCTTGACACCACTCATGTTGGAGGTGTCTACGGTGGCCCGAGCACTCTGCCAGTGAAAACAGGCTCCTGAGCTCTGTTTTCAGCCGCAATGGCCTCCTGCCGCCCTCTGCCCGCGAAAATGGAGCTGGGGGGAGGGGCCACGTGCAGATCCCCTGAGCTCCATTTTCGCGGGCAGGCAGGAGGCCGTTGCGGCTGAAAACAGAGCCTGGGAAGGCTGCGTGCGACCATCCAGTGCTCCGATTTCACTGGCAGAGGCACTGCAGGCCGCTCCTTTGCAGCCCCTTGGGCCAGATCTAAGCACCCCGCAGGCTGCATCTGGCCCCTGAGCCTTGAGTTTGACACCCCTGGGTTAGGTGTTCAGTGAATAACTGATTCTATTCTATTCTATTCTATTCTATTCTATTCTATTCTATTCTATTCTATTCTATTCTATTCTATTCTATTCTATTCTATTCTATTCTAAGCTGGCCTACGGGATATCAATCTTGTGATGGGCTGTGCGTTGTCCTAGTGAATTGGGACGGATTACTCTTGTCCATAGCCACATTAGATCTCCTACCTGAGTAAATATGAAAGGAAGTCAACTGCTACTTCCAACATAGCTTACTTTGTACATTTTTTAATGGGCACCTGAAGTAATGGAATTTGAACTTCATCAGGATTTCAATGCTAGTGTGATTATCCCTACTGGAGGTAATTAGCTGTCACAGAAGAGTAATACATTTTTTTAATCCTTCAAACTGCTGGAAAGGCTATTATTGTTATTATTTCTGAAAACCTGAGTCTCGTAGAATTACTTTTGTTCTCTATATCGTTGACTACTGTAGGCCAAGGCACTGATATATTGAGTGTTTGACCTTACTGTGGGGGGAAAATCATTAAATACTGATTGCTAGATTATTTCTTTCACAAGTACTCATTTGAGGAGGTTCAATTATGCCTGCAAAATTGATTTGGTATATAAAGAATGTATTCACATAATGGATCCACACATTTCCACTAAGTAACATCTATTACACTCTGCTCTGCTCCGTGGTGAAAGTTTAATCATTTTGCCAATTATTTGAGCACAAGACCTTCATACTTATAAAAATTAAATATATTTCCTAGAAGATATGTTAGTACGACAGTTATCTAAGAATGATTCATTTCACTGGTTTAAAACCTGTCTGTATTAAATGATGTCCGCTACTTGGCCCAGCCATCAGGGTCACAACAAAAGTTACTTGTCTTGTTGAATACTTTACATATATCAGATCATAACAAAATCGCTGAGCTTGTAATGCTATGAAGTACCATTAAGTGGAATGCCATTTGCTTCTGAATTTCATTTTGCAGCTCAGCACATTCAGTGTAATACTGTGGGGATTCTGCACTAGCAGAGAACGTATAGCAAAACTAAGCTAAAGGCTTTATGGACCTTCAGAGAATCCTCCGAGAACTCCTGTCTACAAACATTGGGGATTTCTAAGCCCCTTCCCTTCAAGACTTCTTAATAGGGGTAATCCTCATTTTAGGAGGCCCTCAGCAAAATATCATCCCACTTCCAATGTTACTGGCTTATTTGCTATTTCACTGGGCAAGATGGAGCTGTCGATTAATTTTAAAAAAAACTTTGAGGCCATTGGGGAGCCTTTAAATGATGAGATCATGAAAATCTATGTAACTCTCACTGTCTATAACTCACCTGACTTGCAAACTGATTGTCAACCATTGTTAGGGGGAAAAAAAAAACCCAGGGAAACAAAACAGAAACATGTGGAGAATATTGACTCTGACTGAGCCATCCAGTTGCATTCTGGATTAGGGTGAACGTTCGTTCTCTGACCTTGTGGGTTGGCTTCTGAATGTTGCGTTACCAGGCTAGGTAACATCTTCAGTGGAGTTTAGGCTAATATTTAGGAGTTTAGGCTAAACTCCACTGAAGATGTTACTTAGCTTGGTAACAAAATGTTTGGAAACCAACCCACAAGCTTGGAGAGCCCACATCCTACACCCGAGCTACAGATATTTGCCACTATTGCATTCTGGATTGTCAGACCCTACTAGTTGAGATCTTACTCTTGATGCACCCCTGTTTTCTTCCGAACGATTCCCATATTGTTTGAGTTTCAGGAATATTATCACTTTAAATTACGTTCTGGGCTATGTGCACAGGAACATCCCATTATCTGAACATCTAAATCAAATCCATGCTCCTGTGCGCATGGTATATGATTGTATAATCAAAGTAGTTTAGTTTTTCTTGAAATTAAAATGGTCACTGCAAATTTCAGGACTTTAGCGTCTCATCAGGGGGCTTCTGGGAGATGTCAAGATGCCAGCCAGTCAAAGTGGACATGTTCAGGAAACAGAAGGACATTACAAGTCTTGGAATGTACTTGGAATGTAGTTCAGTGCACTTAAGGTAAAGGTAAAGGTCAGTAGTTGGATTCAATTTTTTTTTACTACCGGTTCTGTGGGCGTGGCTTGGTGGGCATGGCAGGGGAAGGATACTGTAAAATCTCCATTCCTTCCCCACTCCAGGGGAAGGAAGGATACTGTAAAATCTCCATTTCCTCCCTACTTCAGGGGAAGTTTACTGCAAAATCCCCATTTCCTCCCGATCAGCTGGGACTTGGGAGGCAGAGAATAGATGGGGGTGGGGCCAGTCAGAATTTTTACTACCGGTTCTCCGAACTACTCAAAATTTCTGCTACCGGTTCTCCAGGACTGGTCAGAACCTGCTGAAACCCACCTCTGGTAAAGGTTCCCCTCGCACATATGTGCTAGTCGTTCCTGACTCTAGGGGGCGGTGCTCGTCTCCGTTTCAAAACCAAAGAGCCAGCACTGTCTGAAGACGTCTCCATGGTCATGTGGCCAGCATGACTAAACATCAAAGGTGCACAGAACGCTGTTACCTTCCCACCAAAGGTGGTACCTATTTTTCTACTTGCATTTTTTACACGCTTTCAAAAAAGCATGTAAACCTGCTAGGTTGGCAGAAGCTGGGACAAGTAATGGGAGCTCACCCCGTTACATGGCACTAGGCATTCGAACCGCTGAACTGCCGACCTTTCGATCGACAAGCTCAACGTCCTAGCCCCTGAGCCACTGCATCCCTATTCAGTACACTTAAGGTACTACAATAGTAGAGGTAGTCCTCAACTTACAATAGTTCATTTAGTGACCATTTGAAGCTACAACAGCACTGAAAAAAATGGCTTATGACTGTTTTTCATACTTACGACCCTTGCAGCATCTCCATGATCACGTGATCAAAATTCAGACACTTGGCAATTAACTCATATTTATGACATTTGCAGTGTCCCAGGGTTATGCGATCACCTTCTGACAAGCAAAGTCAATGGAGAAGCCAGATTCACTTAACAACGGTGTTACTAGCTTAACAACTGCAGTGACTCACTTAACAACAGTGGCAAGAAAGGTCATTAAATGGGGCAAAACTTAGCGGCTGAAATTTTGGGCTCAATTGTGGTCATAACTCGAGGACTACTTGTAATATAAAAGCTTGTCCAAGCTCCTCTCTATTTCAATGTATGCCTTATTGAGTGAAGACAGAGTTAACATAACATAACATAACAACAGAGTTAGAAGGGACCTTGGAGGCCTTCTACTCCAACCCCCTGCCCAGGCAGGAAACCCTACACCATCTCAGTCAGATGGTTATCCAACATTTTCTTAAAAATTTCCAGTGTTGGAGCATTCACAACTTCTGAAGGCAAGTCGTTCCACTTATTAATTATTCTAACTGTCAGGAAATTTCTCCTTAGTTCTAAGTTGCTTCTTTCTTTGATCAGTTTCCACCCATTGCTTCTTGTTCTACCCTCGGGTGCTTTGGAGAATAGCTTGACTCCCTCTTCTTTGTGGCAACCCCTGAGATATTGGAACACTGCTATCATGTCTCTCCTAGTCCTTCTTTTTATTAAACTAGACATACCCAGTTCCTGCAACCGTTCTTCATATGTTTTAGCCTCCAGTCCCCTAATCATCTTTGTTGCTCTTCTCTGCACTCTTTCTAGAGTCTCAACATCTTTTTTACATCGTGGCGACCAAAACTGGATGCAATATTCCAAGTGTGGCCTTACCAAGGCATTATAAAGTGGTACTAACACTTCACGTGATCTTGATTCTATCCCTCTGTTTATGCAGCCCAGAACTGTGTTGGCTTTTTTAGCAGCTGCTGCACACTGCTGGCTCATATCTAAATGGTTATCCACTAGGACTCCAAGATCCCTCTCACAGTTGGTTTGAGTTTCTGTCTCTCGCTTTCCATTTTTGCAGGATTCATATCTATCTGTTTTGGAACATCCCCATGTTCTTCTGACTTTCTATCCCACTTAAAAATGATAATATCTGTTACTAGCTTGTGCTCTTGAGGCTAAAATAGGCAAATAAATATCCACCATCCCACACCTACAGTACATGTTACTTCTGTCTTAGAAAGTACAAATGGGCAAGAAGCTCTCTAGTCTGTAGAAATTCTCAGTCATCCAGGTGACGGTTGCCCCCCCAAAAAGCACCTTTGGGACAACCATGACCTGGAAGACTGAGAATCTCTGCAGAATTTTAGCTGTACAATAAACACAATTTGGGAGCAGGAACAGATTTCCAGAAGAAAAATTGCAGACTACAGTAACCAGGAGCACCACACAGGTAACCCTGAGGACACACATAAACCTCCAAGTGGCCTCAACAACTTTCTAAAAGGATGCAAATGACCAGCTATCTGCAAGGAATATAAATCCTTCCATTCCCCACTGTCCTGTCAGAGCTGAAGAAACTTCTTGGATGTGAAGCAAAACATCTTTGAAAGGAAAAAAAAAACCAAGGAAGTTCAGTTGCCTCCTGAAAAAGCACCTTTGGGACAGAAGCTCTCTATTTTAAGCACAGTAGCATCAGGTAAAGAATCTTGGGTTATACTGAGGCTAAGTAGTATTTTTTGCCTGAATCCCTAGAGATGAATGACTGGCTGCTGGCCTGATTTGTCATGAGACAGTTTGAGTCATAAATGCTACTTTCTCCATGCAGATAGATGGCTTGTGCCTGCTTCAGTATACACCATGGAGTCACGAAATGATAAAAATATCTCAAGCTAAAACGGGACAGGCTGGAGGTCATGACTAGCACAGCATGCCTCGCATCAATTTCATATTCCCTACTACGTACTGTCAGTTTGCTGTTGAGTTACTACTGCCCCATCTGCTGGGAGCCGGGGTGATCACAATAGGTGCTCTTGGCATCTCGACGTTGCAGAGCGTTCAAGCTGCAGGACCCCCAATTCATTTACAGCTGTTGATCTTCATGCGTCAGGATGAAATTGCTCGCTTGGCATTTTCAATCCGGAAAAGGAATGGCCTCTACAGAAAAACAAGAAAATGAAAGGATTAGGGACGATAACTGTACAGCCCTTGTTGGAATTAAAAGACAGCCACATCACGCTGTGGAAGGAGGTGTAATCTGTGGCAGATGGATAGAAAGATGTAACTCTCTATATAATTGTTCTAAAAGAAATCTGGTGCACCTGGGATTGCTGATACGTGTTGTGACTCAGACCTAAGTAGGTAGTATGAAACTCAATCAATGTAAAAACAAACAAACTTTATTCGAACAGCTGAGAATTACTTCATTCTCAGGGTAGTTCAACTAAATTAAAGCAAATTCCTCCCCACACAAATTCCTCAGTCCTATCACCAACCTTGGTCCAATTAGGCAAACTGCCAAAGGCCTTTCTTGGCAAAGGTTCAGAAGTCACCAATACAAAAAATAAATGCAAGAAGACGAAGCTACCAACGTTGTTTTCCAGTAAAGCCCAAACGCCATTGCTTGTCTGTTTTAAGCCTTATGGAAGGGGCCAATCATCTCTTGGCCCTACTCCTGAGTCGTCCTCTTTGCTTGAGCTGCTCTTGCCTTTTGGCAGCTCTTCCCATGCGTGTATTAGGAACAGGCTCCTCCTGTTCCTCTGTCTCACCACTGTCAGCCTCTGGAAGCTCTGGAGTCCGCACCTCACTCCCCGATGGCCCTGGCCTCACTTCAGTCTCTGATGCAGAGCCCTCATCCAGGCCTTCCCCAGCCTCCAGGACTGGCCCATGTTCTTCCTCAGCCTCATCGCTGTCCAATTCCGTTGCCAGTTCCGAAGGCTGCTGGTGGACCACAACAATATGTACCATATTTTTCGGAGTATAAGATGCACTTCCCCCCAAAAAGAGGGTGGAAATGTTGGTGCGTCTTATACGCTGAATACAGCCATTTTTGGCCTCGCGAAGCCCCACTTGTGAAAAACGGGGCGCACAGAGGGTTTGGGAGGCCTGCAGAGTGCTCCTGGGGGCCAGGGAAGGCAAAAACTTGTTTTTCCCTTACCTCTTCAAAATCTTGGTGCGTCTTATATACCGGTGTATCTTATAGTCTGAAAAATATGGTTAAGTATGTAAGGTAGTCCTTGACTTACAGTCATTTGTTTAGGCGCCATTCAAAGTTTCTTTTTCAGGTTCCAGTTTTATTAATTTATAATCTGACATACAAAAAGAATACAAAAGCAAATATTAGGGAAATTAGGAAAGGAAAAAGGGAAGTGGATAGTGGGGGAAAGCAAGGGTTAAAAAAGGACATTGACTTCCGACTCCTTTGGTACAGTAAAATAAGGCATTAAAATCTACCCTCAAAATGAAACGGTGATTTTGGGTTTTACCGATTAGATAGATTTGTTATAGAAATGAATAGTTTCTATTATTATGAAAAAGTAAAAAGCTGAGGATAGATTTTAATGCCTTATTTTACTGCACCAAAGGAGTCAGAAGTTGGGACCATTCAAAGTTTCAGTGGCTTTGAAAAAACAACTTATGGCCTTTCCTTGCACTTATGACCATTGCAATATTCCCAACAGTCATGTGATCAAACTTGGAGTGCTTGGAAGCCGGCAAGTATTTTTGATGGATACAGTGTGTTGTGCCTCGCTCGCCCCCCATCACCACAGCCGGGACCTTCTCATCTCCTGCCAGACACTGATAGTACAGGAGAATGTCCTGGCATGCCTCCAGCCCCCAGTCCTGGCACCATGCCCGGAGAAACTGAGCAAACAAACCTCCCTCCAATAGCATGTGCACCTGAAGCCAGCCACGAGCTGGGATTACTGGCAGCTGGGGACGAAATGATGCAGTGGACAGATCCTCGCTTCCGGAGAATGGAGAGGCGACATCAGCAAAAGGAAGGGAGGGGCAGGCCTGGATAAGTGCTGAGTCATGGAGCCATACCCCATGGCCTATATAAAGGATCTGCTTTCTGGCATTCTCTGAGTCAGGCAAAGTCTAATCTGGATTGCTGAAGTCACACCTTGGATTCCTGCCTGCCCTGAGGACTCTGATAGGACTTTGGCAGAGCTGCAGAGGCACGCTTGATACGGACTTCCCCGACCCGGTCGTTAGAGGAGGAGTGGGACACGACACAGTGTCTCAGGTTCAAGTGATCTCTGTCAGCCAGCTTCTGACAAAGAAAGTCAATGGGGGAAGCCGGTTTTGCTTAATGACCATGCCATGCACTTAACTGCAGCAATTCTGTCAGACCTGGCTCAGTTTGGTCCCTTAGGAAAGAAACACCCTTAACTCCACTTGTAGCGAAAAGGTTACTTTTACTAACAAGCCAAGTGGTTACAGTGAGCAAGGCCAGAACTAAAGAATTCCCGAGGTAACTTTTCTTTTCCAGATCCATCCCCTTGTTATTTCCCCACTGTCCAGTCATATTTGAAGAAGACATTTTGGTAACTGTCCCTGAAATGGTAGATGGAGAGATATTACCTTCCATGCCCAAGTCCGCAGCCTTGGAATGTCTTGGGGTGGCATGAATATTGCTTTCAGTTTTCCCCAATCTTCCCGCAATTCCCTCCCCACATGGCTTATGACAGACTGGCATCTAGCGAAGCCAGTTTTCGGAGTATAAGATGCACTCCCCCCCACCAAAGAGGGTGGAAATGTTGGTGTGTCTTATACACTGAATACAGTCCCCTTGCATTGGTACAAGGGGAGGATGGCAGCTCTGACAAATTCATTTAACAACCATGGCAAAAAGGGTTGCAAAACTGGGTGCAGCTCACTTAGTATCAGAAATTCTGATCCTAATGTGGTTGTAACCGAGGACTACCAGTAGAGAGGAATTGGATGGTACACTCCTGTGTATTGGGGGAAGAATAGTGGTAAAATCCAATTTTTTTTACTATACCGGTTCTGTGGGCATGGCTTGGTGGGTGTGGTGTTGCTTGGTGGGCATGGCAGAGGAAGGATACTGCAAAATCTCCATTCCCACCCCACTCCAGGGAAAGGATACTATCAGGCGTGCCTCCTTTCAAAACTCAAGAAAGAAAAACCCCAACTCCATGGTTTGTAGAGAAAGGTATCTTTTACTGAGACTGAACTGATTGCAACGAAAGTAAAGCAAGTTCTGAATAATAGATGTGTCTTACACATTCATGTTCTCACATAAATCCCTCCTCCCTCCAGAGGTCAAGCAGTTGTGTCCAATCCGCTTCTCCCTCAGGTGTCATGTGCGGTCAGCTTCAGATGGTTTCGTTTCTCCTTGGATTCATAAGTTTCATTTCTGCATTAGCCCCCTTCCCCCCACGAATCTATGGCAGCCAAAGCAGCTAACCCATATTTAAAGATACATCACCCCTTTACAATGCCTAGCCCTAAAGACAGCAGCAATAAAGCAATTAGTTGAACAATAAAACAATAAAAGCAGCTGACAGATACTGTAAAATCCCCATTCCCTCCCCACTCCTGGAGGAAGGATATTGTAAAATCTCCATTCCCAACCCACTCTGGGGCCAGCCAGAGGTGGTATTTGTCGGTTCTCCGAACTACTCAAAATTTCCACTACGGGTTCTCCAGAACCTGTCAGAACCTGCTGGATTTCACCCCTGGGGCAAAAGTAGAGTGGGTTCTGGTGCTGAAGCTGGAAGGTTAATCCCAATGCATTTTGGAAGTTCCACTAATGAAGTTTAGAAGCTTATCCCAAGCATGACACAGCTAATATTGATATTCCTGGTGTTGTTCTGGATCACCATGGCAGTCTGAAAAGGACACCTTTTTAAAAAAAAAACACACATGCAAAATAACTTCCCACAGTCTTTGGCATTTCTAAAAGTCAGGTTTGAGGAGACTTAATGGAGTACATCAAACCATGAATCACACAAAAATGTGAACGTAAGTATATAGAGCTAAAGGAGAGTGACTTAGAACCAGTAGCTTCACAGCAAGAATTGAGGAAAAACCAGAATTTTATCTGAAGACAACATCTGATATTGCTGCCTGAACAAGCTAATGGCCACATTTCCAAAAGCAATGCATCAACCTGTTTCTGGTTCATATATTCATTCCCAAACCTATTGAGTTTTATTGCTGCATTAATGTCTTCTCTTTTTGGTTGTGCAAACTCATATTTAAATATGTATGTATATACGTACTTCTGCATATATTTTCTGGTTTTTTAAAACTATGTCCTTACATACATTAGAATATATTTGGGAAGTATTAGGAAGTCATATCTAGCCAATTCTGACTGATCTCATAAAACCTATAGAGAGCGGGTGTCAAACTATTGGGCCTTTGGTGGCTCAACGGACTAAGTCTGTCTGTTATTAACACAGCTGCTTGCAATTACTGCAAGTTCAAGTCCCACCAGGCCCAAGGTTGACTCAGCCTTCCATCCTTTATAAGGTAAGTAAAATGAGGACCCAGATTGTTGGGGGCAATTAAGTTGACTTTGTATATAATATACAAATGGATGAAGACTATTGCTTAACACATTGTAAGCCGCCCTGAGTCTTTGGAGAAGGACGGGATATAAATTAAAAAAAAAAAACCCAACAACACCTCACGGCTTCACATTACCATCACATGACGTATTGCAATGTTTTTCCCCTTTGTGGAGTTGGGGTGCCCGTGGTCTGCTCCTGATGAATCTGGCCCCCAGGTTGCCAGTTTGACACCCCTGATATAAAGGGTCGGACCTGTATTTAGATCTGGTTGATATTATTATTTGTAAGAGAGACCACCATGGAATACCAATGCTGAAGCCTGGAGTACAAAGTCAACAATCTAAGACAGAATCAGGTAATAACAAAAGCGATTAAAAAGAAAACTAGACTTGATCTACTAATAGTACTTGCAGTATTTTTTGGAGTATAAGACGCACCTTAGTTTTTGGGGAGGAACATAAGAAAAAAGCTGATTGGCAGGTGGATTGGCCTCCCGGAATACCCCCAATCAGCTGTTCCCAGAGGTGAATTTTAGCAACAGGTTCCTTGGTTGTGAGCTCTGTGCCTTGGTTTTCTTTTTTCTTTTTTTGCTTTTTTTTCTGCCTCTGAAACTTCTGAAACTCTGTTTCAGAAAAAACTTTTTTCTGCCTCTGAAAGCCTCCAAAACAGCTTCAGAAAAAAAAAAAGCCTCTGAAGCTCTGTTTGGGGGCTTCTTTTCTGAAGCTCTGTTTGGGGGCTTTTTTTCTGAAGCTTCTTTTCTGATGCTTTTTTCAGCCTCTGAAACCTCCGTTTGAGAAGCTAGGCGGGGCTACATTCGGAGTATAAGACACACCCAGATTTTCACCCTCTTTTTTGGGGGGAAAAAGGTGTGTCTTATACTCCAAAAAATATGATAAGTCACCCAGATTTGGGGTTGACTCGGAAATTTTATTTAGTGTCTAATGAATGGGGCTCAATCAGAGGGATGTAGTGTTGAAAAAGCGAACTCTGCCCTCTGTGTGTTATGATATCACACACACACATGAATGAGAGTGGGAACATGTATCCTAATTTCAGGATATGACTTTCATAATTTTGATGGAAGCTTTAAATTCTTTGGATGCCTTTAGATCCTTTGGGTGCCTGTGGAATCAATGAAAAACAAAGAGATTCTACTTTAATCCAGGAGGTGTAGATTAGTTGACTTCACCTTAGAATTTGCAAAGGCTGAATTCTTTAAACAGAACAAAATATACGGATTCAGGCACATTGATTATGGGCCATCCAGTAGGTGTCTGGTTTTAGCAGCCACATAGATAGATTTTATTTTTGTAGGACAATCTGACCTTAACCTAGTCCTTTGGTTCTTTAAAGGTACACCTGTCCTGCTATAATTGGATCAACCTATCTCACTGCTTGTTATCCTCTTTCTTTCTTTCATCTTTCTATTAATAATCAACACTATGGTTTTTCAAGGAGAAGAGCTATTCAAGAAACAGTTTTACTAAAGAACCTTTGGCTGTTACTGTGGCCGAGTGATAAACACCTTCAGTTTCAGAAAGCCCTACCTTGAGTTATTGTAGATAAAGTTTCTGGATATAAAATTGAAGATCTATCACAGAACTGTGGCCACCCCGTCATTTGCAAGCTTGACATACAGTATCTATCTCTGGAGGAACCAGTTATGACATTCTTCCATGGCTTGGATATACACCTGTCTATCTCTTTATTCTTCTGTCTCTTAGTGGTGTTGCTGTTTGAGTTTCCATCAGAATAGAGCTGGAAGGGACCCTGGAGGTCTTCTAGTCCAACCCCCTGCTCAAGCAGGAGACCCTATACCATTTCAGACAGGTCTCTTCTTAAAAACCTCCAGTGATGAAGCACCTACAACTTTTGAAGGGAAGCTGTTCCACTGATTAATTGTCCACACTGTTAGGAAATTGTTATGTATTAGTGTTGTACCTTTAAATATTTGAGCGGGAAATCAGCACGTTGCTGATTGGTCAAAACCTCCAACAGAACTGTATAAAAGGAGAGGGTTTTCGCCCAGCCCGTTGCTGGGTTCACCCTATATAAAAGAGCTGTTGTCACTACCCTGGTCTCCAGCCTCATTACTTCCCGAACTTAACATTGGCGACGAGGATGGGATCTCGAGGCTAAGGAGAACCAGAACCGAGCTGAAGCACGATAGTTCCGAACCCAGCAAACTCAGGGCAGAAACGCGGAAATGGCAAACACGCCACCCGCACCGTACAACCCGGTCAAGGAGAAATGGGGAACGTATATGACCCGTTTCGAAAGCTTTCTAGAAGCCAACGAACTACAGGGGATCCCTGATAACCGCAAACGGGCTTACTTCTTAAGCCATTGTGGGCCGGAGGTCATCGAGATTGCGGAAGCCCTGGCAGAGCCAACGCCGATACAATCGGTATCGTGGCCGACTCTGCAGACTTTGCTGAAGAACCATTTCGCGCCGACGCCGTCCAAATACGTGCAGCGGTTTGAATTGGAGAACGTAGACAGATGGAGGCGAGTCCATCGGTGACTACATGGCCGCTTTAAGAAGAGCGTCCAAGGACTGCGGATACGAGACCTAGACGAGGTGCTACTCGAGCAACTCGTCCGAGGTCAAGGACATCCGTCTCACGGCGACGGCTGCTAGCCAAGAGCAACCTGACACTAGCCAACGCTCTGGACGAAGCCAGAGCACACGAAATGTCTACTAAAGCAGCAGAGACCCTGCAAAAGCCTCTTCAATCCAAGGCGGCGCCAAAGCCAGCGCCAGTACACCAGGAGGAGATTCAGTCCGAATCCGGCGGTGAGGCGAGGATGAGGAAGGGTCTGCCGGACCGAGAAACGCGACATTGAGGACCGTGGCGAGTGCGGAAGCTGCGGAGGCAACACCAGCGCCAACGCTGCAGGTTTAAAGACGCAACATGCCGGCGGTGTGGGAAGAAAGGGCACTTAGCTCAGGTCTGCAGGCGGCCCAACCTTCCGCCGAAAATTCAAATCGGCCAATCAGAGCGGAACCGGAAAGGCGGCCCGCGATTGGTTCAAACAAGAAAGGCGCGAAGTCTAACCAAGCGACTGTCATTATAGGCGCGCCTCAACCAAAGTGGAAAGAAGATCTTCACAAAGCCCAAGATAGAGGAGTACGGTGCAGGCTTGAAGTAGACACGGGATCAGCGATCACCATCATGTCCTGGGACACTCTGGCGAGTCGCTACCGTCCGTCGCGAAACGCCACCTGCAAGCACAGCTGCGAGTGCCCGACTACCAGGAAATCGCATCCCTGTTCGAGGGACCACCTCCGTCCGAGTCGAGTATGGTCCACATAAAAGACCCTGCCCATCACGATCGCCGAAGGAACTCTGCCCAGTCTGTTGGGACTAGACTGGTTTCGTGCCCTGGGCATGGGGTGACTGGCATCTACAAGTGACTGTAACCTGAAAGACATTCTCTTTAACGAGTTCGAAGATGTCTTCAAGGACTGCCTGGGCAAGTACAAAGGGACCCCTATTTCCTTCAACTTAGACCCCAGGTAGCCCCATTAGGCTTAAGGCGAGGAGGTCCCTTTGCCCTAAAACCAAAATTGATAAGGAGCTGGATAAGCTCATTAATCAAGGATCTTGGTGCCAGTCGATCACGCAAGGTGGGAGGCGCCAATCGTCACCCCATAAAACCGGACGGGTCAATTAGAATTTGCGCTGACTACAAGGCGGCTTAACAAAGCCTTACAGAAAAGCGCTTGCAGTTCCGTGGTGCAACACTTATTGCACTCGTTGGGGCAAGGGCAAGTCTTTGCAAAGTTAGACTTGGCCCAAGCCTACCAACAACTGCCAGTAGGCGCCCGCTGGCGAAGCCCAAGCGATTGTGGCGCACAGGGGTGCCTTCAAGTGCACCGATTGCAATTTGGGGTCAGTGTGGCACCAGGGCTGTTCCAAAACCTGATGGAACGACTACTGCAGGGGCTCCCAGGGTAGTTCCTTACTTGATGATGTCCTAATTTCAGGGAAAACATGGAGGAATTGGGGAGGCGGTTAAGAAAGGTCTTGAGCATTTTCCGGACAGCGGGTTAAAAGTCAAGACAAACAAATGCCAGATCGGGTCGAATCCGTCGACTTCTTGGGCTACGGATAGACAAGAAGAATTCACCCTACTGAGAGCAAGGTTAAGGCAATTAGAAAGGCTCCAGCGCCCAAAAACAAAGCAGAGCTGCAGGCATTCCTAGGATTGGTTAATTTTACGCGGTCTTTTAAAGAACAAAGCAACCGTTGGAACGCTGCATAGGCTCTTAGGAAAAATACTGTTTGGTCTTGGGAAAGTCAGAAAATAGGGCTTTTGAAGCAGTAAAGAACCTGCTCTCAAGTGATAGCCTGCTCATCCAATATCACGACTCATTACCCTAGTGTTGGTTTGCGGCGCCTCCCTTATGGGGTGGGGGCTGTACTCAGCCATAGACTTCCAAACGGCACAGAAGCCCCTATAGCGTTCTACTCTAGGACGATGTCCTCCCCAGAGAGGAACTACAGCCAAATAGACAAAGAAGCACTAGCCAATGTGTCAGGGTCAAGAAATTCCACGAGTATGTATTTGGGCGGAATTTCCCAATCGTGACTGACCACAGACCGCTACTAGGAATACTGGCTGGCGACCGCCCAACGCCTGTGGCACTTTCGCCCCGGTTGACCCGATGGACTATATTCTTGGCAGCTTATTCGTACAAGCTGCAACATCGACCAGGAAAAGAAGTGGGGCATGCAGGCGTTAAGCGATGCCCACTACCTGGGGCGACCGAAGACCCCACTCCAGGGACACCCATCCTACTTATTGACTCATTGGACTCTGGCCCAGTCACATCTAAGGAAGTGGCTCGGGCATCATACCGGGACATTGTGTTAAGGACTGTACTCGGTTGGGTACAGAGAGGGTGGCCCGCTGCGCCGGGCGAAAGGTTCAAAGAATTTGTCAAAAAACGAGATGAGCTCTCGGCTCAAGGGGTGCCTGTTATGGGGTGATCGTGTAATAATTCCTGAAAAGTTAAGGGAAAGGTATTGGACCTCCTCCACGAGGTCACCCAGGGATCGTAAGGATGAAGGGGTTAGCCAGAAGCTATGTATGGTGGCCACTCATGGACGCAGAGATTGCTGAGAGGGTAGGGAAATGTCAGGCTTGCCAAGAATCCAGACCTCTACCCCCAACGGCCCCAGTCAGAGAATGGGAAAAGCCCCAAGGGCCCTGGTCAAGAATCCACATTGATTTTGCTGGCCCCATTCACGGCCAAACATTCCTAATAGTTGTGGATGCATTTTCTAAATGGTTGGAGGTCATACTCATGAAATCCACTACGGCTGAAGCAGTAATCGCAACCCTGCGCCACCTATTCGCAACTCACGGATTGCCGGACACTCTGGTGTCCGACAATGGGCCTCAATTCACGGCAGCCCAGTTTGAAGAATACCTGGCAGAGGAAGGCATCCGACATGCCCTCTCTGCGCCTTTTCACCCTGCGTCGAATGGCCTTGCAGAGCGTTCCGTCCGGGCGCTAAGGAGGCATTGTCCAGGCTAAAGCCAGGTGACTGGCAAACAAAATAGACTTTCCTAGCCATCCAGCACAGAACCCCAAGCACGGCCACCGGGAAAAGCCCAGCCGAATTGCTAATGGGGAGGAAACTGCGGTGCCCACTGGACCGTTTGAATCCCCATTACACACCAGAGGGTTACAAGGGGGAAACTAGAAAAGACCAGGGAAATGAGCATAGGCGACCCGGTGTGGGCTCGAAACTATGGGGACGGCCCTAGTTGGCTCACAGGACAAATAATTAAAGTAACTGGCCCAAAATCATCGTGGTAGAGCTACCCGACAACAGAGTGTGGAGGCGCCACATAGATCAGTTAAGGAAGCGAATAACCGACCAAACTGAACCAAAGAAACATATCATGATCAATACCAATTTGATTCCACAGCCAACAATGACCGGGAGGCGCAAGACTTAGCTGAGATCCCAGAGTTCCAGCGGCGCCATCAGGTTCGAGGAAGCGGCAGGAAATTGGAAAAAGTAATCCAAGGCCCGATGGCCAAGAAAAAGAGTCGGCCAATAATCCGGAGCCCGTTGGCCCAGAGAAAGTGCTGGGAGGAGAAAACAGCCCCTCCGACCAGCTCAAAACACCACCCAGAACTGAACCGCGCAGGTCAGAAAGGACTAGGAGACGCCCAGGTTATTTGCGTGACTACGTCGAAAAATAACATGTAAATATTTATGTAAATAGAGGCAAAGTGTTTTCTGGGAGGGGAGGAGTGTTATGTATTAGTGTTGTACCTTTAAATATTTGAGCGGGAAATCAGCACGTTGCTGATTGGTCAAAACCTCCAACAGAACTGTATAAAAGGAGAGGGTTTTCGCCCAGCCCGTTGCTGGGTTCACCCTATATAAAAGAGCTGTTGTCACTACCCTGGTCTCCAGCCTCATTACTTCCCGAACTTAACAGAAATTTCTCCTCAATTCCAGGTTGCTTCTCTCCTTGATTAGTTTCCATTGGGGTGAAATGCTTCCGGTTTGGACTGGATCACCTGATCCAATAGTGATGGCAGTGGGAGGTTCGGAAGTGGTTTGCTGGTTACTGGTAGCAAAAATCCCTGGCCCTCCCTGCCCTTACCCACCCAATGCCCGGTTGCCCGCTTCCCCGCTTGCCACTTCTTTTAAAAAATGCTTTTAAAAGGTAAAAAAGAGGCTCTGACGATCACAGCTGAGCCACGTGATTGTCAGAGCCTTTTTTAACTTTTAAAAGGATTTTTTACAACCCATTCAGCCGAGTAGGTTGTAAAAAAATGCTTTTAAAAGTAAAAAAGAAGATCGTGTGCACCAGCTGATAACACCCCCTGTGTGCTGTTCTACTTACCCCATGCCTCTTTTTGGCGCGCACTGTGTGCGTGCACACACCTTACATTTGGTGTGTGGTGCGCACTGCGCATGTGCACATGCAGCACGCATGGACAGCCAGTGAACCAGTAGTAAACCGGTTCAGATTTCACCCTTGGTTTCCATCCATTATTTCCTGTCTTGCCTTCTGGTTCCCTCTTGTTTATTGTGCAGGGGGATGGGATGGGATGGGAAAGGAAAGGAAAGGAAGTAAATGGATGAAGAATGGAAGGGAAGGGAAAGGAAAGGAAAAAGGAAAGGAAAAATGAATCAGTGGCTAAGACATTGAGCCTGTCAATTAGAAAGGTCAGCCGTTCGGTGGTTCAAATCCCTAGTACAGGTCTCCTGCGTGAGCAGGGGGTTGGACTAGATGACCTCCAAGGTCCCTTCCAACTCTGTTACTGAAAGGAAAGGCAAAATGAGAGACTCCTTAATTTAAAAGTGCATTTCCCCTGTTTTCGTATTATCTCCTTGATATTTTCTAGTAGTTGCTCTACAGCATATCAGAGCATAACATAGGAGCAGGATTACTATATTGGAACACATAAATGGTCCATCCAGAGCTGGCATCCTCCCTCTCTGCCTGTGGCCAACACCAGATGTCTTACAAGGAACTATAAAAGCCTCCCTAATGGGCTCAATTGTGCTATATTATACATGAGATGATATCTCTGTTTGTCCCCAGCTGGTAATCCCCTTATATCCAAAATTATCAAGGCTGCTGGCCCATGTAATTTTTCTCCAACTGTCTGTAATTGCTAGGCAAATTCTTGTTCATCTAAACATCTAATGTCTCCTTTTTTAAAAAAAAAAGCACGTGACACTAATGCGACTGCTTAAAGCTCAATATAATCAATATAATCTTATCTTTTGTTTGAACATCTTTGGGATGAGTATGGATGGCGTCTTCTTTTACCCATCATCCACTGAGGTCTATTTCTGAAGCAGTTGTTGAAACTTGGTCATTGGAAGACCAATGCATCCTGTTGACTATAGGTTGTCCATCCTGCCTCACACAAAAGTTATTTCAGATCCTTGATCGTGTTAATCAGCTTTTATTTTATCTATTAATTTTCTGCAATATCTTTTCAGAGATAATAATTCCCTCAACACTGTCAAATTATTTACTGAGTCTGCATTACTATTAATCTTCTCATCGTTCCCACCACCCATCTCCTTCCACTTATGACTGTATGACTGTAACCTTGTTGCTTGTATCCTTACGATTTATACTGATATTGTTTCCTGATGGCTTATTTGAATCATAAGGTACAACACTTAATGATTGCCTATGACTATCATTAAGTGTTGTACCTTATGATTCTTGATGAACGTGTCTTTTTTTTATGTACACTGAGAGCATATGCACCAAGACAAATTCCTTGTGTAACCAATCACACTTGGCCAATAAAAAATTCAATTCTATTCTATTCTATTCTATTCTATTCTATTCTATTCTATTCTATTCTATTCTATTCTATTCTATTCTATTCTATTCTGTTCAGAGATATGGTGGCTATAGGTAAACACAGTATGTTAGACATGACCTCAACATAGAATTGTTAGTCATTTTGAGATTAAAAAAAACACACATAAAGAGCTTGAGCTCATAGACCGTAGGATAGTGACTGTTTTGTATCCACCCCATCAAGATCACTGTTGAAGCTTAACACAATTGAATCAAGACATGCAAAGCACTCTTGCAGCCTCTCCACAACCACACTCAAGAGTTTGCATTGCTTCCGCGGGAAGAAACAATTGACTTCTAAAGAAGATTTAGAGGAGGCGAGTCTATTGATCTGTTCAGCCCTGTTTGCTCTAATGAAGCCACTTTAAAGCCCCCCTTTTTTTGAGATAAGCCTATCGATTTTCAAAGAGTGGTTTCTTGTTGTAATAAACTCATCAATACAGCAATATATTGACTTAGCATTCTAGCAAGAGAAAAAAAAAGCTGCCTTTATTAAGCAGGGATTTGTCTTCATTTTACTTAATTGACAACATTCTGTGTTGGTGGTTTCTTAAGGAGGGTTGAATGAGGCCCAGGCCAATACTTACCAAGTAGAAGCTATCCACAATAATTGAAAGTAATATATTTTTATCCAACAGTCTATACGTGATATAATTAAAGGCCCATTAGGCAGATAAAACAATGATTTGGATTCACAGTTAGGTTCATTTGTCCTGACTTCTGTTTTTATGGTGGTGTTTAATGACATGTTGTTCTTACCTTCTTAGGTACTGCTTTTTTTTTTTTTAAATAGCATGTTGCCAATTTGCAATATTTAGTGAAGAGCCAAACCCTGTGGCTCATTTAAAACAGGAATTGCTGACGTTAGAAGAATTGCCCATTGCTTGGAAACCAGAAGTGCTAGTTAGCATTGATCAGTGTAGTTGGATGGTTCTTTGTCACCCAAAGATTGTATAGATAGGGATAACCTATAAAAAATAATTTTATAAATAAGAAAGGAAGGATGGATGGAAGGAAGGTTCTTATACTGTTGGAAGAAATGTTTTACCTTTTAAAAGCATTTTTTTACAACCTCTTCAGCCGAAGAGGTTGTAAAAAAATGCTTTTAAAAGTAAAAAAAGGTTCTGACGATCACATGGCTCAGCTGGGCATGGGCCGGGGGTGGGGGTGGGGAGGGATTTTTGCTACCGGTTCTCCGACCCACCCACTGCCATTGCTACCGGATCGGCCAATCCGGTCTAAACCAGGAGCATTTCACCCCTGTGAGAAGGGCTGTTTTAAGTCTTTTGGCACTGCTTTTGTTGTCTCTGCACCCCCCAAGCCGGGCCTCCTGCCAGAAAGTGACTTGGAAAGTGAGGGCGAAGGGCCATCAGGACTTTTGTTGGGAGCACCGGCTTCCCTGGCTCAGCTCCAGGAGCCAGAGGCAGGCCAGGTGGAAGAGATAACGAGGCCTCCGTCCCCTGACTCTTCCCCCCCCAGGCCACGCCTCCAGACCCAGCTGATGGCAATCAGGCCTGGCTGGACCCTAGGTTTCGTAGGCAGGAGAGGCAGGAACAACAGAAGCAGGGGTGGGGCAGGCCTAGGAAGTGCTGAGTCATGGAGCCACACCTCACAGGATATAAAGGCAGCAAGAGTTGCTGTGCCTCTCCGTAGCAGGCAAATTAACTGCTTAACTAAGAGCTGAAGTACTACTTTGTTCCTGGGTGACTCATCGGCGTCGAGGGAGATAACAGAGACACTTGGCAGACGCTCGCTATTTTGCTGCCAGAGCTGATAGTGCCGACTAATTAAGCCATTGCTCGGATGGAGGCGAGGGAGGACAGAACAGCTTTAGTGGTTCCCAGCACTGTCCTTTTGCGGTGTACTTCCACATAAGAAAAAAAGAATGAAAAGAAAACGGAAGATGACTTCTTTAGCTCAGCTTCCCAAAGACCTTGGGAAATCTATGGTCACAAAATCAACCAAACTATGAACTGAATTAGGTTGAAGGAAGCCATCTACGATGCCATGCTTTGAAACCTCCGAATACAAGAGTGAACACTATCTTGCACACAAGATGATGGTACCTGCAGTACAGCTAAGCTGCCATTGACAGTCTTACCGCACAGCCCATGCAGTGTGATATGAAGGTGAGATGTAGTGAAATCCCACCTGTAATATTGTGGATTATTGGGCATGAAAATGAACGTTCATTTTAGGAACTAAAGGATGCAATGTAGTAGATCCTTGTGGAGCAAAACTCAATATTTGCTCTATCTCTACAAGCACAGGCTTGGAATCATATTGACCGGATGAATAAATCTGAGTTAATTTAATTCCCATTGCATGTGGATTAAAATTAGGTTGAATTAAACACACTAAGAACATTGTTCTCCACTTCCTTTACCTACCTCAGCAATTACAACATGGAAGGTCCTTTTGGAGGGAATTGGGCCACTATAGAAATGCTGGAAATGGTGTCTGGGGAATTCTGGGAGCTGAGGTCCACCCATCTTCAAGCTGCCAAGGTTGAAACACTGATTTAAAGGCAGCTAAAATGTTGGAGTCACATGAAAGCGATCTTTTAAAAGATAAAGCCCTTTTTCCTTGCTCTTACTTTAGTCTCTGAGGTCCCTAGGAGGTAGATTGCTGCAGGTGGCAGCAGGTGAGAAAGTAGGCAGCTGTTGCTTCCTTGAACAGTCATTTGAAGGAGTGTTCTTGGCTGATTGAATTTTTATAGTAATGTAGGATGCTGATGAGAGTTCTGGCACTTTTCAATCAACGAACAAGACCGAAAATATTTCTCCTTATTATTGTATTGTATTTACATAGCATTCATGAGGTCCAGTGAAGGAAATGGACACATGCATTGCCTTTCTTTCTTTCTTTCTTTCTTTCTTTCTTTCTTTCTTTCTTTCTTTCTTTCTTTCTTTCTTTCTTTCTTTCTTTCTTTCTTTCTTTCTTTCTTTATTATTTCGACTTTTATACCGCCCTTCTCCCGAAGGACTCAGGGCAGTTTACAGCCAAGTAAAAAACCACAATACAAAAGTTAAGAACAATTTAAAAAAATTAATTTTAAATTGGCCGAAATTGTAAAAATTTGTTAAATCCCATTAAAAACTGATTAAAACTATTAAAAAACTATTAGGCTAATCCTGCTCGATGAAATAAAAGAGTCTTCAGCTTACGTCGGAAGGTTCGGAGGTCAGAGAGTTGGCACAACGTTGGAGGTAGTTCGTTCCAGAGGGCTGGGGCCCCCACAGAGAAGGCCCTCCCCCTGGGGGTCGCCAGCTGACATTGTCTGGCTGACGGCACCCTGAGGAGACCCTCAGGATTTAGGGCAATACATGAGTCCAATCCCAAAGGTGCTTTTTCAAGAGGCAACTGGCCGCTGCCGCTTCCTCCTCCTCCTCCTCCTCCTCCTCCTCCTCCTCCTCCTCCTCCTCCTCCTCCTCCTCCTCCTCCTCCTCCTCCTCCTCCTTTCTCTTCCTCTGCTGCTTCTGCTATCCTAAAGGTGCTTTTTCAGGAGGCAACTGGACTTAGTTTTTTTTTTCTTTGAAGACATTTCACTCCTCATCCAAGAAGCTTCTTCTGCTCTGACTGGATGGTGGGGAATGGAAGGATTTATAGTCCTTGCAGACAGCTGGTCATTTGTATTCTTTCAGCGAGTCCTTAAGGCCAGAGAAGCGAAACCTCTTCAAATAAATAAATAAAAAACTCCCAGAAAGTCCAGTTGCCTCTTGTCAACCTAGCAGTTCAAAAGCACGTAAAAAAAATCCAAGTAGAAAAATAGGGACCGCCTTTGGTGGGAAAGTAACAGCATTCCATGTGCCTTTGGCGTTGAGTCATGCTGGCTATTTGGCGTTGAGTCATGCTGGCCATGTGCCTTTGGCTTTGAAACGGAGATGAACATCACCCCTTAGAGTCAGGAGCGACTAGCACATATGTGCGAGGGGAACCTTTTACCTTTTTAAGGCTTCAGAAATGGTTTGCTCGCTTTAATAATTTGGACAAAAATATCCAACCATGTAGAGGTTCTCTCCCTGCCTCCAGGCATTTCCTCTGAAATGATAGTACAAACTTTTGTAGATAAAATTAGAGTAGTTGAGTTTGTACAGTATGTGTGCGTGGACGCGCCCGCACGCTCACACACAGAGAGTCTTTTAATGCACCCAGCATAATTGTGTTTCCACTTGCCTTGCAAAAAAGAAATATGACTGATTGGAAAAGTGATTGCCTTTGGCTGTCACAGACTTTCTCTCTCATGAAATTACAGACTTCAGAGAACTCTTGAAAGAATGAAAAATCTAAGCACAGCACTTCATCAGGATTTGCTTTGATTTGCTGAACTTCTCTCCGCTGATATGCCAGTGTGAACATTTGGAAAATCTGTGCTGCGGTAGAAATGAAATAGTACTAAGAACTATTAAAAGATTGTGTCAAGATTCCGAGGAATGAATCCAACCAATCCAGCAACTCTGTCGTGTCCCACTCCTCCTCTGACGGCCGGGTTGGAGAAGTCCATATCAAGCGTGCCCCTGCAGCTTTGCCAAAGTTCTGTCAGAGTTCTCAGGGCAGGCAGGAGACCAGGATGTGACTTCAGCAATCCAAGTTAGACTTTGCCTGACTCAAAGAATGCCAGAAAGCAGATTCTTTATATAGGCCATGGGGTGTGGCTCCATGACTCAGCACTTATCCAGGCCTGCCCCTCCCTTCCTTTTGCTGACGTCGCCTCTCCACTCTCCGGAAGCGTGGGTCCCTCCAGCCTCCAGCTGATGGCAATTCCAGCTCGTGACTGGCTTCACCCTCCCCAAGCTCACATGCTGTGGGGGAGGGGCCCAGCTGCTCTGTTTGTCCGGGCATGGTGCCAGGACTGGGGGCTGGAGGCATGTCAGGCCATTCGTCTTGCTCGGACTGTCCGGGCATGGTGCCAGGACTGGGGGCTGGAGGCATGCCAGGCCATTCTTCTGTACTATCAGTGTCTGGCAGGAGATGAGAGGGGCCCGGCTGTGGAGAGGGGGGTGAGCGAGGCACAACAAACTCTGAGTCTTTTGCAGTGGTGAAATGCAAAAATTTTTGCTACCGGTTCTGAGTGTGCCTTGGTGGCCGTGGCTTGGTGGGAGGCAGGGTCATGCGGCTGGGTGGGCGATGCCAACTTAAAAAAAACTTTTTAAAGCATTTTTTATTACCTATTCGCCTGAACTGGTAGTAAAAATATGCTTTAAAAAAGTGAAAAATGAGGTTCCGATGATCACAGCTGTGACGCACGATTGTCAGAACCTTTTTTTAAAAAAAAACTTTTTTAAAGCATTTTTTTCGGCTGAACCGGAGCAAACCAGTAGCATTTCATCCCTGGACTTTTGGTTTTCTCAAATAACTGCTTTATTGAGTACATAATTTTGGCACTTTTGAAATGCAAAACCAGTTCTGTTTCATGATTCCTCTATTTCCTGGGGTGTCATAGAGCAGGGGTCTCCAACCTTGGCAACTTTAAGACTTGTGGACTCTGGGAGCTGAAGTCCACAAGTCTTAAAGTTGCCAAGGTTGGAGACCCCTGTCACAGAGCACATCTTGGGCTTTGGCAGTTTCATCCCTGGAATAATCTCAATGGCACAACCAGGGGGTTGGTGCGGGGGGCCCTTCCGCTCACTGAGCCCTGGTCACATCCTCGAAGCAGTCCTGCACTTCCTCCAGGAACAGGCAGCCATTACCCAAGTCTCTGGCATGCTCACTATGGAGTTCCACCACCCACTCTGAGCTTTCCGAGGCCCATTTGATGCGGTGGCGGGAAAGGAGGCTGCTGGATGGCATTGATGATGGGGATTGGAACTATTCCACCGCCCCTGGCAGCCAGACGATGGAGCAGTGCAGGAGCGGTTTGGAGAGGCCAGCTTTTGAAATGCTGGTTCCTGGCAGTGTTGGGAGTTCGGGGTGAGGCAGGGGCGGCAGCAGTCTGGCCAACCACTTGAGGCGCCGCCCACCCAATTCCACCTGGTCAGCCATAGGTTCTGACTGGATATAGTTTATGGTCGGTCCCAGGAGCCCCAACTGGTCTGATGGAATTTGCATTTGGATAGCTTTACGTAAAGGGGTTGACACTGTGGTTATTTCCTGCACTTTCAATATAGTTAAAGAATAGACAGCTCACTCCCAGGTTACATTGTCCAATTAGGTGTCTTGGCGTCTCCTTGGTAACCTCTTCGAGTCTCTGGCCAGCACCTGTTGGGATGACTTTGGTTCCCATGAGATAGTAAGTGGAAACTGGGTGGGTGGAAACTGATCAAGGAAAGAAGCAACTTAGAACTAAGGAGAAATTTCCTGACAGTTAGAACAATTAATAAGTGGAACAACTTGCCTTCAGAAGTTGTGAATGCTCCAACACTGGAAATTTTTAAGAAAATGTTGGATAACCATCTGACTGAGATGGTGTAGGGTTTCCTGCCTGGGCAGGGGGTTGGACTAGAAGGCCTCTAAGGTCCCTTCCAACTCTGATGTTATGTTATGTTATGTTATGTTAAGTTGCTGAGATCTAGTTTGACATTCCAGATCTCCCTCCTTCCTCCAAAATGTGTCAAGCTGAGAAACGGAGAAAATGGCTGCAATAGGCCTGATCCATTTCGAAGTTGACCAATAGTTCTTTAAAAGTTTTTTTTTAAAAAAAGTTAAAGATTAAAGTTAAAAGTTAAAAAAATGTAGTTAATCATAATAGCAGTGTTCCAATATCTCAGGGGTTGCCACAAAGAAGAGGGAATCAAGCTATTTGTTCTAGGCTGCATAAACAGAGGGATAGAATCAAGATCACATGAAGTGTTAATACCACTTTATAATGTCTTGGTAAGGCCACACTTGGAATTCTGCATCCAGTTTTGGTTGCCACGATGTAAAAAAGATGTTGAAACCCTAGAAAGAGTCCATAGAAGAGCAACAAAGATGATGAGGGGACTGGAGGCTAAAACATATGAAGAACGGTATGTCTAGTTTAATGAAAAGAAGAACAAAGGGAGACATGATAGCAGTGTTCCAATATCTCAGGGGCTGCCACAAAGAAGAGGGAGTCAAGCTATTCTTCAAAGCATCTGAGGGCAGGACAAGAAGCAATAGGTGGAAACTAATCAAGGAGAGAATCAACTAAGGAGAAATTTCCTGACAGAACAATTAATTAGAACAATTAATCAGTGGAACAACTTGCCTCCAGAAGTTGTGAATGCTCCAACACTGGAAGTTTTTAAGAAGATGTTGGATAAGCATTTGTCTGAAATGGTGTAGGGTTTCCTGCCTAAGCTGGGGGTTGGACTAGAAGACCTCCAAGGCCCCTTCCAACTCTGTTATTCTATTCTATAAACTTCGATGATAATCTCTGATTATAAGCAGGGATTGACACCAGACAAATACAGGTCGCCCTCAACACAGCTGAACCCAAAATTTCCATTGCTAAGAGAGAAAGTTTAGTAAGCCTTGCCCCATTTTTACAACCTTTCTTGCCGCAGCTGTTAAGCGAATCACTGCAATTGTTAAGTTAATAAGGAGTTGCAAAGTGAATCTGGATCCCCCATTGACATTCCTTGTCGGGAGGTTGCAAAAGGTGATCACATGACCCAGGATGTTGCAACCATCATAAATAGGAGTCAGTTGCCAAGTGTCTGAATTTTCATCAGCAACTGTCCTAAGTGTGAAAAATGATCATAGATCACTTTTTCCAGAGCTGTTCTAACTTCAAAAGGTCACTAAACAAAATGTTGTAAATCAAGGACTTACCTGTGGTCAAGCGGAAAACAATACCCTAATTAAGAAACTGCAGCGAGAATAGAATAGAATAGAATAGAATAGAATAGAATAGAATAGAATAGAATTTTTTATTGGCCAAGTGTGATTGGACACACAAGGAATTTGTCTTGGTGCATATGCTCTTAGTGTACATAAAATAAAAGATACGTTCATCAAGGTACAACATTTACAACACAATTGATGGTCAATATATCAATATAGATCATAAGGATTGCCAGCAACAAAGTTACAGTCATACAGTCATAAGTGGAAAGAGATTGGTGATGGGAACGATGAGAAGATTAATAGTAGTGCAGCTTTAGTAAATAGTTTGAGAGAGTTGAGGGAATTATTTGTTTAGCAGAGTGATGGCCTTCGGGAAAAAACTGTTCTTGTGTCTAGTTGTTCTAATGTGCAGTGCTCTATAGCGTCGTTTTGAGGGTAGGAGTTGAAACAGTTTATGTCCTGGATGTGAGGGATCTGTAAATATTTTCACGGCCCTCTTCTTGATTCGTGTAGTATACAGGTCCTCAATGGAAGTCAGGTTGGTAGCAATTATTTTTTCTGCAGTTCTAATTATCCTCTGAAGTCACATTCCCACCAACACTGGCAGGGCAAGCTACAGTATATAAACAGGAAGCAAACACCACACTCATTAGCACTGATAATGTTACCTAGTCAGGTGATGAAACATGCAAGCCAGCAACCAAAGTCAGAAAGCACTAGGGACTCCATTTTAAACAACCAATTAACCTGGTAGGTACTCAACATGTTATTAAGACTTCCTGATGCACCTATTCCAGAGGTGAAATGCTCTCAGTTTGGACCGGATCAGCCAATCTAGTAGTGATGACGGGTGGTGGTTCGGAGAACTAGTAGCAAAAATCCCCGCCCCCTGCTTATGCCCAGCTGAGCAACGTGATCGTCAGAGCCTTTTTTTTAAACTTTTAAAAGTAGTTTTTTACAATCTTTATGGCCAAATAGGTTGTTAAAAAATGTTTTTAAAAGGTAAAAAAAGAGGGTCTGATGATCCCAGCTGAACTGCCTGATTGTCAGAGCATTTTTTTTTTACTTGCCTGCACTTCAGCTGTTAGGAGGTGTTTTAAGGAACTGTCTTGCTGATAGTTTTTAGTTACTGATTTAACAGTGTGTGTGCTTTTTAAAAAAAATAATTTTGTGCTGATATAGTCAAACCTGCATTTTATCAGTTAAAACAAACGTGTTAAAAATAAATAACACGCTAAATGTTGGAGATGTGATTGTGATGATGCTACTTATTATCATATATGGTGGACTTGTAAAAAAATCAAAGCATTTTGGAAAAAAATTTGGTGGATTATGCAGAATATCTTGAAAAAGAAGATAAAGTTCACACCACAGTTATTTTTATTATATTTACGGACTGTGGATTTATGGACTATTTTTATATATAATTATGGACTGTATAGTAATAGAGACTAAACTGATTTTAAATTTAATGTCAGCAGCGAGATTATTGGTTGCGCAATATTGGAAGAAAGAAGACTTGCCTACAATTGAAGAATGGACACTTAAAGTATCAAACTTAGCAGAAATGGCAAACATTTCAGCATATTTGAAAGACGATTCACAAGAAAGATATATATTGGAATGGAGAAGTTGGATTGATTATATTCAAAACAAGTATCAGACTAAAAAGTATCAAATAGCTTATGAGTGATTGTAGGAATTGTACTGTATTAGTGTATTTGTTTAAATGGGAAAGGGGAGTTAAGGTTGCAAAGGGGAAAGGAGAAGTAACGGGTTTAATACCCTTTATTCTACTCTGGGAAGTTTCAGAGGGGTGGGGGGATAATTATTGAAAAATTTTTTTTGGTAAAACTTTATATATGTATGTATGTATGTATGTATGTATGTATGTATGTATGTATGTATGTATGTATGTAGATGTCGTGTCCCACTCCGCTGACGGCCGGGTCAGGGAAATCTGAATCAGGCATGCCTCTGCAGCTCTGCCAAAGTCCTAGCAAAGTCCTCAAGGCAGGCAGGAGACCAGAAAGTGACTTCAGCAAGATATGTTCGACTTTGCCTGACTCAGAGAATGCCAGAAAGCAGATCCTTTATATAGGCCATGGGGTGTGGCTCCATGACTCAGCACTTATCCAGGCCTGCCCCTCCCTTCCTTCTGACGCCGCCGCCTACCAATTCTTCTGAAGCGAGGGTCACTCCAGTCGGCAGCTGTTGGTAATTGACCTCCCTCAGGCTCACATGCTGTGGGGGAGGGGGAGGAGTCTAGTTGCTCCGTTTGCCTGGGCATGGAGCCAGGGCTGGGGCCGGGAGGTGCTTCCTCCTCCTCAGCCTGTCTGGGCATGGAGCCAGGGCTGGGGCCGGGAGGCATACTAGGACATTCCTCAGTGTTTGGAAGCAGATAAGAAGGCCCCGGCTGCGGTGAGAGCGGACAAGACACAACAGTATGTATGTATGTATGTATAATATAAATAACACAAAAGGGATGGGGAAGACTTTCTTCCACTGATATGTAACGTGTTGTAGACAAAATACATAGCAGCTAAGTCCCAGTATTTCTTGTGATTTTTATTTCATTTCCTGGCCAGTCTCGAAGGGCTGACAACTACCGTTGCTTCTTCACAGAGCCAAACTATAGCCTGAAAACTTTAAGCAACGCTGGTTTTACAACCGAATAATCAGCACCAGGGGTGGGCTTCAAAAATTTTAGCAAGAGGTGCTCTGCCCAGTTGCTGAGTGGGCGTGGCCATGGTGGGCGTGACCTAGTCAGCCTCCTGCACCACAATAAGGGAGGGCGTTTTTGCCCTCCCCGGGCTTCGGAGGCTTTCCTTGAGTCTCCAGGATGATGACAATGGCCTCCCCAGGCTTCCCGAACTTCTGCGCACACCCTGCACTTACCTGCATCCAAAACGGGCTGTATGGGGACTCCTGGGAGGGGCAGAGTGGGGTGGGTGGGGCCAGCCAGGAGTGGGATTTGGGGGGTTCCCAAAAACTGCACTGAATCTTACCTAGAGATTCCCCCGAAACCCCTGCGAACCCCCAGCAGCCCAACCCTGATCAGCACTAGTCACTAGTAAATGAAAACAACCTCTAAGGATTTAAGAGAAAATAATTCACTCAGGACTGAAGGAAGCAAAGAGGAAAAACCAGGACTGAAAAACAAGGCAGATTGTTATTCCTAAAATAACAGGAGGGAATAATTAAACATAATCCTTTAATCAGAATTCATGAAATGTTATTCTGGTCTGAGACTGTAATGGAAGATTGATTGATTGGTAAATAAAATTTAAACTACATTTAGTTTCAAATTAAATGCAAATGGGATAGAATAAAATTTAGATTTTGATGGTTAACTAGATCAACTCCATTTTTTAGAAGGTGGTCATGATGCGTCACCCCAAAACCAGATGTGGCTTCCTGCCTAAAAAATATTGCATTCACTTTGTAGTTTGGGATTGTCTTGTCAGTATAAGCAAACATAAAAGAGGGGAAATCAAGCATGTTTAAGAAAGTATTTGGAAAAAAAATGGTTTTAAAATGACTATTTTTACTATGTTTACATGGCCATTAATTTTATGATTTGGAGGTCATTTATGAAGCATGCAGAGGTGAAAAAAATTTTTGTGAATGTAAAATGCAAGTGGCATTTTCACCGGACTGAATCCCTGTTCTTTGCATTTTTAGCAAAAAATTTAACTTTGCCCTTGTAAAAAAGACAAGTTGTCCTTTTGTAAGCTTAGCTAACCAAAATCATGGCAGCTGACCAGGTAATTGAAGTGAACGTGATTGTATATGGGGGGGGGGGAAAGTACCTTTATGCCTAGTCCAGTGAAATACAAGGTGATAGGCCATCAGAATTAATCAAACAAACCAGGGAAATTGATGAAAACTGAAGTTCTAGTTCCTAGCTTGCAAATCCTGATGAGGACTACTTGGAAGAAAAATGATGACTAATATTAAAAGACTAGCTGAACGTTTATGCTTTGCTATGAAACTATGTGCTTGGGCTTGATAAATCAACACGTAGAGTTTCAAAATTAATGAGTAGTTACGATCAGCCTCTCCTCTCCCCTTCTCTCCCTCAGGCTGGCCCCATAGATCCTCTCCTCTCCTCTCCTCTCCTCTTCCTCAGGCTGGCCCCATAGATCCTCTCGTATCCCCTTCTCTCCCTCAGGCTGGCCACAAAGAAGCCTCTCCTCTCCTCTCCCCTTCTCTCCCTCAAGCCTTGCCCCACAGAAACGTCTCCTATCTTCTCCTCTTCTCTCCCTCAGGCTTTCTAGCCCCTTCTCTCCATGAAGCTTGCCCCACAGAAGCCTGTCCTATACTATCCCATTCTCTTCAGAGTTATTTTCAAGTTGGGAGGGGGAGTAGAACGTCCGACTAATTAGCATCAGAGTGTGTTATAATAATATAGGAAATGCTCTAATGCTCTGATGGTCATTTTGAAAAATCCTTTCTCAGTAAGCACCTAAAAGCCAAGAGGAACATACAGTACATGGCAAATTTCAAGTTTGTAGGCTTTATGGTTCTGGAGATTTCGTGATTAATGCATAAGTGGTTTTCGCTTTTATATATATAGATTAAATGTCCAGTCATCTAAAAGCATCCATAGTCTACTCTTGATGCCTTGTAGCAATGCACATTCAATAGAAATAACTTAAATTGAACAAGGACAGTGTTTGGAAGAAATTGGTTAGGCGGGAGAGATTTTTATAGCTAGCATTATTTCATTATTTCAAATAATTTCTACATTACAGACACATTCAACACATTCCTGCATGTGATAAGAATGAAAACTGTACCATGGCTAGCAGGTGAAAATGAGCAGGAACGTGTTCTGTCACCTGCTACAGAATCTTGTCTTTCCTGTAAGACAGGGGTGTCAAACTCAAGGCCCGGGGGGCAGATCTGGACTGCGGAGTGCTTAGATCTGGCCCATGGGACCGCCCTGGAAACAGCAAAGGACCGCCCCACGGTGCCTCTGCCAGCAAAAGTGGAGCTCAGGAGGGCGCTCCATTTTAACTGGCAGAGGGTTGCAAGAGGCCATGGCAGCTAAAAACAGAGCTTGTGAGGGCCGCAGACGGCTCTTCCGAGCTCCGTGTTTTGCTGGCAGAGGGTTGCAGGAGGCCGTCACAGCCGAAAATGGAGCTCAGGAGCCCGTTTTCGCTGGCAGAGCGCTCAGCCCCCCATAGGCACCCCCAACACGAGTGATGTCAAGCTGGCCACGCCTACCCTGGCCACACCCAACCTGGCCCCCTGAGGTCAAACACAACCCTGATGCAGCCCTCAATGAAATCGAGTTTGACACCCCTGCTGTAAGACATCATTTAGGTTCTCAGTAGCTGTCTGATCATGTCACCTCTGATTCCATTCCTATCTCAGGCATAAAACTGATCAATCAACCAAGTAACAAGAGTGGAAGTGCCAAGCTAATTGCCGGATGAACAGTCTCTTAGTCAATCTACTTTTTTATACTATGCACTTCATTGGGATATTTCTATAACTGTCCAACAAAGTCAGTGCTTTTCTTTGGAAATGTAGTATCACTGGTACCATAGGAGATACTTGTTGTTTAGCAAAAAGAATGCATGGAAAGAGAAGTGTTAAAGTGAGCATCATAACTTTTAAATGGAAGTTTTCCTGAGTCTGATACTTGCATGAAAGAAAAAAACAACAACCTTTCTTTAGGAAATAACAGGATGATAAGAAAGCTTGAATTACTTTAGTCTTTTTATAGCAAGGAACATGATTTGTGCTCTCCTTCATTATGGCATGCACCAAGCAAACTATGCATAGATAAGAGTCAGAAAAGAAAAAGAATAGAATTGCAAGAGGAAGTGATAAAAATAAGTGATATCAATTCAACCAAAGTTGGCATGTAACACCAAGCAATACCAACAGCATTTAGACTTATATATTATGTCACAGTGCTTTACAGTCCTCTCTAAGCAGTTTACAGAGTCAGCTTATTGCCCCGAACCATCTGGGTCCTCATTTTACCCACCTCGGAACGATAGAAGGCTGAGTCAACCATGAACCTGGTGAGATTTGAATTGCCAAATTGCAGGCAGCTGGCAGTCAGCAGAAATAGCCTGCAGTACTGCACTCTAACCACTGTGCCACCCTGGCTCTTATAAGACAAGCAAACTAGCCTTTTATACAAGGAAAAGAGACAGAAATGCAGAGTCCCTCTGCTAAAAAGTCTTGACATCTATAATCTTCAGTGGTCAAGAAGGTTATATGTACAGAAATCCACTTTGGTTCCAACTTTAACACAATCAATGGAATAAATATGAACAAAACATTAAATCTATGCAAACATCAGGTGCAAAACTCTGTCCACCACAATTGAACAATTTGTCCTATAGCATAGGGCCACATGGAAATGTCTACAGATGTTCCACTGAAGGCATCTCATTTTCACTGAATTTCTTTAGTTTGGCTATTAAACTGGTATGTCTTCCTCTGTCCTAAAGCAGCACCTTCACTGTGCATCATGAACATTTCTTAGTACTACCAGCACCAAGAATAGTGGGCAATTCAACAACTCCACTACAACCTTGCAAAATTCTCTTCTTTGAATGGCACTCGAGTAGGGGAAAAAAATGAAAACTTTCCTTTAACCTTTCCTATTTAACTCATCTGTACAATACGTTTCATCTGCAAGGACTTCTCTTCCATCACTGGATCTTCTACTTGGCCTTTTCCTGTGAATGGTTGTTCTTGTGAATGGTGATACTTTTTTGAATGGAAGGCTGATTGTACTTCTCGTCCTTTGACATTAGCTGCAACAGAATATTCCTCATCATTTTCATCTCATTTTCATCTATGTTGAAACTGCCATTGAAGACGTAATTCTGACCTCATCCATGCCCTCTTCAGAAGAGGCTCTTAATGACAGCTCATCAAAGGCCTACAGAACATAAGAACTAGAGGGGGAGGAAGCTGACAGTTTGGGGGCAATTACACAATGCCTTTCTAATGGTATTGTGCATATGTGGGAAGGGAAGAAAAAAAGGTCATTATCATGAAACCAAGGACATCCTTGAAATTTTCTGCTTTTTGTTCTGCTGTTCTGAAGATCAGAATAACAATGTTAATATTCAGGACAACAGTCCCTGAATATGTGTTGATGACTCCACGGTGGACTTCTGACATGATGCATGATGCTCAGTGTGATTGGTCAACATGCAGACTGAAAAGAGGTCTCCTATTATGAGGTCCATCTTATAACAAGGTCTAAAAATAAGATTCTCGGACTTGATGTGCAGCCCTGTGCAACAGTTGTTGAGAGCTGTTGAGAACAATTCTTAATCCAAGGTAGCTAGTTTCCATATTTTGGTTTTTTTTTCTAAATTCACACCTTGTAATGTAGAAATTCAATCAAGTAAATGTTGCTCTTGAAAACCAGTAGAATAGATAAGTAATGTGAGATGCTTCCTTTGGTGGTCATCAGATTCTTCACCTTGGTACTAGGGGTGGGATCCTACCGGATTAGGAACCGGTTTGCTAAGCGCGTGTACACAGTTTCAACAAAACTCACCTTTCGTATTGCTGTTTAGCTGAGGTGTGGCAATCCACTCTGCCACACCAATCAGCTGGGCTTCGAAAATGGAAATATAGGTGAGTATAACGCAGGGGTGGGGGAGCCCACTTCAAACACGGAGTGAACTGGTTCACTCATGACTGAAAGTTGGAGTTAACGGTTCATCCGAACCGGTCCGAACTGATAGAATCCCATCACTGCTAGGCACTGAATGGAAGAATAGTGTAGCTTGGGGTGTTTGGTCCAGTGGTTAAGGCACCAAGCTAGAAAGCAGGAGACCCTGAATTCAAGTTCTGCCTTCGCCATGAAAGCCAACTGGGTGACCTTGTCCAAACGCTCTCTTTTAGTCAACTGTTCTGTCCTCCTTCGCCTCCGTCCGAGTGATGGCTTAATTAGCCGGCACTATCAGCTCTGGCAGCAGAATAGCCAATGTCTGCCAAGAGCCTTCGTTATCTTCCACGATGCTGGTGAGTCACCCAGGAACAAACTTCAGCTCTTAGTCAATCAGTGGATTTGCCTGTTACAAAGAGACACAGCAGCTCTCGCTGCTTTTTATATCCTGTGAGGTGTGGCTCTATGACTCAGCACTTCCGAGGCCTGCCCCACCCCTGCTTCTGTTGTTCCCTCCTCTCCTGCCTACAAAACCTAGGGTCCAACCAAGCCTGATTGCCATCACCTGGGTCTGGAGGCGTGGCCGGGGGGGGGAAAGAGTCAGGGGACGGAGGACTCGTTATCTCTTCCACCTGGCCTGCTTCTGGCTCCTGGAGCTGAGCCAGGGAAGCCGGTGCTTCCGAGATAAGTCCTGACGGCCCTTCCCCCTCACTTTCCAAGTCACTTTCTGGCAGGAGGGCCGGCTTGGGGGGGCGCAGACACAACATCAACTCACGTTACAGGGTTGTTTCTGTGGGGAAAACAGGAGGAAGATGTGTTGGGTATGTTCACCATAAAACCACCCATCTCATACAAATGGTTCAGGTGGCACATATAATGCAACAATCAATTGAAAACAAAGCCATTAAAAGCACAAAAACAAGTAAAAAGCTATAGATAAACTATAGCAATGTTGTCTAAAAAGCATGACTGAACATAGAAGAGATGCAGAAGGCAATGTACTTGATTTGAAAGGTTTACATATATCTAATCAACATAAATGTTGTTTCATTTTAGAATTATTATTTGCTTTGGCCCATCAATCTTGTCCTCTTCAATATCTTTAACTGAAAATAAGTATTATTACAGGAAGGAGAAGAAATTTATTACCTGGTTAGGAAGAAGATTCAGAATACTTAATATGGGAAAAATATGAAGATTTAACAACATTTGTCCATACTACTTAGTATTATCCAATGTCCAACTTATGAGTCCCTAGGGAGATAGGGCGGTATATAAATGTGATAAAATAAATAAATAAATAAATAAATAAAATAAATATGGTAAGTAATTACATAAGTTACTGAAATACAGTACTTCTCTAGGAAGTAGGAGAATATATACCGTCAAAGTAGTGGTGAAATCTAAATTTCTTTCCTTCCGGTTTTGTGGGCATGGTTGGTGGTGGTGGGTCATGTGACTGGGTGGGTGTGGCTATGTAACTATGTGACTGGGGGATCAAAAGACAGAAACTCACTAATGATGTCCTGCTGGAGCAGGGTTGGACTAGATGACCTCCAGGTCACGTCCAGCCCTGGATTATCCCCTGAAGCTGCGTCTAGTGCCAGGTTTGTAGTCCTTCCCTCCTTCCTTCCTTCCTTCCTTCCTTCCTTCCTTCCTTCCTTCCTTCCTTCCTTCCTTCCTTCCTTCCTTCCTTCCTTCCTTCCTTCCTTTCTCTTTCTCTCTCTCTCAAAAACAATCCCCCATTCCCCCCTGTTTTTTGCCTACACCCCCCATTTTTTTGCCTAGCAGGCTTCAGGGAAGCTCCCAGCAGGCTTCAGGAAAGCTTCAGGGAAGCCTGCTGGGAGCAAAAACAGACTCCCCCCACCTCCACCCCCATAAAAAAAAAAACCTCCGATGATCGCGTGCCACAGCTGTGATTGTCGGAGCCTTTTTTACCTTTTAAAAGCATTTTTAAAAAAACTATTTGGGCAATAGGTCGTAAAAAATGCTTTTAAAAGGTAAGAAAGGCTTTGATGATCACAGCTGTGGTGCGCAATCGTCAGAGCCTGTTTTTTACCTTTTAAAAGCAGGAAGTAGATTGGTGGGTGAAGGCTTGCACCGCCATTGCTACTGGTTCTCCGAACCACCTGCCACAATCGCTACTGGATCACCTGATCCAGTCCAAACCAGAAGCATTTCACCCGTGTCAACGCCAGATTTGTGTGTTACAGGTTACTTATACTTTGTGTGGACTTTTCTCTGATGAGCAGAAACAGACCAAGACCTGGATAAAGGTCATTCCTAGCTATGCAACAGATGCCAGGACACAACCTGTGACATTTTATGAGAAGTATGTATCCTATTGGGGTCCTATAGACATTCTGAAGAGGTTTCCTCTACAGGTAGTCCTTAACTTACAATCATTTGTTTAGTGATCTGTCAGCTCGCTTGTAAAAATGGAGTTAGTTGCCTTTGTTGCTCTGTTTTAATGTGTGTATCTTTTTGTCATCTAAACTAGCCTGACTCCCATGGAAACAGAAAATCAATTAATAAACAAAGAACTGTAATATTAATTACACAACGAAGCTTTTTTTAAGAAAGTGCTTCCTTTGAGGAGAAGTGGTGTGTCACTTAGCACTTTAAGGGAAGATTTTAGGTTTGGAAAAAGGTTGGAAACAAAGCTATTGGGAAAGGCTTAAAACAGAAGTGAATGCAAAACTAATGTCATTATTTCTCAGAGTAATTTGCAATGGAGCTTTTTGCAGTAGCCAATTTATTTATTTTTTGATGTAATCACTTGACTGCATTAGATACTGGGAGGAAATCTACCAGGAAGAAAAGACAAAAACCTTCCCCCCCCCCTTAAAAGTGTTTTTGTAAAAAAAATATATATTTCAGCGTTTCCACATTTAATGATCCTGAGGTTAAGCATGGGAAATTGCAAATAAGGTCCATTTGTGTAGCATTTAGGCATTTAGGAAGCCTGTTAGGACGTGCTGAAATTAAAATGATTGGATAAAGCACCGTGGAAGATACTAAACTCTTTTTATTTTATTTCCTGTCATCGAAAACACAGCTTTAATTGGGTACAGTGCACCTGAATTAAGCCAATAAAAAGTATCATTGATTATAACCTCTACACTATGGTAATGGCGGCCATCTTTTTTTATTGTATTGGCAGACAAAATTGCATTTCCTCTTAGCTTAGGTCACTTACCATCCAAATGAGCATTTGTTAATGGGCCGGGTCATTTAGCAGTCACTTTCTCGACATTTGCTGGCCCTGCTCGAATGCCCTTTTAAACATATGTTGAATATTCGGCCTCATTTCTTGTGCCGTCTGAATGTGAGTGCCGGTGACTTTTGATGGATGCCTCTTCAGTCGTGGCAGGACTGTGGAGCGGAAACATCTGATTTCTAACTGGGGCCAGTTAATTACCCTGAGAGAGAAGCAGGTTCATTATGGCAATAGAAATGAGATAAAACATGGAGGAAGGACAGCAGCAGGCCAAAAAGGCATGGCCCCAAGGTTCATTATTTTCAGAGGCTTGTTTGATGGATGCCAAATCCTTCTTGTAGTATCAAAGTCAGGCTGAAGGGGAAAAAGAAGAATACCTGTATAATTCACAGGCTGCTGTGTCTGGTCTCTGGTAATCAGATCTCAATAACTCATAGTGTAGACCTTAGGTGAAATCCCTCCCCCCAGGTTTCCTTTTAACATGATCCAAATATGATGTGGAAGAAATGACAGAGAAACACAGAAGTCGCTGTGCCAGAAGAGACCCTTCCTCCCCCTTCCCCCGTGGCTCAAATAACTTGCAAAACTAGCATTTCAGAATAAAAGTCAGAGGATTGCTTCTCTCTATGATGTGCTTGTGTTGTGAGTTGCATGTTGGGAAGCATTCAAACAGTGTGTGCCTCACCTGAAACCTAAAGCAGCATGTCCCAGAAGCTAAACATGTGGTTGTCTCCTTATCTTTTTCCATTGTGGGACAACTATTGTTAATTCTAGAAGTTTGTGGAAAGTTGAGATTTTTTTGCCCTGCCTTGCTAAACTCTCAGTTCTGTAGAAAGTTAGCACCCACCTAGAATGAAATATTCTGGGAAATATTAAAAAGGAAGTAAATTTCCCCTAAAAAAGAAATAAAAATCTTAAAGGAAACAGAAACAAAAGACCACAGCTCCCTGCCCCCAGCAGATATTCTGGTGCCAGTTTATCTACAAGACAAAAGACTGAGCCAGTCTATCTACAAAACAAAAGAGCTCAGCTCCAGGATGATGGGATTATCCTTCAGGGCAAAGACATTCAGCCACAATAGGAAATTGCCCTTCATTGCATCACCCAGTAAGATTCAACCAAGCATGGGACACAGACAGCCTCAACTATGACTGTATAGCCCCATGGGAGTCAGATAACCAATAGGATACACTTTTTGCAAGGCCCAAGAGAGGGTGTAAATATATCTCACTCTTCACTCCATGTGTTCAGCTGTACCAGGATCATGTGCTTAATGGTTCTGCTCCATTAAACTATCCTTCCAAGCAGTCTCCATGTTTCCAGTGTCTTTCTCCCCACTTGGAATTGAACCCAGATGGACATTTCTTCAAACAGTTCTAAATCCAAACTGTTCAGATCCAATGTTCAAAACAAAGTTAGACATGCTTAGTCTAGATATGATTAGCCTCTTTCCATATATACATTTGGAATTATTTATTTATTAGATGTTTTCGTTCCACCTTTATTACTTTATAAATAGCTTAAGGTGTCAAGCACATCTAATACTCCTTCCTCCATACTGTATGTATGTATGTATGTATATCTAAATGTATGTATATCTATATACACACACATATAAAACAGTGGGATAATTCACTATGCTGTTTTAAATGTCTTTACATGTCCCAAACTGTCTTCTATTAAAAGTCCTCCTTTTCAAATTGTTAGGCATTTCACTTAGGAAATGGCACACTTTGTTCTTTTACACCCCCCACCCCAAGTAGCTAAATCATTCGTAGTGTTTAATTCATTGCCTGTGATTGTGTCATAAATGCCAGTCACCCATCCCATCCATTCGTATACAGCAGGTAAAACACATCCCACTGTTTTTAACAGTCTACTTCATTTCTGGTCAATTGCAGCTTTGATTCCTTGCAGAACAATTCAAGTAACTCATGTTTAATCTGCTGGAATAATTAGCGTTCTTTCTTAGGACAATCATTTCTCTGCTCTGAATGCACGAGGTCATGTGGGTTTTGGAATGTTTTTTTTGATGTCGTTGAGGGATTGTTAAGGTGTGCCAACTGGCTGCTTTGTGTTATGTGGTGGGTTGTCTGTATACACAGATGGGGGTGAGGGGCTGAGCATTTGTAGCAGGGGTGAAATGCTACTGGTTTGCTCTGGTTGGGACGAACTGGTAGGAATAAAAACTACCGGTTTGAGTGAACCAGTAGGGATAAAAACTACCAGTTCAGGCAAACCAGTAGGGATAAAAACTACCGGTTTGAGTGAACCAGTAGGGATAAAAACTACCAGTTCAGGCAAACCAGTAGGGATAAAAACTACGGGTTCGGGGGAACTTGTAGTGATAAAAACTACAGGTTTGGGTGAACCAGTAGTTAAAAAAAGTTACTGGTTCATCTGAACTGGAATTTCCAATGATCAGCTGTGCCGCGCGATATTTCCAATGATCAGCTGTGCCGCGCGGAAATCCTGCTTTCTAGCAAAGCTAAATTGCGCGGCACAGCTGATACCCCCTTGCTGTTCTACTTACCTAGTGAAGTCTTCTTTTTCCACACAAAGCGCGCATTTGGCACGCGCTGGACTTGCGTGTGTGCAGTATGCCTTTGGTGCACACCACGCATGCACATGCCCAGCACACATACAATGCATGTGTGGGCAGCGAACCGATGGCAATCCATGGAGGATTTCACCACTGATTTGTAGCATCCCTTTTTGAAATGTCATGCTCACTAGAAGAAGGTAGCTCAATCATTGTCGTGTCCCACTCCTCCGCTGACGGCCGGGTCAGGGAAATCCGAATCAGGCTTGCCTCTGCAGCTCTGCCCAAAGTCCTAGCAAAGTCCTCAGAGCAGGCAGGAGACCAGTAAGTGACTTCAGCAAGATAAGTTCGACTTTGCCTGACTCAGAGACTGCCAGAAAGCAGATCCTTTATATAGGCCATGGGGTGTGGCTCCATGACTCAGCACTCATTAAGGCCTGCCCCTCCCTTCCTTCTGTTACCTCCGCCTCTCCAATCTTCTGATGCGAGGGTCACTCCAATCAGCTGTTGGAAGTAAACTTTCCTCAGGCTCACATGCTGTGGAGGAGGGGGAGGGGTCTAGCTGCTCCGTTTGCCTGGGCATGGAACCAGGGCTGGGGCCGGGGGATGCTCCCTCCTCTGCAGCCTGCTTGGGCATGGAGCCAGGCTGGGACCGGGAGGTGCCCCCTCCTCTGCAGCTTGTCTGGGCATGGAGCCAGGACTGGGGCCGGGAGGCATACATTCCTCCGTGTTCAGGAGCAGATAAGCAGACCCAGGCTGCGGTGAGAGCGGACAAGACACAACAATCATACTCACTATCTTGACTCTTTTGACTATCTTCTGCAGATGTCCCTCTTTGAGTGACACCAGAAACAGGCAATGTTACTTTGTTTATTAGATTTGCATTTTGTTTTTTACTCAGGAGATAAAGAAAATGTGAGTTATATTCCTTTCTCCTGTTTTCTTTCACAGTACAACCCTGGGTAGTAAGTTGGGATGAGAAAGGGAATTGGTCCAAAGCCACCCACTCAATATGAACTTAAATCTGGGTCTTCGTGGAACTAGTCCAACATCTCAAACACCTTTACTTCAGCAGCTTTCTAGATTACAGAGCATGCTGTATATTATTCTCATCAGTGCTTTGCCAATCACAAAAGATCTGGCATCTTGAGCATGGCCTGTAATAGACTGTTATTTTCCCTACATCTTCTAACTCTGTAAGATGCTTTTCATCACATCAAAATGATGGGGTTAGAAAGGAATACCTTAACCATCAGGTTCAACCTGCAGCTTTGTGCAGGAATCAAAATTAAAACATTTGAAACAGATGGCTTTTCTCCCTCTGCTTGAGAATATCTAATGGAGCATAAGCCATCCTTTCTCTCTATAACCGCTTATCAAATTTGCTCTTAACGTTTGGCAGTTGTTTCGAAAGTTCAACCAAGTTCTACCTTCCTGTAATTTAAATGCATTATTCCATCGTTCTGCTTTAGAGCAGCATGGTAGCCTAGTGGTGAAGATGCTCACCTCCCACTTGGAAGGTTGAGTGTTCAAGCCTAGGTAGCAGCAGATGTTTCTCTCCTTGGGAGTTAAGAAAAAACTTTCTGTTGTGAACTCCACATAGGTGTCAGGAAGGGCATCCATCCAGTAAACACTCAGCTTCATCCAGTTACCCCAATTTAGGGGATTAAAAAGGGAGTTCTATTGTTCTACTTTGGCATATTAGAGAACAGGTCACAGTCTATTCCCATTTCAGATATTTGAAAAGTCTTAACATACCCCACCTGGATTTGTCTTTTCACAACGCTAAGGAGACACGCTTTCTGCAATCTATCCCTGTAGGATTAGGTTCTCAGCATTCTGATCATTCTCCTTTGAAAGTGTTCCATTTTATCTGAATGCCCCTTAGTAAGCTTGATGAGACACTTATTGCTGTAGAAGTGATGCCATTCTTCTGGAAAATGTGCTTCAAATATGTAATCCATCTTCCCAAAGTACTTTTCATAATTTCAGGAGTCTCCATTGCTATTTTCATGAAACAACAAAACTTCGGGAGGTGCTTGTGCCCAGAATTGGATGCCATATTTGAGGTGGGATTTGACTGATGCACAAAAATTGATTGCTGCTTGGATTTTAAAATGATACTATAGTTATATACTACTTTGGACACATTATATGAAGATGTAGCTCCCTGGGGAAAGGTGGAAGGAAAGAGGAGGACTAGCAGCAAGCTGGATAGACTTAGTTATATTGGTGATGAGTCCATCATTGAAGACCTGGAAGATCAGGTGAGGAACACTGTTCATCATCATGGAGAAAAATCTATGAGGTCTCTAAGTGTCAACACCAAATCGATGGCACATAATCAATCAATCAAGTCTAAAGTAGTGTCCTTTTTATCCAGTGACATCACACTGATGACTTGATTATTATCAATTGCAACGTGCTCTCTCCCTGCATAAAATTCTTCTGTATTTATATATAGAATTTTTTATTGGCCAAGTGTGATTGGACACACAAGGAATTTGTCTTTGATGCATATGCTCTCAGTGTACATAAAAAGACAAGATACCTTCGTCAAGAATCATAAGGTTCAACACTTAATGATAGTCATAGGGTATAAATAAGCAATCGAATCATACTAGGAAACAATCAATATAAATCGTGAGGATACAGCAACAAGTTACAGTCATAAAGTCATAAGTGGGAAAAGATTAATAGTAATAATAATGCAGACTTAGTGAATGTTTGACAGTGTTGAGGGAATTATTTTTTTAGCAAAGTGATGGCATTTGGGGAAAAAACTTTTTGTGTCTAGTTGTTCTGGTGTGCAGTGCTCTATAGCGTTGTTTTGAGGGTAGGAGTTGAAACGATGTCCAGGATGCAAGGGTTCTGTAAATATTTTCACAGCCCTCTTTTTGACTCGTGCAATATACAGGTCCTCAATGGAAGGCAGGTTGGTAGTAATTGTTTTTTCTACAGTTCAAATTATCCTCTGAAGTCTGTGTCTGTCTTGTTTTCCCAATTGCTTTGCATTTCCCAATCTCCCAATTGCTTTGCATTCAGCTACATGTATGAATGTTCCAAATAATACAAAAGTATCAGAAGAGATTCTTTTGCAAGAGATACACAAAGATTATAATCTCTGGACCATAATAATCCAGGTGACCACTAGAAGACAGTGGTCTTTCCTAACATCTAGATAATTGGAGTTCAAATATGGTAAAACCTAGATAATGGCTGGCTTAACTTAATTCAGTTCCTTAGTTTTTTTTGTTTTGTTTTACTTTAACTTCTGGTCTCATTTTCTGCTGGAGTAAAGTTCACAAAATGAAGGTCTATGCGGCATTCAGACAAACACCTCCGAAGCTTCCTTGATGTCCAAAGACTGAATCACTTGATGTTATCAAATTTGCTTTCCCTCCTGGGTTTTTCTGTGAGTGGCTGGAGAAAATGTCATTGATTTATAAACAGTCATATTTCAAGAAGGCACTTAAGATTTTTGAGCAATTTGAAACTCTAATAAGAAGAATAAAATAATGTGAGGTTATATATTCACTGTTTAATGAATAACCAGCTGGTAAGAAATAACAAGAATTCACGAGCCATTGCCCTAGGCCAATAAAGTGACTTATATTTTCATGAATATACATTGAAGGTTCTTCCTGATATTTTGGGAAAGTAATAAAATGAATGCATTTTTAAAAATAATCTTAAAAATAATGGTTAAAAAAGTGACATTTTAACTTAACGTATTTACCTAAGAAAAATACAAGTCTCTCTAACATTTTGACAGCATGTATGTTAGGACTGTGCATACTTTAAAAATGATTGGGAAGAATTGCTATAGATCTCACCTAGCTTAGCATTTCCTGCTGATAATCATTTAGACAATCATGTCTTTTTCAGATTTCCAGACAAGACTTAAAAAGATGAAGTTGCTTTAAAAGTTTCCTTAAAAGGTAAAGGTTCCCCTCACACATATGTGCTAATTGTTCCCGGCTCTAGGGGGAGGTGCTCATCTCTGTTTCAAAGCCGAAGAGCCAGCGCTGTCCGAAGATGACTCCGTGGTCATGTGGTCGGCATGACTGAACACCGAAGGCGCATGGAACGCTGTTACCTTCCCACCAAAGTGGTCCCTATTTTTCTACTTGCATTTTTTACATGCTTTCAAATTGCTAGATTGGCAGAAGCTGGGACAAGTAAAGGGAGCTCACTCCATTACATGGCACTTGGATTCAAACCGCTGAACTGCTGACCTTTTGATCGACAAGCTCCGTCTTATCCGCTGAGCCACCGTGTCTCTTTTAAAAGTTTCCTTATTATAACATTTATCACGAATCCTGTTAAAGTATACGGTTCTAATAAAAGCTACTGGTTCAGGTGAACTGGTAGTAAAAAAAAAGCTACTGGTTCAGGTGAACCAGTAGTTTAGGTTCTAGTAAATCTAAATTGTTCCCCAACCCCCCGCTGTTCTACTTACCTTCTTAAGCCTCCTTTTTCCACGCGCAGCATGTGTTTGGTGTGCATCATGCATGCACACGCAGCGTGCATTTGGTGCATACTGTGCATGCATGTGTGCAGCACAGTGTGCACGTATGTGCGGACAGCAAACCGATGGCAAACTGCAGAGGTAGGGCGGGGAGGGGGGGGAATGATGGCTGCGTACCCACATTGTGTTGTGTCTTGTCCGCTCTCACCGCAGCCGGGGTCTGCTTATCTGCTCCCGAACACGGAGGAATGTATGCCTCCCGGCCCCAGTTCTGGCTCCATGCCCAGACAAGCTGCAGAGGAGGGGGCACCTCCCGGTCCCAGCCCTGGCTCCATGCCCAAGCAGGCTGCAGAGGAGGGAGCATCCCCCGGCCCCAGCCCTGGCTCCATGCCCAGGCAGCTAGATCCCTCCCCCTCCTCCACAGCATGTGAGCCTGAAGAAAGTTTACTTCCAACAACAGCTGATTGGAGTGACCCTCGCATCAGAAGATTGGATAGGCGGAGGTAACAGAAGGAAGGGAGGGGCAGGCCTTAATGAGTGCTGAGTCATGGAGCCACACCCCATGGCCTATATAAAGGATCTGCTTTCTGGCAGTCTCTGAGTCAGGCAAAGTCGAACTTATCTTGCTGAAGTCATTTACTGGTTTCCTGCCTGCTCTGAGGACTTTGCTAGGACTTTGGGCAGAGCTGCAGAAGCAAGCCTGATTCGGATTTCCCTGACCCGGCCGTCAGCGGAGGAGTGGGACACGACACATTGCTTCTGAGTGCTGAAAGCTATAATATCTTAGGGTGTCTGGTTTCTCCTCCCAGGGATGGCTGCGAAGGATACTGGGAAGTTCTCAGGCCTGGGTCTTGGGGGCTTTTAGGGATGGAGCTTCCATTGTGGGGGGTGAAGGTAGGCATTAGCATCATGGTGGTTGTTGGGTCCTCAGGGAATTAGGAACCAATGTCTTTAAATGGTTTTAATGACCATTGATCTTGACCTTAGCCCTGTCAGCTAACCTTTAGCTGCTCTGGCTTCTGACTGCTGCTTCTGAATGGCAGCTTGGTCTTCATGAAGGTCTCCCTTATTCACGATTTAATCCTTGGTGAGAGGGCCAATCTCGTGTATTAATGAGACCCGTTTAGTCTCAACAGTTGAGTTGCCCTTTGTGGATGTTCTCTCTGTCTCTCTACCTGAGATTTGTGTATATTTTTTACTTTAATGCTAATTTTTATATTTTTAAATATCTGTTTTTATATCTGTATTATTTATTGGCTATTGTACACTGCCTAGAGTCACATCTCATGAGAGGGGCAGCTCTAATAAATTTGATCGATAAATAGCAGATTTATCTACATAAACAAATAATTATCTACAGATAATTATTTTTCCAGGAGCAACATCATATAGTGGTTGCTTCTGCAAACTATCTAGAACAGGGGTCTCCAACCTTAGCAAGTTTAAGCCTGGTGGACTTCAACTCCCAGAATTCCCCAGCCAGCTTTGCTGACTGGGGAGTTCTGGGAGTTGAAGTCCTCCAGGCTTAAAGTTGCCAAGGTTGGAGACCCCTGATCTAGAATGTCCTGTAGAGTTGTGGCAAGAATTTTGAATCTCTACACCTGATTGAGAAACCCAAGGAAGTGACAAAATTATCTTTCCCACTTGATGGGGAATTGAAGACGATGAGCTGACCAAGTGATTGCATGTGAAATATAAACTCAATCAGACTTTATGCTCCATCGCATGAGGGGAAATGTACTGTCTGCATTTTCCATCATATCTTCTAATAGCATTGTAGCCATTATTTTGCATTGAAGGGCCGCGGTGTGGCTCAGGCTGTAAGACAGTCTGTTATTAACAGCAGCTGCTTGCAATTACTGCAGGTTCAAGTCTCACCGGGCCCAAGGTTGACTCAGCCTTCCATCCTTTATAAGGTAGGTAAAATGAGGACCCAGATTGTTGGGGGGGCAATAAGTTGACTTTGTATATTAATATACAAATAGAATGAGACTATTGCCTTACACAATGTAAGCCGCCCTGAGTCTTCGGAGAAGGGTGGGATATAAATGTAAATAATAATAATAAAAAAGTAAACGTGTGAAGGAGAAGCATGTTGCCCCTGGAACTCCATCTCAGGGGTGCTATTCAGCCGGTTCTGACAGGTTCTAGAGAACCGGTAGCGGAAATTTTGAGTAGTTCAGAGAACCGGCAAATACCACCTCTGGCTGGCCCCAGAGTGGGGTGGGAATGGTGATTTTGCAATATCCTTCCCCTGGAGTGGGGAGGGAATGGGGATTTTACAGTATCCTTTCCCTGCCATGCCCATCAAGCCACTCCCACCAAGCCACACCACGCCCACCAAGCCACACCCACAGAACTGATAGTTAAAAAGAAATTGGATTTCATCACTGCTCTGTTTATAATGAAAACCCATCTTTTGCTAGATCTGGACTGCAGAAATCTAGGTGGCCTCTAGATGCAAGACAATAATTAAAATAATTTCTATCTCTTTGCTGCTATCTAGTGGTCATCTGGATTTTTGCAGTTCAGATCTGATAGCCTTAAACTCTGCTCTACCATGGTTCTAAATTGCATAGAGGCTTTTGTAAATACATAAAATTCTTTTTACTATTTCAGAACCTCTTTTTGCACACCTGGAGAGCAAAGGCTGATTCCGGCCAGAGAGAGGCAACCGATATAGCATCCATCAGAGTTTAGAAGTCACAGTCCTGAAGCCATTGAAGGAATAAAAATAGATTACTTTCAAAGATAGGACTTAATACTTTTTAAGAGATCAGAATACTCAGCTTGGTTTCCAATACTTCTGCATTCAGGGTCTTGCTGAATGCAAGCGATAAGGGACTCAATCACTATCTGTATGATATTAAAGTGAGAAAATATGACAGAAGCATCAACATTAGATGTGGAAAGGTCTGAATCAGCTCACTGTCTTTTTCTTAATCTAGAAGACAGATGCTGAAGACTGATTCCCGCCACCAGGACTCTGACACAGTAACAAATGACAAGGCATTCGGGCATGTTGCAAGGAGCTGGAATTAAATTTGCAAATTATTATTGAGGAAATCCCTATGGGTTTCAGCGCGGTGTTGTGTCAGAATCAGGGGGGAAAAATGGCAAACGGAGCTGTCAAAGTTAGCACCGTATAAATCAAAGAAGATAGCATTATTTTATATAAAGCAGTCAGACTGTACCTAGTGTGCAATAAACCCCACAAACATCGCAGCTTCCAAGTTGTGCAAGTGCCCACAAGGGTGTGATTGGAAGGAGACATATTTGATCCCTGAAGGGATTGATTAAGGAACCTGCAGGTTTTATTCATTTTCCAGCCTAAGAGTGGAAAGTTTTATAGTCTATATTTATTCAAACACACCTATCATAACATGGGATGTCTCTGGTGATTCATTGTGAGTGAAATCCTGTTGAAATAGACTACAGACTCCAGTTGGTTCATAAATGAGGACTTGTGATCTAATTGATGGTCTGATATTGTATCAGATGGGAATTCTGAAAGCTGATATTCTAATAGATTTGATTGGGAAAAATTGAATTAGTCTACTGGACTGATCAAGGAGCTTTGTTATAATAATTGGCAGAGACTGAATCTCTCATGTATTAGTTGGGTTCACATAAAGGCTAAATCCTAAACCTCATGTCATCATCATTTTCACATAATAGATTATGTCCAGCAGTGTCTTCAGGGGAAGTCAAAATAGTAGTTGTAATATTGTGTTGAAGCCTTAGGGGCAGCTGCAGAGAAATGGGGTACAACGACACAGTTAAACAGGGGAGCATGTCCTGGGTGTGGAAGTGTCTACATCCTGATTGTAAGGTGACCCTTGAGGGGCATGGTAGGTTTCAATTTTTTTTACTACCGGTTCTGTGGTCGTGGCTTGATGGGCATGGCAGGGGAAGGATACTGTAAAATCTCCATTCCCATCCCACTCCAGGGGAAGGATACTGCAAAATCCCCATTTCCTCCCGATCAGCTGGGACTTGGGAGGCAGAGAATAGATGGGGGCTGGGCCAGTCAGAATTTTTACTACCGGTTCTCTGAACTACTCAAAATTTCCACTACCGGTTCTTTAGAACGGGTCAGAACCTGCTGAAACCCACCTCTGTTGAGGGGTGTGTGTGTGTGTGTGTGTGTGTGTGTGTGTGTGTGTGTAGGTACCTATGATGTTTATTCTTGTGAACATGCAGTTCCACTGGGAGACCTAATTTAATTAACTCTATTTGTGTTTGCCGACTTTATCCTTTGATATGTGGATGTAGGTCTGGGTAACTGATTTGGGAGTTTGAGAAAGTTTGAGTAAAATATTTTCCCCACCCCGTTTACTATTTTTTACTTGATTAATTTAGTTTCAACTCGACTGTCAATTATCTAGTGGAGAGAGTGATTCTTAGTTCATAGAACATAGGATTGCATAGCTTAATGAAAGACGAAAGCAGCATCAAGAATAAAATATATTTTGATATAAAACTTCCCACAAGCCCCAATATCAAAATGTACAAAAGAGACATGGTTTCAAACATGATGTTGCCTGCCATTTGTCCAAATAAATATGGGAAGAAATATCCATCTGGTTCAGTTCCAAGCCAGGAGAAAGGCATTGGAGACAAAATGGAGGCTGATTGAAAAGAGGGTCTATTTATTGATGAAGCAGAACCACCAAGCACATGTGATTCTGGCAGCTGACCACATGGATTTGAGAGTGGGGTTTTTTAATACCTTCTCTTGGGCTTTGCACTTGAGCTTCCTGTTCCTGTGCAAGAACATGTATTCTATTGGCTGTTGTCAGCCTCCCATGGAGCCGTGTAAGGGTTATACAGGGGTCATAGCTGACTCTATAGGTAAAGTACAAATCCTAGGAGTTTGTCTGAGCTAAGTTTGGTTGACATTTCTGAGGGTAATGCAATGAAAGGGCGTTGGGCAATTCCTATTGTGGTTGAGGACTAATCCTACCTTTGTTGAATCTTGGGTGAGGGTATTTGCTTATAAATAGAGCTACCTACCTGTAGATACTTGGCTTCTTTCAATAAGCTCTTTATGACTTAAGTGCTCACATCTGCTGAGGGCTATTAAGAAAGGTGGGGGCTGCTATCTCCAAGAGCATGTTTCTCCATTTCTCACCCAGGGAAATATAATATTCTGCCTTTTTAATATTTCTCAAAATATTTCATTCTTCTGGGGAGTGGATAATCATAAGCCACCTTTCTCATAAGCCACCTTATAAGTTAGCTGATAGTTGGATTCAGAGAAGGAACTAAGATCAAGTTCCCACAAGGGGTAGGCTGCTGGGGATTCACAGGGGTTCAGGAGAAACTTTAGCTAAGATCTGTGCAGTTCAGAGAACCCCCAAATCCCATTCCTGGCTGGCTCCGCCCACCCCGCCCCTCCCAGGAGTCTCCACACAACCCATTTTGGATGCCGGTAAGTCCAGAGGCTTGAGGAGGGCGAAAAATGGGCCTACTGCAGTGGTGAAATTCAATTTTTTTTTACTACGGTGGGTAGGCTTGGTGGGTGTGGTAGGGGAAGGATACTGCAAAATCTCCATTCCCACCCCACTCCAGGGGAAGGATACTGCAAAATCCCCATTCCCACCCCACTCTGGGGCCAGACAGAGGTGGTATTTGCTGGTTCTCTGAACTACTCAAAATTTCTGCTACCGGTTCTCCAAAGCCCTTCAGAACCTGCTGGATTTCACCCTTGGCCTACCGTAGATTCGGGAAGAATGCCTCCGGAGCCTGGGGAGGGCACCCCCCCCCATTGTGGTGCAGGAGGCCAACTAACCCACACCCACCATGGCCACGCCCACCCAGCAACCGGGCAGAGAACCCTTTGCTAAAATTTTTGAAGCCCATCCCTGTGTTCCCATAACCTCCAACTTGTAAACTGCCCAACCTCATTTTAGCTCTGTCTAGTGTGGTTATGTGAATCTCTTCATCAAGTCATTGGCTTCCTCTGAAGTCTATCAAACAATACAACAGGCTGCTGTGGAGGTGGGATTAGCTTTCTCATCTCCCCTTCTATCTAAGACAAAATGCTGCCTTATTTACAAATGAGACTTTTCAGTTATGTAATGGATGCTTGATTTCCTGTAATTGGCTGTCTATTCCTAGAGGTGTAGAAATCAGCAGTGTACAGATATTCACTTTTAAAAAATAAAATAAAAATGTGTTTAATGTTTGCTTTTAATATTTGAAGGGGGAAATTAATGAAAGAGATACACAGCAGGAAAAAACCGATGAAGTGGAACTAAGCCAACAAACACCATAATTAAATCTTGCTATGCTTTGTTTACTTGGGAATATGAATATATTATTATCAAAGATTAGCTGTAATCACTGATATCTTGTGGCTTGTACCTTGGTGCGTTTTGGTTGGGAAAACCAAATTCTTTAAAATGCACATGTTTTTTTGCCTCCTAGATGCTTGGGTTCTATTATTAGCTTGCAGAAAATAGAATTTTAAGGGTTTACAATATTTGCTGTGATCTTTTTTCTTTACAAATAGGTGTCTAAATGACCATGGAAATTCATCACAGGCCAACACATTAAAGATTGCCACAAGATATTTTCTGTACTGGCATAATACTGCTTTTTTTTTTTTAAAAAAAAAAATAAGAGTGAATGGCCATTGTTTATTCCACTTAAGATGAAAGATAAACCAATTCAACCAAACCTAACCAAAATTTCTTCTACCCTCCCCCCAAAAATCTTCCTGGTTCAAATGAAAAGCTTCACCATGCCTTATTGTAAGTTTTTTTGAGCAAAGAAATAGAAATCAATGATATTTGATTCCATACACTATTTTTCTACCTGTTTCACTGGAGTTCCTCTGGTGTTTAAAAGCTCCTCAAGATCTACTCTTCCTTCTTTACTTCTTTTTACTTTGTTCCTGTCTGAATTTGTTATCTCTGCCATCTTTGTTCTTTTTTGTTTTTCTTTCTTTTTTCTTTTTATTTATTTATTTATTTGTCAAACACAATAATATATACAAGTATAAGCATGAAATAACCATAAGAATTGGAATACAACCAAAGGGAACATTAGGACAGGAATGGTAGGCATGCTGGTGCTCTTATGCAGGCCCCTTATAGACCTCTTAGGAATGGGGTGAGGTCAAGAGTAGATAGTCTTTGGTTAAAGCTTTGGGGATTTTGGGAAGAGACCACGGAGTCAGGTAGTGCATTCCAGGCATTAACAACTCTGTTACTGAAGTCATATTTTCTACAATCAAGATTGGAGTGGTTCACTTTAAGTTTACACAGTAAATCTATTGTGTGCTCATGTATTGTTGTGGTTGAAGCTGAAGTAGTCTTCAACAGGAAGGACATTGTAGCAGATGATAATGTTTTTAATAGTTTGCAAAATGCCCAGAGTCACTGGAAGTCAGGTGGCATATACTATACAATCAAACTAACTCTCTATACGAGGGCATGACATAATGTAATATCTGCATCTCTTTGCTCTGAGAGTTTAAGTCAGTGTTTCCCAAATTTGAGCACTTGAAGATGTGTGAACACATCATCTCCCAGAATTCCCCAGCTAGCTTGGCTTAAGGCAGGGATGAGGATGGATTTCTGGGAATTGAAGTTCACAGATTGTAAAAGGGCCACAGTTCCCCACCTTTGGCTTAAGAGAAAGTAGACTTTACTAGCTGGATGCCCATGCTTCACTACAAAACTATGTGATTGGGCATGATAAATTGATTAAAGCCTGAACCTTAATGTAGAATATGTAACTCCATAGCATCAGGGCATGTTAATATAAGGCAACTGGTAGTTGGAACAGAGGGGAAGGGGGAGTAGAATGTCCCAGCCCACAGGCTGGATGAGTCACGCGCTGGCCACAGCCACGCCTGGTTTAGCAAAGGGGTAGCACCAGAGCGTGTTAATATAAGGCAATTGGCAGTTGAAACAGAGTTCTTTTTAGGTGGGGAGGGGGAGCAGAATGTCTAGCTCCTTAGTATCAGAGCATGTTAATATAAGGCAACTGGCAGTTGGGACAGAGTTTCTTTCAGGTGGGGAGGGGGAGTAGAACGTCTAACTCCTTAGCATCAGAATGTGTGAATATAATACTGTATATGAAATACTAATGATCTGATGGTCATTTTGAAAAATCCTTTCTTAGCAAGCACCTAGAAGCCAAGTTTGTAGGCTTTACCGTTCTGGAGATTTCATGATGAGTGAGTGGTATTTGGCTTTAGATAGATAGATAGATAGATAGATAGATAGATAGATAGATAGATAGATAGATAGAGGGATGGATGGATGGATAGATGGATGGATGGATAGATAGATAGATAGATAGATAGATAGATAGATAGATAGATAGATAGATAGATATACAGCTTGGATAGCACTTTGAGACAGACAGACAGAGAACGAAGGGGTGGGAACTGTAAGCATGTGACATGACATCACAATGAGGTGTTGGTTTGACCTCCGTGTTTGGTAATTTGGTTGCAAACGTTTCATCACCATTCGAGGAAACATCGTCAGTGCACTTTGAATTGTGCTCATCTGTCCAAATACTGGACTTTACACTGTCTGAAAAAGGTCACTGTTCGGACAGATGAGCACAATTCAAAGCGCACTGACAATGTCTCCTCAAATGGTGACAAAATGTTTGCCACCAAAACTCGGAGTTCAGCCCAACAGCCCAACTACCAACTCGAACTACTAACATTCAAATACATTTCATGACGTCACAATGTAAGCCCCTCACCTTCTGTATGTGTAGGTGACATTACAGTGCAAGTACAAAATGTCAGAGCTTGCATATCCCATTCTGAGCCCTTGGAGATGGCTATGAAGTTCTCTGGAGACAGAAAGAGAGAAAATGGTTGAACTCTTATCATTTTTCGAGGATTGAAGTTCTATAGCATATTGTAAGGTTCACACAGTACTGATTCGAGCAAACACAGGCTTCGTTGGATGGGTTTCCTAGGAAAGTTTGTATCATCTACCTATTTTCATTGGAGTTAAAGAAGCTTGTCCACTACTTAAACTTTGTTCCCATGTGGAAAACTATGATTCATCTACCCAAAGTATGTTCAGCCACTGTTATTTCCTACATAATTCCAAAGTGATATAAACATCAAAGCTAATCCAAATATGAACTTGCCTTTTGGTGAGAGTGAACTAAATTATAATCCTCTCTGCAGCCTTCCACCACTTTTCATGCCACATCCGATTATTATAAAACGGCAGAAGTAGGCTTTGAACAATACAGTTCAAGTCATGCAGATTAAATCCCAATTATTTCAGTGGAACTCATTCTCTAAAAACATGAATTGGATTAGGGTGTAAATGACCTAACTAACAGTTTGGTCATTAATTTTGCATTAATTTCATTTGCTATTAATTCTGCATTAACAACACAGCAAAATATATTTCTGTAGGAAGAAGGTAATGATATTCTACTTCAAGTGCATCCAAGAGAGTCTCTTTTAAGCTTTATTGCCATTTTCCTTCTCAATCCCTTTAGCCTTTGTCCTCTTGAAATCCCCAAACCAAGTTCTTCTAAAGGAAGCAGCACACTCATGAAAAGTAATGGCACTTTGCTCATTTCCATCAATGCATGCATTATTTACTGTTTTGAAACATCAAACATCATTGGAGAATGCTCCAGGGTGTGATGTCTAAGATGGAAGGTAGCCTAGGACTGCTGCAACTCAGCTGATTTAAAAGTCCTGATCTTCCTGCTCTGATATTTAACAGAATAATAGAGTTGGAAGAGACCTCGGAGGTATTCTAGTCCAACCCCCTGCTCAAGCAGGAAACCCTATACCAATTGAGACAAATGGTTGTCCAATCTCTTATTATAACCTTCAGAGTTAGAGTACCCACAACTTCTGGAGCAGGGGTGGGTTCTATTTACTTTTACTACTGGTTTGCAACGGGACCATGCGCGCATGCGCAGAAGCTTCCTGATGTCCAGGTCGGTGGGCGGAGTCTCCCACTAGTTTTACTACCGGTTCTTGCAAAGTGATCTGAACTGAGGGCAACCCACCACTGTTCTGGAGGCAAGTTGTTCAATTGACATACCTAGTGCATGGAATTTGACAATTGGACAAAATAGATGGATTATCTATAGCTAAAGGACTGATATTGAAGCATTGGAAAGATACATTTATAGCCCTTTACACTCAATGGATTGAAGACTGATTGCACTGACAACCTATAAGCAGATTGCTTATAGTTTGAGACTTTGTATGGAAAAATGAAGAGAAATATAGGACCATTTATACAGAATACAGTCGGTTAAAACAGTGATAGTTGTATTAGAATAGAATAGAATAGAATAGAATAGAATAGAATTTTTTATTGGCCAAGTGTGATTGGACACACAAGGAATTTGTCTTGGTGCAGATGTTCTCAGTGTACCTAAAAGAAAAGATACGTTCATCAAGGTACAACATTTACAACACAATTGATGGTCAGTATATCAATATAATATAGTTGTGTTAAATAGTTGTACTGGTTGTATTAGAAATAGATACATACTTGAATAATATTTGAATTAAACAGGTATACATAGAATTGTAATCGTTTATTGTTATAGTGATTTATCATATTACTTTTTTCATATTTTTCAATTTTTTGTTAGATAACTTTTTGTTGTGCCTCGTCTGCTTTCCCCGCAGCCGGGCCCGTCTTATCTGCTTCCGAACGGTGAGGAATGTCCTAGTATGCCTCCCGGCCCCAGCCCTGGCTCCATGCCCAGACAGGCCGAGGAAGAAGAAGCGCCCCCAGCCCTGGCTCCATGCCCAGGCAAACGGAGCAACTAGACCCCTCCCCCTCCCCCACAGCATGTGAGCCTGAGGAAGGTCAATTACCAACAGCTGCAGACTGGAGTGACCCTCGCTTCAGGAGAATTGATAGACGGCGGCAACAGAAGGAAGGGAGGGGCAGGCCTGGATAAGTGCTGAGTCATGGAGCCACATTCCATGGCCTATATAAAGGATCTGCTTTCTGGCATTCTCTGAGTCAGGCAAAGTCTACCTTATCTTGCTGAAGTCACTTTCTGGTCTCCTGCCTGCCTTGAGAACTTTGCTAGGACTTTGGCAGAGCTGCAGAGGCACGCCTGATTCGGATTTCCCTGACCCGTCCGTCAGCGGAGGAGTGGGACACGACACTTTTTGTGCTCTTTCCCTCTTTCTTTTTGACAATGTAAGTATCAGTATTGCTGTCATTTTTTATGTTTTGCTCTTTTTTTCTTTTTGTTATTAATTAAAAAGCAATAAAAAATAAATTCATTGATTATTTTATTTATTTATTAAGGCTTTCCAAATAACTCACGGTGACTCCAGGCAGCTTACAAAAAAATAAAACAAAGAAAAAACAAAGCACACTATACAAAAACCAATGCAAACAAATAGGGTGAATTTTTATTTGTTTTGAGGAATTCCTCCTCCCCCTCCCTTCCTGTGTATATGTTTGTGAGTGTTGGTGTGTTAACCTTACCAGATAGATCAGACAGGAAATGCGTTCAGGTAAGTTAATTCTACTTTATTGTAAAGCTACATTAACGTAATCTTGGATGTCTGAAAGTACAGATCTCCCTGTTCTGTCTCCGTCCTTGCTTTGGAGTAATGAGCTGGCCTACAGCCAGTGGGTTCACAGCTCCTGTCAGTCCTGGCTGAGAAAACGCAGCTGCCTGCCAAAAAGTTCAAACAGATTAAGACTTCAGCTCACTTCGATACGGTTCAGCTAATTTGCTTCCCGTGGAACTGAGAGCAGTCCCAAAGCTCCTTACATATCCTGTGGGGTGGGGCTCCTGCACCACCCTTCCCTTTGATGACGTCGCCTCTCTAATCTTCTGAAGCGCGGGTCAGTCCAGGCTTGATTAGTATGATTATCAGCTGCGTCTGAAGGCGTAGCCTGAGGAAGGGAGGAATCAGGGGATGTCAGCCTCATTATGTCCTCCGACTGGCTTGGTTCTGGCTCCTGGAGCCGGGCCAAAGGAATCGGTGCTTCTGAGGTAAGCCTTACCGGCCCTTCCCCCTCACTTTTGGAGTCACTTTTGGGCATGGGGCCAGGTTCGGGGGCTGGAGCCACAATACTCCCGCTGTTATCTTTTCAGTCTGATAACTTAGGAAGATCCCACCTAAAGCTCTTGTTCTGCTTCATATGCTGCTGAGGGATATGATCTTTTATCTGACTGTTTCCTAGGCAGCATCTCTTTGCCTGATCTCTCAAGGCCATCTCCACACACTATATCAGTGTGTGTGGTTTTTACTTGGGAATGTATGTATGTGTTCATTTCTATATTGAAAAAAAATGGATATCATATCAGTATGATATTGTTGGAAGAAATCTATCTGGTTCAGTTCCAAGTGGGGAGAAAGACATTGGAAACATTGAGACTGATTGGAAAGATGGTTTATTGGTAAGAACAGGACCACATGGGTTTGAGGTCCTGGGCAGCTGAGCACATGGAGTGGAGAGTGAGAGGTATTTACACTCTCCCTTGGGCCTTGCCTTTGAGCTTCCTGTTCCTGTGCAAGAAATGTATTCTATTGGTTGTCAGACTCCTAGTGGACTATGCAGGGGTCATAACTAACTATGCAAGTTTTCTGAGTCAAGCTTGGTTGAAACTTGGGCTGATGCAATGCAGTTCCTATTGTGGCTAAATGGCTTTGCCCTGAAGGATAATCACATCATCCTGGAGCTGAAGGCCTTTTGTCTTGTAGATAGGCTGGGCCAGTTCTGCTGGGTGCTATCAAGAAAGGTGAGGGTTGCTTTCTAAGAGCATGCTTCTCCTTTAGGAAAATATAATACTCTGCCTTTTATAATATTTCCCAAAATATTTCATTCCTCTAGGAGAGGGGTGGGTGCCAACTTTCTACAATATGTATGTACAGGAAAAATTTACTGAATGTACAGGAAACAAAACATGAGATCGAAATAAAGTAATAAGAAACATGAACAGATTTTTGGAAGGAAAAACATTACATGGTCAATTTCTACAAGAGATCTAGGGGAAAGTAGATAAAGATAAACTTGGCAATGTCTTACACTTGTATTTAAAAAAAAGAAAAAAGAAACCAAGGCCTTCATTTTGGCTGCTCAAGAGCAAGTCTTTTGAACAATCAAGACCAGAATTGGGGGGAAAAAAATCATCAAATGATTCTAAGTGCAAATTCTGCAAAGAAGCAAAAGAAACAGTGATCATATGTTCTGCAGTTTGTTGTTAGTTGCGAAGTCGTGTCTGACCCATCGCGACCCCATGGACAACGTTCTTCCAGGCCTTCCTATCCTCTACCATCCTCTGGAGTCCATTTAAGCGCATGCTTACTGCTTCAGTGACTCCATCCAACCACCTCATTCTCTGTCATCCCATTCTTCTTTTGCCCTCAATCTTTCCCAGCATTAGGCTCTTCTCCAGTGAGTCCTTCCTTCTCATTAGGTGGCCAAAGTATTTCAGTTTCATCTTCAGGATCTGGCCTTCTAAAGAGATTCTGCAGTTAAAAATAGTAAAAATAACCAGATTAAAATATTGCCGGATTTCCGAATACAAAGTGATAGTCTTAGCTCATAGCACACCAGATTTTACAGTGGTTGAAAAGAAGAAAGTGTGATAATTAATTTGGCAATAACACAGAGCTGTCAAACTCCCAGCCCACAAGCCGGATATGTCACATGCTGGCCACGCCCATGCCCAGTTTAACAAAGGGGGGGAGTTCTAATACGTCATGTGATGCTGCCGTGATGATGAGAGTTTGACACCCCTGGGCTAGAAAAATAGAAGACAAAGCACTGGAGAACACCAGAAAGTATCAAGATAATTGTTGAAAGCTGAAAGATTATAGCATAAACTGGTTGTGATGGACTCAGTGGGTGCCATTCCAAAAAAATCTAGGACAGCACTTAGAAAAACTGTAGATTGACAAAATATCCATCTGTCAATTGCAAAAAGCCACACTGCTTGGATTTGTAGATATATTACCCTGATATATTCAAACATGCTCCTTTGCTATTTGCAGGCTGGCCCCACAGGGCAGATTTAAGTACCCCATGGGCCGGATCTGGCCCGCGGGTCTTGAGTTTGGTAAACTTTAAATACATGTAATAGTTACATTGGATTACATTGTGAGTTCCTCTGCACATGCTCTTTCAGAGTCTGTTTTCAAATTCTTTAGGGCAGTGGTGTCCAAACTTGGCAACTTTAAGACTTGTGGACTTCAACTCCCAGAACTGGCTGAGGAATTCTGGGAGTTGAAGTCCACAAGCCTTAAAGTTGCCAAGTTTGGACACCCCTGATTTAGGGAATGCAAGTACTTAAGTTAGAAAAGAAAACAATAGGGGCACAATGAGGAAGTTCAAGTGTGACTCTTGATCTACTGTAACCGCAATGTCTTAGCTTCACTTCTAGCCCTAGCTCTCCTGTATTAAAAACTGCAATATTAGAAAGTCCTTGAAATAAAAATATGGCTTTGATTCTTGGACTCATGATAATCCTGCCCTTTGAGATAATGCCAGTTTGAAAATAGAAGGTAAATCTATTCAGGGGAAGAAAGGAAAAATTTAACAGAAGCATTAATGTTTCAGATCCTGCTCTTGTCAATCAAGGTTTTGTAAAATATTATTTATTGTTTTATCATTAAAAAGTAAAATAGAAAACAAAACAAAACAAAAGCATACATTCAATGCTATTAACAACAACAACAAAAAAAGAAGAAAAAGTAGTGTACCAAAGAAGAGGAAAAAGTGATCAGATAAGAACTTCCTTTCTCTGGCTCACCATGTGTTGTGGCCTGCCAGCGGGCAGCGGATCTGGCAGCAGATTCGGACAGTGAGGAGGTGGGGAGCATGCCTTTGGATAATTCTAAATGTACATTTTTTTTAAAAAAAAAAGAAACAATAAGGATTATTGCAAAGGTGGATTTTGATTTTTACTTATTTCATTGATTCATTGTCAATGACCAGCAAGAGGTTTTTGTATTTAAAAGAACTCTGGAATAAAGACGTACAATATCCCATGTTCATAAATCAGCAACTTCTCAGGCCTTAAAGATATAGCTGTCATTTTGATACCAAGTAAGTGTGTGAAAGATAGCGCAAGCTGTAAGAGACAGCAACAGATAATGCTAGAATAATTTAAAAGAACAGCGATATTTTTGGATCCTTGCTGGCCAAATATGTAGGAAAGTGTATATTTGTATGTAAGGAACGACAATATTTTTGAACCCCCGTTAACAAAATATGCAGGAATGTGTATGTTTGTGTGTGCATGTTTGTGTGTTGTCTTCATTTGATTAGATTTGCAAAAGTTGACAAACGATTGCATTATGTAGGGGGATTTAATGATAAAAGCTTTTATGTGGGGGTGTTGCTTTTAAGGAGCCCTTTCAGACAGAAATTGAAGAAGTAAATAACTAAAAATACTCAAACTGCTGACAAATGCACAGTGATTTTCTTTTCCTTGTTACTTAACAATAATCTTAGCTACTATTTGTACTTGGCATCATAAAGTTTTTCCAAGGGAAAAGAGGCATGTTCAATGTGCCTGTGCCAGATATTTGAATCCTGATTTTCACCTTTTGTTTCAAAATATGAATCATTTAATGACACTTTGTGAAATACATTTCATTGTACATAATTTACTCTCCCTAGGGGTGTCAATACAAACAGCACAATAAAGTTAGTCTTTTAGTCTGACACCACATTTTAAGGATGATGCCACAAAGAACAAAGGGTCAAGCTATTCTCCAAAGCACTTGAAGGCAGGAGAAGAAGCAACGGATGAAAACTAATCAAGGAGAGAAGCAACCTAGAACTAAGGAGAAATTTCCTGGCAGTTAAAGCAATTAATCAGTGGAACAGCTTCCTTCCAGAAGTTGTGAATGCTCCAACACTGGAAGTTTTTAAGAAGAGATTGGACAACCCTGTATCTGAAATAACATAAGGTCTCCTGCTTGACCAGGAGGTTGGACTAGAAGACCTCCGAGGTTCCTTCCAACTCTGTTATTCCATTGTTCTGTTGTTCTGATTCTTGGCAGATAGCAAACAATCATAAACTGGTTTTAATATATTTCTCTGGGGTAGTTTTGATTTTTTCCCCACGAGCAAACAAAATTTTATTTTTAGATGAGAAACATATATACTGTATAAGATAAAAAGGTTATCAGGCTGCGTCCTGAATTATTATGTATAGTTCCAGCCAGAGGTGGTATTCAGCAGGTTCTGACCAGTTCTGGAGAACCGGTAGTGGAAATTTTGAGTAGTTTGGAGAACCGGTAAATACCACCTCTGACTGGTTCCACCCCCATCTATTCTCTGCCTCCTGAGTCCCAGCTGATAGGGAGGAAATGGGGATTTTGCAATATCGTTCCCCCTGGAGTGGGGTGGGAATGGAGATTTTACAGTACCCTTCCTCTTCCCCTTCCCCTGCCATGCCTACCAAGCCATGCCCACAGAACCAGTAGTAAAAAAATTTGAATCCCATCACTGGTTCCAACCACACCATAAGAAGAATTTGAATTAAGTGGAATGGCTTCAGAAAGAGTGACAAGAATAATCAGGTGCCTGGAAAAGAAATCCTACAAGAAATCCTACTGGCCACCCGGGAGGTTACACAAGGCTGGCTTCAGGGAATTGTCAACACGTCTTTGATGGAGGGGGTCTTCCCCACCGCCTTAAAAGAGGTGGTGGTGAGGCCTCTCCTCAAGAAGCCCTCCCTGGATCCAGCTGCTTTAGAGAATTATCGTCCCGTCTCCAACCTTCGTTTTGTGGGGAAGGTTGTTGAGAGTGTGGTGGCGCAACAGCTCCCCCAGCACCTGGATGAAACTGTCTATCTTGACCCATCCCAGTCTGGCTTCCTCTGCCCTGGTCCTATTAGATCTCTCAGCGGCTTTTGATACCATCGACCATGGTATCTTGCTGCGACGGCTGGAGGGGTTAGGAGTTGGGGGCACCGTTTTTCGGTGGTTCTCCTCCTTCCTTTCTGACTGGTCGCAGATGGTGTTGGCAGGGGGGGCAGAGATTGGCTGCGAGGTGCCTCATGTGTGGGGTGCCACAGGGGTCAGTTCTCTTGCCTCTCTTGTTCAACATCTACATGAAACCGCTAGGTGAGATCATCCATGGTTTTGGGGTGCAGTGTCACCTATATGCCGATGATACACAGCTGTACATTTCCACCCCTAACCACCCCAACAAAGCCGTTGAAGTGATGTCCCGGTGTCTGGAGGCCGTGCGGGTCTGGATGGGGAAAAAAAGGCTCCGACTCAACCCTTCCAAGACTGAGTGGCTGTGGATGCCGGCATCCCGGTACAGCCAGCTGATTTCATAGCTGACTGTAGGGGGCGAGTCATTGGCCCCTATGGAAAGGGTTCGCAATCTAGGTGTCCTCCTGGATGTACGGCTGTCTTTAGAAGAACATATGACGGCCGTCGCCAGGGGAGCTTTTTTTTTTTTTTTTTTTAATTCAAAAAGTTTTACAAAAATTTTTTCCCCCCTTTCCCCCCAACCCCTTTCCCTTCACAAACCCCCTCCCCCTCCCCCCTGGCTTCCCGGAACAAACACAAGGTATAGTTAAAAATAAAACAAACATATGCTAAAAAAAAATTTTTTTTCCCAAAACTATTATACCAATTCTCCCTCTCTAGCTCTGACTTCCTCCTTACATAACCAAATCCTTCAAAAAATTAACAATAAACAATAATAAAATATATAAATCAGTAGAACAAATTAATCCTAAAATATTTAAAACCAGCTAAAACGTAAAAATCCAATCCAATTCAGAGAATATCTCCCTTATAGCTTCTATAACCATATAACCATATAATTCTTTCGGGGACACAAATATTTTTGTCTATTAATATTTTAAAAAAACCTTGTTTCAAAAATAATGTCTCTTGCCATTTTTTTTGGTGCATTAATCTCTGTCTTTCCTTCGTTGCTCCTTTTAAAAAGTCAATCACAATATTTCCTAGTAATTCCTTATGTCCAGAAATCCAAAAATTACTGCCGTATATTCCATCAGTCCAAAAAGAGAACTCTTGGGAAACATTAAGCTTGTGAGTCTTTTCCATTTGAGGGACAATCTCCTGTAGCACAAATTCAGGCAGCTCATCCAAACTATTTAAAGAAAACTTCTTTAGATCACCTTGTTTCTTCACGATCAAATCTTCATATTTATCCACTTTTATTTGTATATCCTCCATTCCATTTTCCGAATAATTGCACTGGTTAATTTGCTCCAAACTCTCATCCAAAACGTCCCCATTTTTTATCAATTTGTATTTTTGAATAATTAAATACATACTTTCTGTGTAGTCCTGTATAACGTCCCGAACCCATTCTTCTGAAAGAACCTCCATAACAAAATTCCTGCTGAGAATCCCCTTGTAACGTACTTAAACAGCGTAATATAATCCAACAGTCCACAGTCAAACACAATAAGATAAAATCTCCATTCAGTTTCGATTCAACAGCAAAGCTCCCTTTGATGTATCGCTCTGCTTTCAGTTTCTCTAAAACGAAACTGAAGGGGGGGAGGAAGTCAGAAAATCAAAAATACTTGCAAACCAATAATTGCTCCTCACATTTGTTCCGCCTGCTTTTCGTATCCACAAAAAAAATCAATTGCTAGCAGAAGTGGACATCTTCCTCTTTTCCTGCTTTTTCAGGAGCGCAGAGAATACTGGAGGTGGGGGAGGGGTAAATAAGGGGATTCACCGTTCAAGACTTTGTATTACAAAAACAAAGCCTCTAGGGGAATCTACCCAATTCCTCGCCAGGGGAGCTTTTTATCAGGTTCGCCTGATATGCCAGTTGCGTCCCTTCTTAGACTGGGATTCCCTATGCACGGTCACTCACGCCCTCGTCACTTCCCGCCTGGACTACTGCAACACTCTCTACATGGGGGTCCCCTTGAAGAGCACCTGGAGGCTCCAACTGGTCCAGATTGCGGCTGCGCGGGTAATAGAGGGAGCAACTTGAGGCTCCCATGTAACACCTCTCCTGCGCAAGCTGCACTGGCTTCCTGTGGTCTTCCGGATGCAATTCAAGGTGCTGGTTACCACTTTTAAAGCACTCCATGGCATAGGACCAGGTTATTTATGGGACCGCCTGCTGCTACCAATTGCCTCCCATTGACCAGTGCGCTCCCATAGGGAGGATCTCCTCAGGGTGCTGTCGGTCAGACAATGTCAACTGGCGACCCCCAGGGGGAGGGCCTTCTCTGTGGAGGGTCCCTGCCCTCTGGAATGACCTGCCTTCAGGGATACGTCAACTCCCTGACCTCCGGACCTTCCGATGCGAGCTGAAGACATTTTTGTTCCATCGCGCAGGGCTGGCCTAATAGTTTTAATGAGGTTTTTTATTAGAGTTTTAATCCTTCTTAGCCAAATTGAATTAGTTTTTTAAAAATGTTTTTAATTTTTTTGATTGTTGTTTTACTGGCTGTAAACCGCCCTGAGTCCTTCGGGAGAAGGGCAGTATATAAATTAAAATAATAAATAAAATAAATAAATAAGAAGACATGCTCAGTTTTAAGAAAAGCAAGTGGGATACGATAACACTTTTCAAGGACTTGAAAAGTGTTATATAAGGTTATGACCACCCAGAGTAAAAGATATGGAATGAGAGTTATGAACTGCAGAAAGTCAGAATATAATTGAATGTTAACAACAGTTTCCTAATGGTGATAGCATGAAGCAGTTATCTAGGGAGTGGCGTGTTCTCCTTCACTGAATATATTCAAGGGGAAGTTAGACTGTAATCTATCAGAGCCGCTGTAATTTGGATTTCTGAACTGAGCAGATGGTTTAATTTGATGGTCTAAATAGCCCTTTGCAACTCTGTGATTTTGGAAAAGTAGATGCTAAATTAAAAATGAATGTAACAATACTGTTTTAGCAAGGTCAATAGAGCAAGAGCACTGTAACAATAGCAGTTAGATCTACAGATGAAACTCAAAAAATTAGAATATCATGCAAAAGTTCTTTTATTTCAATAATGCAACTGTATATACCACTTCATAGTATTTCACAGCACTCTCTAAGCAGTTTACAGAGTCATCCCATTGCCACCAACAATCTGGGTCCTTATTTTACAGACCTTGGAAAGATCGAAGGCTGAGACAACTTTGAGCCGCTCGGAATTGAACTCCTGGTAGTGAGCAGAGTTAGCCTGCAATACTGCATTCTAAACAATGTGCCATTTCAGCAGGAAAAACCAATTGCAATATTTGTGAATTATTTTAAGAAATAGACTTCACTACCTCGTTTCCCCTCAAAATAAGACATCCTCTGATAATAAGCCCAATTGAGCTTTTGAGCGCAGGGCAATAAGGCCAAGCACTTATTTCAGGGTTCAAAAAAAATATAAACAGAGTCTTATTTTTGGGGAAACATATGGTAGTTATTATTTACTAGTTTAGTCATCATTTCCAAAAAAGCTCATCAGCTATATTTCTCAGGGAATCTTCCAACCAGAACCCTGGTTATTGCTCTTGGCAACAGCAACAAAAATAAAGTAGACAATTCTGTTGGCCAAGTCTTCCACAAACATAAAGCATTTGTTTATTTGCTCAACTCACCTGTGATAAAAGTCAATCTTTGGGTCTTATTAACCTAGTAATAAACATGGTGCTTCCCCTCACTGAACAATTTATATAGTTGGCTATCTTGCACCCACAACTCTGTTAGTGGCTGATGTAAATTAAAATTACCCCCCTCCACACACAATTTAGAAAAGAACAGCCACCAGGATAACATACAGCACAGCTGAAGTCTTCAAAAAACTTGCATCGTCCAACTATAAGACAGTCCTCACTTAATTAATAACCTGGATCAGTGCTTGGTGCAATACAAAGTGGATTTGTTCTCTACTCCTCTGGACAGAAACCAAAGCAAAGGGCTGAACCTGCAGGGAAGGAAATTCAGGTTAAGACATTAGGAAGAATTTATTCCTCATCTTACAACCACAATTGGGACCAGACAGGCCTTTGGAAAGTTGAAGGCTACTGTAATGTCTCCCTTTCTGCAGACAAAACATACCCAGAACTAGGGGTGAAATCCAGCAGGTTCTGACAGGTTCTGAAGAACCGGTAGCAGAAATTTTAAGTAGCTTGGAGAACTGGCGAATGCCACCTCTGGCTGGACCCAGAGTGGGGTGGGAATGGAGATTTTGCAATATCCTTCCCCTGGAGTGAGGTGGGAATGGAGATTTTGCAGTATCCTTCCCCTGGAGTGGGGTGGAAATGGAATTTTTTGCAGTATCCTTCCCTGCCACGCCCACCAAGCCATGTCCACAGAACCAGTAGTAAAAAAATTTGAATTGCACCATTGCCCAGAACCTTAGGATCTTCTATGGTTTGGGAGTATTTTTGAAGTAAGTTATGTTTTCTGTTCCATAACTTTCCATCTGTCTATGGAGATTCTCATGGTTGTCCCAAAAGTGCTTTTTCAAAAGGTAACTGGACTTTGTTTTTCCTTGAAGATGTTTTGCTTCTCATCCAAGAAACTTCTTCAATTTTGAACTGAAGAAGCTTCTTGAATGAGAAGCAAGACGTCTTCAACGAAAAACAAAATCCAGTTGCCTTTTGAAAAAGCACCTTTGGAATAATTTCCCATCTGAAGGTTTACACCTTATAACCAGTGGGAGCATTTACTGGGAAGGGAGGAAGTTACAGACCAGTGGAAAGTTGATTGTGTAGTGGAAGGTAGGAAATGCATGTTCTTATCTCCTTTTTAACTAACTGTAAAAGGTAAAGTTAAAGGTTCCCCTCACACATATGTGCTAGTCATTCCTGACTCTAGGGGGCGGTGCTCATTTCCGTTTCAAAGCCAAAGAGCCAGCACTGTCTGAAGACATCTCCATGGTCATGTGGCCAGCATGACCAAATGCCAGAGGCACACGGAACACTGTTACCTTCCTGCCAAAGGAGGTCCCTATGTTTCTACTTGCATTTTTAACGTGCTTTTGAACTGCTAGGTTGGCAAAAGCTGGGACAAGTAACGGGAACTCACCCCATTACACAGCACTAGGGATTTGAACCACTGAATTGCCGACCTTTCGATCGACATGCTCAGCGTCTTAGCCACTGAGCCACTGTGTCCTGCCTATAACTAACTGTAAGGACACTATATTCTATCCATGAGACTTTCATTGATAGTCCGCTTTGAAAGGATTCACCATCGTAAATTGTCTTTCATCAAGCTAAATAAGAACAGATTGAAAAACTAGGAGACCTCTTCTTCATGGTGCTAAAAAAAAAGAGAGAGAGATAAAGACACCTTTGAATAGAACTCAGTTTCTGATTGTATGATTGAGGGATTTTTGGCAGTCTTATAAAAGTGGTTTGCCATTGTATTCTTAGCGCCATTTTTACATAACATCAAAATATAAAAAGGGAAGGTTTGATTTTTTTTTTTTGCTACCTATTCTTAGTCATAGGCAGAGCGATAGCACTCACATCAAAAGATTTATAAAATGGTGGAGGATATTAAGAAAATGGCTGGAGATACATAGAATTTTATCCCATTTTAAAATATGAGGTTAGAGGATTACATGGCATCCTATATTTTTGAACTCAGCATATTGGATGGCAGCTCCCCCACCCCCAAACCAAATTTTCAAACCAGGAATTATGAATTTTAGTGACATTTCTCATTTTAATATAAATAGCTGTTAGTATTTGCAGATAAAGCCTTTGTTCTTAATTGAATAGCCTCCAGCGGAAGTAATATACATGTTCGTTTATCTTCTTTGGTTATTGATATAAAATTACTGAAAGCTAAGCTTTTCAGCCGATCTTGTCTTTTGTATTTGGGGCCTTGCGATGCTATTTATTTCCAAGAATAAGACAGAAAGGAAAATCATTATTGAGGTTACTTGTTTGTATTCCAGGCTGAATAGTGTCAATATCTTTCCCCCTGAAATATGATCTTAATTTCATTGAACCGAAGCCCTGATTGTGTTTTACAGTCAATTAGCTTTTAGTGGGGTTGCTGCTGCTTGCTGCATAAACTAGCAGATTGCCTTGACTGTTGACCAACGTGAAAAGAAATGGATTGAGTTTTATGCAGTGATTTTCAAACTGTGGTCTGAGGTGTTCCACTTCTATCTGTGCTCCATGTCAACTGGGGAGAATCTGCTCACTGCTTCACAGCGTGGTTTTTTTTTTTCATTTCTACCTGACAACAATGACCATGAATAATTGAGTAATACGGTGGCCTAGAGATGGAACACTTTCGCTTAACAATCAGAAGGCTGTGAGTTCAATCCTAGGTAGTGGCAGAGATTTCTCTTTCTGGAGCCAAAGAGAAAATATGTGCTGTGACCTCTGCATAGGCATCAGGAAGGGCATCCAGCCAGTAAACACTCAGTTCCATTCAGTTGCCCAGACTCCACCCTCATGTAAGGGATTACAGGGTTGTTAAAAGAAAAAAACAACAATAATGCACGTCTTTACTTACTGATTGTTAGCACTATGTGCACTATGATTCAGTAGTGATCAAACAACTGAAAAGGCAATGTGTGAGTAGGAAATACAGTGATGGATTTCTAAAAATGGGATTCGATTGGGCTGAAGAGCCACTTGTCTCTAGATGTTTGAGTCATATCTTATGAAACTTTGTCAAAAATGCTATGAAGGTTGAAATATAAGGCATGCAGTTCATAAAAAAATTCATAAATACATAGTAAATGTGATACATATGATTTCTGTTTCTTAAGGAAACAGAAAATCAATTGAGAATATATTAGCTGAGAAAGACATTCTCGAAATGTTACTAAATATGTTCAGCTCCAAATATGCAAGAATGTTAAATTTCAGCCATCTCTTCCTTTCACCTGAAAAGCAAGATGATATTCACTTTAGTGGTAAATAATTTCCCTAACATCTCCATTTCATTTATCCTTCACATTTCCTCTCTAATGCTTTTGTCAGTCCTAATCTTGTACAGAAAAGGATGGAGTTCCTGTTACGAAGACAAGGTTGACATTACTGGCAGTAGTTAAAAGTATTGCAGTTAATGGAATATGAATGAATGAATATGAATGAATGAATAATGAATATTTATTTTAATAGTTCCTGAGATTGATCTTTCTTTCTTTCTTTCTTTCTTTCTTTCTTTCTTTCTTTCTTTCTTTCTTTCTTTCTTTCTTTCTTTCTTTCTTTCTTTCCTTCCTTCCTTCTTTCCCTCCCTCCCTCCCTCCATCATCTCTCTCTTTCTCCCTCCCTCCCTCCTTTCCTCTCTCTCTCTCTTCACAACACATCAAGAAATGAACCAACTCTAATCAGAAACCAATTCTATTGAAATTCTATTCGAAAAAGGCACCTTTGTCTCACTCACTGTTCACCGCCATTAGAATGTGATGGTCTTCATGAATTTGTGGAAGGTTAATCAGTTGGGGACTCCCCATATCTCAAGAGTCACACTGTTCCATGAGATTCTCCACCTGGTTCCTACCCCCTTCAATTTGTATCTTCTTCACAATGGGCCAGTCAGGAGATATGGTTCCTGTAAATCATTGGGAATCAAGTCAAAGTTAACGCAATGGAGTCCATATACAGGTTGAGATACCATGCATAGTTCTACCATCACAGATTTATTCGCATATTATATACCAATATCATTCCATGCATACTAAAAAAAAGTGGTTAAGAAAAAGGGAGGTAATATAAATGCAACAGGGATTTATTAACAAAGTTATTAAATTGGAAAAAATGAACGAGTGGCTTGTATAGTCTCATGATTGATGACCCTTCCACAGATACAAAAACAGGCATTCGTTTCCCCCAACGTGTAACTTTCTTTTGAAGCTACCAGGCCTTAAACAAAATATGCAATCAATAATGCTTTGTTTACTACTTGCTGCACCATTAATTCCACGGGGATTACTTTAAAAGATTTAAACTGATAAATAAAAGTAAGAAAACAATCCCATATATGTAAAACCTTTATTTTACCAAATGCAAGGAAAAAAGTCGTGGGCATTCATAACAGAAAAGTACCTTGTCGTTTATATTTAGGCTCAGAACTCTTAGTGGTGAGTTACCACATCTTTTCCGCATTTCATGCTTTTAGTGTGCTGAAATTTAAATTAAATATCTGAAACAAATTCCACCCAGCTTAAACTGCTATCCTGTAAGTGTGTGAAACTCAGAGATAAGTGCTTCAGATTTCAAACCAATTGCTTTAAAAGTATTGTAAGGGATGAGCAACTTCTGAAAAATAGGTAATTTGCTCTGAATTAGAGTACAACATATTCCTGTTAAAAACAAAATTTGTTCAGACGACACCAAATATCATTATGCTATGATTTTATTTAGGAGGTATAGCTCTGAGTTGTTTTAGCTAATATCACTTGCAGTGGGTACTGATAGTATTATAGTTGGGCTTTAGGACAACATACAGTACTATCTAAGAAGGAAATAAAAAGACAGAAATAATTTTATGGCATTTTCTTGTAACTCCTGCAGTTATCTTAAAGAATATTTACTTCATTTATTGTATTGAGATAAAACCTTTTTCAAAAAGTGAATGCAATCAATTGCATATTAAAGTAACTTTCTTTAAATTTCTATTATTTACTAGCCTGTTACTCAAACAAGCTTAATCCAAAAACTCCAACAAAGCTTAAAATAAAATAATTAAATGTATGAAAATCATTTTCAAAGAACAGGGTATAGCAAAATAACAGTCTTCTAATATATCTATTGCTTGGATTATACTTGATAAATTTACTAATTGCTTAGTTATCTCTCTGTTGGTCTATGGCTGTAATACTGAACTGATTTAATTAGTTATCCTGTATTTAAATCAAAGGTCTGCTGTCCCTCTTCAGCTACATCCATAGTTACCTCTTGTCCCGTTATTTGAACTGGCTGATAAGTGTTTTTGCAAGATAGAGGAAGACCCTTCTGAAGTTTTTCTCCTGGAATAAATAGCTATTTATTATTTATGCATTAAAAAAAATTATATGGCCACACAACTTACTCACAGTGACACTGGGCAGCTTATAGAGCAGGGGTGTCAAATTCAAGGCCCAGGGGCCAGAGCCGGCCTGTCAGGTGCCGTTGTGGCTCTAGCCCCCGAACCTGGCCCCATGCCTGAAAGTGACTCCGAGAGTGAGGGGGAGGCCGGTTACCTCAGAAGCACTGATTCCTTTGGCCCGGCTTCAGGAGCCAGAACCACACCAGTCGGAGGACGTAATAAGGCCGACATCCCCTGATTCCTCCCTTCCTCAGGCTACGCCCTCAGATGCAGCTGATAATCATACTAATCAAGCCTGGACCGACCCGCGCTTTAGAAGATTAAAGAGGCGGCGTCATCACAGGATATATAAGGTGTCAAGGTTCCAGAAAAACCTCTTCTGCATAAAAAAAACTCAGAAGCCATTGTCTTTCAGAGTTCTTTACTAGCATGAGGAAACAGGCACACGATGAGTGAATTCCAAAACTGAACTTCCGGATTCTTTTCCCAGTTATACAAACCCCAAGAGTCCCACCCCCCTAACCCCTTTGCTGGTCACATGGTCCCACGTTCTCCCAGTTCATTCAAATATCTTCTCGCCACTCCTCCTGCAGATGTGAACACCATCCGACCTTGACCGCTTGAAGAATGTTACCATTTGCCTGGGCATGGAGTCAGGGCTGGGGCAGGGAGATGCTCCTTCTTCTGCAGCTTGTGGGGGCATGGAGCCAGGACTTGGGCCGGAAGGCATACATTCCTCAGTGTTGGGGAGCAGGTAAGAAGGCCCCGGCTGCTCTGAGGGCGGGCAAGACACAGCACTACCCCTCAAACCCCCTTCTTCCCCTCAGGGGAAAAATGTGGCAGCGTCTGGAACCCTAAAGTCTAGTATGGTTTCCAGGCCTGACATAAGGAGCTTTGGGACTGCTCTCAGTTCCACGGAAAGCAAATTAGCTGAACTGTATCGAAGTGAGCTGAAGTCTTAATCTGTTTGAACTTTTTGGCAGACAGCTGCATTTTCTCAGCCAGGACTGATAAGAGCCATGAACCTACTGGCTTTAGGCCAGCTCGTTACTCCAGAGTGAGAACGGAGACAGAACAGGTGCTTAAATCTGGCTCGCGAGCCTGTCTTGGAAACAGCATCGGTCCGCGGTGCCTCTGTCAACAAAAACAGAGCTCCGTTTTCATTGGCAGAGGGTTGCAGGAGGCCATTGCAGATGAAAACGGACCTCGGGAGCCCATTTCCACTGGCAGAACAGTGGGCCGCTACAGGCATCCCAAACAAGAGTGACACTGAGCCATTCCCATCCTCCCCCCCCCCAAAGTTAAACATAACCCTGATACGGCCCTCAATGAAATCGAGTTTGACACCCCTGTTATAGAGGTAAAATTCCAAACACAAAACCCAAGGTGGTTGGTAGTGCCCTATTTAGCATCATAAAAAGAAAAAGAAAAAAGAAACTGAATATCTGCATATATTTGAAAAAAAGATAACTTGGAAATTCTATTAATCCATTTAAACCTTTTGAAAATGCAAGGGGAGGGGTCTGGAAAACCTAAAATGCAGAGTTGCATTTAGAAATTGTTTTTACTGAAATAAAATCAAATTATAATTCCTAAACATAGGACATTCTTCTATTGGCTTGATTGTGTTGCCCTTTATTATTTTTTATTATTTACTTAGATTTTTTTTTAATACCTCACCTTTATGACTTTTACAAATAACTCAAGGCAGGGGATTTACATAATGTTCTCTTTTCCTCCTATTTTTGCCACCGCAACAACCCTTTATGGTGGGTTGGTCTCAGGGGTGAAATCCAGCAGCTTCTGACAAGTTCTGGAGAACCGGTAGCGGAAATTTTGAATAGTTCGGAGAATCGGCAAATGCCATCTCAGGCTGGCCCCAGAGTGGGGTGGAAATGGATATTTTGCAATATCCTTTCCCCAGGAGTGGGGAGGAAATGGGGATTTTGCAGTATCTTTCCCCTGGAGTGGGATAGGAATGGAGATTTTGCAGTATCCTTCCCCTGCCACGTCCACCAAGCCACACCTACCAAGCCACACCACGCCCACCAAGCCATGCCCGCAGAACTGGTAGTAAAAAAAATTGGATTTCACCACTGGTTGGTCTAAAACAGAGGGACTGGTCCAAAGTAATCCAGCTGGCTTTCATGCCTAAAGTGGGACTAGAATTCACAGTCACCTGATTTCTAGCCTGGAGCCTTAACTGCTAGACTAAGCTGGCTCTCTTTTATAGTGGACTTCTTACTCCCCTTTCTTACTGCAGTTCTGGAAGGGTGATTTATCCAGGCTCACGTTTTGGCCAGGCGATGAAGGGACTATCAAAACCATTAAACACATTTTATTACATTGTCCATTTTACGATGCCATATGGTCAGAGTTGATACATTTAAGTACGTTTCCTAGTCATTCTGATTTTTTTACTTACAGTTTTCGCTTGCAGATATTCTTGACTCTGTTACTCTAAATGCAGCTAAACTCTACCATGTCAAATGTAAAATTTGCAGCCAATTGCCTGATATGCCTAGTTAATTTTATGTTTTGTTCTTTTTATAAATGTAACCTGTTTTATACCACTGAGTTGTATTATGTACTGGTCTGTGATCTCAGTAAAGATTTCTGTATAGACAGGCGGACTAAGAGAACATGGACTGGTGGATTTTTTACATGCTTTAAACTTGCAAAATTAGATATACCCATGGTTAAAGCAATTGAATATCGACAAGCATGATGGCCTAGAGGTGAAGGCGCTCACCTCACAATCAGAAGGCTGAGAGTTCGATCCTAGGCAGCAGCAGATGTTTCTCTATCAGGGTGCAAAGAGAAAATATCTGCTACGAACTCTGCACAGGCATCAGAAAGGACATCTGGTCAGTAAATGCTCATCTCTATTCGCTCCACCCTGAAACAAGGGATTAAAGGGTTGTATAAAGAAAAAAAATTAGCAACTGAATATCTGCATATATTTGAAAAAGAGATAACTTAGAAATTCTATTAATCCATTTAAACGTTTTGAAAATGCAAGGGGAGGTGTCTGGAAAACCTAAAAGTGAGAGTTGCGTTTAGAAATTGTTTTTACTGAAATATTTGTATGTGTACAGTGTACTTGTTCTATATCTTTACTTTTCATTATTTTTAAAGATATTTTAACTAGGTACAATTCAATAGAGCTATATAGAAGGAAAAAAGAAAGTAAATAAACTTTAATTGCGTTTTTCTATTTCTATCTGACTCCACCTCATTGGATTTTCATATTTCCAGCAAGTTATTTCTTAAAAAGAGTGCTTCTGAGAGTGTAGTGTGAAATCTTTTTTATATATAAATAAAAAACACAGGTAGCAGTTTTCAAGTTGCTTAATAATTCATTCTTTTCAGTATACTGTTGTGTGTTTTTATTTTTTCCTGCTAGCACTCTTTGTCAAATCCTGGCAAATGTATCCATGTTTCTTTTCCTATTTATATTCTAACAGCTGTAAATACATGCATCTAGTTCTTAGTGATTTCTGTTGGTCCTAAAAGTTCTTAAAAACTAATAATAAAACAAGTACTGTGTTAAAATTCTAAGAAAATAAAAGAAGACCCTTGAAAATTACTGAAGCTGAAATCCTATAGCTTACAGATGTATTTATTTTATTAATTTATAAAATTTATTGGACATCCATCTTACGATAAGGTCATTGGGTGGCTTACAGTCGTAAAAATCTGTCTATCAGTGGTGAAAACCAATTTTTTTTTACTACCAGTTCTGTGGGCATGGCTTGGTGGGCGTAGTGAGGTTGGTGGGCATGTTCTTATTGTTGTTACTCAATCAACCACCTCCACTGGGCTGTTCCACCATTTGGGCCCCAAGTCGAGCCAAGTGTTTAGGATCTTAAGAAAGGATAAGAGGGTTGGGCCCAACCTCACATCAGGGTGTAAGATGTCCCAGAGGACAGGAGCAACAGCAGAGAAGGGCCCTCTTCCTGGACCTTGCCAGCTGGAATAATTGGGCTGACAGGACCAGCAGCATACCTCCTCTGCCAGCACGAATGGGATGGGCCAATCTCAGTGGGGTGAGACAGTCTTTTGACTGGACCTGGGGGTGGGATTCAGAGTAGCCTGGATGCAAGGGGTGGGATTCAGCTGGTTCGGACCTGTTCGAGTGAACCAGATGCTAATTTTACATCTGGTTCGCTGAATCAGTAGTTGAAGGACTGGCTGGCCCCTCCCACTTTTCCCCTCCCCTCCCAGGAGTGTCCACGTGGCTCATTTTGGATGCCAGGTAAGTGTAGTACCAATGCAGAGGCTCTGGAAAGGTGAAAAATGGGCCTACCAGAAGTACCGGAAGTCCAGAAACGGGCCAGTTTCCAGCCTCTGGAGGGCCTCCAGAGCCCGGGGGAGGCCGTTTTCGCCCTCCCTGAGGTTTGAGGAAAGCCTCTGGAGCCTGGGGAGGGTGAAAAATGCCACCCCCCTGACATGGTGCAGAAGGCTGAGTAGGCCACGCCCCCATGGCCATGCCCACCCAGTAACCAGGCAGAGAACCAGTTGCTAAAATTTTTCAATCCCATCCCTGCCTGGACCCATGATGGGCTTTGAAGGTGAGTTACATCCTTAAATTGCATCCAGAAGTAGACCGACAGCCAATGCAGCTCGCGGAGCAGTGATGTTACAGGGGCAGTTCTTGGGGCCCCCCAAAACTGCCTGTAACACCACACTCTGTGCCAGCTGTAGCTTCTGAATGCTCTTCAAGGGAAGCAAAGATTGGACCCAAAGGCTGTCCAAGGAAAAGCTTATGTCCAGGATCAGAACTTGCTTCCCCCAGATCAGCTGCAATCTTTTTTATGGTAAAGGTAAAGGTTCCCCTTGCACATATGTGCTAGTCGTTCCTGACTCTAGGGGGCGGTGCTTATCTCCATTTCAAAGCCAAAAAGTCAGCACTGTCCGAAGATGTCTCTGTGGTCATGTGGCCGGCATGACTAAACGCCAAAGGTGCACGGAACGCTGTTATCTTCCCACCAAAGGTGGTCCCTATTTTTCTACTTGCATTTTTTATGTGCTTTCGAACTGCTATGTTGGCAGAAGCTGGGACAAGTAACCGGAGCTCACCCCATTACGCGGCACGAGGGATTCGAACCGCTGAACTGCCAACCTTTCGATCGACAAGCTCAGCATCTTAGCCACTGAGCATCCCTTTTTTTGTAGAGTCACCTTTGGGAAGGAAGGGCTTAAGATCTAGCCTGTTGTTATCCATGTTTATTAACTATAAAATGGTACTAACACTTCATGTGATTATTATCTTGACATTTCCCGACTAATGATGCTCCCCTTAGTTTTTTATTTTTAAATTCATTACGTCTCTTTTCTTTCCAAATCATCTGTAGGTCAATTTTGGTGGTGGCCGCAGTTGCGTTTGTATTGTCCTTATATTGTGCAAAGAGGCATTTCCATTTTGTTCCTTCTATTTCAGAGATTGCATCTGAATTTGTGTTGTCTTGTCCCTTGGACTGTAAGGCAATCAAATCAGAGGAGATCAACTGCTCTTTAGAAGGCCAGATCCTGAAGATGAAACTCAAATCCTTTGGCCACCTAATGAGAAGCAAGGACTCACTGGAGAAGAGCCTAATGCTGGGAAAGATGGAGGGCAAAAGAAGAAGGGGACGGCAGAGAATGAGGTGGCTGGATGGAGTCATTGAAGCAGTCGGCATGAGATTAAATGGACTCCAGAGGATGGTAGAAGACAGGAAGGCCTGGAGGAACGTTGTCCATGGGGTTGTGGTGGGTTGGACACGACTTCGCAACTAACAGCAACAACATTGAGTTGCACTACCAGACTCTGTGGTCTCATCCCAAAAACCCAAAAATGTTAAATTAAGACTGTCTACTGTTGACCTCACCCCATTCCTAAGAGTTCTGTAAGGGTGTGCATAAGCGCACCAGCATGCCTACCGTCCCTGTCTTAATGTTCCCTTTAATTGTATTCATTTTATGTATTCATTTCATGCTTATACTTATATATATTATCTAATATATACTCGACAAAATAAATAAATAAAAATAAAAATAAATAAATATGGTTTACCACTTGGCTTCTTATTTTGACAAGGATTTCCATGGATGTTGTTTATACATGTTGACTCCCAAGAAAATCTTGATTTAGAATAGAATAGAATAGAATAGAATAGAATAGAATAGAATAGAATAGAATAGAATAGAATTTTTTATTGGCCAAGAATTTTTTATTGGACACATAAGGAATTTGTCTTGGTGCAAAAGCTCTTAGTGTACATAAAAATAAAAGTGTTGTATCTTCATCAAGGTACAACACTTACAACACTTAATGATAGTCATAGGGTACAAATTTAACACTTAATGATACAACACTTAATGATAGTCATAGGCTACAAATAAGCAATCAGGAAACAATCAATATCAGTATAAATCGTAAGGATACAAGCAACAAAGTTACAGTCATACAGTTATAAGTGGAAGGAGATGGGTAATGGGAACGATGAGAAGATTAATAGTAGTGCAGATTTAGCGAATAGTTTGACAGCGTTGAGGGAATTATTTGTTTAGCAGAGTGATGGCATTCGGGAAGAAACTGTTCTTGTGTCTAGTTCTAATGCACTGCAATTAATTAGAGGAAGAGGAAACAACGCATAAAAATGAAGAAGTTGCTTTGGCTTCTGGAATTGAATATTTCTTCTATTTCGAGCAGGAAGTATCATAACAAGCGTCTTGAGGAAAAGAAGTCCCTACGACACACTTGGACAAGAAGATCAGCCAAACCGATTTTCTTCTCTCATTTTCTGCAACAGGCTGCCTTGCGAATAAACAGAAGAACTTCTATTTCCAGGCTGCATAATTAACCTGCCATCTTCCACAAGAGAGACGTCCCTTCAGAAAACAAATAAACTATAGCTGAAGGAAATAAAGGCCTGATCATCAATTAAAAAACTAGATTCCTGACAAAGCTTCTGTTCTTGATGGTGCCTTCTGTGGCACAGAGGCACTTCCCTGTAATAAAACAACCTGCTCAGCTGAGCATGGAGCCAGTACATCACTGATCACAAACAGGCTTTGGAGTGCAATAAAAGAGAGAAAGAAAAAAAACAACACTGAGCAATGCCTATGCTTTCCCCCAAAATTTAATGCGTTAGAGAATTGGAGAAGGATGAAACAAACAAACAAACAAAAAACAGTTCTTATAATATGTGCTGAAGCATATTCTTTAAATTGGATCTGTTGCCAAGTTTGCAAGAGGTGGCATGCAAGTACGGAATGACGGAGTTGAAAGGGACCTTGGAGGTCTTCTAGTCCAACCCCCTGCTCAGGCAGGAAATCCTATATCATTTCAGACAAGTGGTTGTCCGATCTCTTCTTAAAACCCCCCAGTGTTGGAGCATTCACAACTTCTGGAGGGAAGACAGTGTGCAGTTCTCACTGTCCGGAAATTTCTCTTTAGTTCTAGGTTGCTTTTCTCCTTGATTAGTTTTCACCCAGTGCTTCTTGTCCTGTTTTCAGGTGCTTTGGAGAATAGGCTGGCCCAGTGGTGGGATTCAGCCAGTTCGCACCACTTCGGGAGAACCTGAGCAGTTTGGTGAACTGGTTGTTGGAAGAAATAAAATACCTTATGCCACCAGACTTGAAATTTTGGGCTTAGATAACTTAGAACTTCACCGTCTTCGGTCTGACCTAAGCATAGAACAGTGGTAGTCAACCTGGTCCTTACCGCCCACTAGTGGGCGTTCCAGCTTTCATGGGGGGTGGTAGGGGTTTTGTCCGTTACTGAAGCACTTTCCTTTTTTTTAAATTTAATTGACTTTTTAAAAAAATTTCATAGCATTATTTAAAAACATTTTCATTAGGTTTTCATAAAATTCCCCTTGACAATTTAAATTTCTGAAAATATACTATTTGTATCACCCGCGCATAAGTTTAGTTCACGTTACTTAAGTGAAACTAAATGGCGCTATAGTGTGACCGCAAACAATCGCTATTCCGTCCCAGAATAGCTCGCGCATTTCCCCCCAAACCAGTGGGCGGTTAGAAAATTTTACTACTAACAGAGATACAAAAGTGGGCAGTGGGTATAAAAAGGTTGACTACCCCTGGCATAGAACGTAAAATCATCTGCTACAATGTCCTACCAGCCAATGAATACTTCAGCTTCAACCAAAACAATACAAGAGCACACAATAGATACAAACTCATGGTAAACCGATCCAAACTAGATTGCAGAAAATCAGTAACAGAGTTGTCAACGCCTAGAATGCACTACCTGACTCTGTGGTTTCTTTCCCAAATCCCCAAAATTTTAACCTTAGACTGTCTACTGTAGACCTGTAAGGGGCGTGCATAAGCACACCAGCGTGCCTACCGTCCCTGTCCTAATGTTTTCTTTTATTCATATGCTTTACATGTATTTATAATTATGTTTACACTTGTATCGGTCATAAAATACATGCTTGATAGAATAGAATATAGAATAGAATATAATTTTTTATTGGCCAAGTGTGATTGGACACACAAGGAATTTGTCTTGGTGCATATGCTCTCAGTGTACATAAAAGAAAAGATACATTCATCAAGGTACAACATTTACAACACAATTGATGATCAATATATCAATATAAATCATAAGGATTGCCAGCAACAAGTTATAGTCATACAGTCATAAGTGGAAAGAGATTGGTGATGGGAACTATGAAACGATTAATAGTAGTGCAGATTCAGTAAATAGTCTGACAGTGTTGAGGGAATTATTTGTTTAGTAGAGTGATGGCCTTCGGGAAAAAACTGTTCTTGTGTCTAGTTGTTCTGGTGTGCAGTGCTCTATAGCGTCGTTTTGAGGGTAGGAGTTGAAACAGTTTATGTCCAGGATGCGAGGGATCTGCAAATATTTTCACGGCCCTCTTCTTGATTCGTGCAGTATACAGGTCCTCAATGGAAGGCAAGTTGGTAGCAATTATTTTTCTGCAGTTCTAATTATCCTCTGAAGTCTGTGTTTTTCTTGTTGGGTTGCAGAACCGAACCAGACAGTTATAGAGGTGCAAATGACAGACTCAATAATTCCTCTGTAGAATTGGATCAGCAGCTCCTTGGGCAGTTTGAGCTTACTGAGTTGGCGCAGAAAGAACATTCTTTGTTGTCCTTTTTAATGATGTTTTGATGTTAGCTGTCCATTTGAGATCTTGCGATATGATAGAACCCAGAAATTTGAAGGTTTCTACTGTTGATACTGTGTTGTCAAGTATTGTGAGAGGTGGAAGTATGGAAGGGTTTTTCCTAAAGTCTACCACCATTTCTACGGTTTTGAGTGTGTTCAGTTCCAGATTGTTTTGGTTGCACCACAAGGCTAGTCGTTCGACCTCTCGGCTATATGGGGATTCGTCATTGTCTCGAATGAGACCAATCACTGTTGTGTCATCTGCGAACTTCAGTAGCTTAACAAATGGATCATTGGAGATGCAGTCATTGGTATACAGAGAGAAGAGAAGTGGGGAGAGCACACAGCCTTGGGGGGCCCCTGTGCTAATTGTACAGGTATTTGATGTGATCTTGCTTAGCTTCACCTGCTGCTTCCTGTTTGTTAGGAAGCTTGTGATCCACTTACAAGTCTGTTCCGGTACCTGTAGCTGGTTTAGCTTAGTTAGAAGAATGTCTGGAATGATGGTATTGAATGCTGAACTAAAGTCTACAAAAGGACCCTTGCATAGGTCTTTGGAGACTCAAGATGTTGTAGGATGTAGTGCAGAGCCATATTAACAGCATCATCTGTTGATCTATTTGCTCGGTATGCAAATTGCAAGGGGTCTAAGAGCGGATTCGTGATGGTTTTCAGGTAGGAAAGCACTAGCCTTTCAAAGGTTTTCATGACTACAGATGTTAGAGCAACTGGTCTGTAGTCATTCAGTTCCTTGATGGTGGGCTTCTTCGGCACTGGGATGATGGTAGAGCGTTTGAAGCAAGAAGGAACATAGCACATCTCTAGTGATTTATTGAAAATATGGGTGAAGATGGGGCCAATTGGTCAGCACAGACTTTTAAGCAAGAAGGAGTTATCTTGTCTGGGCCTGGAGCTTTTCCTGGCTTTTGTCTGTGAAATAGGTCCTGCACTTCCTTTTCTGTGATCACTAGGGGTTGTGAACCCAATGAAATGGGGTCAGTTGTAGGAGGCTTGGCTGTTGTTGGTGTGTCTGAGATGGGGTTGTGGAGATAGGTGGCTGTAGTTTCCTTTCAAACCTGCAGTAAAACTCATTCAGGTCATCTGCCAGTTGTTGATTACCTTCAGCCTGGGAAGGAGGTTTGCCATAGCTGGTGATATTTTTAAGAGTTTTCCACATGTTTGCTGGTTCATTTGCTGAAAATTGATTCTTTAGCTTTTCAGAGTAGCTTCTTTTTGCTGCTCTTATCTCCCTTGTTAGTGCATTTCTGGCCTGATTGTACAGCATTTTATCACCTTTTCTGTAGGCTTCCTCTTTGGAATGTCGTAGCTGCTTAAGTTTAGGTGTAAACCAAGGTTTGTTATTACTGTGTATTCGCAAGTTCCTTGTAGGTACACATAGGTCTTCACAGAAGCTGACATATGATGTTACAGTATCTGTGAGTTCATCCAGGTCTGCAGAGGTATCTTTAAAAATATTCCAATCAGTGCAGTCAAAACATGCCTTTAGCTTTAATTCTGATTCCTCCGTCCAGGTTTTCACTGATTTAATTATTGGTTTTATGGCTTTAAGTCTTTGCCTGTAAGCAGGTACAAGGTGAATCATGCAATGATCAGAGTGTCCTACAGCTGCACGTGGTAAAGAAATCAATCAATCAATCAATCAATCAATCAATCAATCAATCGGGTAGAGAACTGGTTGTTAAATTATTTGAATCCCACCACTGGGTTGGCCCCCTCTTCTTTGTGGAAGCCCATTAGATATTGGAAGACTGCTATCATGTCACCCCTAGTCCTTTTCATTAAACTAGATATACCCAACTCCTGCAACTGTTCTTTATGTTTTAGCCTCCAGTTCCCTAATCATCTTTGTTCTCTGCACTCTCTCTAGAGTGTCATTTTTAAAAAAAAAAATGGTGGCAACCAAAAATGGATCCAATATTCCAAGTGTGGTCTTACCAAAGCATTTTAAAATGGTACTAACCCTTTATGTGATCTTGATATTGTTGCATCTGATGTGAAGTTAGATTAAAACCATTTTTATTAGCCAGATAGGTCTATGCCAACACAGGTTGTTTTGCCCCATTTTACGACCTTTCACACCACAATTGTTAAGTGGGTCACTGCAGTTGTTCAGTTAGTTTAGCGATTTCGAATGAACCTGGGTTCTCCATTGATACTGCATGGCGGATGCCTGCAGCAGATGATCACATGACCCTGGGACATTGCAAGCGTCATAAATATGACCCAGTTGCCAAGCATCTAACTTTTGATCACGTGACCATGGGGATGCTGCAATGGTCATGAGGGGGAGAAATAGTTGCAAGTCACTTTTTTCAGTACCGTTATAACATCGAACGATCAGGAAAAAAATAGTTGTATGTCGAGGACTACAACTATTAAATGGACTCTGAATATTTTGGAATATTGACTATCTGAGGATTTTTCTAAGGGGAAAATAAAAATAAGTTATCGTATAGAGAGATCAGGTTTTTTCCCCATTTTACAAAGAAAATGTGGAAGCTGATGAATCGACAGGACTTTCAGGATTTGATCTAAATGGGCCTTTAGCTTAGAAAGATAAATTGAGCAATTTTAATATAAAATAATAAATTAAATCATTGGGTTTGCATTGCTGGATAATTGCCATGGTCATTTAGAATAGTTATATGAGATTTGGGATACTTAAATCCTTAGAGCTTTGAGCACATACATTCTTTTGCTAGGTTTTTAAAAATCCATAAATAGCAACTGGCAAATGCTTAGCACAGCTGCATTATTGCCTATAAATGGCAAATTAACAGACTAATATTCTGGGTAAATGAACTAAACCACACCTATATAGTTTCTCGTCTGATAACAAATTTAACTGGTTTTTCAGTAATGAGAGAAATTTCCTAAATGGCTAAAAGGCATATTTAAAATGTGTTTGATTTGGCATCTGACCCCCCTCCCTCCCAATCTCCCCAACTAAAATATTAAAAATATAATGAAAACAGCAGAAGTGAAACTTGCAAGATAAATTTTGGTTTGGCAAATGCATCTTAATCTGTCCATGCACTGTTCTTTTGGGGAAAACTTTGAAAGATGCTCACTTTGAATCTAGGCTGAAGTTCTTCATTGTAACTTTACACTTGATTAGTGTTTGATAACATTTCTAAATCAACTTTGAAGAAATCTAGAGAACAAGTGTTTTTACAATAAATGTAATGTAATGTAATATAATATAATATAATATAATATAATATAATATAATATAATATAATATAATATAATATAATATAATATAATATAATATAATATAATATAATATAATATAATATAATATAATATAATATAATATAATATAATATAATATAATATAATATAATATAATAAAATAAAATAATATAATATTTTTCAGAGTATAAGATGCACCTTTCCCCCCAAAAAAGAGGGTGAAAATCTGAGTGTGTCTTATACTCCGAATGTAGCCCCACCCAGCTTCTCAAACAGAGGTTTCAGATGCTGGAAAAAAGCATCAGAAACAGAGCTTCAGAAAAGAAGCCTCCAAACAGAGTTTCAGAAAAAAAGCCCCCAAAAAAGAGCTTCAGAGGCTTTTTTTCTGAAGCTCTGTTTCAGAGGCTTTCTGTTGTGTTTGCACCCCCCAAGCTGGCCCTCCTGCCAGAAAGTGACTTGGAGCCAGGCCTGCTGCCAGAAAGTGACTTGGACAGTGAGGGGGAAGGGCTGTCAGGACTTACCTTGGGAGCACCGGCTTCCCTGGCTCAGCTCTAGGAGCCAGAAGCAGGCCAGGTGGAAGAGATAACGAGGCCTCTGTCCCCTGACTCTTCCCCCCCCCAGGCCATGCCTTTAGACCCAGCTGACGGCAATCAGGCTTGGTTGGACCCTAGGTTTCGTAGGCAGGAGAGGAGAGAAAAACAGAAGCAGGGGTGGGGCAGGCCTAGGAAGTGCTGAGTCATGGAGCCACATCCCACAGGATATAAAAGGCAGCGAGAGCTGCTGTGTCTCTTTGTAACAGGCAAATCAACTGATTGACTAAGAGCTGAAGTTTGTTCCTGGGTGACTCACCAGCATCGTGGAATATAACGAAGGCTCTTGGCAGACGCTGGCTATTCTGCTGCCAGAGCTGATAGTGCCGGCTAATTAAGCCATCATTCGGACGGAGGCGAAGGAGGACAGAACACTTTCAGAGGCAGAAGAAAGTTTTTTTCTGAAACAGAGTTTCAGAAGCTTCAGAGGCAGAGAAAAAAAAAAGCAAAAGCAAGGCACAGAGCTTGTTCCAGGCAGTTCAAATCTGTATAAAGATTTATTGTAACTTATAGTTCTCTACAAGAATCTGAACTACTAACGGTTAAGGGAAATTAGTGGGAGCGGGAATAGGAAGGAATTCATGATGGGCTGAACTAAGATCTCTTGTAGGCACGAAGGGACTCATGACTGATGATGCCTTTGACCACTTCCTTGGGGTGAGCCTGGTTACCTCCTACACTGTAAAACTCATTAATTTATGAAATTTGGCCTATAAACCATTCAAATTGAAGCAAACTTTGAGTACCTCCTATCTTAATCTTTCTAAAATGGGATAAAACACACAGTACAAATTGCAATCTTATAGCAGAGTGTAAGTAGTAAAAATAACAATACTGTATATAGGGACTTAGTTTAACCACCAAGTGTGGGAATCTAGTTCAGTCAGATAAGGAAAAACACTAATTAAATAAAAAAACCTATACAATTATATAATTGAATAATTGAATAATTAAATCTATTATGAAGCAGATACTTACCTGCCTCGATCATGAGGAAATATATCACACTTTGGCAAAAAAAATCAGAACACCAAATACAAGCTGGGCAGATACAACCTCGTAGACGACCCTCACTCTATCAAGCACCTTGGAGTACTCATCTCTAATGATCTAAGTGCCAGAGCTCACTGTAACAGCATTGCCAAAAAGGCATTAACAGTTGTTAACCTAATCTTGCAAAGCTTCTTCTCTGGTAGTATTGTACTGCAAACTAAGGCATACAAAACCTTTGCTAGACCAATTCTTGAATACAGTTCATCTGTCTGGAACCCGTACTACATATCAGATATTAATACAATTGAGTGAGTCAAGAGATATTTCACGAGAAGAGTCCTCCACTGCTCTGCTTGCAACAGAATACCTTATGCCACCAGGCTTGAAATTTTGGGCTTACACAATTTACAACTACACCGCCTTCAGTCTGACCTAAGCGTAGTACACAAAATTATCTGCTACAATGTCCTACCTGTCAATGACTATGTCAGCTTCAACCGCAATAATACATGAGCACACAACAGATACAAACTTAAAGTGAACCACTCCAAACTTGACTGCAGAAAATACGAGTTCAGCAACAGAGTGGTCAACACCTGGAATGCACTACCTGACTCTGTGGTTTCATCCCTAAACCCCCAAAACTTTAACCTAAGACTGTCTACTGTTGACCTCATACATACATACATACATACATACATACATACATACATACATACATACCAGATGAAATAGGTTACATACATGTCTGTTTTCCTTACTGCTTTATTGTTCTTGTTCAGGTTTTGGTTGCTGCTGTTGACTTTTCAACCTTCATCATCACTGCCCTCATTTTTATTAAAGCAATAAAGCAGTCCAAATATGGTTGAGCAGTGCTGGGCGTATGAAACGTACATCCAGCTGAATTCCAAACTGCTCCTAAGTCTATAGCAAAACTTTACAATTCATTTCCAGCCCAAAACAAAGAACAATTTAGGAGTCATTTCACTTAAGTGTAGTATACTGTGACTCAGTGTAATTCTAGCTGCACTCCCTTTCATTAAGGAAAGTCAAGAAATAGTAGGGTTATTTGTACAATAGCAAGATTGCCTTACACATGTAATCAGCAATGGGCTTTCCAATAAATAAAAAATAGACTTGGTCCGCTTTGCTCCCTGTATTTATGCTATTCTTCTGGTACTCGCTTCTTATAATAGGTTTCATTGTGACCTCTGAATAGCGATTGTTAGAAGTAATGGCTTTAAACTTCCACAGGTGGAATCCAACAAGCAATGATCCCTCGGTTCTCTTTTCAATATTGGTGAAATAAAAGAAAAACTAGGTACCAGAGTGACCTATTTCTGCTGTGAGGTGATATTCATTAGAGATGTTAGAAAAACACCTCCCATCCTCTAGCAAATCCAGCTTCTTTTGAGTTTTGAACTTCAAACGATTTGAGGTTACTTCTTAAGCAGAGGCAATAACTTACGAATTCTCTATCCTATTTTTTCCCCCTACAGTCTGCACGGACGGAAGTTCAATTTTTCTGTAGTTTTAGACGCAAAGGCAATACCTTGGCTCATATTTTGATTAAAAATGTGGTTGTATCAATTTTTATTTAATCAGCTGCAGTATTTATTCAACTGCAGCTTTGGTGGGCAAGGTACAGAGAACCTTTCAAGTGGTAAAAGCTAAATAAATCATAACACTATAAAATATTGGGGTAACATTAGCACTGATGGCAGCCTAGATGCAAAACCTGTGCAAGAATTATGTTTTCTTCATATTTCTTCAGGCTGGTGAGCAATAAAAGAGACAAGAATTAACATTTAGTCTTTCTTTACTTTGCTAAATATACCCTACCTAATAACCTACACAAAATTAAATTATTGTGTACATCATTCCGTAAGTCTCATCCATTAAGAACCAGTGCCGACCTTAATTCTCTTTTCCCCTTCTCCTTTCTTATTTCTTTGTGTGCCTTACCTCTCAGAACTCTGGAACTATTTTATTACTGTTTCTTACAAACCACTCATAGAATTGGAAGGACCAAAGAGGTAATCAAATCCAGCCCGCCCCACCCCCCACTACAGCTGTATTTACTACACAATCAGTGGTGGGATTCAAATTTTTTTACTACCAGTTTGTGATGTGGCTTGGTGGGCGGGGCCAGGGGGTGTGGCAGGCAGCACTCAGCCTCCTGCACCTCCCTGGGAGCAAAAACAGGCCATCGGGGGGGATGCACCCCCTGTGGCTACTTTCACTCCCAGGAGGCTTCAGGAAGGCCTCCTGGGAGCAAAAACGGGCTACAGGGGGGACGCCCCCCCATGCCCTGTTTTGGGCCTAGGAGGCCTCTCTGAAGCCTCCTGGGAGTGAAAATGGGGTGCGTGGGTACTCCTGGAATGGGCGGGGCAGAAAGGGGAGGGGCCACCAGCAATTTAACTACTGGTTTGCCCGAACTGGCTGAATCCCACCACTGTACACTATCCTTGATGGATGATGAGCCATTCATTTTTAAAAAAAAACTCAGGTGAAGAGAAGGTTTACCATTCCGCATGGTAACTTATTCCCTTGATTAACAATTCTTGCTGTCAAGAAGTTCTTCTAATGTTTTATCTTAGAGCCATGATTGTGCAGTGGTTAGAATGCAGTATTGCAGGTTAATGCAATACTGCATTATTCCTGATCAAGGAAAGAAGCAACTTAGAACTAAGGAGAAATTTCCTGACAGTTAGAACAATTAATAAGTGGAACGACTTGCCTGCAGAAGTTGTGAATGCTCCAACATTGGAAATTTTAAAGAAAATTTTGGATAACCATCTGTCTGAGATGGTGTAGGGTTTCCTGCCTGGGCAGGGGGTTGGACTAGAAGGCCTCCAAGGTCCCTTCCAACTCTGTTGTTGTTATTATTATTATTATTAATTCTGTCAACTGCCAGCAATTTGATTCAGGTTGACTCAGCCTTCCACCCTCCGAGGTGGATATAATGATAACCCAGATTGTTGGAGGAAATATGCTGATTCTGTAAACCACTTAGAGAAGGGTGTAAAGTACTATGAAGTGATATATATGTCTAAGTGCTATTGCTATTGCTATCTGAATGCATATTCTTGGGCTACCACTAGTTCAAGTCTTACCCTGTGGAGCAAATGAGAATAAGTATGAAACATCCATGATGTGATAGCCCTTAAAATATTTGAAGACAGCTACCATTTCTCCTCTCAGCTTTCTCTTCTGCAAGCGAAATATCCCTAAATCTTTTAACTGTTCCTCATAGGACTTGGTCCTTTCACCATCTTGGTACCTGTTCCTTGGACTTACTCCAGTTTATCAATCTATTTTTTAAATTCGGCTGTAAGAACAGAACACAATACTCTAGGTGAGGTCTAACCAAGGCAGAGTAGAAAATTAAAATTACTTCTTGTGATCTGGACCCTTTGATCCTCTTGAGGTTCCTCTGCATAAGACTGTTGTGTCATGTTAAGCTTCTGATCCGCCCAAGCCATTTTCACATGTTACATCTACACATCTTGAGTCAGATTTTTTTGTGACCCAGACCCAAGTAGATAATGATAAACTTAGTCTGTGATAAAACAAACTTTATTCGAACATCTGGGAATTACTTCATTCTCAGCGTCGTTCAACTCAAAGTAAAACAAATGCCACCCAACACAAATTCCTCAGTTATCTAACAAACCTTAGTCCAATTAGGCAAACTGCCAAAGGCCTTTCCTGGCAAATGTCCAGAAGCCACAAAAACAAAGATGTACATGAAGCAGAAGACGGAGCAGAAGATGCAGCTAAAACGTTGTTTTCCGGCAAAGCTTTAAACACCAGGGCTGGTCTGTTTTAAGCCTTATGGGAGGGGCCAATCATCTCTTGGTCCTACTCCCGAGTTGTCCTCTCTGCTTGAGTTGCTCTTGCCTTCTGGCAGCTTTTCTCATGCGTGCATTAGGAACAGGCTCCTCCTGTTCCTCTGCTTCACTACTATCAGTCTCTGGAGGCTCTGGAGTCCGCACCTCACTTCCCGATGGCCCTAGCCTCACCTCAGCCTCATCGCTGCCCAACTCCGTTGCCAGCTCCGTAGGCTGCTGACGGACCACAACAGATTTTCCCTATCCTGTTCCTGGTTTTTTGGAGATTCCACCCCCCTCCCCCCGATACCAAAAATTTCTCTGTGTTAAATTTCATCCTATATGTTTATGCCCATCATTCTAAGTCTTTTGATTCCCCTCTCCCTTTCTTCCATTGTATTATCCACTGCTCCTAGCTTGATATCATCTGCAAATTTTGTAAGCATTCTTTCATTCATATGATTTATGCAAATATTGCAGGGCACCAAGCTCAAGACACAACCTGGTGGCACCTCACCTACCCCACTATTTAGGTAGTTTTGTTGTCATTTGTAACTATCTTTTGAGTCCAATCCTTTGAGCTAACTGTAGATCTAATGACTGAGTTGTCAAATCCACGTCACCATTTTTTTAATCAGGATGCTACGGAAATTTTATAAAAAGAACTTTACTGAATTCAAGATATACTATATCCTTATTACCCTGGATTCCCCAATCAAAGGTATTTCCCCATAAACTAGGCTAGTAAATCTATCACAGAAGGAGATCAAGTTCACCAGGCACTACACATCTGGTATAAAGTCATCTTGGCTTTTGTTAATTAAGGAATACTTATCTAAGTGTTTAAAGATTTGCTGTTTGATAATCTGCTCAAGGATTTTGACCTGTTCAAGGACCTTTTGATCAGAGACTGTGGTAGAGGTGCTTGAAATAATAAATCTGTTCAAGAAAAATAGTTAAGTATAAAAGCTAAAGGTTCCCCTCGCACATATGTGCTAGTCGTTCCCGACTCTAAGGGGTGGTTCTCATCTCTGTTTCAAAGCTGAAGAGCCAGCGCTGTCCAAAGATGTCTCCGTGGTCATGTGGCCAGCATGACTGAATGCTGAAGGCGCATGGAATGCTGTTACCTTCCCACCAAAGGTGGCTCCTATTTTTCTACTTGCATTTTTTACATGCTTTCAAACTGCTAGGTTGGCAGAAGCTGGGACAAATAACGGGAGCTTACCCCATTACGTAGCACTAGGGATTCGAACCGCTGAGCTGCCGACCTTTCGATTGACAAACTCAGCGTCTTAGCCACTGAACAACCGCATCCCCTGGTTAAGTATAGAGTAATTTGTGATGCAAAATTGTTCACCAAATCAAGCTCTTTCAAATCAACATGATCAACATGTTTTTTAAAAAAAATATTAGTCCAAATGCTGTGGAAAGCTCTCTTTTCTCTTTTATAAGAATAAGCAACATATTTCTTTAAAAGGACCAGATTGCTATCTGATTTCACACACGACACACAGAGAGAACGATTTGAATCAAAGCGGCTTTGCATCGTATCACACATTCCTAAAGAAAATGATTGAATAATGAAATACTTGGAAAAACCAGGCACATTATTTATATAACGTACATCAATGCAATCTGTTTACAGATTTTTGGAATGCTGACATACAGTGAATGAATATTTCTTTCATACTTATACTTTTATACTGTCAGGATAAATGTTTTCAGGTCTTTTTGTTTTATAATCCCCTCTTGCAAAATGTAAAACAACATCTGATAAAACTTCACTCAAAAATTAGCATGGGGATGATGAATGATCCTGAATGTCTGTGGTAGTTAAGGAAAAGTAGGAGATACTCAGTGACCCAATCAGAAATGCAATCTGTAACAATATGAAGGGCATCTAATGATCTGATAAATGAGAGACTGTTGTGTCTCGCTCGCTTCCCCTGCCGCAGCCGGGCCCCTCTTATCTCCTGCCAGACGCTGATAGTTCGGAAGAATGTCCTGGCATGCCTCCAGCCCCCAGCCCTGGCACCATGCCTGGACAGGCCGAGCAAGACGAAGGGCCTGATGTGCCTTCAGCCCCCAGTCCTGGCACCATGCCCAGGCAAACGGAGCAACTAAACCCCTCCCCCACAGCATGTGAGCCTGAAGAATGTGAGGCCAGTCATGAGCTAGGATTGCCAACAGCTGGAGGCTGGAGAGATCCTCGCTTCCGGAGAGTAGAGAGGTGACGTCAGCAAAAGGAAGGGAGGGGCAGGCCTGGATAAGTGCTGAGTCATGGAGCCACACCCCATGGCCTATATAAAGGATCTGCTTTCTGGCATTCTCTGAGTCAGGCAAAGTCTAACTTGGATTGCTGAAGTCACTTCCTGGTCTCCTGCCTGCCTTGAGAACTCTGATAGGACTTTGGCAGAGCTGCAGAGGCACGCTTGATACGGACTTCCCCGACCCGGCCGTCAGCGGAGGAGTGGGACACGACAGAGATGATGTGGGGGGAAAACTCCAAACAAAGAACGTTTAAACTAAGCTGAGAAACAGTATTCAATCCTTTCTGATTTTTCTGAATGTTTGCATATACAGAATTAGCCACTGAATGTTGTTTAAGGTTCATGAGGATCCTACTGACACAAAGGTAGTCCTTAACATACAACTGTAATGGAGTCTGCTCATTACAATTGTAGGTCATGCTGGCCATAAAATGAGTTGGCCGCATGACCAACTCAATTTTATAAACTTTTTTTTGCAGTGGTTGTTAAGCAAATGTGATTGTTAAGTGAACATGTTGGTCGGTAGTGGTCATAAAGCGAATGTGATGGTCATAAAGCAAACCAATGATTTGCTATGGATGCAGTTTTGCTGGGTAAAACAGCCATAAAATGTAGTGATGTGACCCTAGGATGCTGCAAATAGAGACCAGTCATATGAGCACAGAAGGGGCCCGATCATTGGAACTTTGGAACTGAGTCATAAATCACATCCCAAGGTAGGTGTGTTTTAACTTTGAGCATTCACTATGTGACTGGTTGTAAGCAGGGGTGAAATCCAGCAGGTTCTGATAGGTTCCGGAGAACCGGTAGCGGAAATTTTGAGCAGTTCAGAGAACCAGTAAATACCACCTCTGGCTGGCCCCAGCATGGAATGGGAATGGAGATTTTGCAATATCCTTCCCCTGCAGTGGGGTGGGAATGGAGATTTTACAGTATCCTTCCCCTGCCACACCCACTAAGCCACACCCACTAAGCCACACCCACGGAACTGATAGTAAAAAAATTTGGATTTCACCAGTGGTTGTAAGTCAAGGACTACCTGCATATAAAAGAAGTCCATATAATATTCTGGAAGAAGTAATCACTTCTCTAGTTCGATTAATTCAGTTAAAGGGACAAAAAGAACCAGAACTTGTTTGAAAGCTTCCTTAAACAAACAGTGTTGATTTGGACTAATTCTCCTTGTACAGGTCTCAAGCGCTTCTAATCTTCTCGTTTTACTGAAATTCTCCTTGTACCAGCAGGAGTCTGTTGGTTCTTTCAAGAGAGGCGAAAGCATGATCATCATACTCCAAGCTCCAGCTCTTTTGGAAGTGTGGATATGGGGCAGGGCTTGTGTTATAGTGCTGTTTTCATCAGTCTAGCCCACTTGTCTCCCAAAATTCAGAGTCGGTTTAATGTCAGGGTTGCAAGTAAGACACCCATAGCAAACAGAACTCCGAGGCAAGTAGATTCCTCAAAGAATAGTTTTATTGTATATATCATATTGGCACAGGCTGGTGAAAACCGACTCAGAATGTTCCCGTGGTTTTCACCTAATTAAAAGTAAAAGTTTTTTCCCCTTTCCTAAACAATTAGTCATATAATCCAGTCAAGATGCCGTCCAGTTGCCTGGTAACTTCACTCTTCCTCTCTCCGACCACCTGTGGGAATGTCCTTGGTTCCGAGGAGAAAGGATTTTGTTTTGGCTACAAAACCCAAGCTATCTCTCTTCCCGCCTCTCCACCCTATTCCTTAGCTCCAGTGTGGCAAGACTGAAGCCTCAAAATGGCCTGGGTTAGGTGAGCTTCAGGGTTGACACAAATGGTGCTGTACCACACAGACTGCAGAAGCACATCAATGAATTTCTGAAGATCTCCCCAAAAAATCATTGATGCCTATCAGACTGGAACCGGTTTAAAAAAACCCAAACAAACAATTTTTGAAACTCTCGGGTTTTAAGACCTAGCTCTAAGATCAGCTGCATTGTTTTCCTGTTTCCCTTTCCTCCCCCTAACTAACTTGTCGGGTTCAATAGCTCACAGTCCAATTTATCTTCTATTGGCTTCTATTTATCTTATTCTATTTATCTTCTATTGATAGCTGGTCATGGTAGAATTTGGATCTTAAAAAGAACAAACTCATTATAGGTAAAATTGCACTAGACCTTTTCCAGCAATTGTGTGAATATATCAGAGCTTCAAAATAGAGAATAAGTCGAAGCAAATAGTCTTGTTTCCTAATTTCCTTGACCTTTATACCTTCAGTTGGAAAGATGAAGGATTTCTGTACCCGCCTGGTTAGAATTTCAGATCTAGGAGATAGCTGTACTCACAAGGAAGTGCAACTCCTGTGAGTCCTTTCAGTCACAATGAGTTGGGACAGGACTCTATTTATTTTTATTTATTTATTTATTTTGTCACACAGTATATATATAAGCATAAGCATGAAATAACTATACAATATATGAGCACATATATAAGCATATGTAATAACTATATTAATTGGATATAATGAAAGGAAACAATAGGACAGGAACGGTAGGCACGCTTGTGCTCTTATGCACGCCCCTTACAGATCTCTTAGGAAAGGGGTGAGGTCAATAGTAGACAATTTATGAATTTTGAAACCCGCACATTTATTTATTTATTTATTTAGTCACAACAATATATATAAGTATCATACAAAAAAGATTATATAGTATATAAACATATATATGAGTAAATATTAGGAGGTATAAGCATATATATATATATAAGAAGAAGAAAAAAGAAAAACAATAGGACAGGAACGGTAGGCATGTTTGTGCTCTTATGCATGCCCCTTATGGTCCTCTTAGGAATGGGGTGAGGTCAATATTAGAAAGTTTTTGGTTAAAGCATATAAAGCATAAAGAATAAAGAATAAAGAATAAACATATTCAGGAGCCAAGAAATTAAAAGACGCTTGCTCCTGGGGAGGAAAGTTATGGCAAATCTAGACAGCGTACTAAAAAGCAGAGACATCACCCTGCCAACAAAAGTGCGTATAGTCAAAGCTATGGTTTTCCCAGTTGCAATGTATGGCTGAGTGCCAAAGAATTGAGGCCTTTGAACTATGGTGCTGGAGAAGACTCCTGCGAGTCCCTTGGACTGCAAGGTGACTGCAAACCGGTCAGTCCTAGAGGAGATCAACCCTGACTGCTCTTTAGAAGGCCAGATCCTGAAGATGAAAGTCAAATACTTTGGCCACCTAATGAGAAGGAAGGACTCACTGGAGAAGAGCGTAATGCTGGGAATGATTGAGGGCAAAAGAAGAAGGGGACAACAGAGAATGAGGGGGCTGGATGGAATCACTGAAGCAGTCGGCATGAGCTTAAATGGTCTCCGGGGATGGTAGAGGACAGGAAGGCCTGGAGGAATGTTGTCCATGGGGTTGCAGTGGGTTGGACACGACTTTGCAACTAACAACAACACATATTCAGGAGAAAGACTGAAGAAGGTTACTATCAACCAGCTCCATAATGTATCGTTAAGTATCTGTAATGAAATGCCCTTTCTGAAGTCATGCTCAATGCTGGGTGACTTTTTGGATATATTAATATAATATAATGATTTGCCATTGCTTTTTTTCCAGGTTTTGTTTTTTTAGATTTTCTGGTTTAATTTTGGAATCTCTGTTGATTCCCTATTGAAATGTTAAACCAGCTCTGACTTCTTTATCTTCTTTCACAATCAGCTAAGGTCAGCTTTAAATAAACTCAAGTGCACAGCATCTTCAGCAATTTCCTTATTGTAAATGAACTAGAATGTTATCTGTTGACATTTGTATGCTTTCTGTTACCAGACCTGATAACTGATCGACTTGTATCATAAGGAGAGAAAAGAAAGAAGAGTCAGTGGCCTGTCCAAATCGTGTTTTGTTGAAACATTGCTTCAAAGTGTGAGGAAGGAAGGGAGGAAGGGAGGAAGGAAGGAAGGAAGGAAGGAAGGAAGGAAGGAAATGATTTAACTCAAATCCTTTGGAAATCAATACTGTGATCTTACTATTCAGCTTTCTTAAATGTCAACTTCCCTCCCCCTCTGCCATTTTCTCCTTTTTTTTCTCCTAGTTGTTATTCCATCTGCTCTGCAGAATTACTTCCACTCCTAGCATTCAACCTTTGTAGGTCAACAGTTTTCAGGCAGTGCAGTGTATTATGCTCCCCCATTTTAATCATTATTTGAAAAAGCTACAGGTATTTACTTAGCTTATTTTCCCCCCCTCATAATTTATCCTTCTCTGCTTGTCCCACTCATCTGAGTTCATTTTCTTTGCAGCCCCCTCCTCCAATTTGTCAGCGTCTTTTAGAAATTATTTCCAGAGAAATCAAAATTTTCCATCCCTGAATTGTAGAAGTAAACACAGTAACCACAGCTCCAAAATACTTTAAAGGGACTGTTGAAAAAAAGAATTAATTCACCTCATGTTGTAATTGAAATGCACAGCAAGCAAAAAGATAATTTGGTTTGGGCACAAGGAGCTATAAATACTTGAATAATCTCTTCAATGAACATAGTTAAAAGTCAGTGATTTATATCCACATGCTACAAACCTATATTGGTTTTATACTAGTTTTATACTAAGTCTCCTCCAAAAAAGTTTGGCTCTGGCACTCAGTGAGATGTTGATAAATTCTCCTTTAGGAGCAATATTGCTAAGACTCCTTGAAGAGAAGAAATAAATGTTAAAATTGTTCATGTTTTTAAAGAAAATAATAACTCTGCCAGATGCAGTCAGTCCATTTTTATAGGGCATATAATATTTTGTGTTCTTTTAGTCTTGATATGTGCGTTTTTGTATCTTCTTCTTCTTGTGCCATATCCGTCGTCGGACATTGGCGATCATGTTGGCAATCCTAATTTTATCAACATTGGCGATCATGTTGGCATTGTTCTCTACCCTTGTCTTTACTTCAGCGGTCATTTCCCAGCTTTCATGTAAATTACAACCGAGGTACGTGATCCTTGCATGTATTTTTGAATGCATGTTTTGAATTGCAAGGTTTGTTGCAAAATTATGGGAAAAACAAATTTTGATACGGACTTGTATTTTGCTTTCTTTGACTTCACAAGCGTATTGGAGAAGTAGTAGTTTGTATTTCTGAGTATCAGTTCAATATGAAAGAATGTCATTGAAGTCAATTTACACTATTTATATAACAATGTCGCTAAGCCAATTATGTAAATTGTAGCAAATGTGGCAAAACTGAAGACAAATTTAACACAAATTTAACTACCTAACTGTGTAGTAGTGCAAACTACTATTAGTTAAATAAAATAGTAAAACATGTTTTACTACAGGTTTGAAAGGAAACTACAGCCACCTATCTCTACAACCCCCATCTCAGACACACCAACAACAGCCAAGCCTACTACAACTGACCCCATCCCATTGGGTTCACAACCCCTAGTGATCACAGAAAAGGGAGTACAAGATCTATTTCACAGACAAAAGCCAGGAAAAGCTCCAGGCCCAGACAAGATAACTCCTTCTTGCTTAAAAGTTTATGTTGACTAATTGGCCCCCATCTTCACCCATATCTTCAATAAAACACTAGAGTTGTGCTATGTTCCTTCTTGCTTCAAACGCTCTACTATCATCCCAGTGCCGAAGAAACCCACTATCAAGGAACTGAATGACTACAGACCAGTTGCTCTAACATCAGGGTGGGTTCTACTTACCTTTACTACCGGTTCGCATTGTGCCTGCGTGATGAATTAGAATTCTTGATGAGTGTATCTTTTCTTTTATGTTCACTGAGAGCATATGCACCAAGACAAATTCCTTGTGTGTCCATTCACATTTGGCCAATAAAAAATTCTATTCTATTCTATTCTATTCTATTCTATTCTATTCTATTCTATTCTATTCTATTCTATTCTATTCTATTCTATTCTATTCTACCGTACCCTACCCTACCCTACCCTAACTACTCTACTCTACTCTACTCTACTCTACTCTACTCTACTCTATTCTATTCTATTCTATTCTATTCTATTCTATTCTATTCTATTCTATTCTATTCTATTCTATTCTATTCTATTCTATTCTACCAATATGTCCATTATTTCAACTGAAGCCTTGGGAAGCCTGCAGAATGCTCCAGGGGGCCAAGGAGGGCAAAAACTTTTTTTTCTTGCTTACCTCTTCGAAATCTTGGTGCGCCTTATACACCAGTACATCTTATAGTCCGAAAAATATGGTATATAAATGTTGTTTATCTCTATGTATCTGTTGATGGCTGAATTGTCTGAGTGCTAGGCTTCCAGGAATTCTCTAGCAGTTTTGGACTTAACTTGGTCTAGGATGTTCACCGTCTCCCAGATTCTATAGATCATACAATAAATTACTATTGAAATACATATATTTATGGGAACATGAAGCATCACCTCTTCCTCTTTGCAGCCTCATATACCACCAACTTTAGAATCTTTTGGTTGTATTCAACAAAAACATCTGCAGACCATGGTGTGATGACCAGGATCAACCCTACTACTGTAATAACTGCAAGTCTCTACTTTTTGTTACAATACACCACAACTTGATTTTAATGAATTATATAATTCTAAGATGTTGGCTGGGCTCTGAGTTTGTATGATGCTTTTTATTGTGCTGGACAACCATTTAGCATGTTAATCCCCCTCCTCAGAACATTTTACAGTTAGAATCAAATTTATTTTCCAGGTTACACTTGTCCAACTACTGCTTATGATTTGATAGTGAGGTTACAGTAGAATATGTATTTCAAAAATATGGTGCAGCTTCTGAATGCTAAATGAATTTTCAGGGATTTCTTCCTGTCTAGTTATTGGGTGATTTAGTCCAATGTAGCATGAGAGGGAAGGAGTTTTTCTATGTGCCAACTTATGTACAAGAGGTATAACTGTCTTTAAAATTAGACAGACTTGGCCGCCTATTGGAGATCTCATTGCTAACTCTAATATATTATTATGACTTTTGTTCTATTTTGATGTTTTAATTTTTAATTCTATCTGTGACCATAACAAAAGATTGACAATGCAACTTATTTATTTATTTATTTATTTATTTATTTATTTATTTATTTATTTATTTATTTATTTATTTATTAATCGTATTTATATACCGCCCTATCTCCCGAAGGACTCAGGGTGGTTCACAGGCAAATAAAAACACATAAATACACAGTAAAATAACAATTAAAAAACTTATTCTAAAAGGCCAAATGTTTAAAAATGTTAAAATGTTTAAAAAACAATATAAAAAATAAAACCCATTTAAAACGCATAAATTTAAAATCTAATCCAGTCCTGCGCGAATGAATAAGTGTGTTTTAAGCTCGCGACGGAAGGTTCGGAGGTCCGGAAGTTGACGAAGTCCTGGGGGTAGTTCGTTCCAGAGGGTGGGAGCCCCCACAGAGAAGGCCCTTCCCCTGGGCGTCGCCAGACGACACTGCCTCGCTGACGGCACCCTGAGGAGTCCCTCTCTGTGAGAGCGCACGGGTCGGTGAGAGGTATTCGGTAGCAGTAGGCGAATAACCCGGCCCTATGCCATGGAGCGCTTTAAAGGTGGTTACCAAGACCTTGAAGCGCACCCGGAAGGCCACAGGTAGCCAGTGCAGTCTGCGCAGGATAGGTGTCATACGGGAGCCACGAGGGGCTCCCTCTATCACCCGCGCAGCCGCATTCTGGACTAACTGCAGCCTCCGGATGCCCTTCAAGGGGAGCCCCATGTAGAGAGCGTTGCAGTAATCCAGGCGAGACGTCACGAGGGCGTGAGTGACCGTGCATAGGGCATCCTGATCTAGAAAGGGGTGCAACTGGCGCACCAGGCGAACCTGGTAGAACGCTCTCCTGGAGACGGCCGTCAAATGATCTTCTAGAGACAGCCGTTCATCCAGGAGGACGCCCAAGTTGCGCACCCTCTCCATCGGGGCCAATGACTCGCCTCCAACAGTCAGCCGTGGACTCAGCTGACTGTACCGGGATGCCGGCATCCACAGCCACTCTGTCTTGGAGGGATTGAGCTTGAGCCTGTTTCTCCCCATCCAGACCTGTACGGCTTCCAGACACCGGGACAGCACTTCGATAGCTTCGTTGGGGTGGCCCGGTGTGGAAAAGTACAGCTGGGTGTCATCTGCGTACAGCTGGTACCTCACACCGAAGCCACTGATGATCTCACCCAGCGGCTTCATATAGATGTTGAACAGAAGGGGCGAGAGAATCGACCCCTGCGGCACCCCACAAGTGAGGTGCCTCGGAGCCGACCTCTGCCCCCCTGTCAACACCGTCCGGAGAGATAGGAGGAGAACCACTGATAAACGGTGCCTCCCACTCCCAATCCCTCCAACTGGCGCAGCAGGATACCATGGTCGATGGTATCAAAAGCCGCTGAGAGGTCTAATAGGACCAGGGCAGAGGAACAACCCCTATCCCTGGCCCTCCAGAGATAATCCACCAACGCGACCAAAGCCGTCTCCGTGCTGTAACCGGGCCGGAAACCGGACTGGAACGGGTCTAGATAGACAGTTTCATCCAGGTGTAAGGCAGGGGTGTCCAAACTACGGCCCGCGGGCCAACTGCGGCCCGCGGGTCAGTTTTTATTGGCCCGCAGCAAATTCTCGGTGGACAGTGGGGTGCGGCCCGCGTCCTGGCCCCCAAGGAAGCCGCCGCTCGCCCGGTTGCAGATGCGGAGTGGCTCCGCTGAGGCGATCCCCGCCCATCCGGGGCTGGTGGGCTGTAGGGGGCGCCCAGGACGCCCATGGCTCCAGCCGGCCCACCAGACAGAGGAAGAGGTGGGCGGGCGGCGACGCCCATCGTCCCCACGTGGGGCTGCAGCCCCGGAAGCCAGGCGGGCGAGGCGCTCTGCTTCCCAGCCCCGCGCGGGATCCTCTCCGGGCGCGGCGCTCTGCACGCGCTCAGGGGGCGCTTACTTGTCGCGGATGATGGTCTGCAGCTCCCGGATCTGGTCGTTCATGGGCAGGAGTTTGAGCTGGGCCGCCGATCCCGCCAGTCGTGACACGCCGCCGTCGCCGGCGTGGCCGTGGCCTCCTCGGCGCCCGTCGCCCGCACAGCAGCCGTTCCGCCAGCGCAGCAGCATCGCTGCCGCCGGCGCTGCTGCTGCTGCTGTCCGGCTCAGGCTGTCACCGCTGCCCGGCCGGGTCGGCGGCGCAGCTGCCGAGGCCCGCCGCCGCCGCCGCATCCCGCCTCTGCCCCGCCGGGTCCACCACGCGCCGGTCGCGGCAAGGCATCGCCTCCATGCGCCGCCCGAAGCAGCGCCGCGGCGCCCGCCACACGCTCCGCTTTACCTCAGCCGCGGGCCCGTGTGCCGGCCCGTGACGCGCCGAGCTCGCCCGCTCCATTGGCCGCGCCTGCCGCTCCGCTCCGCGCCGCCACTCGGCGTTCGGAGGAGGGGCGGTGCCCGCCCACTCGCCCCTAGTTAGCCCGTCCCTTTCTGGCCTGGGTGGGAGCCGCGTGGCACACCTGAGTGGCTGCAAGGAAGTGGTGCGGGCCTCGCCTGGGCCTCCCCGGAGTCCCTCCATTGGCTGCTGTGTCTCCCTCAGTGGGAAGAGAGTTCGCGACGGACGGCGGAAAATCCCCAGTAAATACATGCTGGTTGCCAAAAGCTTGACTTTTGATGTAACTGGGGATGCTGCGAAGGTCATAAATGCAAAGACTGGTGGTAAGTCACTTTTTTCAGTGCTCTTGTATTGGTCGCTAAATGAATGGTTGCAAGCCGAGGATTACTGGTAGCCGCTGTCAGTATTTAGGTCTCTATGTATTTAGATTTCTATGCCCATAGCCACATCCACTCAGTCACATGAGGAGTTAGCCACGCCCACCAGTCACATGACCACCAAGCCACACCCCAAAATAAGCCACGCCCACAGAACTGGTACAAAAATTTTTAGCCCCCCCCCGTGGCCCGGGCCTTTGCTTATTTTTCTGTATTTGGCCCTCACTAAAAAAACTTTGGACACCCCTGGTGTAAGGGAAACTGATATGCCACCATACTCTCTACAACCTTCGCCGCGAAGCGAAGATTGGAGACCGGACGATAATTACCTAAAACAGCCGGGTCCAGGGAAGGCTTCTTGAGGAGGGGCCTCACCACCGCCTCTTTCAAGGCGGCCGGAAAGACACCCTCCACCAAAGAAGCATTTATAATTCCCTGGAGCCAGCCTCGTGTCACCTCCTGAGTGGCCAGCACCAGCCAGGAGGGGCACGGGTCCAGTAAACACGTGGTGGCATTCAACCTACCCAACAACCTGTCCATGTCCTCGGGAGCCACAGGGTCAAACTCATCCCAAACAATGTCACCAAGACCACCCTCAGACGTCTCACCTGAGTCACCGCAACTTTGGTCCAAACCGTCCCAAAGCTGAACGATTTTATTGTATAGATAACCGTTAAACTCCTCAGCACGTCCCTGCAACGGGTCATCCCGCTCCCCCTGGTGAAGGAGGGAACGAGTCACCTGAAACAGGGCGGCTGGGCGGTTATCTGCCGACGCAATGAGGGAGGAGGCGTAGCAACGCCTCGCTTCCCTCAATGCCACTAGGTAAGCCCTATTATAGGACTTCACTAGTGTCCGATCAGCCTCTGAACGGCTAGACCTCCAGGAACTCTCTAGGCGTCTTCTCCGGCGCTTCATCCCCCTCAGCTCCTCGGAGAACCAAGGAGCCGGTTGGGACCTGCGCCGGGTCAGAGGCCGCAAAGGCACGACACGGTCTAAGGCCCCCGCCGTGGCCCGTTCCCAGGCCGCAACAAGTTCCTCAGACGTGCCGTGTGCCAGACCCTCAGGAAGTGGCCCAAGCTCCATCCGGAACCTCTCCGGGTCCATCAGGCACCTGGGACGGAACCAACGAATCCTACCCAAGCCATTGGTATCCTACCCAAGCCATTGGACTAGAGCCCAATGCTAATATTTATCGATCAATCATAATTTATTAAATATTAATAAAACAATATATAAATATTAAGGATGGAACTGGAGAAGAAAAAGGTAACAGACATGATAATTTAAATGTAGGTAGTTTAGATGGAGACTAGGCAGAAAAGCGAATGCTCTCTGATGGCTCCAAAATGCTGAACAATAGTTCAGTGTTAGGTAAAGGTAAATTTATAAGGTACAATAAATGGTCTACCCAGGCAAGAGAATTCAAGAGAATTATCTAATTGAATGATTCTGTCCGGGGCTACTGTTTCAATGAGAAAATACTGTAGAGAGAAGATGGTGATGATCATCAATATATTTACATAGAGTATGTTATTTGAATATGAAATGAAAATTAATGTTATCCCTTTCTTCATACGTCATAATGTGGATATGCTGGGTTGCTACCGGTTCGTCCTGGATTAGGTGAACTAAAAGCGGCGGCAGCGGGAGGCTCCACCCACCTGCCCAGACTTCTCTGCACATGCGCAGAAGTGTCATGTTCATGTGCGTGCACCCATCACACTTTCTGCAAGCTCCGGAACTAAAATAATTAAAATTTTATTCTACTAAGCTTTCGTCAGCCATCTGCTGACATCGTCAGAGTATTCCTTCCATTGAGGACCTGTATACTGCACGAATCAAGAAGAGAGCCGTGAAAATATTTACAGACCCCTCGCATCCTGGACATAAACTGTTTCAACTCCTACCCTCAAAACGATGCTATAGAGCACTGCACACCAGAACAAACTAGACAGAAGAACAGTTTTTTCCCGAAGGCCATCACTCTGCTAAACAAATAATTCCATCAACACTGTCAGACTATTTACTGAATCTGCACTACTATTAATCGTTTCATAGTTCCCATCGCCAATCTCTTTCCACTTATGACTGTATGACTATAACTTGTTGCTGGCAATCCTTATGATTTATATTGATATATTGACCATCAATTGTGTTGTAAATGTTGTACCTTGATGAACGTATCTTTTCTTTTATGTACACTGAGAGCATATGCACCAAGACAAATTCCTTGTGTGTCCAATCACACTTGGCCAATAAAAAAAAAAATCTATTCTATTCTATTAAACTACCATTGCAGAGATCTCTGCCTTTATATGCCATTAATCAATTTGGCCATTGCCAAACACACACACACACACACACACACACACACACACACACACACATGCAGGTTTTGGTATGTTCGGGTCTTTTCCCGTATAAGATTAAAAAGACCCGAATATACCAAAACCTGCATACATATACCCGTGAAAACCTACGAAAACACACACACACACACACACACACACACACCTTTATTTACTCATTTTACCAGAGTAACTTTGGACAGCTTAAAACATTAAAAGGATAAAACTATACAAAACCTATACACATTACGAATAATCTAAAACTATCATAATTATATATCTATCAGTGATGGCTAAACTTTTTGCCATCGCGTGCCAAAAGCGGGGGGGAGTGTGGGGTGGTGGTGGTCACGCACATGCATGCCCACACCCATAATTCAATGCGCCCCGTCCCTCGCTCATGCACATGTGACACCCCCCCCAATCCCCCAACTATTGGCATGTAATGGCACAGTGGGCCCAGTAGGCCCATTTTTCGCCCTCCCCAGACTGCAGAGGCTTTCTTGGAGCCTGGGGAGGGCGAAAACGGCCTTCTCCACTCCCCCGGAGGCCCTCCGGAGGTCGGAAATGACTCGTTTCCTGACTTCCGATGGGCCTGGAAGGCTAGAAAAGTGGCCAGTGCACTCATACACGCTGGAGCTATCGCGTGCCCACAGATATGGTTCCATGTGCCACCTGTGGTACACATGCCATAGGTTCGCCATCACAGATATATACAATAGAATAGTTATAATGTAGAAGATATATAGAAACATTGACAACAAAAGTAACGAAATAGAAATAGAAGTGAATGATGCTTCTAAACTGCCACTATAATATGCGGAATCTGAGACTAGGATAAGCTCATACTTATACATATTTATTTTAAAGAACATTCATTGATAGATGACTGTTCACAACATTGCAACCCAAGACATCGTTCCGAGATATATTGGACAATTTTATGGAAGTAGAAGTGCAAAGTTTGCTATTTGCTAGTGTTTTACATTTGTTGGGGTACAACTGGGGAATGATTGGGAGAATTATATCGTGCACAAGAGCATCTGTGAGAAATATACTATTCCAGATACAGTCCTAGAATCAAGAATTAATGATTGACGGTTGGGATTTTGAGAAATCCAAACACTAAACAAAAGTCAATTGTCTATATTGCTCCAGCATCAGTTTGCTACAAAGCCCATGTTTTATTGATGTCTATAACTTTGTTGTATACCTTTGACTTCATTCATAGTCATAGATTGTGACTATGAATGCCTGACATAGGATTCAAACTAAAACAGAAGCAGCAATATTTTAAAAATTACATAAAACAGGCCTTAATATAAATCTAGAGCAACCACAATAATTAAATATTCCAGCTGTGAGAGATGGACTCATCCAGCACCCTGGTCCAGTTGCTTCAGGGGAAATTGAGGTCTTTGAGGCCTTATGGGAGCCCAACACAAGGGTGAAATCCAGCAGGTTCTGACAGGTTCTGGAGAACCGGTAATGGAAATTTTGAGTAGTTCAGAGAACTGGCAAATACCACCTTTGGCTGGCCCCAGAGTGAGGAGGCAATGGAGATTTTGCAATACCCTTCCCCCAGGAGTAGGGTGGGAATGGAGATTTTGCAATATCCTTCCCCTGGAGTTGGGTGGGAATGGGGATTTTGCAGCATCCTTCCCCCAGGAGTGGGGAGGGAATGGTGATTTTGCCATATCCTTCCCCTGGAGTGGGGTGGGAATGGAGATTTTGCAGTATCCTTCCCCTACAGTGGGGTGGAAATGGAGATTTTGCAGTACCCTTCCTCTGCCATGCCCACCAAGCCACACCCACCAAGCCACACCCACAGAACCGGTAGTAAAAAAAATCGAATTTCACCACTGGCCCAACGGGATTGAGAACATCTGAATCTAAAGAACAGGCACTGTGACAGAGAAATAGTAACCCTCCTAAACCCTTCTCAAGGATTTAATTGAGGTTCAGTCTCTAATCGAATGTCTGCATTCATACTGGAGACAGCATTTCCAATATTGCTTTAAAAAACAAACAGAAGTTCCAGAAGTTTTATCATCTAAGTCTCTTAGAGGGCTCAAGTCATAGGTTCAGAAAGGGCATCTTGGTATTCTTAGACACTGAACTTCCAACCTCCAGCCTCAAATTGAAGATGTCTTCACCATGAGACTACTAATTAAAAGATTTAAGGTGAGGCTTCCAATGGTAGGTAGCTGCCAAGTTGGGGGACTTACCTGGGTTGCAAAGTTTTGCATGATAGACCTAATTATTTGACCCAATGAATAGAATTATGTATATAAAAGCTATTTCTTTGTGGGTGGGAAATAAACAGAGCAGGAAAATAAGGTTTAACTCTTATGCCGAATAGAAGAAGATATCATGAACACAAATATTCACAGTGGACACAGTTACGTCAATTAGCATTGGATATAATAGGGAGGAAAATAAGAAAACAGAAAATGATACCAATATATAAGTAACAAATATAAGAATAGCTAAACTGGAATTTAATTAGAATGTTTGTCAATAACCTAAGGGAAAGGGATGAGAAATACTTTAAAAATTAAGCCTCCCTGTCCTGTGAGAACTTTCTGAAGCATTTTTATCCAGAGTGTCTGACATGAAGGAACGCAAAACATAGAGGTATGTGTATATATCTATATCCTCTCCCCACCCACCTATACATCTCTCATCCAGTGGTGGTATTCAGCCGGTTTGGGCCGGTTCAGGCAAACTGGTTGTTAAATTGCTGGCTGGCCTCACCCCTCCCCTTCCAGGAGTCCCCACGCGCCCTGTTTTGACTTCCAGGTAAGTGCAGGGAGGCCTACTAGGCCCAAAATGGTGTGTGTGTGTGTGTGGGTTCAGTGCAGCCCCCCCCCGTTGCCCATTTTTGCTTCCGGCAGGAGGCCAAGTGCTGCCTGTCACACCCACTAGCCATGCCCACCATGGCCACGCCCACCATGGCCATGCCCACCCAGCCGGTCATTAGGGCTGAGAACCGGTTGTTAAATTATTTGAATCCGAACACTGCTTTCATCTATATCTATATCTATATCTATATCTATATCTATATCTATATCTATATCTATATCTATATCTATATCTATATCTATCTATATCTATATCTATATCTATATCTATCTGTCTGTCTTTCTGTCTGTGTGTGTGTATGTGTATGTGTGTGTTGTGTGTGTGTAGGTCTTAGCATATTCGGGTCTTTTCCCGTGTGAGGTTGAGGGTATCTTGGCGATGTTTCGATGTGGTCTCACTCATCATCTTCAGGCTGATGCTTTCGGCTTCGTGCCTGTGTGAGCAAAGCTCAATAATGCAGATATATATTATGGAATCATATTACGGAGATGTAGGTTTTGCTCCTACCAAGATCTGATGTTAGAATTTCAGCTGGAGGAAACTGGAATATCAACATCCATGGCAGTGTGAAAATATTAGCCATGTTATGCCTCTCCATATTGTTTAACAACTTGAAGGAAGACGGGGGAAAAAGGCGGGGAGGGGAGAACTTTGTTTATTTGGAATTAGTCTAGATTAATTTCCAGAAGAATTAGCAAAAAGGGGAGTTTTACAAAGTAAAAATGATTTATAAAGTCATACCACATCAGGCCAGTGGTGGGTTTCAAATTTTTTTACTACCGGTTCTGTGGGTGTGGCTTGGTGGGCATGGCTTGGTGGGCGTGGCAGGGGAAAAATACTGTAAAATCTCCATTCCCTCTCCAATCCAGGGGAAGGTTACTGAAAAATCCCCATTTCCTCCCGATCAGTCGTAACTCGAGAGGCAGAGAATTGATAGGGGCGAGGCCAGTCAGAATTTTTACTACCGGTTCTCCGAACTACTCAAAATTTCCACTACTGGTTCTCCAGAACTGGTCAGAACCTGCTGAAACCCACCTCTGCCTCAGGCCTATAAAATAGGATGTGGTTTTAATCACGTGAGTGCAGGCTTTTCCTTCAAACGCTCATCCAGAGTATTGTGTGTTCTCAGGTATAAAGAGAACCACAGTTAAAGGAAGAGTCCATAAGCTTAAAAGATATGAGAGTAAATCTCTTGATTACTGTAATATCCTTTGATTGGCTCCAGCAAATCTCAAAATGTCGAAGTAATAGGGACATGGTTATTGAGCAATAAGCTTCTCTAAATATCATCAAGCATCATTTACAGTGTGGCCTCTATTCTTCCTCTCAGCGTAATTAATAAAGGATTATCTTCATAATGGATTGTCTGAGCCACAAATGTAGGTCCATCTCCATGCTTGCCTTTGACCTTACAATGACATCATTTGACCTCTATCTTAGAAGTTAGTAAAAGGAAAAAACACAAACAACTTAAATTGTATATTGTAGGTTTTTCTCTCTCCAGAATATTAATATATGTTGACGTAGATTAGTTATCTTCTGCATGCCAAATAAGAAATTCAGCTGAAAATGAGTCTCTGTATAAAGGATTTTTATAGATTTTTCCCCTCTATGATATCTTTGATAACAATACAGATACATCTATTCAGCAATACCCCAAATTTAGAATTTTGTTGTTACTGAGTTAAATAAGCAAAAGCACAAATAATAGTTGGGTTCGCGATCTCTTCCCAACATCTGTCTATTTCAGTCTCTCATGTTTTCCAGCCTCTTGATTTCCCTATTGTATTACTCATGATGGATTGCTTTTTTCTTGAAAATCTCTGGCAGGAAAAAGCAGAGCAAAATACTGAACCATTGTCGTAGTTTCAAAGTTTAGTATAGCCCACATTCCTGATTTGTTCCTCTATATGGTTTCTGCAAAAATCCTAGGAAATTGAAATCAACAAGCGATACCGTGCAACAGGGGTGTCAAACTCAAGGCCCGTGGGCCAGATCCAGCCCACAATGTGGTTGATTCCGGCCAGTGGTAGAATTCAATTTTTTTTACTACCGGTTCTGTGGACATGGCTTGATGGTCGTGGTGTGGCTTGGTGGGTGTGGTTTGGTGGCCATGGCAGGGGAAGGATACGGCAAAATCTCCATTCCCATCCCACTCTGGGGCCAGCCAGAGGTGGTATTTGCCTGTTCTCTGAACTACTCAAAATTTACGCTACCGGTTCTCCAGAACCTGTCAGAACCTGCTGAATAGCACCCCTGGATCTGGCCCATGGGGCTGCCTTGGAAAATGTAAGGGGCTGGCCCGTGTTGTTTTGGCCCATGTCTACTGACGTCACTTTGGCTCGGTCTACCCAATGCAAAGAGGAAACATCGGGCCAGTGCGGCTTCGGCCTGGTCTACCCAATGCAAAGGGGAACTATTCCAACAGTTTGAGGAGTGGCTTCAAGCTGGTCATGCCCACCCAGTTGGCCATGCCTCCTTGGCCCCCCAAGGTCAACCACAGCCCTGATGCGGCCCTCAATTAAATTGAGTTTGACACCCCTGCTGTACAATGTTTTTAAAAATGTATCTGTGACGTCCATACTACCGGCTATCAAAAGATATAAAATCATAGAGCAGGATGTTACAGGGTACAAATATAAATATTTTAAGATTTAGTTAGTTCTTGTAGTTGGCATAGTCATGGGGAAAATGTATACATTTCAGACTTGCTATGTAATAGCATCAATAATATATTGCAGTCTTGAGACAACTTTGACTTCCAAAAGCTAAGCAGGATTTGACATGTTTAGGATTTGGATGAGAGACCTAAGAATATCCAAGGTAGTGGACTACATTTTGGGACCTTCCTCCCTATGAAATGGATGGCGAGTGGCTCAGTGGTTAAGATGCTGGGCTTGTCATCTGGAAAGCCAGCAGCCCAGGTTCGAGACCCTAGTGCCACATGACCGGGTGAGCTCCTGTCCTCACCCCAGCTCCTGCCAAACTAGCAGTTTGAAAACATGCAGATGTGAGTAGATAAATAGATATCATTTCAGTGGGAAGGTTACAGTATTCTGTGATGTCATACTGGTCAACAAATGTCTTTAGAGAGCTTTGGCTCAATGGCCTTGAAATGGAGAGGAGCACCACACTCTATAGTCAACGACTAGTGGAGTAAAATCCACAGGACTCCTCCCCATAAAATAAACCAAAGAAAGCCAATGACTGTAGTGCATTCAAGAGAAATCCATGTACATGTTCACATAATCTCTGGAAATCCAGCTGGAAGGTCAATTTATATAGCAATGTAGGATAATTGTACACAGTGTATATATTTATTCTGCCTCTACATTCATTCTGTCGTTCTTACTAGAAATAAAGCAGCCACTTCAAATGGTAGCCAGACATGAGTGGAAAGTTGGAATCACACCTCCATCTCACATTCTCCCAGCTTACTACTTGGGCCAACTACTTTGTTATACCAAAGACATGCAGCTCTTCACAGTGTCTCACAACCATATAGTTGACTAATTACCGTACTCTTGGCATAAGACAATGCGTTGGGTCAAAGCAGCCAACGTGACTCCAGGAGATGGCATCAAAGCACATGCTCTGTTCTGTTCTGTTTTCTGTACAGGTTCCATATTGCAGATCATCTCATTCAGGATTTTGTATACATTCTTAGCTGCACTATATGCATTCTGCAATCTTTCCTTGATGTATGAGCCTATGGTCTTATGATGCCATACATCCATGCAAAGTGTTATGCGTGAAAAGAAATAGCCACATTGGCTTCAGATTTTGAATTAAGGAAAACAAACGATCCCATTTGAGCATTCTGTTGCTTTATTTATGTTATTGATTACGGATAACTAATTTTTAGTTGCATGCAACATTCATCTGTAGTTTCATGGAAAGCTGCCTTCTGAATAAAGTAGCTCAGGAGGTTCAGTTTCCTTTCTAATTATGGCCTCCATGTTTTGCTTCCATGTTGCCTGTAATGAATGTGAGCTGGCATATGGTGCACTTTTACAAAAGGTGATTTGAAACAGCTTTCAAATGTAATTGATGTTAGAAAGCTGCATGGCTGGGATCAGGCCCAGGTATTTCTGACAGCCGTATCCATCATGTAAAAGCCAGGAAAGAAGAAAACAGCATTAAGGAAGAATAACAACCTCCAAATAAAACAATCATCTCTTCACAACTTTGTTACCAGAAATTGGGCAAAAGCCAGAACTGGAAATTAGTGGGATGGAAATTAATTGGAGGGATTGATAAAGGTCGTAAATCAAATGTATTTATAAGCCATTTACCTTGTCAGGGGAAAAAAAAAGATTGAATTGTGATTGACAAAAGAAAGCAACTAATTTCGCACGCTTGTAGCTTTTAAAGGAGAGGTTTTTGTTGCTGATAAGAAAAGCAGGTTGGTGTACTGAAAGTAAAAAGCTCATTGGAACTCAAAAGAAAAATGAAAACAGACAATCAAGGGGTGTAATAATGCCACTGGCTTCCAGCAGCCTCACACCTGACAGTCCACCTTTCTCTTTTTGCATTTATGGTCACATACTTAAGGCCACATATGTATTGCAGTTCTTATTTTGCAGACTCGTTGTATGTACATTTATGATGTGCAACTCAGAAGCGTACAGTAAATGTGTAGATCTTAATGCAAACACAATTTTCACTTTATGAGGAAGGGAGAATTCTGTCCTCCCTTCCTTGACCAACTGATTTGATGAATGATTGAGCAAACAAGAGAGGCAGCTTTGCAAATGAGAAGCTGGTTTTTTTTCCATGTGTTCTGTTTAGAACAGCAGTTCTCAACCTGTGGGTCAGGACCCCGTTGGGGGTCGAATGGCGATTTGCCAGGGTTCGCCTAAGACCATCGGAAATATGGGAAGTATACTTGCGAGTCGAAGAATCGCGCTCCAATGGTTGACTCCACAAGCCAGCTGCAGGCTCTTCAAATCGCTAGCCGAATTCGGCTTCAGGCGCGATGAATTAAAAAAGAGAGAAATCTTTGCTCTGATGTCTCCCTCTCAAGCCAGCTGCAATCACTCCCAATTGCTAGCCTAATCTCGCTTCAGGCACAATAAACTTAATAGGGGAGGAGTCTCCGCTTTAATTCCTCCATCCTCAAGGCAATCGCAATCAGTTCAGATCGCTAGCCAATATGGCTTCAGGCACGATAAATTCAAAACGAAAATAATTTTATGGTTGGGGTCGCCACATCATGGGGAATTGTATTAAAGGAGTCGCCACATCATGGGGAATTGTATTAAAGGGGTCGCAGCACTATAAAGGTTGAGAACCACCGGTTTAGAACATTCAGGACAACACCCCTGATTTAGACTAAGGGCTCATTCACTTTAGCATTCAATATCACACAGTGGACACTTGGATGGAACTACCTTGCTAATGCTGGAAGAAAAACTCCTATGTCCGTTTCCCAGCTGGGACACACCACAGATGCTGAGAAGAAATGGATGCAGAAGCCAGCTGCCAGAAAGTGGAATTCTTTTAATGTAGGAAAGCAAGAAGCAAAAAGTGACACAGCTCGAACATTCCTGCTTTGCAAGCAGGTTGGAGGAGGAAAACCCATGCCTTCTTATATTTGATTTTCCTTTGAAATTCCTACAGTTTGATGGTTACTTGCATGCCTCTAGTTAAAGTGGTTACCCTGGATCCCGTCTTCCTGCCTTAATGGGTTAATCCTTTCCGAAGGCCTTTGTCTTTTCTATCCTGAGGATTAATCCTGTCAGGGGGCAGGAAAAAGGGAGTTCTGGTTTTGCCTTGGTGAGTTATTTTTAGCCTGACTCCTTAAGTATTTTCAAGATCTGCTTTGTTATTTCTAGTAATAGCTTTTGGCAGTTTCGTTAAGGAAAAAAAAGGCTGTTTTTATTTTCTGTATTGTTTTAGGGATTCCTGGGACTGTCCTTGTGGGGTGTACTTCCCACACTAACAAACTAGGTTTCTCTAGTCCTGTACTGTAGCAGTTACTATTTCATAATATAGTCCATTATTTAGAAGGTGTTGTACATCCATCAAGACTACCATCTAAAAATGAATGGACACCTAAAACATGATGGCAGTAACATAAAAGCTTACTTTATCTGCTCCTTGTTTAAATAAGAGCTTTGTGTTCTGCAAAAAAGAGAGAGAGAGAGAGAGAGAACGAAGCTAATTTCGCAGTTACTGTGATTGTTGTCCAAGCAGGGATAAAAACAGCCAGAGAAATGATTGAAGCCTGGGAAATGGGGCCCCTTGTCAGTTAATAGGAGTGCTGATTTACCACCAGCCTATCAGGTACTAAGGGGCTGGGTTTGCAGTGGCACAAGGAAACAACAATTAAGGACTTAATAGCCAGCCATCAACACCCTAATTAAGAACTAAAAGCTACACACAACTAGAAACCTCATAAATACAAGGTGTTGAATCAGTGGTGGGTTTTAAATTTTTTTACTACTGGTTCTGTGGGTGTGGCTTGCTGGGTGTGGCATGGCTTGGTGGGCGTGGCTTGGTGGGCGTGACAAGGGAAAGTTACTGCAAAATCCCCATTTCCTCCCAATCAGCTGGGACTTGGGAGGCAGAGAATAGATGGGGGCAGAGCTGGTCATAATTTTTACCACTGGTTCTCTGAACTATTCAAAATTTCTGCTACCGGTTCTCCAGAACTGGTCAGAATCTGCTGAAACCCACCTCTGTGTTGAATAGTCTAGTGCACATATACTGGAAAGGGAGAAGTTCCCTGAGCATGGGCTCAGCGTGAGCCTGAAAGCTTGGAAGAATAAACCATTGGTCTCGGTGACTGACTCAGATTGGACCCTGCAAAAAAAGTTAGCACTGAAGGGTGATTTCCATTAGAAATAAGGCAAGCTTGCTTTTAAAATAATAGAACATAGAAAACCTAACATATCCACCTTTCTCCTGGTATTTCATTCGAATATGAGGAATAACAAACTTTACATTGAAATGTATGAACTAAATTCAGAAGAATGCATGTGGAGCAAGAGCTGGTGAAAGATGCCTTTCTAAACCATTTCCCCAGTGGTGGGATTCAAAATAATTTAACAATCGGTCACTCAGGGTCAGGTTGGCTGTTGTGGGAGATGTGGCCCATCCCCATCCTCCAGTTTCGCCGGACATGCGGGATGAGCCTTTTGCAATGGCCAACCTGACCCTGGGTAAATCAGTTGTGAACTAGTTGTTAAATGACACCACCCCCTGCTATCAAAGTGGACCCTGGGTCCTGCAGTGCAATGGAGAAACAGGAAACAGAATGGCCGGCATGAGGGAAGGAGGAGGAGCAGGGAGAAGAAAGAGGGAAAACAGCCTTCTCCATTCCTCGCGCTGGCCGCTCCATTGCCCGTTTCTCCATTGCAGTGAAGCGCTGTGCCCAGAGTCCACTTTGACAACTGGTTTGTATGAACTGGTGCGAACCAGCGGAATCCCACCACTGCACTTCCCCCTGATCAATTTATGAAGCTACCTACCAATTGACTTATAAGAATCATGGACCCTTTGTTGATTGGATTACACTGTAGTGTTTGTCCAAGAAAGAGAGGGGGATATTTTAGAAAATGAGATGGAGCAGAAACTCCATCAGTGGAAATTGCCTCATTGTGATCCTTTCTCCCTCAATACAATGTACTATATCCTCCATCCAGTAAGGCTTCCTTATCTCTGAGACATGTTTTAGCTGTGAGTGCTGAGAATGGAGATTGTATTCCATCAGTTCCACCTTCTTTATCTCTCTCTTTCTATTCCTCAACATTTAATCACAACAACAGTATCAATAAGGTGTTTAAAGACTTTTGAGAAAATGGCTCCACTCATCTCACTTTAGCTGATTCTAAAACACTTAAGTAGGTCCAGTTCATTAGTGTGGATTGGAAATGAACAGGAAATCCCAGGACTCCATCCAAAAGAAATATTGCCCAGAGAAAGACATTGGCAAACATCTGGCAAAATTTCCATAGAGCTGCCAGAATTTTGAGTCTATCTATGGATAGGACTTGACGATAACTTTTAACATTAATAAATACATGCTTATTTCTGATAACAGTTGCACTGTTTGCAAAGTACATTCAGATTGACCTTTTATTTGCTGTAGCATCTCATTTGCAACATTCTTCAGGATTTCTCAAAGATGCTAGGCAGAGATCCAGGCAGACCATCAAGAAATTCCTTCGGTACCGCAGGCTACCATCTCTCTGATCCCGAAGAGCTGAATTTCTTCAAGAATATTATCCGCTTTCACAATCAGCCTCAAGCTACAATTTTCTATTCTAGTTGCTTTCCCAAGTTGCGTTATGGGATAACGCTTTTTATTTGGAGAAGGCAAAGCCCAAAGAGGAGTTGAAGCACAGATGTATATCTCTATGTAAATTGCGCATATAACTTTTAATTAGACACAATTGTTTAATGTTATGCTTGCCTTATTGCTAAAAAAAATACTAGAGGGAGGCCAGTGTAGTTTATTCTTACAATGAATGGGCCGGGACAAGTTTTCAGAAATCAAAGCTCACCAAAGAACTTCTCTTTTGCATAATTAAACTGATGAATAAGTAAAATCTAGAGTTTAAAATTTTTCTGAACACTGATATTTCACAGGATGACTTTCTGTCCTGCTGTTTTCACAACCATGAGTTATCTCTAAGTAATGTAACATCTGCTACCTCAATGAAATCAGATATCTACTTTACACAATGCTTATGTTTAGCTCTGCACATCCCCCCTCCCGAATATGTAACTTGTAAAAGGAAAAAAAAAAACCTCTTCCATTTTTAATCTATTTTTCAAAGAGGTAGTTATTTCATGTACAGCAATTTTACCAGAACTTCTGTGTGTTCTATTTTTTTTCTTAGTTAACTAACCCTGCAGCATTTGTTTCTAAAGTGTTTTAAGAGTTGACATTTTAGCTCTTCTTGGAAAATCAGAATAAGATTCTGCAGATAATTCTCAATCGTTCCCAAACTTTAATTTAAAAATACCGTACTCACATAATCTGATGAACTATGCATTGCTAATACTGTGCTACAAAGAGAAGCAAAATGTATAAAAATCCATCACACTTTAAATTCTGCTTATCTTTTGTTTTCCCCTCTAAGATGGAGATGCATTTCTAAATCTTCAGCTTGAAAATTCCGCCCCCCCTCACTTAGTCTAGCTTATTTTACTCTGACTTTTTTCTATTTTGCTCTGATCCCTGTGAGTCCTAACCATCACCCATTCTCAAAAGTTTAGAATGAAGTTTTGATTAGGCGCAAAGGATAGGGATCATGTGTTGCATTTCAAAAGATTTATTGCTCAAGCTTATACATAAAATCTAGTCAACTAAAGTTTAGTGCTGTGGAAAGCCACCACCCCCTTCCTAGAAGAATGAAATATTTTGAGGAATATTTTAAAAAGGCAGAATAAAATATTTTCCCTAAAAGAGAAATAAAAAATCTTAAGAGAGACAGAAACTCAGAGCCCCAGCTCCCTGCCACCAGCAAGTATTTTGTGCACATTAAGAAAGACTGGGCCAACCTATCTACAAAACAAAAGACCCTCAGCTCCAGGGTGAAGGGATTAAGATATGATCCTTCAGGACATAATAGTAATCCTATTATGTCCTGAAGGATCATGTCTTAATCCCTTCTTAACCCACTAAGACACAGAACTCACTACCGTGTTTCCCCGAAAATAAAACCCTGTCTTATATTTTTGTGAACCCTGAAATAAGTGCTTGGCCTTATTGCCATGCGCTCAAAAGCCCGATTGTGCTTATTATCAGGGGATGTCTTATTTTGGGGAAAACAGGGTACATTGCACAATCTCCTAAGGACATTGCATCACCCTCAGAATCTTCAACCAAGCTTAGCTCAGGCAACCTATAGAGCCAGCTGTGACCCCTACATAACCCCTACATGGCCCCATGGGAGTCTGACAACAACCAATAGAATACATGCTCTTGGACAGGAAATTCAAGTGCAATGCGATCAGCTGTACTATGTGCTTTGTGGTTCTGTTCATCATTAAACCATCTTTCCAATCAGCCTCCATGTTTCGAGTTTCTTTCTCCTGGCTTGGAACTGAACTAGATGGATATTTCTTCCAACAGTACTAAATTGGTGCCAAATAAGGGTCAATGGAATTCAAGAGGTGTTAGACTTGGACCATTTATGAGAATGTATGTTGATAATGCATTTAACTCTGTCCTCCAATTGTCCCTGTTCTTCTGCAAGTTTGGATCTTTGAACGTGTTTAAGCTGTACTGAGATAAAATACCTTCTCCTGGTATATGGCATATATATAAGGCAATGTATTAGGTATACAAGCCACTGAGTCTGATAGTAGTGAGGCAGAGGAACAGGAGGAGCCTGTTCCTAAAGCATGCATGAGAAGAGCTGCCAGATGGCAAGAGCAGTTCAAGCAGAGAGGACAACTCGGGAGTAGGGCCAAGAGATGAGTGGCCCCTCCCATAAGGCTTAAAACAGACCAGCAACAGCGTTTCAGTTTGCTGGAAAACAATGTTGTAGCTGCCTCTTCTGCTCCATCTTCTGCTTCATGTATATCTTTGTTTTTGTGGCTTCTGGACATTTGCCAGGAAAGGCCTTTGGCAGTTTGCCTAATTGGACTAAGGTTTTTTAGATAACTGAGGAATTTGTGTTGGGAGGAATTTGTTTTACTTTGAGTTGAACGACGCTGGGAATGAAGTAATTCCCAGCTGTTCGAATAAAGTTTGTTTTTCCACGGACTAAGTGTATTACTACCTACTTGGGCCTGGGTCACAACAGTTACTTGGAACCCTGACACTCAGCTTTTTTTTGGCAATGCATTTTAAAGTCATAGTGAGAAATATGGCAGGTGGAAGAGCAATCTTGACTTGCCCACCTTGCCACTTTTCATAATGTAAGCCAGTACAGAGTGTGGAGAATGTCCTTGATGCCCGTAACAGTTTCAGCAAGCATTTGAATAAATATAGTTAAAAATCTCCCACATTCTGCAGGTGCGACTCACAGGGGAAGTTATTAGTTTGAAGAATATCAGTGTCTACAACTACATATTAAATATTAATTTTATCCTGCATTCTTGGGGGCTGTTTTTTCTTCTTTTATTGACTGACTGACAATTGGGAGGGGAGTGGTTGTCATTAAACCCAAGATTATCATTGGAAAACAAAAGGCTCAGAATCTTTGATTTTGCAACCGATGATTAGGAAAAAGCCCTGTTTTGTATTCTGAGACTCTGCAACCAGGAAAGAATAAAATATCTGAACCATGAAGAGATCAGTTGCCTATGAACAATTTCTTAGTGGATTGTTTTTTGTATTTACTGATTTATAGAGAAGTCTCTGCAAATTTCTAAAATGAATCCATGTTTAATTGTACCATCAGTGACTGGCAGAAAAAGAAACCAAACAATAACACAAACTAACAAAAGGGTGTAGCCATTCAAAATGGCCTTTCTATCCTTCTTCCCCATCCCATTTTAAGCATTGAGAAATTACTGTCAGTGGTAGAATGAATTTGATTAGACGATGAGCTAAAGAATGAGTAGGTTTCCTCTTACTCTGTCAACAGTGTAAGTAGTCAGAATGTATGCTAACTAATAATGGCAGCTTATTAGTGATTTTAACCAATGACATCTTCAAAGTAACCAACTAGCACATTGGTTTGCATGGTTAGGATGCTGGGGTGGAAATTAGCAAGCCTGTGTTTGAGAACCAAATGCTGCTGTGGGGCAAGGTTGAGCTCCCATCAACCAGTTCGGACAGGTTCACCCGAAACGGTAGCAGAAATTGCAGGATGGCCACCCACCCACCCCAGCTCTATGCCATCCTATTTAGGAATGGTTTTGAGGTTGGGTGCATGCACGGAAGGCATGTGCTTGAGCAAAGAGCATGTGCGGAAGGTGTGCACACGCATGAAGTTGTTGTGACCCAGGCCCAAGTAGGGGGTAATAAACTTAGTCCATGAAAAAACAAACTTTATTCAAACGTCGTTCAACTCAAAGTAAAACAAATGCCTCCCAACACAAATTCCTCAGTTATCTAACAAACCTTAGTCCAATTAGGCAAATTGCCAAAGGCCCTTCCTGGCAAATGTCCAGAAGCCACAAAACAAAGATGTACACGAAGCAGAAGACGGAGCAGAAGACGCAGCTACAACATTGTTTTCCGGCAAAGCTTTAAACACCAGGGCTGGTCTGTTTTAAGCCTTATGGGAGGGGCCAATCATCTCTTGGCCCTACTCCAGAGTTGTCCTCTCTGCTTGAGCTGCTCTGGCCATCTGGCAGCTCTTCTCATGCGTGCATTAGGAACAGGCTCCTCCTGTTCCTCTGCCTCACTACTATCAGTCTCTGGAGGCTCTGGAGTCCGCACCTCACTTCCCGATGGCCCTGGCCTCACCTCAGCCTCATCGCTGTCCGACTCCATTGCCAGCTCCACAGGCTGCTGATGGACCACAACAGAAGTAAGCATGCACACACAAAGAGAACCGATAGCAACAAAATGTGAAACCCACCGCTGGCTCCCATTCTTCCCTCCAACTGGGAGTACCCCAGACAATGGTGATTTCACCAGCTAATTCTTTCAACCCAGAAGGACTTTGGTGCTTCTGACCTTAGGGCTTCTGACATGAGTGCTACGCTATCAAAATAACCAACAAAAACTGATAGCATTTAGAAGTCTTGGAAAATTGTGTCTTTTTTAAACATGGATTTGGCTCAGAGTATATTTCAGATATTGCATTAAAAAGAAAGTGATTACTGTCACCTTGTCTATGTTGTTGTTGTTGCAAGAGCCACTGGGAACAATCTTCTCTAAAGATAATGGGACCAGAACTACTAATTTCTTAGTAGCTGTTTTTCATCCTTCCTCTGTCTTCTCCAATTTATTTATTTCAATTATTTTATTTACTAAGCTTGCTTCCTTCCAATTTGGTTTAATGTCAGTTTAAATCAGATTCTGAAAATGCCTTGTACCTAGCTACAAGTGCTAATTATGTCACTCAAGCATACAGAAGGTTAAACGAAAAAGCACAGATGAACTAAAGATAGCGGATTTTGTAGTTATTAAATCTGTTTCACTAAACTAAAAGCTCTTTCCTTCAAAAGTGTAGTCCCTCATTTTATCTATATAAACAAAATAACCCGCATTTCAAACATGCTGTTTAAGAAAATAGTTGCACAGGAATCTTTGGGATTTTTTTAAAAAAAAAACTTCAAGTGGAAATTGCTACTTTTTTGCTTGATGTTTCATAATTTCAAACAGTATTAGCTTTTCTGCCTTGAAACATTGATGTCATTTATGCTCACAGAGCTGAAATGGTATAAATGCATATGGGAATGACTTTGGGAGACAGCCAGTGGTGGGATTCAGCCGGTTTGGGCGAACAAGTAGTTAAATTGTTGACTGGCCCCACCCCTTCCCGCCCCTTCCAGGAGTCCCCACACGCCCCATCTTGGCTCCCAGGTAAGTGCAAGGAGGCCTCCTAGGCCCAAAATGGGGCACAGGGGGGTGCGGCGCCCTCCCAGCAGCCTGTTTTCACTCCCAGGAGGCTTCAGGGAGGCCTCCTAGGCCTAAAACAGGGCATGGGGGGCAGTGTGCCTCCTGTGGCCTGTTTTCACTCCCAAGAGGCTGCAGGGAGACCTACTAGGCCCAAAATAGGGCACGGGGGGTGGGCGGTGCATCCCCCCACAGCCCATTTTTGCTCCCAGGAAGAGTGCAGGAGGCCAAGTGCTGCCTGTCCCAACCCCTGGCCATGCCGACCATGGCCACGCCCACGTCCACCCAGCCGGTCATTAGGGTAGAGAACTGGTTGCTAAATTATTTGAATCCCACCACTGGACAGCCCCAGATTAAACCAAATCAGACAAATTGCAGTTGAGCCCACAGAAGAAACGAGAGAGTGGCAAACATCTCACAAGAGACACTGTAAAGGTGAGGGGGTGGAGAGATGTACTATCAGACTTGCAAGATTCAGTTAATGTAACCTTACAATAAAGTTAGAACTAATATTTATGGGTATGCTGTCAGTTTTGGAAGGCAATTTCCTTTTTGCTTCTTAACTGCCACATATTTTAGCTGGGGAAGTTGGGAGGGGGTTGTTGTTGGAGTGGTAGAAAGTTAGTCATAACAACATTCTGTATTCAAGGACATCCAGCGTCTGATGAAGATTGCCTGAAGATTGTATCTAATGAGTGTGAAGAGTTGATTGGACAATGTGACAAACTTGTAGGTGTGGGGCAGGGCTATGAACTGTCAACTGGATGTGGAAAACCTGGAAGCTTTCAGTTTCGGGTTTTTCCAGCTGTGCCAACATGACATCTCTAATAAATTAGAACTTTTGAGGAACCTCAAGCCTCAGAGCTTTATTTCGTTGGGGGTGTTCCTTGGAACCCTGATATATGCTTCTAGTCTGGACTACTTTACAAGAGTGACAAATGAATTGGGTTAGAAGGTAGATGTAGGAATGACTGTTGGAAATGTGAACTTCAAATCTGTACATTTCCTTTTAGGTTCCTTTCAACATTTTTATGCCTATTTCTCTTGAACGTCTTTCAAACTCAAGCTCGAATTCCACAGAAGGCAAATTTCACTCCATGGCAAATCTTGCATTGCTTGAGTTACTTCCGAATATTCACCAAAGGTTTGCTGAGAGCTCAATGCCAATCTGATTTTCTTTCTGAGAGAGATGTAAACAGGCTGAAGGAAACTGGAAAGAGCCTGAAGAATTGCAACTGCAGTGACTGCCTGCTATAGTTCATGTGCAGATTCAACTTTTCAAGACCAGCTTTCTTAATTAGAGAAAACAGATCAAGAAACTATTGTGCCACCTTAAGATGATTGAGAGAGCTGGCAGTGGGTTTTAAAACTGACAGAACTAGAAGAGATGAAAAAATTAACTGCTTTGCTTAGAGACAATGGATTAGACAACTTTATAAGAGATGGGAAGCCATTTGTAGACTTTCTACATGTTAAACACAATGACAGATGGCTAACAGAGGGATTTGAAGATTAGTTTTCAAATAACCTGTCGTTGTTGTTGTTTTTGTTTGGTTGTTTTTTTTTTTGCATATACATTGTGAACAGATGTTGGGACGATTTGATTATTAGACAAATAGATTTCTAAATCCAAGATATTTGTTTATCTAACATAGGATTTTTATTAAATACAGATGGGAAAGTTTATAATTATTTGTATACCTGTTGCATTAGGGGATGAGCAGTGGTGGGCTGCTGCCAGTTGTAACAACCGATTTGCACAGCACTGAAAATGTGAGTGCGTGTGATCTTCTGCACATGCGTGCGGCTTCAGGGGTGAAATGCTCCTGGTTTGGACTGGATCGCCCGATCTGGTAGTGATGGCGGCAGGTGGTTTAAAACCATTTTTTCTTCAGCCGAAAAATGCTTTTAAAAGTTTTTTTAAAAAAAGTCTCTGATGATGGCGCGACTCAGCTGGGATTGACAGAGCCTTTTAAAAGCATTTTTTCTACAACCTCTTTGGCTGAAGAGGTTGTAAAAAATGCTTTTAAAAGGCTCTGGTGATTCCAGCTGAGTTGCCTGATCGTCAGAAGCTTTTTTTTCTTTTAAAGGCAAAAAAATGCTTTTAAAAGAAAAGAAAAGCCTCTGACAATCAGGCAACTCAGCTGGGATCATCAGAGCCTTTTAAAAACATTCAGCTGAAGAGGTTGTAGAAAAAAATGTTTTTAAAAGTAAAAAAAAAAAGTTGGCCAGACCCACCCATTACCACCCCCCCAAAGCTACGCCCACAGAACCAATAGTAACAAATTTTACATTTCACCACTGCACAGCTTCAAAAATGTGGCAATATAGGATGGGATAGTGCTGGTGGCAACTACCAGTTCACTCAAACCAGCTCGAACCGGCAGCAGCCCACCTCTGGTGATGAGAACATATTATTTTTTGATATATCTTTCAGCATTCAGCCACGGAGGATTTTTCTATGTTTAATGTTAGATCGATTAGTATTTTTTTTTTTAAAAAAAGCATCTTTGGGACAACCATGACTTGGATGACTGAGAATCTCCATAGACATTTTATATTGTTTTTATATTGTTGTAAACCACCTAGAGTCACCTGATGGTGAGATGGCAGCATATACATTTAATAAATAAACAAATTGGTAATTCAGCAATGAAGCCTAATTTCTGGACTTGTCCTTCTGATCCTCTCTGTGCTTGATCAAAATGACTGGACATTATCAGCAGATAATTATTTATTTATTTATTTATTTATTTATTTATTTATTTATTTATTTATTTATTTATTTATTTATTTATTTATTTATTTATTTATTTATTTATTGTTTCAATTTCTATACTGCCCTTCTCCCAAAGGACTCAGGGCGGTTTACAGCCAAAGTAAAAACAATTAGTACAATTTTTAAAACCAGTTTAAAAGAAAATTTAGAGTTGGTCGAAGAACTTAAAACCAATAAAACCCCTTATTAAAACCCCACTAGGCCAGTCCTGCACGGTGAAACAAAAATGTTTTCAGCTCACGTCTAAAGGTCCGAAGATCAGGGAGTTGACGGATACCTGGTGGTAACTTGTTCCAGAGGATTGGTGCCCCCACAGAGAAGGCCCTCCCCCTGGGCGCCGCCAGCCGACATTGACAGGCTGACGGCACCCTGAGGAGAACCTCTCTCTGGGAGCGCACTGGTCGATGGGAGGTCGCTGGTAGCAGCAGGCGGTCCTGTAAATAATTCGGTCCTATGCCATGGCAGCAAATGCCAGTTGCCAAATCTATCAATTTGATAGCACTGACTTCCCTGGGTGCATGTATATGGATGAAAATTAAGGATGGAGAAAATATTTTCAAAGTGGTTTTTTTTTTTTGACCAAGCTGGTGTCTCTACTGTAATCAGTGGAGGTATTCAGCCAGTTCAGACCAGTTTGGGTTAACCGGTAGTGGTGACCTTCAGGTGCGCCCGCTCACACGCCCTGGTGCTATGCCGTCCTATTTAGCCATTTTTCTAAGCCGCACGCATGCATGCAAGCCACGTGTGCAAGCAAGGCGCATGCACGGAAGGCTGCATTCATGTGAGGAAGGCAGGAACTCACATTTTTGGTGCGCAGCGAACCGGTAAAATTATGTGAAACCCACCTCTGACTGTAATGTGATAATACATATTAAATTCTGCAGAGCTGAAGCAAAATTTTGGAAATAGCAACAGCAATAGCACTTAGACTTATATACTGCTTCACAGTGCTTTTACAGCCCTCTCTAAGCAGTTTACAAAGTCAGCATATTGTCCCCAACAATCTGGGTCCTCAGCTTTCAAAAGCAATTCTTCCAATTGGCATTTTAAAGGCAGGGTTTTTTCTTGACTCTAACCTTCACAATACCATATGTCTTTCTCATTCCCTATTGTTTGATTTATGGGGTTATCAAATCATTGCGCTGTGTGTGCAGATTTTTCTGGGTGTAATAATTGCTGTTTGTGTGCTTTATCTCCCAAGCTCTATAGGACACTTCCAAGATGGTGGTCGATCTTTTTAAAAAGTATATCATACTCATAAATGTTATCGAGCTTGGTTTTAAAATCAACGAGACTTATAATTAAAAAAATCTGAGATACAAATGAGGATGGTGAAAATATTTCAGAAAACTGAAACTCTACTACTTTAATGAAAAGAAGGACAAGGGGAGACATGATATCAGTGTTCCAATATCTCAGGGACTGCCACAAAGAAGAGGGAGTCAAGCTATTTTCCAAAGCACCTGAAGGTAGGACAAGAAGCAATGGGTAGAAACTAATCAAGGAGAGAAGCAACTTAGAACTAAGGAGAAATTTCCTGGCAGTTAGAACAATTGATCAGTGAAACAACTTGCCTCCAGAAGTTGTGAATGCTCCAACACTGAAAGTTTTTAAGAAGATGTTGGATAACCATTTGCCTGAAGTGGCGTAGGGTTTCCTGCCTAAGCAGGGGGTTGGACTAGAAGACCTCCAAGGTCCCTTCCAACTCTGTTATTCTATTCTATTCTATTCTATTCTGTCCTGTCCTGTCCTGTCCTGTCCTGTCCTGTCCTGTCCTATCCTATCCTATCCTATCCTATCCTATCCTATCCTATCCTATCCTATCCTATCCTATCCTATTCTATTCTATTCTATTCTATTCTATTCTATTCTATTCTATTCCTCATTTAAAATTAATTCTAGAGAATTTGAATACGTTTTCTTAATAATATCAGGATCAAAAGACTTTATACAAACTAGATTTAGATTTCTTGGAGATATCTACCTGTTCAGAGTTAGAAATAGGATACTGATATGGTTTGGCTGCACTTTGGGTTTGTTCTAATAGAATTCTTATAATAATCGTAAAAATAATGACACTTACCAAGGAATGAACTGACGCAAGTCTCCCATAAAGGACCATCTGGTTCGCTCATTTTTGCCACTGTAGAGCTTAATTAGGCAACAATTTTTCAATAGATAAAGCTTAAATCAGGGATTGTCAATTATTTATATTCTAGCAAGCATATTGCCAATAATAAATGGGCTGGAACATTAAAATAACAATGCATTCAACCTCCTATTAAAACATTGGAATAGCCTTGCTGGATTAGATCTAACTCCATCTTAGTTTAACAATTTGTTTTTCATAGTGGCCATCTTAGTGATGATAAGACATAAAACCAATAAAAAGCCAATAAAAACAATATTGTTGCCAGGTTATAACTCCTGCAGACCAAACACAGACTGGGCTCCATTAACATTCTAGCCCTAAGGCCCAAGGAATGTGCCACTTTTAAAGTCTTCTGAAAGGCCAATAGGGTTGGGGTATCCTGAACCTCAGTCTGAGGCTGTAGGTACTATGAGAAGGAAGACATGCCTTCCTAGACCCCATAAGATGATACTGTTTCACAGGAAGGATGGCGCATATCCTATTTTTCGGAGTATAAGATGCACTTTTTTCTTCCCAAAAAAGAGGGTGAAAATCTGAGTGGGTCTTATAGTCCAAATGTAGCCCTGCCCAGCTTCTCAAATGGAGGTTTCAGAGGCTGAAAAAAGCATCAGAAACGAAGCTTCAGAAAAGAAGCCCCCAAACAGAGCTTCACAGGCTTTTTTTCTGAAGCTCTGTTTTGGAGGTTTTCAGAGGCAGAAAAACATTTTTTTCTGAAATGGAGTTTCAGAAGTTTCAGAGGCAGAAAAAAAAGCCAATAAAAGCAAGGCACAGAGCTCACAACCAAGGAACTTGTTGCTAAAATTCACCTCTGGGAACAGCTGATTGGGGGTATTCTGGGAGGCCAATCCACCTGCCAATCAGCTTTTTTCTTATTTTCCTCCCCAAAAACTGAGGTGTGTCTTATACTCCAAAAAATACAGTACTTACTGTTCTGGATCTAGTAGGACAGGAAAGACACTACCAAACATGGCGCTTCAAATATCTTGAATAATAGTAAGTATTAGTAAAACGAAGAGTAAAGCCTTAAAAACAAATTGCATACAGAGGCAGAATTAAGAAGAAAGCCCCTGCAAAGAAGTAGAAGAAATTGATGCAAGAAGATCACAAAGATTGATTCCAAACAACGGCATGACAAAGAAGCAACAATGGTGCATTGGAAAATCTATAAGAAATGCCATTTTCCTGCAGACAAGAACTGATGGTGCCTTAAAATATTTATTATTTATTTATTTATTTATTAATCACATTTATATACCGCCCTATCTCCCGAAGGACTCAGGGCGGTTCACAGGCAAGTAAAAAACATATAAATACAAATTAAAATAACAATTAAAAAACTTATTCTAAAAGCCGAATTATTAAAAAAGCAGTATAAATAATAAAACCCATTAAAAACCAATATAAATTTAAAATCTAATCCAGTCCTGCGCAGATGAATAAATATGTTTTAAGCTCGCGACGGAAGGTTCGGAGGTCCGGAAGTTGACGGAGTCCTGGGGGGAGTTTGTTCCAGAGGGTGGGAGCCCCCACAGAGAAGGCCCTTCCCCTGGGTGTCGCCAGACCACACTGCCTAGCTGACGGCACCCTGAGGAGTCCCTCTCCGTGAGAGCGCACGGGTCGGTGAGAGGTATTCGGTAGCAGTAGGCGGTCCCGTAAGTAGCCCGGCCCTATGCCATGGAGCACTTTAAAGGTGGTTACCAAAACCTTGAAGCGCACCCGGAAGGCCACAGGTAGCCAGTGCAGTCTGCGCAGGATAGGTGTCACACGGGAGCCACGAGGGGCTCCCTCTATCACCCGCGCAGCCGCATTCTGGACTAACTGTAGCCTCCGGATGCCCCTCAAGGGGAGCCCCATGTAGAGAGCATTGCAGTAATCCAGACGAGACGTCACGAGGGCGTGAGTGACCGTGCATAGGGCATCCCGGTCTAGAAAGGGGCGTAACTGGCGTACCAGGCGAACCTGGTAGAAAGCCCTCCTGGAGACTGCCATCAAATGATCTTCCAAAGACAGCCGTTCATCCAGGAGGACGCCCAAGTTGCGCACCCTCTCCATCGGGGCCAATGACTCGCCCCCAACAGTCAGCCGAGGACTCAGCTGACTGTACCGGGATGCCGGCATCCACAGCCACTCTGTCTTGGAGGGATTGAGCTTGAGAGAAAATAATAGAAAATGAAATAGCTAAAGTTCTCTGGGACTGTAGGATTCAAACCAACAGGCACCTGCCACATAACACCCCCAGACTTAACAATTATTGATAAGAAAGACAAATAAGATTAGATAGTGGACATGGAAGAACCTGGAGATAGCAGAATAGAAAAGAACTGGAGAAAATCACAAAATGCAAACACCTGCAAATAGAAGTAGAATATCTGAAGCAAAAGAAGACAAATAGTACCAATAAGAATAGAATAGAATAGAATAGAATAGAATAGAATAGAATAGAATAGAATAGAATAGAATAGAATTTTTTATTGGTCAAGTGTGATTGGACACACAAGGAATTTGTCTTGGTGCATATGCTCTCAGTGTACATAAAAGAAAAGATACGTTCATCAAGAATCATAAGGTACAACACTTAATGATACTCATAGGGTACAAATAAGCAATCAGGAAACAATCAATATCAATATAAATCATAAGGATACAAGCAACAAAGTTACAGTCATACAGTTATAAGTGGAAGGAGATGGGTGATGGGAACAATGAGAAGTTTGACAGTGTTGAGGAAATTATTTGTTTAGCAGAGTGATGGCATTTGGGAAAAAAACTGTTTTTGTGTCTAGCTGTTTTGCTGTGCAGTGCTCAATAGCGTTGTTTTGAGGGTAGGAGTTTATGCCTAGGATGTGAGGGGTCTGTAAATATTTTTAAATAAATAAATAAATATAATATAAATATATATATATATATATATATATATATATATATATATATATATATATATATATATATATATATATATATATATATATATATATATATATATATATATATATATATATATAATATTTTTTACATTTATATCCCGCCCTTCTCCGAAGACTCAGGGCGGCTTACAATGTATAAGGCAATAGTCTCATTCTATTTGTATGTTTACAAAGTCAACTTATTGCCCCCCCAACAATCTGGGTCCTCATTTTACCTACCTTATAAAGGATGGAAGGCTGAGTCAACCTCGGGCCGGGCTTGAACCTGCAGTAATTGCAGGCTGTTGTGTTCTAATAACAAGCTTCTAACAGCCTGAGCTATTCATATTTATTTACATTTTATATTTATTAATATAAAATGTAAATAAATATAATATAAATATAATATAAAATGTAAATAAATATAATAGGTGCCTTGGGTGCAGTCCCAAAATAACTGTAGCACCAGCTGAACCATATTGGCATTGACAAAATCATCGTCAGTCAATCACAAAAGGCAGCTTTACATGGGACAGCTTACATCCTGCAATAGCTTTAATACCACCATACAGCAACATTATTTATTTATTTATTTGTCACACAGTATATATAAGGATAAGCATGTAATAACTATATAATATATAAACATATATATGAGTATGTAATAACTATATTAATTGGATATAATGAAAGGAAACAATAAGACAGGAACAGTAGGCACGCTTTTGCTCTTATGCACGCCCCTCCATCATCTGCATATCCCAAGTCGTTGGGAAGGACTCAGTGTTGGATTAGAATGCTAAATCCTGTCTAAATATCTAGTTAAAACCCCATCTGTTCTATCTTTTGTTATAGTAGAAGAGTTCCCCCTACCACAGTCATTTTCATTGCATTCTTTCTTCCTCATAAGTCTCCTTTAAACTGGGTTTCAGTATGACTTATTCCTGAACTTCTGTAATGATGATGCTCAAATGACATCCTTTCCACGAAATGTTATACCCAGAGGTGGGATTCAGCCAGTTCTATCCGGTTCAGGCAAACTGGTAGTGGCAACTGCGGGAGGCTCTGCCCACCCGCCCAGATGTAATGTGCGAGCACTGCGCATGTGCAGAAGGCCGTGCACATGCGCAGAGGAGGTGTGTGCAAGTGTAGTGCTGACGCACGCGCTCACATTTGCAAACCGATAGGGAAGGGAAGTAAATCCCACCTCTGATTATACCCCTTGTATCAACTGTCTTGATGGGATTTCTCATTTGATTTTTAATTTGATAGCAATAATTAAAGCTAAAGGTAAAGGTTCCCCTCGCACATATGTTCTAGTCATTCCCGACTCTAGGGTTCATTTCTGTTTCAAAGCTGAAGAGCCAGCGCTGTCCGAAGATGTCTCTGTGGTCATGTGGCTGGCATGACTCAACGCCAAAGGCGCACGGAACGCTGTTACTTCCCACCAAAGGTAGTCCCTATTCTTCTACTTGCATTTTTTATGTGCTTTCGAACTGCTAGGTTGGCAGAAGCTGGGAAAAGTAACAGGAGCTCATCTCATTACACGGCACTAGGGATTCGAACCACTGAACTGCCAACTTTTCGATCGACAAGCTCAGCCACTAAACCACCGCGTCCCTCATAGCAATAATTATTATTATATTATTTGTGCTTTGTGCTCATCATTATTACTATAAATGAAAGTACATTATGTGAATATAGCGATACATGAAATCACTAGATAAAGCCTGGAGTGAGATAAGATAGAAATTTTAGATCTTAATGTGCAAAGAAATAAGTTTTAACACCTTACATTCTACACCTGTTGCAATAAGCTCATGTATTCACCTTTTACACCTATCAGTATTTTTATCACATACTTACACGGTCACACTTAGTCATTCTGCTTGTGATGTTATAGGTAGGGAGTTTTCACAATTCTTTACAAAAAGGCTTCTGCATATGTTCAGATATTGACACAATTGAGATGGATACACATATAGTCCTGAGATATCCTTTCTATCATTTTTGAAGATGAAATTAAGCTCATAATTTACTCATAAGTTATCTGGACTTTCCACTCCTACAGGCCATTGTGCGCTTCCTATGAAATGACCAGAACTTTGAAATTTCCATAAAGGTGATCAAATTCTGTGCAGTGAAAATGATGGTTAGAAACTGTTACGTTTGAAGGTAACCTAGATATGCTTAATTTAACGCTGGAAGTTCTGAACGTGAAATCACCTTGAGTTGAAATAATGTTCAGTGTTCTTCAGATTTTTAGATTTTAGACAGTGCCTTTTTGTTCGACTACCACCGTGAGCCATGGTGGCGCAGTGGTTAGAGTGCAGTACTTGCACTCTGCTGACTGCCGGCTGCCAGCAATTTGGTAGTTTGAATCTCACCAGGCTCAAGGTTGACTTAGCCTTCCATCCTTCGAAGGTGTGTAAAATGAGGACCTTGACTAATGGGGCCAATATGCTGACCCTGTAAACTGCTTAGAGAGGGCTGTAAAGCACTGTAAAGTGGTATATAAGTCTAAGTGCTATTGCTATTGCTACTACCTGGATCTGTACTCTACAAGTCAGATTAGGTTCTAGGAGATAGGTGATGAGTGAACAATTTAATGCAACAATTTAATGTTGCAGAATTTTGACTCCCAATATCTCTCACCATTGACCTTGATGGTTCAGGCTTTTGAAGGCTAACATTCAGCAAAGTTTGAAAAGCCCCAGCTCCCCCAACCATGTTCAATCAATCAATAAATCAGAATAGAACTGGAAGGGATCTTAGAGATCTTCTAGATGTGTCATGTGCAGGCCACACCCACTCCAACATGACGCCGCAAGTTTGATACCCGTGTTCTAGTCCAACCCCTGCTCAAGAAAAGAGACCATCTAAAATTTGAGACAAGTGGCTGTCCGGTCTCTTCTTAAAAAGGCTCTTGGTGATACACCCTGGGATAAACTGCTCCCTACAATCTTAACTTGAACAGTTGTGACAAATATGGATTTTCTGACATAACCTGTGGGAACTTGTATTTGTTGTATGCCTGTTTCATTCATAATCAGCTAGCAAAGGAACAAGCTAGCAATAAAGTACAATATTCTATTCTTCTTCTAACCATATCCCTGAACTATAGGATAGGATAGGATAGGATAGCATAGGTTAGCATAGAATAGAATAGAATCCTTTATTGGCCAAGTGTGATTGGATACACAAGGAATTTGTCTTTGGTGCATATGCTCTCAATGTACATAAAGAAAAATAAAATATATTTGTCAAGAATCATAAGTTACAACACTTAGTGATAGTCATAGGATACTAAAAAGCAATCAAATTATACTAGAAACAATATAAGTTGTAAAGATACAAGCAACATGGATATAGCCATAAGTGGGAAGAGATAGGTACTAGTAAGAATGAGAATAATAGTAATACAGTCTTAGTAGTTAATTTGACAATGTTGTGGGACTGAGTTGTTTAGCAGAGTGATGGCTTTCAGGAAAAAACTGCTATATGCCTTGTTGTTCTGATGTGCAGTGCTCTATAACATTGTTTTGAAGGTAGAAGTTGAAACAATTTATGTCCAGGATGCGAGGGGTCTGTAAATATTTTCACAGCCCACTTTTTGACTCGTGCAGTATACAGGTCCTCAATGGAAGGCAGGTTGGTAGCAATTGTTTTTTCTGCAGTTCTAATTATCTGTTGAAGTCTGTATCTGTCTTGTTTGGTTGCAGAGCCAAATCAGACAGTTATAGAGGTGCAGATGACAGACTAATGGGTGAAAGCTCATTTTTTTTTCCTGAGAATGATCTGGTTATAGTGTACAAGTATTATGTTAAATCCTCCTCCTCCTCCTCCCCCCCTCCTCCTCCTCCTCCTCCTCCTCCTCCTCTAAGAAACATATTCCAAAGACATCCCTTTGGGCTATTAGGTGAAATAACAAATAGATTAATAGGATTAGTGACTTCTCCTAAGCCCAAAATGATTGTGTCATATGAGTAGAAAGACCAGTTAAAAGTGACAAAAAGATGCATCTCTTTGTTGCATCTTTCCTGGTGTGTGTTTAATGTGGAAAGACCTTGTATCCCACCTAAAATGTTTCTTAGTATATCATTGCTATAGACATTACCAGTTGAGAAAGACTGGTGTAGGGGATGCTAAGCTTTATGAACCCATGATGGCTGTGGTACCAACTGTATATTTTTCTGAAGAGTCATGATGAGCTATTTAATTGTTGAGACAGCTTCATTTAATCAATGCCTTTTAGTGAAAACAAGCCTTTCAGATACCCGCATTTTAATTTCTGCCACCTCTGTATCTCTGCTTCTACATGTGCACATTTTTTCCCACAGTATAGAATAGCACATTTGTTCAAGTTAAGTTATGATAGTTTGTCTCGCACTTGGAAGTGAATAAAAAGTTGTGATTCATCTTGTTTTATCAAAATGTACACAAAAGAATTTGATTAGGTCCTTTGAGAGATCAAGCACAGAAAAACTACTGTAAAAAAGCAAATAATTGGGGATCCGGGGAGCTGAGATGCTTTGCTGAATTCTCCTCTTAATACTCTCCATGTGTCACTTTTAAATAATTTCTCACTTTACTGTTTGTGCTGTATGACTTCCCTTGATATTCAGGAGTGCATCATGGCATCTAACAAATACAAGAATGGGAATAGTTACTACAGCAATGTAAAGCAGATGCTAGTTTTAGAGATCTATTATCTATTTATTTATCATCTCTATATCATCTATCTCTATTTATCTATCATCCAACTATTCTATCTATTGTCTGTCTGCCTGCCTGCCTGCCTACCTACTTACCTATCTACCTACCTACAATCTGTCTGTCAATTTGTCAGTCAGTCAGTCAGTCTATTTATTTATCTGTCTATTTATCTATCTATCTATCTATCTATCTATCTATCTATCTATCTATCTATCTATCTATCTATCTATCTATCTATCTATCTATCTATCTATCTATCTATCTATCTATCTATCTATCTATCTATCTATCTATGGATATAAGATCTATCTATCTATCTATCTATCTATCTATCTATCTATCTATCTATCATCCATCTGTTATCTTCTATCTATCTATTGACAGTCTGTCTTTCTATATCTATCATCCATCCATCCATCCATCCATCCATCCATCCATCCATCCATCCATCCATCATCATCTATCTTTTTATCTTCCACTATCCAATTATCAAATAAATTGGTGTCACCTTCATTTGATATATTTGAGCTTCATTTAAAATTATACTCTCAAGAACAATTTGGATGCTATGAATGTTACTGGACCGGATAGAATTGGAATTCTGAAGTGCTCCCTATAATCAGAACCCTCCTTGATACTCCTGGTGAAATGAGATAATATCTTAGAGGCTGGGAGTGGTCTTGAAATATAATAAATCAGAATTCTAAAAACTTTGAGATAACACAAAGGGGATCATGATGCCAGGCTGTAGGGCAATCTGCACTAGTCTCCTTTGGTGCAGAGATATAATGTTTTCATTACCTGTTCCTTTGTCTAGTATAAAAGGTAAAGGTTCCCCTCACACATATGTGCTAGTCATTCCCAACTCTAGGGGGCGGTCAGAAGTGGGTTTCAGCAGGTTCTGACCAGCTCTAGGGAACTGATAGCAGAAATTTTGAGTAGTTCGGAGAACCAGTAGTAAAAATTCTGACTGGCCCCATCCCCATCTATTCTCTGCCTCCCAAGTCCCAGCTGATCGGGAGGAAATCGGGTGTGCATAAGAGCACAAAAGTCCCTACCGTTCCTGTCCTATTGTTCCCTTTCTTTATATCAAATTAATATAGTTATTGCATACTTTTGAAACCTACCACTGGAGGCTGTGCTCATCTCTGTTTCAAAGCTAAAGAGCCAGCACTGTCTGAAGACGTCTCCGTGGCCGGCATGACTAAATGCCAAAGGCACACTGAATGCTGTTACCTTCCCACCAAAAGTGGTCCTTATTTTTCTACTTGCATTTTTTACCTGCTTTCAAACTGCTAGGTTGGCAGAAGCTGGGACAAGTAATGGGAGCTCACCCCGTTACGCGGCACTAGGGATTCGAATCACTGAACTGCCGGACTTTCGATCGACAAGCTCAGCAGCCACTGAGCCACCACGTCCCTATTTGTCTAGTATACATGCACATACTGTATGTACAATGTGCCTCCTTGTATAAGAAGAGCCTACCAAGAATGCACAATAAAGTTTACAGCTGGTAGCAGAGCTATACATCCTGTTTGCCCAGTCGGTAAATGAAAATAAGAAAATGCAGAGATCCGTAAGAAAGGAGCTATAATCTACTTGGTAGGCATAGGAATGAGTAGACCTTGGTTTCCAGTTTAAGAGGCTAGAACAAGTGGTTTCCCTAGCCTAAATTGAAGATTTTTGGTTATCGTTAAGGTGAAGGCAGATATCTCTACCAAAGTATCTACTCTCTTATTCTTGAACTGTCCCATTTGTTCTTTTATTGTTCATAGTTTTATGTAAGGATCATAGGCTATGGCTCAGGCTCAAGGACAAGTTGATACATTTTTAGGAGATACAGGAGTCTGAATGAAGTAATCTTCTACTCTTTATGACCTTGGGTGCCCTACTGGGTTGTATCCTCACCTTCAGACATCTTCACACCAAGGAAAAAGTGGTAATGTTTAGTCAATAGAATAGAATAACAGAGTTGGAAGGGACCTTGGAGGTCTTCTAGTCCAACCCCCTCCTTAGGCAGGATACCCTACACCACTTCAGACAAATGTTTATCCAACATCTTCTTAAAAACTTCCAATGTTGGAGTATTCACAACTTCTGGAGGCAAATTGTTCCACTGATTAATTGTTCTAACAGTCAGGAAATTTCTCCTTAGTTCTAAGTTGCTTCTCTCCTTGATTAGTTTCCACCCATTGCTTCTTGTCCTGCCCTCAGGTGCTTTGGAGAATAGCTTCTTTAATAATAATAATAATAATAATATTTTAATTTGTATACCGCCCTTCTCCCGAAGGACTCAGGGCGGTGAACAGGCAGATAAAATATAAATACACACAATAATTAAAAACATCCCTTAAAAAACTAATTTAAATGCCCAAAATGTTAAAAAACATACTCCCCCACAAAATCACAAAATTTTAAAAACCCATCCAATAAAAATAAAAATCAGGCTAGTCCAGCCATACGAAATAAATAAGTTTAAAGTTCGCGGCGAAAGGTCCTTTGTGGCAGCCCCTGACTAGTGTGCACCTGACTATGTCACAATCCCATAATCCCCTACAATTTCTCTTCCAATAGATAAAAATACAGTTTTTATAACTTGATTAATATATTATCCATTGATCTTTCTTATGTTCCAGTACACATTACAACTTGGGGTAGCTTTATCCCTTTATATGGTCATGTAAAGCCCCCTCAGAGGGATGCGGTGGCTCAGTGGCTAAGATGCTGAGCTTGTCGATCGAAAGGTCGGTAGTTCAGCGGTTCGAATCCCTAGTGCTGTGTAACAGGGTGAGCTTCCGTTTCTTGTCCCAGCTTCTGCCAACCTAGCAGTTCGAAAGCACATAAAAAATGCAAGTAGAAAAATAGGGACCACCTTTGGTGGAAAGTTAACAGTGTTCTGTGTGCCTTTGGCATTTAGTCATGCCGGCCACATGATCTCGGAGATATCTTCATACAGCAGTGGCTCTTTGGCTTTGAAACGGAGATGAGCACTGCCACCTAGAGTTGGGAACGACTAGCACATATGTGCCAGGGGACCCTTTACCTTTCAAGCCCCATTTGTATCTAGCCCATAGTGACCGGATGTACATATTAATTTTTTTAGTCACAGTACAGAAATTTTGCCTTTATTTTCTTCCAGGATGCTTCCTTGACTGTCCATCTGGTAGTCTCCCATACAATGATTAACCAAGTCTGACTCCCTTCAACATTTGAAGGTCAGCTAATATCAGTTGTTCCATTAATGGTTCTCTATAAATTAATAATAGATAACATCTTTCCATTTCTTTACAGCAACATTGAGATATTGCTTCTTGGGAATAATAACTGGCGTGGTATTAATCTGCAGAATGTAAAAAAAAAAAAAGTCAGCTTTGCATTCACTGGAGAAAAAAAGGCTCATTGAGTCGATGCATATACAGCTATTTAAGTTTTAGAAATATAATTCCTAGCTTATGTTTTTCTGGATCCAGGAGATGGCGCTTTGAGCCAGTTTTATTAACTTCATCCCAATTCAGAATAACATTGATGAACGATTGAAATTAGTTTGTGATTCTTCCTGAGGCCAGACATGCTTAAGCCCTGAAGCAGAATCTGATTCCAACTTGACAGGCACAATGCTCCGCCTCCCTAATGCATTATCTATCTATCTATCTATCTATCTATCTATCTATCTATCTATCTATCTATCTATCTATCTATCTATCTATCTATCTATCTATCTATCTATCATCTATCTTTTTTGTTATTTGCATTTATATCCCGCCCTTCTCCGAAGACTCAGGGCGGCTTACACTATGTTAGCAATAGTCTTCATCCTATTTGTATATTTATATACAAAGTCAACTTATTGCCCCCAACAATCTGGGTCCTCATTTTACCTACCTTATAAAGGATGGAAGGCTGAGTCAACCTTGGGCCTGGTGGGACGTGAACCTGCAGTAATTGCAGGCAGCTGCTGTTAATAACAGACTGCATTAGCAGTCTGAGCCACAGAGGCCCTATCTATCATCTATTTATGTATGTATCTTATGATTGTATCTTATGATTATGTTTGTATGCATCTTATGATTCTTGATGAATGAATTTTTGTTAAGTACAGTGAGAGCATATGCACCAAAGACAAATTCCTTGTGTGTCCAATCACACTTGGCCAATAAATAATTCTATTCTATTCTATTCTATTCTATTCTATTCTATTCTATTCTATTCTATTCTATTCTATTCTATTCTATTCTATTCTATTTCAGTTGATGCACCTCTATAACTGTCTGGTTTGGCTCTGCAACCCAACAAGACAGACACAGACTTCAACAGATAATTAGAACTGCAGAAAAAACAATTGCTACCAACCTGCCTTCCATTTAGGACCTGTATACTGCATGACTCAAAAAGAGGGCTTGGAAAATATTTACAGACCCCTCACATCCTGGACATAAACTGTTTCAACTCCTACTCTCAAAACGACGCCATAGAGCACAACTAGACACAAGAACATTTTTTCCCCAAATGCCATCACTCTGCTAAACAAATAATTCCTTCAACACTGTCAAAGTATTTACTAAATCTGCACTACTATTAATCGTTGCAGGGACGTGCTGAGGAGTTTAACGGTTATCTATACGATAAAATCGTTCAGCTTCGGGACGGTCTGGACCAAAATTGTGGCGATTCGGACGGGGCGTCTGAGGGCGGTCTTGGTGATATTGTCTGGGATGAGTTTGACCCTGTGGCTCCCGAGGACATGGACAGGTTGCTGGGTAGATTGAATGCCACCACGTGTTTACTGGACCCGTGCCCCTCCTGGCTGGTGCTGGCCACTCAGGAGGTGACACGAGGCTGGCTCCAGGGGATTACGAGTGCTTCCTTGTTGGAGGGAGTCTTTCCGGCCGCCTTGAAAGAGGCGGTGGTGAGGCCCCTCCTCAAGAAGCCTTCCCTGGACCCGGCTGTTTTGGGTAATTATCGTCCGGTCTCCAACCTTCGCTTCGCGGCGAAGGTTGTAGAGAGTATGGTGGCATATCAGTTTCCCCAGCACCTGGAGGAAACTGTCTATCTAGACCCGTTCCAGTCCGGCTTCCGGCCCGGTTACAGCACTGAGACGGCTTTGGTCGCGTTGGTGGATGATCTCTGGAGGGCCAGGGATAGGGGTTGTTCCTCTGCCCTGGTCCTATTAGACCTCTCAGCGGCTTCGATACCATCGACCATGGTATCCTGCTGCGCCGGTTGGAGGGATTGGGAGTGGAGGCACCGCATCGGTGGTTCTCCTCCTATCTCTGACCGTCGCAGACGGTGTTGACGGGCAGAGGTCACCCGCGGCGCCTCACTTGTGGGTGCCGCAGGGTCGATTCTCTCGCCTTCTGTTCAACATCTATATGAAGCCGCTGGGTGAGATCATCAGTGGCTTCGTGTGAGGTACCAGCTGTACGCTGATGACACCCAGCTGTACTTTTCCACACCGGCCACCCCAATGAAGCTATCGAAGTGCTGTCCCGGTGCTTGGAAGCCGTACGGGTCTGGATGGGGAGAAACAGGCTCAAGCTCAATCCCTCCAAGACGGAGTGGCTGTGGATGCCGGCATCCCGGTACAGCCAGCTGAGTCCACGGCTGACTGTTGGGAGCGAGTCATTGGCCCCGATGGAGAGGGTGCGCAACCTGGGCGTTCTCCTGGATGAACGGCTGTCTTTTGAGGACCACCTGACGGCCGTCTCCAGGAGAGCTTTCCACCAGGTTCGCCTGGTGCGCCAGTTGCGCCCCTTTCTAGACCGGGATGCCTTGTGCACAGTCACTCACGCCCTTGTGACGTCTCGTCTGGATTACTGCAATGCTCTCTACATGGGGCTCCCCTTGAGGGGCATCCGGAGGCTGCAGTTAGTCCAGAATGCAGCTGCGCGGGTGATAGAGGGAGCCCCACGTGGCTCCCGTGTGACACCTATCCTGCGCAGACTGCACTGGCTACCTGTGGCCTTCCGGGTGCGCTTCAAGGTGTTGGTGAACGTCTTCAAAGCGCTCCATGGCATAGGGCCGGGCTATTTACGGGACCGCCTGCTGCTACCGAATACCTCTCACCGACCCGTGCGCTCTCACAGAGAGGGACTCCTCAGGGTGCCGTCGGCGCGACAGTGTCGTCTGGCGACGCCCAGGGGAAGGTCCTTCTCTGTGGGGGCTCCCACCCTCTGGAACGAACTCCCCCCAGGACTCCGTCAACTTCCGGACCTCCGAACCTTTCGTCGTGAGCTCAAAACTCACTTATTTATCTGCGCTGGACTGGGTTAGTTTTAAATTTATGGGTTTTTAATGGGTTTTTATTCTAAATTTTTAATTTTGGCCAATTTAATAAGTTTTTTAAATTGTATTTTAATTGTATTCATATTGTATCATGGTGTATTTTTACTTGGCTGTAAACCGCCCTGAGTCCTTCGGGAGAAGGGCGGTATAAAAATTTAAATAATAAATAAATAAATAAAATAAATCTTCTCATCGTTCCCATCACCCATCTCCTTCCACTTATGACTGTATGACTGTAACTTTGTTGCCTGTATCTTTACGATTTATATTGATTGCTTCCTAGTATGATTTGATTGCTTATTTGTATTTTATGATTATCATTAAGTACTTATGTACCTTATGATTCTTAACAAATATATCTTTTCTTTTTATGTACGCTGAGACCATAGGCACCAAAGACAAATTCCTTGTGTGTCCAATCATACTTGGCCAATAAAGAATTCTATTCTATTCTATTCTATTCTATTCTATTCTATTCTATTCTATTCTATTCTATTCTATTCTATTCTATTCTATTATTTTCTTTAATCTCTACTCTACTCTACTCTACTCTACTCTACTCTACTCTATTTATTTTCACCATTTTCAGGAATGACCATTTTCAGGAATCATAGCAGACACTTATACAGACCCTGCAGGAATATGCTAGAAAGAAGAAGAAGAAGACAGCAGACACTTATGCAATAATGAACATCTTCAAAGGAATAAAATTCAGAAGAAAAGAAGAAAATAATAATATATTAACCTTCCTGCATAGTCTCATCATCAGAGGAAATGATTAGCAACTTAAAAATTGTAGATCTATTGAAAAACAACCAAGTGTTGTGTTAATCTTCTCCCCTCTCCCACAAGAGGACCTGTGCAATAATATTATTCAGAAGAGTACAGGTACATTGCAACAATGTAGACACCAGAAAAATGGAAACAGACCACTTATACAACATCTTCTAAAAAAAAAAAAGGATACCCCCCACAACTTTATCAAAAAGTGCCTGACGTTCAACCTACTACAGCACAACCAATACAAATTATGAAAAGGATAGACAGAAGGAAACAAGAAGACCAGAAAGCCATTCCCTCCAACAGCCAACACCCAAATAAACAGGGATTAACACCAGACAAACAAGCAAGCAAGCAGAAAACAATATCTTACCTGAGGAAATACCAAGGAGAAAGCCACACACCTCCACTTATACTGTTGTTACTGTATATAAACTTCAGCTACCGTTTATAAATGGGGAGCAATCCTCACTGATGAAATAACCTAATTGGGTAATGAAATATATGCAAGCAAACAACCGAGTTCAGAGAACACCAAGGACTCCATAATATTAAATAGGCTTTACAGACAGCTTTTAATGTGATGATTATCTAAGTCAGTAAGGCAGCACAGAGGACAGTGATGAGGGTTATGGACAGGTTCAATAGAATGTACAAACAAGACATATCTCACTTATGTATGCTTATGTGGGGGACTAGAATTGCAAAGTTGAAAAAAAAATAGGTGTAAGGGCCGGCCTTATTCAAGAAAGTAAAGACTCTTGAAACTTTGGCATTTCAAAAGGAGCCTTTTATTGAACTGGAGTGATAGCAAGATGAAAAAAAAAAGCAGACTCTGAATTCCCTCAGGCAATACAGTTGGGATAAAGGAATTAGAAACCCCTCCCTTGAGTCCAATGTGGATTCAGCCAATCCGCAGGTGTGGAAATGTTATTGTAACGGCCATCCTGAGAACTTGATAAGGGAACATTCTCAAGGTCATCCTCTGCTGGCTTTTGAAGTGATTCAACCCTAACCCTAACCCTTCCCTTATAGTCCCCAAAAGATGAGAAAATCTCAGGGTGCCTAGGTGCCAGGCTAAAGGTTATAAATCAATAGAGTACAGATTGTGAGGGATATAAGAAAGAAAGTAATAGATTAAATAATATATTATTTATTTATTTATTTTATTATTTATTTAGATTTTTATATCGCCCTTCTCCCGAAGGACTCAGGGCGGTGTACAGCCAAATTATAAAACAATACAATATACAATTAAAACAAAGACTTAAAATAAACATATTCCATAAGTGGCCAAAATTTAAAACAATTAAATTTAAAACCCTTAAAATTCATAAATAATAACCCCAATTAAAATTATTTAAGGATTTAAAAATTTAAGCCAGTCCCGCTTGAATAAATAAATGCATTTTCAGCTCACGGCGAAAGGTCCGAAGGTCAGGTAATTGACGCAAGCCAGGGGGAAGTTCGTTCCAAAGGGTAGGAGTTCCAACAGAGAAGGCCCTTCCCCTGGGGGCCGCCAGCTGACATTGCTTGGCGGACGGCACCCTGAGAAGGCCCTCTCTGTTTGAGCGTACGGGTCGGTGGGAGGGGTAAGGTAACAGCAGGCGGTCCCGTAAGTACCCGGGCCCTAAGCCATGGAGCGCTTTAAAGGTGGTAACCAAAACCTTAAAGCGTACCCGAAAGACCACAGGTAGCCAGTGCAGTCTGCACAGGAGCGGTATTATGTGGGAGCCACATGTGGCTCCCTCAATCACCTGCGCAGCTGCATTCTGAACTAACTGAAGCCTCTGAGTGCACTTCAAGGGGAGCCCCATGTAGAGAGCATTGCAATAATCCAAACGAGAGGTGACAAGAGCGTGAGTGACCGTGCATAAGGCATCCCAGTCGAGGAAGGGGCGCAACTGGCGGACCAAGTGCACCTGGTAAAAAGCTCTCCTGGAGACAGCCACCAGATGATCTTCAAACGACAGCCGTCCATCCAGGAGAACACCCAAGTTGCGCACCCTTTCCATTGGGGCCAATGACTCGCCCCCAACAGTCAGCTGCGGTTGCAGCTGACTGTACCGGGGTGCCGGCATCCACAGCCACTCCGTCTTGGAGGGATTGAGCTTGAGCCTGTTTCTCCCCATCCAGACCCGTATGGCTTCCAGGCACCGGGACAGTACTTTGACAGCTTCGTTGGGGTGGCCTGGGGTGGAAAAGTACAGCTGCGTGTCATCAGCGTACAGCTGGTAACTCACCCCAAAGCCACTGATGACCTCACCCAGCGGCTTCATATAGATGTTGAACAGGAGAGGCGAGAGGATCGACCCCTGTGGCACCCCACAAGTAAGGCGCCTCGCGGTCGATCTCTGCCCCCCTGTCAACACCGTCTGCGACCGGTCAGAGAGATAGGAGGAGAACCACTGGTAAACGGTGCCTCCCACTCCCAAACTCTCCAACCGGTGCAGCAAGATACCATGGTTGATGGTATCAAAAGCCGCTGAGAGATCTAATAGGACCAGGGCAGAGGAACAACCCCTATCACTGGCCCTCCAGAGGTATCCACCAACGCGACCGGAAGCTGGACTGGAATGGGTCTAGATAGACAGCTTCATCCAGGTACTGGGGAAGCTGCCATGCCACCACACTCTCTACAACCTTCGCCACAAAGCGAAGATTGGAGACTGGACGATAATTTCCCAAAATAGCTGGGTCCAGGGAAGGCTTCTTGAGGAGGGGTCTCACCACCTCCTCTTTCAAGGCGGTGGGGAAAACCCCTTCCAACAAAGATGCCGGCACCTCAGTACAGTCAGCTGCAGATGCGGCTGTCTGTCGGGGGTGAGTCATTGGCCCCGATGGAGAAGGTACGCAACTTGGGCGTGCTCCTGGATGGTCGGTTGTCCTTTGAAGATCATTTGGCGACCGTCTCCAGGAGAGCTTTTTATCAGGTTCACCTGATCCGCCAGTTGCGTCCCTTCCTGGACCGGGATGCCTTATGCACAGTCACTCATGCTCTTGTTACCTCTCGCCTGGACTACTGCAATGTTCTCTACATGGGGCTCCCCTTGAAGAGCACCCAGAGACTTCAGCTAGTTCAGAATGCGGCTGTGCAGGTTATTGAGAGAGCGGTTCGGAGCTCCCACATAACACCTATCCTGCGCAGACTGCACTGGCTACCTGTTGTTTTCCGGGTGCGCTTCAAGGTATTGGTTACCACCTTTAAAGCGCTCCATGGCTTAGGACTGGGCTATCTACGGGACCGTCTACTGCCGGCCTCTATCTCCCATCGTCTGGTACGTTCCCACAGAGAGGGACTCCTCAGGGTGCCGTCAGCCAAACAGTGTCGACTGGCGGCCCCCAGGGGGAGGGCCTTCTCTGTGGGGGCTCCGACCCTGTGGAATGAACTTCCCCTCAGACTTCGACAACTACCTGACCTTAGGACCTTTCGCCGCAAACTTAAAACTTATTTATTTCGTATGGCTGGACTAGCTTGATTTTTACCTTTAAATTTTAATTGAATTTGATGGGTTTTTAAAGTTTTGTAATTTTATGGGGGTGTATGTTATTTTAATATTTGGGCAAATTTAAATTAGTTTTTTAAGGGATGTTTTAACTATTGTGTGTATCTGTATTTTATCTGCCTGTTCACCACCCTGAGTCCTTCGGGAGAAGGGCAGTATACAAATTAAAATATTCATTCATTCATTCATTCATTCATTCATTCATTCATTCATTCATTCATTCATTCATTTATAATTCCCCGGAGCCGGCCTCGTGTCACCTCCTGTGTGGCCAGCACCAACCAGGAGGGACACGGGTCCAGTAAACATGTAGTGGCATGTAACCTCCCTAGTAACCTGTCCACGTCCTCGAGAGCCACAGAATCAAACTCATCCCAAACAACCTCAACAAGACGCGTCTCCGTCCTCTCACTTGGATCATCGCAGTTTTGGTCCAAACTATCCCGAAGCTGAACTATTTTATCGTATAGATAACCACTAAACTCCTCAGGACGTCCCTGCAAGGGGTCATCCCGCCCCTCCTGATGAAGGAGAGAGTGGGTCACCCGAAACAGGGCGGCCAGGCAGTTATCTGCCGACGCAGTGAGGGTGGAAACATAAGAACGTTTCGCCTCCCTCAGTGCCACTAGGTAGGTCTTAGAAAAAGACCTAACTAGTGTCCGATCAGCCTCGGAACGGCTGGACCTCCAGGTACTCTCTAGGCGTCTTCTCCGGCGTTTCATCTCTCTCAGCTCCTCAGAAAACCAAGGAGCCAATTGAGATCTACGCCGGGTCAGAGGCCGCAAAGGCACGACACGGTCCAAAGCCCCAGCCGTGGCCTGTTCCCAGGCCATAACTACTTCTTCAGCCGTGCCATGGGCAAGATCCTCAGGGAACAGCCCAAGCTCTGTCAGGAACCTCTCAGGGTCCATCAGGTGCCTGGGACGGAACCAACGCATTGGTTCCATCTCCCTGCGGTGGTGAGTGGTGGTCCGAAAGTCCAGGCGAAGGAGAAAATGATCTGACCATGACACAGGTTCTGTCACTAAATCTCCTAATTCTAGATCATTAAACCACTGTCCAGAGATATAAATCAAGTCCAGTGTGCCTCCCCCAATGTGTGTAGGGCCATCAGTTACTTGAATCAGGTCCAAGGCCATCATGGAAGCCTGGAACTCCTGGACCGCCCTTGATGACAAGCCGGTCGATGGCAAGTTGAAATCCCCCATGACCAAAAGTCTGGGAATCTACCCGTCTCTTCCCTCCCCCCCTTTAAAAAACCCTTCTTTAAAAACCTATTAAAAAAACTCCAAAGATTCTTCTTCGATGCATGCCACCTCTCTGGATCCCAAGACCCTTCATTAAGGTAGGCCCTTGATAGTACGGAGGGCCATTCCTGCGAGGCGGGGGAACCTCGCAGTCGTAAGAGTTCGAGAGATGAATATCTCATGGAGATTGGAATAACAGCAGAAAAAAGGGGCATCCCTAGCCGGCATAAGAATTACAGTTGTAGTAAAACCGTCCCCACTGTCTGCTTAATCCCTATCACATCGTTGTTCTTGGTGTTGTTATTAATTGAGCTTATCGTTGATGTTATTATCTTATTATTGAAAACTAGTGCGTCGCAGATGAAAGTTGCGACCAGGGTCGAGCCATGGCCAAAGGTCCAGGCAGGGAAACAGCAGATGACTATCACGGCCAAAGTCAGGCCCCACCATTTCAGCCGCTGATGATAATTGCGGCCTGGGGAACAGGCCAGACCAGGCCGGTAATGCTGCCCCTGCCACAAAATGGTCACAAGACCCATAAAGGCCAAAAAATCAAAAAGATCAGCCGAAACCGACAGGGGAATCCGCAGACCAGTTATATTAAGACGAACCTCACAAAAGAACGTCATCAGGGATCGGGCTGTCTGTAGACCGCTGATGAAAATAGCGGTCCGGTGCGCCGCTGCAGGGAAATCACCATCTGAAATGGGCCTGATCATAATAAGAACCAGGCCAGTGGAACGACCAGGATTCGGAATTCAAGATACCTCGGACTGATGAAAAATTACATCCGCACTGCCGCCGGTGTCAAATATGGTGACAAAATTCCGTCCGCCAGAGTCTGCCAAGGTCCAAGGCACTGATGCCAGACGTGGCAGAAGAATCCTGGCCACCAATGTCGTTCGCAGTTAGTAGTCCTGCCGATGTCGTTCGCGGTGAGTGATCCATTAATAGTGATTTACCTCCCGCCAGAGCCACCAATGTCTAAGCCGATGTCCAAGCCGATGTCTGAGCCGTTGCTATCAAATGCGACAAAAGTTCAAGCCGCCGGTGGCATTCACGGCTAGAAGCAGCAATCCGGCAGGCCATCTTCAGAGAGCGCCGTTCCACACCCCCAAAAATGGCCGTCGCCATCCGCTGCACGATAAGGACTCCAGCCCCGTTCTCGGCAGCCGAGAGTCCGACGAGGTCCACGACCTCACCTTCGGCTGCCGAAATGATAGAATATGGGGCGGAAAGCTCAAGCAGCTCGGCGGTCGGCCCCAGACAGCTTCTCGGCCTAGGAAACCCGGCCTGCTGTCTCCATGAGAATCAAGATGCCGCCATACTCGCGCATGCGCAGAAGAAGAATTTCCAGGGTCCAGGGGTGAAATAATCAGGTTCTGACAGGTTCTGGAGAACCGGTAGTGGAAATTTTGAGCAGTTTGGGGAACCAGCAATTACCACCTCTGGCTTGCCCCAGGAGTGGAGTGGGAATGGGGATTTTGCAGAATCCTTCCCCTGCCACGCTCATCAAGCCACACCTACCAGGCCACGCCCACAGAACCAGTAGTAAAAAAAAAATTGCATTTCACCACTGCCAGGTCCTCCCTTTCCCTGAAGAATGGCATCACGATAGGTATCTGCCAACAGGAATAAAAATGTAGCTGGACTATATGGACCATAAAACAGAAATGAAGCAGAATGACATATCAATTTCTGTCAATCCAAAGATTTCTTCTACGGTTCTTCAAAGAACCAAAGTAATGCCCATGTACTGTGACTAGGTATTACCAGATGTCACACACAAAGAAATCAAATTGACTATATCAAAGAACTCAGAGCTTTTAACAGTAAGGATGTAGGCAGGAGCTGATCATGTCTTGCTCTTGTGCAACTTCCTAGTCAAGATAAAGTAGAAGAACAAAGCCAGCTAATATGAACTCGAACCATTTTCAAGTCGAACTTCAGAAATCACTTTGAAAAACCCAAAACTCATGGAAAGATAACCGGGAGGCTGTGGAAAAGAAGTAAAATAATCCGTTGAGGATGATAGTGAAAAGACCAAAATCAGAAGAAAGCGAGCTAGATGTCAGAAGAAAGGATGTAATTTTACAAAAATAAAAAGAGGCCATGTGAAGAAAGGCAAAAATATCAAGAAGGAGCATAACAAGATTTTAAGAGGCCTGTTAAAAGACCCAAGAAACAAGATTGCAATGACAGTTGTAAAGACATTAAAAAAGAAAATGGAGGAAAAAACATGGAAAGTTTTGAGCTGAAGAGGCTCCAACTCCAACCTTCCCACTGCTATAGGATGACAGGGGACAGATTTTTGTCAATAGGGAATAGATGGGTAATGCCCATCTCTGTTTCTTAAGTCAAGGGAGCCAGCTTTGTCCAAGGATGCTCCCGTGGTCATGCGGCCAGCATGGCTGTATGCCAAAGGAGCATGGAACGCTGTTACCTTCCCATCGAAGTGGTATCTATTTATCTACTTGCATTTGCATGCTTTAGAACTGCTAGGTGGGCAGGAGTTGGGACAAGGAATGGGAGCTCACCTCACTGCCCATCACTCGGGTTTTGAACCCGGCTGCCAACTGGGTGCCTCCATATTCCATATAATATTACTTTGATTTTTGCAATTTAATTGTTATTGTATTTATAATTGTTTTTATTTTTTATTGCGTTGTAAGCCATCCGGAGTCACTCTGGATAGTGAGCTGAGTGGCATATAAATTTAATACATACATAAACAAAGTTACACACATGCATACAACAATATATGTATTATATGATATCTCAACCTGTGGCTTGTGGACCCCGGGGGCGGGGGCACAATGTCGTCACAGGGGGTTCGCGAAGGCTTGAAAAAATGTTATGATTTAAATTTTGAGTTAAGTCTTGGGCGTCCATGATCCCGAAAGGTAGTTAAAAGGAGTCCATGATGAAGAAAAGGTTGAGAGTCGGTGACATATAATATTTATTATAGTGCATGTAATGCACTATAATAAATATTATAGTGCATAGTGTATATATGTGCATATAAAAAGTAAAGTTCTACATTTAGGCAAGAAAAACAAAATACACAGGTACAGTATATGTGGTACCTTGCTCAATAGTAGTACCTGTGAGAGGGATCTTGGAGTCCTAGTGGACAACCATTTAGATATGAGCCAGCAGTGTGCAGCAGCTGCCAAAAAAGCCAACACAGTTCTAGGCTGCATAAACAGAGGGATAGAATCAAGATCACGTGAAGTGTTAATACCACTTGATAATGCCTTGATAAGGCCACACTTGGAATATTGCATCCAGTTTTGGTTGCCATGATGTAAAAAAGATGTTGAGACTCTAGAAAGAGTGCAGGCTCTGCAGGACTGGAGACCAAAACATATGAAGAACGGTTGCAGGAACTGGGTATCTCTAGTTTAATGGAAAAAGAAGGACTAGGGGAGACATGATAGCAGTGTTCCAATATCTCAGGGGTTGCCACAAAGAAGAGGGAGTCAAACTATTCTCCAAAGCACCTGAGGGTAGAACAAGAAGCAATGGGTGGAAACTGATGAAGGAGAGAAGCAACCTAGCACTAAGGAGAAATTCTCTGACAGTTAGAACAATTAATCAGTGGAACAATTTGCCTCCAGAAGTTGTGAATGCTCCAACACTGAAAATTTTTAAGAATATGTTGGGTAACCATTTGTCTGAAGTGGTGTAGAGTTTCCTGCCTAAGCAGGAAAGTGGAGTTGGACTAGAAGACCTCCAAGGTCCCTTCTAACTCTGTTATTCCATTCCATTCCATTCCATTCCATTCCATTCCATTCCATTCCATTCCATTCTATTCTATTCTATTCTATTCTATACATATGGCAGTGTCTATATGTACCCACACCACATTGGTTAGGAAATTTAAAAAAAAAACATTCAAATTTTAGCATGAAATTTCAGAATGTAACTGAGACATCTAAAAAAATGGTCTTTCTTTGATAAAGGGGTCATAAAAAAGCTAAAAACCTCTCTTTGAAATACTCTGTTTTCTTTGCTTAGATGTGTTTGAAAAGCATTTGTGCTACAGAAAAGAAAGCTTTTTATCATACTCTATCAGGAAAATAATACATATTTTATGCTTGAGAATACTTAAGTAAATGCATGTATAAAGGGCTTGATAAATGCTGAGTTATCTCGGTGTTTTGTCTTTAATGTCACTGGCATTCAAGATGACAGGATTTTTTTCCCAGGCATTTCCAAGACAATTTCTCTGCATATAATCTCAATTGCTTATAGAACGATCTACTCCTATTTCCTACAATCTGTAAATCTTGCTACTTTATAGCCCTGGTGAAAAAAATAAATATAGTGTGTGTGTGTGTGTTTGTGTGTGTATAGATATAGATATAGATCCCACCCAATCAGTTCAAACCCCCACTAGCAGTTAAAAAGGAAGAAACAGCTGCAATCACACATTGCTCCCAGAAGCACGAAGCACGAAGCTGAAGCCTGAAGATGACGAATGAGACTTCGTCGAAACGTCGCCAAGACATTTCCAATTTTACGCGGGAGAAAACCCAAATAACCAAAGACCTACATAGATATAGATATAGATATAGATATAGATATAGATATAGATATAGATATAGATATAGATATAGATATAGATATAGATATAGATATTTGCCTAGATTTAGATATGTGTATATAAGAGTCCAGGAAATGACACCCTAGTTAGAATACAGCCTGGAGAAAAAAAATGATATTTGAGGCTATGGAAATTACTGATGGATTCCTTTGGTGTGGTAGGTTGCCTTATGGTATTTCAGCCCCATCAGAAAGATTAGTCTAAGAGTGGTCTGGTGGCCACTCTTAGACTAAAGTGGAGCTCTCACCTCACAATCAGGAGGCTGTGAGTTCAATCCTAGATAAAGGCAGATATTTTTCTCTCTGGGCACAATGAGAGTATATCTGCTGAACAAAAATCCGCATTGGTGACAGGAAGGGCATCTGGCCATTAAACATTCTGCTAGCTCCATTCAGTTGCCCAGGCTTTATCCCGCAAGGGATTATGGTGTCGTTAAAAAGATGATGATGTTAAAGATTAGTCTAAGACTATTAAACAATAGAAGCAACTGTCTTAGAATATGGAGAGGTTCATCAGTGAAGATGACATTAGAAGAGGATTAGTGCAGGGGTCCCCAACCTTGGCAACTTTAAGCCTGGGGGACTTCAACTCCCAGAATACTCCAGCTGAGTACTACTCACTTCTAATCTTGCTAGCTGTATATCCTGAGTCATAGGTTGTATACATTAAAAGATCACTCTTCTCTACAGACCTCTCATATCTTGGACATAAACTATTTCACCTTCTCTCCTCAGGATGTCTCTATAGGGCATTTCATGCCAAAAAAACCAAACACAAAGTTTCTTCCCCCATGCCATCACTCTGCTAAACACCTAACTCCCACAGCACTGTCTTATGCCTAGAGATATTTACCATGTAGTAGTACCCATGTAGATTGTATTGCTATTATCTTTGCCATCTTCTCATCTTTCTCACCTCTCTTCATTCCTACTACCATCTCCCATTGGCATATTATGATTTATCACTTGCTTATTGTATCTTATGATTTATGATCTATAACTTAACGCTTTGTTGTTTGTATGTGCACTGAGAGCTTATGCACTAGAGACAAATTTCTTGTGTGTCCAGTCACACTTGGCCAATAAATTCTATTCTATCCTTCTTGTAGAACAGGGGTGACAAACTCAATTTCATTGCGGGCCGCATCAGGACTATGGTTGATCTCGGGGGCTGGCCCGGCATGGCTGATTGGGTGGGTGTGGGGAATTGGGGGTGTGTGGCCAGCTTGACACCATTCCCCAAACTGCTGGCATGTTTCCTTTTCGCACTGGGTAGACCGAGCCAAAACCATGCTGGCCTGATGCTTCCTCTTCGCATTGTATAGCTGGGCCCAAGCAATGTAGGATGGCCCCTTATGTTTTCCAGGATGGCCCCATGGGCTGGATGTGACCACATCGTGGGCCAGATGTGACCACATCATGGGCGGATCTGACCACATTGCAGGCCGGATCTGGCCTGTGGGCCTAGTAGTGTTTGACACCCCTCTTGTAGAACAACAGTGTTGGTATCTTCTTGGGAATTTCCCAGATACATATGGTCGGCCATTGTGACACCTCAGAATGAATGCTTCTGTTGTAACCCAGGCCCAAGTAGGTAGTATTAGACGCAATCAGTTCAAAAACAAACAGACTTTATTAGAACAGCTAAGAATTAACTCATTCTCAGCGTAGTCCAAACTAAATCAAATCAATTTCTTCATAACACAATTCTTCAGTCTTATCACCAACTTTGATTTAATTGGGCAAACTGCCAAAGGCTTTTGTTGGCAAAAGTTCAGAAGCAGAAGACACCAACAAGAAATGAATTCAGCAAGACAAGGAGCAACTCTATCAATGTTTTTTTTCCATTGCTGGTCTTTTAAGCCTTATGGAAGGGGCCAATCATCTCTTGACCCTACTCCTGAGTCATCCTCTTTGCTTTAGCTGCTCTTGCCTTCTGACAGCTGTTCTCATGCGTGCATTAGGAACAGGCTCCTCCTGTTTCTCTGCTTCACTACTGTCAGCCTCTGGAGGCTCCGGAGTCCGCATATCACTCCAAGATGGCCCTGGCCCCATCTCTGCCTCCAACACAGAGCCCTCATCTGGGCCTTCCCCAGCCTCCAGGACAGGCCCATGTTCTTCCTCAGCCTCATCACTGTCTGACTCCGCTGCCAGCTCCGCAGGCTGCTGGCAGACCACAACAGCTTCTTCTTATGCTATTATAAAATCAAATTAGGTGCAATGGGATGTGATTTAGTGAATAAGCCACTGCAACATAAGAAATATCATAAAATGGAGAATATTTAATTAAATAATATTTAGCTATGTCTTGAAGTGATATAATCCAGGGAAAAAAATCACCATTTCATTCTACTGATTGATATATAGCCTATAAATCTTATAATTTCAACTGAAGAAACTTCAAGCATGTGCTTAATTTGCTTAGGCAAATTAGGGCCAGTTAATTTCAACATAGCCCTAATTTTTAAATAAACAGAGGAAGATCTAAGCAGTTTTTAGAAAAATCTATCAATTTTCACTATTGCTAGGTTACAAAATAATTAAAATGTAAAAGAGAAAAAAGAAGGGTACTTAATTAAATTGTCTGATTCACGCGGAATCATAAAATTAAACCATCTTATTTATTTATTTATTTATTTTATTTGATTTTTATACCGCCCTTCTCCCGAAGGACTCAGGGCGGTGTACAGGCATAATAAAACCGACAATACAATATACAAGTTTAAAATACGATTTAAAAAACTTATTTAAATTAGCCCAGTAATTAAAATTTACCATACTAAAACCCTGTTTAAAATTAATAAATTAACATTAAAATCCCAATTTAAGCCAGCCCCGCACGGATAAAAAGATGAGTCTTGAGTTCGCGACGAAATGTCCGAAGGTCAGGTATTTGGCGTAAACCTGGGGGAAGCTCGTTCCAGAATGTGGGAGCCCCCACAGAGAAGGCCCTTTCCCTGGGGGCCGCCAGCCGACATTGTTTGGCGGACGGCACCCTGAGAAGTCCCTCTCTGTGGGAGCGAACGGGTCGGTGGGAGGCATGTGGTAACAGCAGGCGGTCCCGTAAGTACCCAGGTCCTAAGCCATGGAGCGCATTAAAGGTCATAACCAACACCTTAAAGTGCACCCGGAAGGCCACAGGCAGCCAGTGCAGTCTGCGCAGGAGCGGTGTTACATGGGAGCTACGCGTAGCTCCCTCTATAACCCGCGCAGCTGCATTCTGGACTAACTGAAGCCTCCGAGCGCACTTCAAGGGGAGCCCCATGTAGAGAGCATTACAGTAATCCAAGCGAGAGGTAACGAGCGCATGAGTGACTGTGCATAAGGCATCCCGATCAAGGAAGGGGCGCAACTGCCGAACCAGGCGAACCTGGTGGAAGGCCCTCCTGGAGACGGCCGTCAAATGGTCTTCAAACGACAGCCGATCATCCAGGAGGACACCCAAGTTGCGCACCCTATCCTTATCCTTATCTTAAATTTTGTTGGATGATATTTGCCAAAGATTCACCATTGGGAGCCATTGACTGAAATAACTATGTAACATTTTTCAATAAACTCCTGAATTTTTGGAAATATGAAAACTATCTAGAATGGAACTGGTAAAGAAGGAGGAGGAGGAGGAGGAGTAACAGGCAAGAAAAAAAATTTTTTTTTTCCTTAGGTAGTTTTGAACAAACACATTTTATGTCCAAGAAGACATTGATAAATACATAGGGCATTGTGTTGTAGCTCTGGCTCCCGAGCCTGTCCTCATGGAGGAGGATGACTCTGAGAGAGAGGGGGAGAAGCCGACAAGGCCTCCCTCTCCAGGTCCCTCCTTTCTGGCAACGTCTCAGGTGCCAGCTGAAGGCCAGGAAGAAGGTGTGTCAGAGCCCCCACAGACAAAGGGTGAGAAGGATTAATCCTGGATTGATCCCAGGCAGCGTCGGAAGAAGAAGCATGCGCAGCAAAGGAAGAGGTGTGGCAGGCCCAGAGAGTGCTGAGTCACTGAGCCACACCCCACAGGGGATAAAAGCGGGTGGAGTTGCTCTGTAGCCCCTTTGACGGACAAAAACTGCAAAGCATGAACTTCGGATCGGTTGTTTTTGAGTTAAGGCCTGGACTGTGTGAAGGAATGTGTACAAGGCTGTGTACTCTTGGCTGCCACGGCAACGGCCTATGGACAAGTGGACTCCTGTCTCCTGTCTCTGCCAGTGATAAGGAACTTGGCAGGCATTTGAACTGTAGCTGCCAAATCTTTTACCCACAAAGGAAATTCAGGTTGGTTGTAGAATAAATGACTGTTAGACGCTCGCTCCTGCATTCGTCTATGTGAGGTGGGGAGGGGGACAGAACACATTGCAATACTGATAGCTAAAATTCTCAGTAGCAATAAACAGTCCAAGGGTAAATAAATATCAATTATTTTATCATTCATGCATTATCTTCTGCTCTGTGTTTACAAGCTGGACAATGTATAATACCGAAAAGCCATACTGAGAATGATTAAAAGTAGTTATTGTACTTCAAAATGGCAACTACCGTATTTTCAGAGCATAAGACGCACCTTTCCCCCCCAAAAAAAGAGGGTGAAAATCTGGATGTGTCTTATACTCCAAATGTAGCTCCACCTAGCTTTTCAAACGGAGGTTTCAGAGACTGAAAAAAGCATCAGAAATGAAGCTTCAGAAAAGAAGCCCCCAAACAGAGCTTCAGAGCAGAAGTGGGTTTCAGCAGGTTCTGACCAGTTCTGTAGAACCAGTAGCGGAAATTTTAAGTAGTTCGGAGAACTCGTAGTAAAAATTCTGACTGGCCCTGCCCCCATCTATTCTCTGCCTTCCAAGTCCCAGCTGATGGGAGGAAATGTGGATTTTGCAGTAACCTTCCCCTGGATTGGGGATGGAATGAAGATTTTACAGTATCCTTCCCCTGGAGTGGGGTGGGAATGGAGATTTTACAGTATCCTTCCCCTGCCACACCCATCATGCCATGCCCACCAAGCCACACCCACAGAACCGGTAGTAAAAAAATTTGAAACCTACCACTGCTTCAGAGGCTTTTTTTCTGAAGCTCTGTTTCGGAGGCTTTCAGAGGCAGAGAAAAGTTTTTTCTGAAATGGAGTTTCAGAGGCAGAAAAAAAAGCCAATAAAAGCAAGGTACAGAGCTCACAACCAAGGAACCTGTTGCTAAAATTCACCTCTGGGAACAGCTGATTGGGGGTATTCTGGGAGGCCAATCCACCTGCAAATCAGCTTTTTTCTTCTTTTCCTCCCCAAAAACTAAGGTGCGTCTTATACTCCGAAAAATATGGTAGTTACAAAGTTGTGCCAAACAAGTGACCATTCCTGCCACTATCCTAGTTCTCTATGAGAACCATATAATCATCTTTAGGGAATAATCTTTGCATATAGAGCTGTTTTGCATTTCTATACATATCAATGGCAGAGGAATTCTCTAGCCATTTTTACTCTTTCAATTTCATACAATCATAGAATTTGATGGAGACCTTGAGGCCTTACAGTATAATCTCCTGCTCAATACAGAATATATGAAGATTTGGTTTTTCATCTCAATCTGGAAAAAAAATAACCTTTGCATAATAATCAAGTCCTTTCAAATCATTTCTTAAGAAGGAAGTCAAAACACATTGTAAAAACATAGAACTGGAAGAAGCAATTTTTCCTTACAGGCAACCCCATTCAGTGTATACATCTAAATTAAAAATATTCCAGAGAGAGGGCTGTTTAGCCTTTGGACACATCCAAAAAACTAATATTACCACTTTAAAAAAATTAGATAGCTTTAATTGGTATTTCTCAACCTTGGCAACTTTATGGCAGGTGGACTTCATGTTGCCTGGGAAATTTTTCACTGTCAAGTGTAATAAATTATTCTTACCTAAGAACATAGGTTTGCAGTTTCTAGAATTCAGATCAGCATCCCAGAGTTGTAGTCATACATATGTAGACTGTTGAGGGCTTTCACTTCAACTAATCTTGATGGTGTTGAATCACATCTGCCACTTATAGCTGTGATACTGTAGCTCTTAGTAATTGGAGCTTGACAACTTCTTCAAGGCTCTAAGATCCCCATTTAGGAGGTGTTATGGCCCGCCAGCGGATCTGGCAGCAGATTCAGGCAGTGAGGAGGTTGGGGAGGAACATGGGCCAGTCCTGGAGTCTGGGGAAGACTCTGATGAGTGCTCTGTGTCGGAGGCAGAGATGGGGCCAGGGCCGTCTGACAGGTATCAGCTGCCTTCGGAGGGAGACATCAGTGAGGCTGAAGAACAGCTGGAGCCTGTTCCCAGTGTGTGCATTTGCAGAGCTGCCAGGAAAAGGGAACAGCAAAGGAACAAGGGTCGACTCGGGAGTAAAGCCACAGGTGGATGGTGAATGGCCCCTCCCAGAGGGAATAAAGAGGAGTGAAAGGGTAGGGGAGTTTGTAGGAGACAATTAGTTCAGTTCATTAGACTGAAGATCTGTTCCTGACTTCTTGCCAAGTATTTTCTGCTACATTGGTGTTTGGAAGATATCGGCCTGGCAGCTCTTCAAGCCTGATAAAGGTCTGCAGTTGTGAAATCTCTTCAAAGACTGTTGGCCGGGACTTTGCTAGAGAGGAATTCCCTTTAAACTAAATAAAAGGGGTTTTATTGGGATGAGGAGTCGGCTTCGTGCTTTTGGGAAGCCTAGGTCAGAACAGGACATGAATCTCTTCCAGTAGTTGTTGCCCAGTGTTACTAAAAGCATTTCCTGGAGAAGGTCTATCATCCTTCCAGTGCTAAACACAATAGAATAGAATAGAATTTTTATTGACCAAGTGTGATTGGACACACAAGGAATTTGACTTGGTGCATATGCTCTCAGTGTACATAAAAGAAAAGATACGTTCATCAAGGTACAACATTTACAACACAATTGATGGTCAATATATCAATATAAATCATAAGGATTGCCAGCAACAAGTTATAGTCATACAGTCATAAATGGTAAGAGATTGGTGATGGGAACTATGAGAAGATTAATAGTAGTGCAGATTCAGTAAATAGTTTGACAGTGTTGATGGAATTATTTGTTTAGCAGAGTGATGGCCTTTGGGAAAAAACTGTTCTTGTGTCTAGTTGTTCTGGTGTGCAGTGCTCTATAGCGTCGTTTTGAGGGTAGTAGTTGAAACAGTTTATGTCCAGGATGCGAGGGGTCTGTAAATATTTTCACGGCCCTCTTCTTGATTCGTGCAGTATACAGGTCCTCAATAGAAGGCAGGTTGGTAGCAATTATTTTTTCTGCAGTTCTAATTATCCTCTGAAGTCTGTGTTTTTCTTGTTGGGTTGCAGAACCGAACCAGACAGTTATAGAGGTGCAAATGACAGACTCAATAATTCCTCTGTAGAATTGGATCAGCAGCTCCTTGGGCAGTTTGAGCTTACTGAGTTGGCGCAGAAAGAACATTCTTTGTTGTCCTTTTTTAATGATGTTTTTGATGTTAGCTGTCCATTTTAGATCTTGCGATATGATAGAACCTAGAAATTTGAAGGTTTCTACTGTTGATACTGTGTTGTCTAGTATTGTGAGAGGTGGAAGTATGGAAGGGTTTCTCCTAAAGTCTACCACCATTTCTACGGTTTTGAGTGTGTTCAGTTCCAGATTGTTTTGGTTGCACCACAAGGCTAGTCGTTCGACCTCTCGTCTATATGCGGATTCGTCATTGTCTCGAATGAGACCAATCACTGTTGTGTCATCTGCGAACTTCAGTAGCTTAACAGATGGATCATTGGAGATGCAGTCATTGATATACAGAGAGAAGAGAAGTGGGGAGAGCACACAGCCTTGGGGGGCCCCTGTGCTAATTGTACAGGTATTTGATGTGATCTTGCTTAGGTTCACCTGCTGCTTCCTGTTTGTTAGGAAAACAAACACAAAATAAGAGTTGAAAGGGACCTAAGAGGTCTTCTAGTCCAACTCCTAAAGTATTTGTGACCTTCCCAGCTGGCTTCAGAAAAGTAAAGTCAATGGGAGAAACCAGATTCACTTAATGATACAATTCACTTAAGAGCTGCAGTGGTTCACTTAATAAGCATGGGAAAAGAGGTCGTAAAATCAGGTGGGATTCATTACACACAATGAAACCATTTTGTGTAACGACAGTAATGTAAAGTAATCACAACAATACATGAGACAATAATAGATACAAACGCAAGGTAAACTGCTTCAAACTTGATTGCAGAAAATATGACTTCAGCAGCAGAGTGTTCAATGCCTGGAATGTACTACCTGACTCCGTAGTTTCTTCCCCAAACCTCCAAAACTTTAAGCTTAAACTGTCTACTGTTGGCCTCACCCCGTTCCTAAGAGGTCTGTAAAGGGTGTGCATAAGTGTACCCGCATGCCTACCCTCCCTGTCCTAATATTCCTTTTTTACTTACTCTTTTCATGTATCCAAATTATGTTTATACTTTTACCTGTTATATATGATTGACAAATAAATAAATAAAATAAAATAAATAAATAAATAATGAATACTACTATGAGAAACAGACGCCTAGAGATTATTCTGAGTTTTGCCGCAAGGGATGTTTTATGCCTTTTAAATCAAGTTTCTGAGCATGGTTTCCATTCTTATCTAGAAGCTGATCAGCCCTTCATTTGCTCACAGGGATCTTGTCAGAGCAAATGAACTGAAAAGATCTTAAAACTGCTTGGCCTAGATTTTAAGGTTGGTGTCTTGCCATAAATATGCCAGATTTTTTGGTCTCCTGGGAAGATCTGTTCATCATTGCTTCTAGGCAGCATGAGACTGACCCATAGCCTTTTCTGACAATTTTTTAATGAGTTGCATGTTGCTTTTTGATGTGAGATCAGGGGTGGGCTGCTGTGGGTTCGCAGGGGTTCGGGAGAATCTCTAGCTAAGATTCTGTGCAGTTTGGAGAACCCCCAAATCCGACTCTTGGCTGGCCCCTCCCACCTCACCCCTCCCCTCCCAGGAGTTCCGACGTGGCCCGTTTTGGATGCAGGTAAGTGCAGGTAAATGCAGGGCACGCATGGAGGCTTGGGGAGGGCAAAAATACCAGACGTTTGGGCCCATTTCCAGCCTCCAGAGGACCTCTGGAAATTGGGGAGGCCATTTGTGCCCACCCAGAGGCTCAAGAAAAGCCTCCAGAAACCCAGGAAGGGAAAAATGCCCCCCACCCCATGGTGCAGGACGCCAACTAGACCACGCCCACCATGGCCACGCCCATCCAGCAACTGGGCAGAGAATCCCTTGCTAAAATTTTTGAAGCCCACCCCTGTGTGAGTTGCCTTTTGCAGTACGCAAAAGAGCCGCGTTTCCCCTTGGATACAGTTTGAAGCCACATTCTCTGTGCAAACACGAAGTTTTAATCATATCAAGAATTCACCCGTGTCCACAAATCCCAGTCTCTCTCTCTGTGTGTGTCTTTTAGAAATATTTCACTCCATGTAGCTCTTTATATCTCAGCAGGAGATTCCATGATCCCCGCTGCAGTTGCAGGACTATATGTTTGATCAGCATGATGTCATTGTAAAGGCAGTGTATGGAATACAAAGCTGTATGATAGCTTGGGTTTAAAGAGTCAGATTCTCCACAGGGGAGTAGCAAATTCTCCTTGCTTGTGAGGTTCTATCAACAGGTTGAGAGCCTTGATGAATTCATATTTGGGAGAAAGCTAGCAATGGCAAAAGAAAATTATATATCCGACATATTTGAGCTGAGATTGATTGACTTATATTTTGAGCCCTACCCCACAAATGTTCAAACATTTTTCAAAAATATTTTACGGCTTGATTTGACTCTCTTAAGCTCTCCCAGTTGACCTTTATAGGCATTGAATCAAAACCTGGTAGCATTAAAATCAATGAGATCAGATTTTCTCTGCTACTACTGTTTGCTGGAACTAATTGGTAGCTCCGAATAGGAATAACTCACAATTTGATATCTCTAAGAACTACTAAATGAGTCTTACCTGACTTTGGTGGGACTCGTCCAGAGCAAATGATTAAAGTATTACAGCCCAAATAACAAAATTATTATTATATAATTGCATTCCTTGCATGAATATTTCTTGATTTCATTGGATAGGTGAATTAGCATAGGGATCAATTAAAATAAAGCATCACAGATATAGAAATATTCCTGCCCGCCTTTTTGATTTAAACTAAGACTGAGCAGAAGATTCAAAATATTTGCCACTGTTGAACATATCTTTGGCTGGTAATTATTCTTATGATCAGCTCAAACCATTTCTCTGTGTTTTGAACCAAGAATATCATTGTGATTCAGTTAACTAATAACTCTGTTAAAACCTTTCTCTTCAGTTCCTCTTAATATGATGGACTGTATTAATTTGAAATTCCCATCAGCACGCTTAGTTCTGGGACCTTCAAAACTGAGGGCACCAGATTGTTCCAGTTCTGAATTAATTCATGTAATTTATGACATAAATTACTCCCAGATGTTATCTAGGTATTGTACTGTTACACTGATGTTCCTTTGTTTAAGGAACATCATTGTTATTTAATCCTGCTATTTTACTTATTTACTATTTACTACTACCCTCAAAACGACGCTATAGAGCACTGCACAACAGAACAACTAGACACAAGAACAGTTTTTTCCCAAAGGCCATCACTCTGCTAAACAAATAATTCCATCAACACTGTCAAACTATTTACTGAATCTGCACTACTATTAATCTTCTCATAGTTCCCATCACCAATCTCTTTCCATTTATGACTATGACTATAACTTGTTGCTGGCAATCCTTATGATTTATATTGATATATTGACCATCAATTGTGTTGTAAATGTTGTACCTTGATGAACGTATCTTTTCTTTTATATACACTGAGAGCATATGCACCAAGTCAAATTCCTTGTGTGTCTAATCCCACTTGGCCAATAAAAAATTCTATTCTATTCTATTCTAACTAGCTACAGATGCCTCTACATTCACTGAAGTGATAATGCCAGTGTCTGGGATCTGATGTGAGCAGGAAATGAAAAAGCTGATAAGTTGTTGGTTTTGAAACATGTTATTTAGTAAATGAAGGCCTTAATTAGCAACTGTTAGCTATTGACAAAAAGTGTTTTCTAGTTTGAAAATCAAAGGTGGTAAATATCCAGCATAGTATTAATTGTGGTTGGGGGTTGGGTTTGTAAAAAAATATTTTCTAGCTGTCCCTAATGTGTAAATTTAGGTTCTCTTTCTCAGTTAGTATTTGATTAAATGAGAAAGTTATTATTATTATCTCTTTTATTCATTAAACATGAAACTCAGTCAACTGAACATTCAAAAATGCATCACAAATACCATTGACTGGTGCTAATGGTTGATATGGATTGCTGCCAGCATCTTAGGTATCAACCAAGTACCTTCTTAAGATGTACAATGTTCCAAGTAGTGCAGTTTTTTGCAGTTCCGCTGGTGTTTTTGCAGGAAGCTGAATTTTTGATGTATCTTATAAAATTCTTGGACATGGAACCAAGTACCCCAATGACAATGGGTATCACTGTTACATGTTACATGTTTCATCCATAGCCATGTAGTTTTGATGGCCAGGTCACAATATTTTATGATTTTTTTCCAGTTCTTTTTCTTCGACTCTGGCATCTCCTGGTACCGCAATGTCAATAAATTGTATATTTTGGATTTCGACAACTGTGATATCTGGTGTGTTGTGTTCCAAGTGACGATCCCTCTGTATTCGAAAGTCCCACAAAATCTTCACCTTCTCATTTTCTATAACTTTTTCCATTTTCTGTTCCCATGACTGTAGGCAGTCTGTTAGCCCAGCCAATGTCACACAAACTTTTGCTTCGATTAAACTTAGCTGGACAAACCCAGATGTTTCTCAGCAAAATTATGGAAGTTTGTGCTGTGACCTATTTATTCTGCTTCTTTCTCCAAGCGTATGTATTTGAAAAGAAAAGAGGTTCTTGGGGAGCGGGGAGTGAACACTTTGATTTCTTTCCCATCAACTTTTCTTAAAAGCTTGGTTCAAACTGTCACAATCTTCCCCACTTTGTGTTCCAATTTGAAGAGTACCAATTAAGGCCTTTCAATGACATGTCCCAGTAGGGGAAAGAGCATTAAGAAGCACATCAGAAAACAAGGCTCTAAGGAACGGCAGTTTTTAAGACTCCACACCTCCATTCCCCTGGGCGGGGGGGGGGATGTCTTTGTGGAGACGGTTCTGATTCTTTTTCTTACCTGCTCCTTATTGAGTAAAAGTGAGGGGGACTTGCTGACCACAAAATACAGGCCAATTAAGATCTGCAGGGTTCATGACGATAGACTCACAGGGATTGCTTTATTCTTGTTTTACTGCAATAATTTCCTGTAGCCCCCTGCTTTTTTCCTCTTTTATCCGGTAGAAGGCTTATGAATTACCGCTCCATCTATGCTGAATGTCTGGATTGCTTGCTGGCCAAATCCATCCACCCCCTTGGCTGGTACAGCCAGCCAGGGTCAGCAGGCAATCTGGTTGCGAAGGAGGAGCAGGAGGACGAGGAAGAAGAGGAGGAGGAGGAGGAGGAGGAGGAAGAAGAAGAAGAAGAAGAAGAAGAAGAAGAAGAAGAAGAAGAAGAAAAGAGGAGGAGGAGGAGGAAGAAGAAGAAGAAGAAGAAAAGAGGAGGAGGAGGAGGAGGAGGAGGAAGAGGAGGAGGAGGAGGAGGAAGAGGAGGAGGAATCATCATCATCATCATCATCATCATCATCATCATCAGATACTTGGTTGATACCTAGGATGCTGGCAGCAACCCGTATCAACCATTAGCATCAGTCAATGGTATTTGTGATGCCTTTTTGAATGTACAGTTGACTGAGTTTCATGTTTTATGAATAAAGTAAATCATCATCTTCATCATCATCTTCATCATCTTCATCATCATCATCATCATCATCATCATCATCATCTGCCTGGAAAAATCCTTCTTTGCTCAACAAGAAAACATGAAGCAAAGAGAATTGTTCCCACTTAGCACTGGTGTCACCACCACATTGTTGCTACTACAGACATTACTACTACAACCATTGTAGATTTGTGTCTGCTTGTATCCCACTATTTGGCCAATAGCTGGCATGAGTGGGTAGGTGTTGCTTCTTGCCTCTACTTGTGACATGATGGGAGGTGAACCCAGAGAATGATTATAGTCAACTTTTTTTCTTAGTATTTAATTTTAAAGAATTTTTTAAAAAAATATTCAGAACAATAACTAACTGTTCTAAATGCAATGCAATGCAATATAATACAATACAATTCTTTATTGGCCAAGTATGATTGGACACACAAGGAATTTGTCTTTGGTGCATTTGTCCTCAGTGTACATAAAAAGAAAAGCTACATTCGTTAAGAATCATAAGGTACAACACTTAATGATAGTCATAGGATACAAATAAGCAATCAAATTATACTAGGAAACAATCAGTATAAATTGTAAGGATACAGCAACAAGTTACAATCATAAGTGGGAGGAGATGGGTGATAGGACCAATGAGAAGATTAATAGTAATAGTAATGCAGACTTTGTGAATAGTTTGACAGTGTTGAGGGAATTATTTGTTTAGCAGAGTGATGGGGTTCAGGAAAAAAACTGTTCTTGTGTCTAGTTGTTCTGATGTGCGGTGCTCTATAGCATCATTTTGAGGGTAGGAGTTGAAACAACTTATGTCCAGGATGTGAGGGGGTCTGCAAATATTTTCATGATTTTCATTTTCATGAAATGAAGACTTTTCTTATCCTGAACATTCTTCATTTTAAGACTTAAGATTTTTAAGACTTCCCACCCCAAAATGATTTTTTTAAACTTATCTCCACAGTACCTGATTTTTTAAAAAAAAAATGTACTATGGCTGCCGTGCAAAACAGCATTTTATTTTCCCTTTATCTAGAACAACATTTTATTTTCAAACATCATTTAAGTGCATCAGGCAAAGTTTCATTTATGTAGAACGTATCTTGTTTCTATGACTGGCTTCAGAGTTCAATTTATATTGGTTAAATTTATCTTTGTTTCTTACTTAGAAATAATAGCTGCTTGCAGGCTACATGTCAGATCTTGCCTAACCAGTTCTTGTTTGTTATTTTTCAACATCTTATTTTGATGAAATAAAAATCCAAGAAAAAATATATTGGAAAATCATATTCAGAACCTCACATTTGCAATGGAGAGGGGATTTATAAAACCATCTGGAAAAGGATACCCATCTGATTTTTTAAAACATGTTTCTGCAACATCTCAACATCCCAAGGTATAAAGAGGCTTATAACGGCAGTCAAGCATGGGACATCGGAATAATTTAACGTTCTCTTGAGTGCTGATGGGCTGTTTGCCCAATTCTCACACCCTAATGCAAAACAATTTTTGTCATCGTTTTTTTAACTGCAATCTGCAGCTTAATTTGCCTTTTGCTACAACTAGTACCTTGATATTTGATCAAGCAAAATGTTTTCAAGAAGTAGGAAAGAGATACCCACAAAGTTTCCAGAAAACCAGTCCCTTTATCCACTGTGTTGAAAAGGAGTGTATGGAAGCCATCCAAAGAAATGATCAAGAGATTCTGGTGATTAATGTCTCATAAAAGATGGCTCCTACAGGGAGCGAGCATTTTAGTAGGAGACTGAGGTTATATAAAGTTTTGAAACTTTGGGAAGGAGTTGTTGAAGTTGGCGAATGAAGAGGAACCAATTACTGGAATGGTTTGTGATATTGCTCGGTCCATTTTTGGGGATGTGTGTCAGAGTATGAATATTCATAGACTGGAATAGTTCAGCCAATGAGGACTGTTGGGATAGACATGGCAACAGGTCAGCCATTGGGGACTGGCTGAAATAGGACGTGGTAACAAGGTCAGCCAATGTACAAGCATAGCAACTAAGTCAGCCAATGAGGGCTCTTTGGGAGCTGAAACAGTTTGGAGGCTGGGCGTGGCTTAGGTTAACTGATACGTATAAATATAAGTTGTGTGCTCCTATTGTTGTCCTTACTTCTGTTAACTGTGCTTCTGTGATTGTGCTTCTGATTCTGAGAACTGCTTTTGGTAGAATAGAATAGAATAGAATAGAATAGAATAGAATAGAATAGAATAGAATAGAATAGAATTCTTTATTGACCAAGTGAGATTGGACACACAAGGAATTTATCTTGGTGTATATGCTCTCGGAGTAAATAAAAGAAAAGATACATTAGTCAAGAATCATAAGGTACAACACTTAATGATAGTCATAGGGAAACAGTCAATATAAATCTTAAGGATACCAGCAACAAGGTTACAGTCATACAGTCATAAGTGGGAGGATATGGGTGATAGGAACGATGAGAAAATTAATAGTAATACAGACTTAGTAACTAATTTGACAGTGTTGAGGGAATTATTTGTTTAGCAGAGTGATGGCGTTCGGGAAAAAACTGTTCTTGTGTCTAGTTGTTCTGGTATGCAGTGCTCTATAGCATCATTTTGAGGGTAGGAGTTGAAATAATTTATGTCCAAGATGCCAGGGGTCTGTAAATATTTTTGTAATATTTGTAAGTATTGTATCAGAGGTGGGTGGGTTTCATCAGGTTCTGACCAGTTCTGGAGAACCGGTAGCAGAAATTTTGAGTAGTTTGGAGAATTGATAAATACCACCTCTGACTGGCTCCTCCCCCATCTATTCTCTGCCTCCTGAGTCCCAGCTGATCAGGAGGAAATGGCGATTGCAGTAACCTTCCCCTGGAGTGGGGAGGGAATGGAGATTTTACAGGATCCTTCCCCTGCCATACCCACAAGCCATGCCACGCCCACCAAGACACACCCACAGAACTGGTAATAAAATTTGTTGAAACCCACCACGGTATTGTATGTGTTACTATGTATATAAAGAAGTTTCTTAGTTAATGAATCCTGCTGAATCAGTTATCTATGTGTGCTTTCTGGAAGTGATTTCTGCAGCAAACTCTGATAATGTGGACTCTGATGTCAAATCAAAGGACATTGCAGAGAATGCTACCTTTGGGTAGTTCCAAAGGTGCTTTTCCAAAAGGCAACTGGGCTTTCTTGGTTTTTTTATTTGAAGCCATTTTGCTTCTCATCCAAGAAACACCTTCAGGATTTATATTCTTTGTAGTCATCTGGTTGTTAGCACTCTGGGGATCAGTTGTTAGATCCTTGAGTGTTGTTGAGGACACTTGAGGGGTTTATCTGTATCCTTAAGGTAACCTGAATCAGACCGCAAGCCGGTGTGGAACTTTCTTGAGACTGCTGAAAGGATTGTATTGTTAACATGAGATAGGTGGTATCATATCCATAGACATCCACCTTTCAGTAGAATGCAGATATTGCCCAGTTGACTGGCTTACTGTGGTCCAGTGGTGGCGCAGTGGTTAGAATGCAGTACTGCAGGCTACTTCTGCTGACTGCCAGCTGACTGCAGTTCGGCAGTTCAATTCTCACAGGCTCAAGGTCTACTCGGCCTTCCATCCTTCCGAGGTAGATAAAATGAGGACCCAGATTGTTGGGGGCAATATGCTGACTCTGTAAACCACTTAGAGAGGCTCTGTAAAGCACTGTGAAGCAGAATATAAGTCTAAGTGCTATTGCTATCCTACACATTTATGCTCCAGGGATGCACTTTCCTCAACCAGAAGGCCTTCCAGACAGTTATTTGTATCCTGGTCATCTCACAATTGGACTACTTCAAATCTACATGGGTCTGCCCTTGAAGACCATCTAGATCAAAATGCAGTGGCAAATGTGATGGAATGTAGCATGGATTCTTGGGTGGGAGGAAGTGCATTCTAGGGGAGCAAGAGATGACTCAGTTCAGAAAGTGTGAGAAAAAGATGGGAAAGATGACTCCCCCCCATAATCATTCCCAAAGTATATGCTTTAAAGGATTGTTAGCATGCCTTAGTTTGGCAAGATTCTGTCTATGAGCGAGGAACAATAAAGAAATCTGCTTAGAAGAGTCCTAACGTGTCTTTCTTGGTTTTTGGAGCCAGATATACAAGCAATGTATAGGGACATGGTGGCTCAGTGGCTAAGATGCTGAGCTTCTTGATCGAAAAGTCGGCAGTTCAGCGGTTCGAATCCCTAGTGCCACGTAACGGGGTGAGCTCCCGTTACTTGTCCCAGCTTCTGCCAACCTAGCAGTTCGAAAGCAGGTAAAAAATGCAAGTAGAAAAAATAGGGACCACCTTTGGTGGGAAGGTAACAGTGTTCCATGCGCCTTTGACATTTAGTCATGCCGGCCACATGACCATGGAGACGTCTTCGGACAGCACTGGCTCTTTGGTTTTAAAACGGAGATGAGCACTGCCTCCTAGAGTTGGGAATGACTAGCACATATGTGCAAGGGGAACTTTTACCTTTACCATTATTCAAGCAGAAACGGGCGCTTGTCATTGTGCCCATGTGTTGCCACTATTGCATGAACTGCATTGATTGCTGCTTGATATCCAAGTGTAATCTAAGATGCTGATAGTTGTATTTAAAGTCTTTCATGGCATATAACCTGGTTGCCTGAGGTTTCTCCTATTAAACGTTATTGTGGAATGTAGGAATTGGCCCCCACTCTCTGGAACAGCATCTGCCCTAGAGATGCAGAAGGTGGATTTCCCTCCTGGGCTTCCAAAATGGCCTCAAAACCAGGCCTGAAGTTAATCTCTTGTGAAGGGAGATGTTGCGCTATTGTTTAATGGCTGTTTTTAGTCTGGCCTGTCTTGTTGCGTTTCATTTACGCTTTTAATTGTTTTAATCTAGTATTGTATTTTGTAAGCCATTCAGAATCCGGTAGAATGGGTGGCTACCTCAATTAAATTAAATTAATTAATTAATTAACATCAATAATTTCTATACCGCCCTGAGTCCTTCGGGAGAAGGGCGGTATAGAAATTTAAATAATAAATAATAATTTCCTTTAAAATCGTTGCACTTTCTCTGCCCTTTTAAACATTCATTAAACAGTCACCATTCTCTTTCATTTTTGGAGTCTCCAACCAGCTCGATTATATTCTTCAATGCATTTTAGGTTTCAATAAATAAAATTCTATAAATTTTATTTATTGAAACATTTCACAATTTTCTCTAAAATTAAAAAAAACACTCTTTCACTATCATTATTTACTGTTCTACGTGGTGTGGTGTGAATCATTTCTGAATTTCTACTTTCATATACACTCAGAGCAACCTAGACTGCATCTTTTCATACTTCCTGGCCTTTCATTCATAATTAAATCTATACTTTATTTTATTTATTTATTTATTTATTTATTTATTTATTTATTTATTTATTTATTTATTTATTTATTTTGTCACAACAGTGTATATAAGCATGAGCATGCAATAACTATATTAATTGGATATAATGAAAGAAAACAATAGGACAGGAACGGTAGGCACGTTTGTGCTCTTATGCACGCCCCTTACGGACCTCTTAAGAATGGGGTGAGGTAAATAGTAGACAGTTTTTGGTTAAAGCTTTGGGGATTTTGAGAAGAGACCACAGAGTCAGGTAGTGTGTTCCAAGCATTAATAACTCTGTTACAGAAGTCATATTTTCTGGAATCAAAATTGAAGCGGTTAACATTAAGTTTAAATCTATTGTTTGCTCTTGTATTGTTGTGATTGAAGCTGAAGTAGTCTTTAACAAGAAGGACATTGCAATAGATGATTCTATGAGTTAAACACAGGTCCTGTCGAAGGCAGCGGAGTTCTAAGTTTTCTAAACCCAAGATTTCAAGTCTGGTGGCATAAGGTATTTTGTTCTATTCAGAGGAGTGCAGAACTCTTCTTGTAAAATATTTCTGGACACGTTCAATTGTATTGATGTCTGAAATGTGGTATGGGTTCCAGACAGGCGAGCTGTATTCAAGAATTGGTCTAGCAAATGTTTTATAAGCTCTGGTAAGTAGTGTAGTGTTTCTGGACAAGAAGCTACATAAGATTAGGTTTACAACTCTTAAAGCCTTTTTTGCGATGTAGTTGCAGTGGGCTTTGGCAGTTAGATCATTGGATATGAAAACTCCAAGGTCTTTGACAGGGTGGGGGTTAGGGTTCCAAGCAAGTATTTACTTTCCTTTCATTTAGATCCTTTTATTTGTATCACACCAGCTCTGAGACATGTGGAGTATGTTGATATTCTGAGGGTTTGGGTGAGCTAAAAAAAAAAAAAGAATTGTTTCATACTGCAGTGTGCACAATATTAAAGAAAAAAATGCCCCTATTTCTGATCCTGACATATTGAGATGCCTGAGATAACAGGAAGTTGAATCATGAAGACTAGAGTAACTTTTTTTTATTAGAATTAAACTAGCAGATTAATATTAACACTAAAATCAGATGTCTAAGTAGTATACCTGCGTTTAGCAAACAGAATTGATAATGATTCGGTTCTTCTGCTAAATCAACAAAACAGTTCTCTTGCAAAAATACATCAACCTGGCCTCTAAGAAATTGAAATGCATTTGCAAACGTTTCATTCAGAGGTGAGTTTCAGCAGGTTCTGACCAGTTCTGGAGAACCGGTAGCAGAAATTTTGAGTTGTTCGGAGAACCAGTAGTAAAAATTCTGACTAGCCCCGCCCCCATCTATTCTCTGCTTCCCAATTCCCAGCTGATCGAGAGGAAATGGGGATTTTTGCAGTAACCTTCCCCTGGATTGGGGAGGAAATGGAGATTTTACAGTATCCTTCCCCGCCACACCTACCAAGCCATGCGCACAAAGCCACGCCACACCCACCAAGCCACACCCACAGAACCGGTAGTAAAAATTTTAAAAACCCACCACTGATTTAATTTCATCTTTCACTTTACTTCTGAGAGCACGTGTTGTTCCTTCTGCCCATTTTAGCTCATGCAGATTTGTGGAATTAGTGTTGTTCCCACATTGAATTGTATCCCTAAGGGAAGATTACGAAAACTGCATATGCCTGGGAATATTTTGATCAGGAATTCCACTTACCCGTACTTGAATCCCACCACTCACACCCTCAGATACCAATATGAGCTAGAAGGGACATGGAGGCACCTACAGGTAATGGAACTCAATCTACCAAGAACTCTATCCATTTTCTACCATTTCTACAAGGTCAGAGAATGTGATGATTAGAAGATGACATTACCCAAGTCATCCCACTAGAATTTGTCCAAATGGCAATACTATTTTTTTTTCTTGTAAAGAATCACACAAATTTGTCAGAGTGCCCATATAACCATTCAAGATGACTCTGAGCAGATTGATTAAAGAGATCTTTGATTCTCCATTGATTGCCTGGTGATTTCTATTAAATTTCCAGATTGGGACCTGATGAGAAAAGGATAACAAGAAATGGGCTGCTACCACTAGATGAGAATCTGTAGGTGTAAGAAGCATGGAGCCCCGATGGCGCAGTGGTTAGAATGAAGTATTGCAGGCAAACTCTGTCCACCATCTGGAGTTCAATTCTGATGGGCTCCAGGTTGACTCAGCCTTCCATCCTTTCAGAGTTGGTAAAATGAGGACCCAGATTGTTGAAGGCAATATGCTGACATTGTAAACTGCCCAGAGAGGGCTGTAAAGTCTAAGTGTTATGGAGACACCAGCTAGCTTTTGTGGCTCTTCTTGACCCAGCGTAACCTTGAATGTTAGCACGTACATATAATCGACAGTATTTGCTGTGTTTCACATAACCATTGCTAGAGACGTCTCTTCACATCTTCACTATGCTGGGTTTTCAAACAGTATAGTAATACTAGGGATATGTGACTCCCGTATTTTTTTGCTGCAATGTTTAAAGCATCATTCCATCTCTTTACTCTACTGTATTCAGCTATGTGACCATTCTGTATTATAGATTCTGTTGTCTGTGTAAATCTGACACATTTTTGGTTTTCCATTTTGAGTACCTACATCTATATCTGCTCTAAAGTAAAGCTGAATGACATATGAGTCTCTCTCTTTTTCCACGCTTCAAAAGCATCTATCACTTATACTTTCTCAGATGATGTTCTTTAAAACATGGTAGGAGATGCCTTAATGTAAGAATATGTTTTGGAAGATGACGTGCTGTAAACAAGAAATAAATTGTTTGTACACTTACTCCACTAAAGTCTGTCAAGTTTCATTTATGCAAATATAAGGTGGTGAACCACTTATAAATCCAGAAAAGAAAATACAATACACTGAATTGTTGCTGATGTTGATGTATTCTACTCTATCAGTCAGAACTGACAGAGCTAGGTCATTATTTTTCTCCATAGATACATCTCTGTACTGATTGACACTTAAACCTTACTCAAAAGTTATTTACAGAATAATATGAAAGGAAACAAAATCAACAGGTTACAAAATGTGTGTCTAATGAAAATATTCTCAAATCAGAATCAGTACCTGGAATTTTAATTTGGAGAAATCCAGCTGCTTAGATAAGTGACTCTATTTTTAGAATTTACTGGAAGTTTCTTCTTTAGACTGGGTAGGTTATGCTCTTTTTATTCATAGCTATGTTCTAAGAATTGATTTCAGTTCAAAATAACCAAATAATTCATTCTTTTCAGGCTCTTTGGTATTTCCAGTCTGAGAGTGTCTACGTTTCAGGGGTGAAATGCTCCCGGTTGGGACCGGATCAACCAATCCGGTAGCGATGGTGGCGGATGGTTTGGGGAACCAGTAGCAAAAATCCCTACCCCGCCCCCATGCCCAGCTGAGCCGCGCGATCATCAGAGGTTTTTTTTTTTAACTTTTAAAAGCATTTTTTCTTCGGCTGAAGAGGTTGTAGAAAAAATGCTTTTAAAAATTAAAAAAAAATTGGCCACGCCCACCCAGTCTTATTACCCACCACCACCAAGTCACACCCACAGAACTGGTAGTAACAAATTTTCTAGTTCACCCCTGCTACGTTTGCATTTCTTTACAAACAGTTTGGGGATGCAGTGGCTCAGTGGGTAAGACGCTGAGCTTGCTGATCGAAAGGTTGGCAGTTCAGCGGTTCGAATCCCCAGTGCCCTGTAATGGGGTGAGCTCTTGTTAGTTGTCCCAGCTTCTGCCAACCTAGCAGTTCGAAAGCACGTAAAAAAAAATGCAAGTAGAAAAACAGGGACCACCTTTGGTGGGAAGGTTACAGTGTTCCGTGCACCTTTGGTGTTGAGTCATGCCGGCCACATGACCATGGAGACGTCTTTTTACAGTGCTAGCTCTTCGGCTTTGAAATGGAGATGTGCACCACTGCCCCCTAGAGTTGGGAACGACTAGCACATATGTGCGAGGGGAACCTTTACCTTACAAACAGTTTAACACATTTTCATAGTAGCATATCTGTTGATGAAAAACTTAGTCTCATTGTTGTGTCTGCGCCCCCCGAGCCAAACCTCCTGCCAGAAAGTGACTTGAAAAGTGAGGGGGAAGGGCCGTCAGGACTTACCTTGGGATCACGGCTTCCCTGGCTCAGCTCCAGGAGCCAGAGGCAGGCCAGGTGGAAGAGATAATGAGGCCTCCGTCCCCTGACTCTTCCCCCCCCAGGCCACACCTCCAGACCCAGCTGATGGCAATCAGGCCTGGCTGTACCCTAGGTTTCGTAGGCAGGAGAGGCGGGAACAACAGAAACTGGGGTGGGGCAGGCCTAGGAAGTGCTGAGCCATGAAGCCACACCCCACAGGATATAAAGGCAGCAAGAACTGCTGTGCCTCTTTGTAGCAGGCAAATTAACTGCTTAACTAAGAGCTGAAGTACTGTTTGTTCCTGGGTGACTCATCGGTGTCGAGAGAGATAACAGAGACACTTGGCAGATGCTCACTAATGTGCTGCCAGAGCTGATTGTGCCGGCTAATTAAGCCATCTCTCGGACAGAGGCGAGGGGGGACAGAACACTCATTCTTGTTAACATATATAGTGCTTTCTGTACAGACAGGAGCTGATTAAGGCATGAGTGACTATGAGAAGGGAGTCCAAGACCACCAAGAACCCAGAAGGGCTATGTCAAGTGCAGGAAAATCAGGAAGTCTAGGAAGTTCAAATGGCTGTAAGGATTTATTGCAAGGTTAAACTCTTTACAAGAATCTCAACTACTAATGGTCAGAACAAATTGGCAATAGATAAGAATCCATGGAATTCAAGCTGGGCTGGACTTAGATCAGAGGGCACCAGGAACCCCACAATCCAACCCTGAGCTACAAATATTCCTTTCCATCAGAACTTAAGCCATCAGAATTTGGATTCAGGAAGACAAAGAGAAGTCTTCGCCTACGTCAAGGTGCGCAAGACGTATCCATACCACTTTGTTGAGGGGATCAGAGTAGCTTTTTTTTGCTTGAATTAAATGCATCACCCTGTCTCTAGGTCCCAATATACTTCACTGAAGCAAATCTCCATTGCTTTACTAGGGTTTAGTACTTTAATTTGAACATAAATGATCCAAATCTGGTCACCACACTATAAAAAAAAAATGTTGAGGCTCTAGTCTAGAAAGAATTCAGAGAATTCAGAGAAGAGCAACCATGATGATTAGGGGACTGAAGGCTAAAACATATGAAGAATGGTTGTAGGAACTGGGCATGGCTAGTCTAGTGAAGAGAAGGACCAGAGAGGACATGATAGCAGTGTTACAATATTTAAGGGGCTGCCACAGAGAGGAAGGGGTCAAGCTGTTTTCCAAAGCACCTGAAGGCCAGACAAGGTATAATGGATGGAAACTGATCAGGGGGAGATTCAACTTGGAAATAAGGAGAACAGCTTGCCTTTAGAAATTGTGGGAGCTTCATCACTGGAAGCTTTCAAGAAGAGACTGGACTGCCATCGGTCAGAAATGGTGTAAGGTCTCCTGCTTGGAGAGGGAGTTGGACTAGATGATCTACAAGGTCCCTTCCAACTCTGTTAATCTGTATCTGTAAATGTGTGACCAACATTTGGAACAGAAAATGAAGACAAAAACAGTGATAGTTTTGCATTAAGTTCTATTTTTGAGCACAGTTAACGGCATGCTAGAAAAAAATTTCTTTCTCCGGTTTCTGTTCTATTTTATTTTTGGGTTGTTTGAGATTTTAAATTTTTCTTGATGGTGCTTTTGAGGCAACTTTATTATTGGAGATGGTGGAAGATCTACCGCCGGTGAGAATTTTTAGTTACACGTTGTTCCATTACATGACGCTCCCTAACTGTCGACCCTTCTCAGTCTGCACAGATCCTATTGCAGATGTTATTCTATTATGTGTTCCCCTGGGATTTAATGGAAGATAGAGAGACCGTGAATTGCTGGAGAGACGATTGGACAGTGAAAAACAGAATATTCCCTCCGCTACCTGTTCGTTAAACAGACATAAGGTAAAGGTAAAGGTTCCCCTCGCACATATGTGCTAGTCATTTTCGACTCTAGGGGTAGTGCTCATCTCCGTTACAAAGCCGAGGAGCCAGCACTGACTGAAGATGTCTCCATGGTCATGTGGCTGGCATGACTCAATGCCAAAGGTGCACGGAATGCTGTTACTTTCCCACCAAAGGTGGTCCCTATTTTTTCTACTTGCATTTTTTACGTGCTTTCGAAGTGCTAGGTTGGCAGAAGCTGGGACAAGTAACAGGAGCTCACCCTGTTATTCGGCACTAGGGATTCGAACCGCTGAACTGCCAACCTTTCAATCGACAAACTTAGCGTCTTACCCACTAAGCCACCACGTCCTTTAAACAGACATAAGAACGTGATATTCCACCACCGATATTTTATGTAAGGAAAAGAGGCTATTGTGCTGGTATCAGCTTCCTAGTCACCCAGATGTATTTCAAGAGAAACGTATTTAGCAAAAGAACCTCCAGGTCTCTCTCTCTCAGACTCTGATTAAATGATGGCCTGCACTTAAGGCATTAAGTCAGAATACATCTTCTCTCATGACTCCCAGCTTGCCATTCTATCAGATTTAATTGAAAGTGATCTACTGTCAGATGCTTGACTATTTATTGTCAGCAAAACAAATAATGCACTACACCGCAGGGAATCACAGGAGTCTGAAGGTAAAGGTGAAAGTGTTTCAACACCACTGTCAGCTAATGCTGGAAATCAAATATTTATTCTCGTCTGTCAAGGGGAATGAATTAGTTACCTTTTCTCTAAGAACACATACTAGGTGAGCCATGTGTTTATTTGGTTTTTTTTTTAAAAAAATCCTGAAATACATTCTTTAGATTTTTCTTCTTCATTTCTTCTTCTAATTGGTGAATGAAGAGGGCACAACTTCCCATTTTAGAAAGCAACAGTAGGTAAAATTGGAGCAACCAGGACTCTGCATACAAGGCCATATTGCTTGACGCTATCAGTAACGGTTGAATAATATAAAATAAATTTCCAAACTCTATTTCTTATACAGTGCGACATGTAGATCTGTTGTGACACAGCTCTACAGTACTTCAAATACTATAAGTGTTTTTTTATCAGGGCTACCTGGTCTATCTAAATATGGGATGGAGCATACTGCTTCCACTTTTGCCTTTCAGCCCCAGTCTAGGGGCCTTCACAGGCAGTTGCTTTCGTGACAAACCATTTTTGTGCTGAATTTATATTTCCCGATAAAGATGAATCTTCAACTAGAATAATCAATAAAATTCAATGCATCAAGTTATAGCAATTTCCTTGCATCATTTCAACTTTTGTTCAAAGGCAAAAACACTTTTCCCCTGATTTGAACTGGCAACTGGAATCTGATCATTCTAATTTAAAAATTCCAATGAGGAATTTGAATAAAATCATTGATTCATTGAAGCATTTGAATCAGACTTTCAGTAATTTACATAAGAAGATGCCAACTTCCCCCCTTTTACTAGTTATCTAGTCTGGTAACAAAACGTTCAGAAACTAAATTGAAACAGGCTTGGAGAGCAAACCGCTGCCAAGATCTAAAACCTGAGTTACAAGTATTTTCTATTATTTCATTCCAATTGTATTTCTGTATCAAGATGAAAGTTCACCGTATTCAAGAGTGCATTCTGAATCCAGTCCTTGAAGTCCTCTTGAGTTCTTCCAAGAATGAATGACCCTAACACAACAGTAAATTGTTCCATTTGTTTCAATTTTTCTCAGGTGTACCTGGGCAATATTTTAACACATACAGGAAGAATGAGTGAAGATTGCAGAAACACCTCAACTGTACACTTGAGGACACACATTTTTGTGTTCATGTGGTAAAATATTTTTGGTAATTCCTAGAGGAAATGTACTTTGCTCTCTCACATCTGGTGTGAGGCAATTCAAGGAAGAATACTATTACCCAAGACTGATCATATTTCCATCTATCTTCCTCAATTCACCTCATTTGAGCTCTAATATTCACTATTATTTGGTCTAACTGAAGCTCCTTGGAAGCCAGAGCTAAACACGAGACTGCCAAGATTTCAGCAGTGTGCAAGTTAAAATATAGCTACCCTCCAAAAAGCCTTTCCAATTTAAGCAGGCAAGATGGATGCAGGTGGTGGAGCAAAGGCCCTCTGTGGTGATTTACAGAAGTGTGATTGCCATGGTAGTGTGGACAGCTGATGGTGAAAAACATCTCTGCCCTGCTGACTCTAACATTCCAGCTCCGTTACTGAGGTGGATTGAATATTGCAAAGGTAGTTCATAGAGATTGGATTTTTAATTAATTTAAACGACCAAAACTTCGATGTAGTCAATTCTGTTCAAATTGTGGGAAATAAACATGGAACAATCCCCCACACATATTTAAGTATGAAATATAGTATAGATTATATTACATTCCCTCTCTCTCAAAACTATCAATCTCTCATATCATCTCTCTTTCTCTCTCATCTCTCTTTCTTTCATCTGTCTGTCTGTCTGTCTGTCTGTCTGTCTGTCTGTCTGTCTGTCTGTCTGTCTGTCTGTCTGTCTGTCTGTCTGTCTATCTATCTATCTATCTATCTATCTATCTATCTATCTATCTATCTATCTATCTATCTATCTATCTATCTTAACTATCTTTCCACCCATCCAGTGGTGGGATTCAGCCAGTTTGCACCACTTCGGGAGAACCGGTTGTTAACGGTCTGAGCAGTTTGGCAAACTGGTTGTTGGAAGAAATCATTAGGGCAGAGAACCAATTGTTAAATTACTTGAATTCCACCACTCTATCTATCTATCTATCTATCTATCTATCTATCTATCTATCTATCTATCTATCTATCTATCTATCATCTGTCTGTCTATTTATCATCTCCGTTTCTCTCATATATGACAGAATAATAGAATATGTGATTATGTCACGTAGATTATAATATTGGGGGTCTGATTATATGCTATAGGTATTAGCAAATCTATGATCTATGTATATCAGCCATGTGTTACATGTGTCAAGCACAGGAAATCAAGAGTCAAGCAGTTCAAATGAATATATGGGTTTATTGTATGCTAATGCTGTCTACAAGAATCTGAAGTACTAACAGTCAAAAGTAATTGGTGGTAGAAAAAACCAATGTAATTCAAGGTGGGCTGGACTTAGATCTCTTGTGGGTGTGAAGGGACTCAAGACTGATGATGTGTTTGAGTCCTTCCTCAGGTTAGCCTGGTCATCTTCTTTGGCTCAATTGATGCACTAGATAAATCTGAGCCAAATCCTACAACCCATTTGCTTTGGGGCTGAATTGTCAACAGAATAACAGGCCAATTTATGTCTCTTCAGAAGGGATCTAAAATGCTGGATCCATGATGGCTTGAACAATAACAACAAACAAATTGGTGGAAAGATTGAAAGGGACAAGAAATATCAAAAGTAGACTCAGTCCCTTAAAGCTGAACAGTTAAATAGCGTGTGCTTACTTGGTTAAAGCTCTTTTGTGACTTGCAATTAAATAAAGTTGCAACTTTTATGCTTGTTTACAAAGATAATGCTTTCAATACTGTTTTGGTTCTCGTTAGAAATTTATTTTCTGATTATATAAACTAGAATAATAATTTCATTTATTAAGCTTGTATGCCAGTTGACTGTGAATGAGTCTAAGCAGTTCAGAACAATCAAATGAAGAACTTATAATAAAAATCGATGGAAATTAAAAGGTAAAGATAAACGATGGCAATGATAGAAGAGAATATTTGTAGCTCAGGATTGAACTGTAGGGTCCTTGGCATTCTCTGAGCTTGGTGGCTTTCTTGCAGACCATCCATTGCCAAATTAGATAGCATAATTTTATTTATTTATTAGATTTGTTTACCACCCATCTCACCTAAAGTGCAGTGATGCTGCTATCAAGCACCAAAGATGCCATAGAAGATGGCAAGTGCAATAAAAATTACTCTCCCTCTCCAAATTCAACAGCCTTTACTCCAAAGTCAATAGTAACAAACAATTTTAATCAGTAGTTGATTCAAAAAATAGCTGAAACTATGCGGATACCTCTAGATATGGACCTTTAAACATTTTTTTTAAAAAAATAAAAACATTATTTTGATGTTCAATGTCCATTTGGGATATCAGAAGTGTCTTGGATTTTGCAGGCATTTATATTATTGATTGAAGAAGTTGAATTTCTTTTTGTAAGGTATATTACTGTATTTTTCAGAGTATAAGACACATCTTAGTTTTAGGGGAGGAAAATAAGAAAAAAGCTGATTGGCAGGTGGATCAGCCTCCAATCAGCTGTTCCAGTGGTGGGTTTCAGCAGGTTCTGACCAGTTCTGAGAACCGGTAATGGAAATTTTGAGTAGTTCAGAGAACTGGTAGTAAAAATTCTGACTGGCTCCGCCCCCATCTATTCTCTGCCTCCCAAGTCCCAGCTGATCAGGAGGAAATGGGGATTTTGAAGTAACCTTCCCCTGGATTGAGGAGGGAATGGGGATTTTATAGTATCCTTCCCCTGGAGTGGGGTGGGAATGGAGATTTTACAGTATCATTCCCCTGCCATACCCACCAAGCCACACCCACCAAGCCATGCCATGCCCACCAAGCCACACCCACAGAACCAGTAATAAAAACTGTTGAAACCCATTACTGAGCTGTTCCCAGAGGTGAATTTTAGCAACAGGTTCCTTGGTTGTGAGCTCTATGCCTTGCTTTTTTTTTTCCTGCCTCTGAAACATCTGAAACTCCATTTCAGAAAAAACTTTTTTTTTCCTGCCTCTGAAAGCCTCTGAAACAGCTTCAGAAAAAAAGCCTCTGAAGCTCCGTTTGGGGGCTTCTTTTTGAAGCTTCGTTTCTGATGCTTTTTTCAGCCTCTGAAACCTCTGTTTGAGAAGCTGGGTGGGGCTACATTCAGAGTACAAGATGCACCCAGATTTTCACCCTCTTTCTTTTTTGGGGGAAAAAGGTGTGTCTTAAAAATAATTGCTACCAACTTGCCTTCCATTGAGGACCTGTATACTGCACGAATCAAGAAGAGGGCCGTGAAAATATTTGCAGATCCCTCGCATCCTGGACATAAACTGTTTCAACTCCTACCCTCAAAACGACGCTATAGAGCACTGCACATCAGAACAACTAGACACAAGAACAGTTTTTTCCTGAAGGCCATCACTCTGCTAAACAAATAATTCCCTCAACACTGTCAGACTATTTACTGAATCTGCACTACTATTAATCGTTTCATAGTTCCCATTGCCAATCTCTTTCCACTTATGACTGTATGACTATAACTTGTTGCTGGCAATTCTTATGATTTATATTGATATATTGATCATCAATTGTGTTGTAAATGTTGTACCTTGATGAACGTATCTTTTCTTTTATGTACACTGAGAGCATATGCACCAAGACAAATTCCTTGTGTGTCCAATCACACTTGGCCAATAAAAAATTCTATTCTATTAAATTGATTTTGAACTTAATAACAGCAGCAAGACTGTTGATTGGACAATACTGGAAGAAAGAAGAGATACCTACAATAGAAGAATGGATATTGAAAGTTATTAATTTGGCTGAGATGGCTAAAATCTCAGCGTTTTTAAAAGACAATACGCAGGAAAGATATTTAATTGAATGGAAAAAATGGATTGATTATCTACAAAACAGATATCAGATTAAGAAATATCAGATTGCCTTTGAATAATTAGAAAGTTATTTTATGTAATGGGGAGGGGGTTGGGAGACGAAAAGCTTTGGATGTGGTTATTTGGATTGGACTTTACCTTGTGATTGACCCGGGAAGCCGGGGGGTGGGGGAGGGAGGGGGGTGTTTTGTTTTTTTTTGGGAGGGAGGGGGAAAAAAGGGGGAAAAATGTTTTTGTTTTTTTAAAACTCTTTCAATAAAAAAATAAATAAATTCTATTCTATTCTATTCTATTCTATTCTATTATACTCCGAAAAATACAGTACTAACGAAACCTGGCAAGCTTACTGTCATGAATGCATGTGGCAATGGAAGTTTAATCTTTCACTAACATGTATGCTTCTTTAACCATTCATGAATGCAAGCATTTCTTCCCCTAACCTTTCTCTCTTTTTATTCTATAATAGCATCTGTATAGTAAAGGATAGGCTTAGAAAGCTATATCTGTGACCACACCGTATTTCTCTTTTTCAGTATGGGAGAGTCAAAGGTTTCAGATTATTACCAACGATGTATTATATATTAAAGTCTAAATATCAGTGCTGCTAAATAAGAAAAAAAAAAACAAAACAAAACATGGGGATGTCAAATGAATTCAAAAGCTCGTTTTCATTTCAAACAGCCCTCCATAGAAGACTGTCCATGTCATCCACCAAGGAAGCAAGACAAATAAATATGCCAGTTTCTAAAACCGAGCAAAAATGTTTGATATTAGATTGCCTTCCGGTGAGCCGAAGTATTCACATTTCTAGTGAGATTTACAAGATTAGAATGACGCATTGAGAAAGGTCTTGTGCCTTCTATCTCCATTCTTTATATTTTTCATCTTGCAGAGAATAAATGTACAATAAGATATTGAAAAGAAATCCTAGGGACTTGGGTAACAAAACTTGATAACATTCTTGGATGCTTGCAGATACATGATCGTTGATAACAGAACAGAAAAATAATCTATTTCTGTTGTATGTAGAGGAAGAGATTGATAACAGTCTCTTCTACAAGTAATTGTAGGCTGTATGTTTATGCCTCAATTTATCACCTGTGACAGACACACTTAAAAAAGGTAAAGGAGTCCCTGCAGATTTCATTCCACTAGTAGTTGCTGATTATAGGAGATGGTGCTCATCTCTATTTCAAGGCCATTGAGTCAGCGGTGTTCAAAGACATTTCAGCAGTCATGTGACCAGCATGACATCTTCGAGCGCTGTTACCTTCTCACCCTATTTATGTCTAATTTAGAACCACGTCATTAAACCAACTCTAGATTTACCTGTGTAAATCTAAATATGTAAAGCAACTTAGAACTAAGGAGAAATTTCCTGACAGTTAGAACAATTGATCAGTGGAACAACTTGCCTCCAGAAGTTGTGAATGCTCCAACACTGGAAATTTTAAAGAAGATGTTGGATAACCATTTGTCTGAAGTGGTGTAGGGCCAACCATGATCTTGGATGATGGAGAATCTCCGTAGACATAAGTGAACCAATGTTTCTCTATGCATGTGGTTTTGCCAAAAACTGAAAGTGCTGGTTTTAAACAAAAACATTGTAAACTGTGGTCACATGATATTGCAAATATCTCGACTGTCAGTACTTTGAATCCCTCTCTTTTTCAGGTTGGTTGTAATTATGAATAGTTGCTAGTGAGCAGTCATAAGTTGAGCACTCCCTGCAGTGTGGGATGTCTCTGGGAAAGATGAGTGAAGAATGCCCAAGCATGTCTGGCGAGAGTATATAAGCCCAGCATGGTTACCCAAAGCTGCCCACCGAAATCCAGCAGGCCCTTCAATTGGGCAGCAAAATATGGAAAAATGTTTTTATGACAATGCCAGAGAATAATTTTATACTGTGCAGAAGAAGGCAATGATGAACATTTCTGTATCTTACCAAAAGTACATACTGTACTTTTCAAAGTATAAAATGCACTCCCCCCCCCACAAAAGAGGGTGGAAATGTCTGTGCGTCTTATAGATCAAATATAGCCATTTTTGGCCTTCTGAAACCCTGCCCCATGCAACCCAATTTGCCAAAAACTGGCCTGTATTTCTGCATCAACGGGATGCGCAGAAGTTTTATACTTATAAATAATTTAATAAATTTAATAAATAGATTTAAACTTAATGTGAACCGCTCCAATCTTGATTGTAGAAAATATGACTTCAGTAACAGAGTTGTTAATGCCTGGAATGCGCTACCTGACTCTGTGGTCTCTTCCCAAAATCCACAAAGCTTTAACCGAAGACTATCTACTATTGACCTCACCCCATTCCTAAGAGGTCTGTAAGGGGTGCGCATAAGAGCACCAGCGTGCCTACCGTTCCTGTCCTATTGTTCCTTTGGTTTGGGAGGCCTGCAGAGTGTTTCGGGGGACCGGGGAGAGCAAAAACCGGACGTGTGGAGCAGTGGTGGGATTCAAGTAATTTAACAACCGGTGCGCTGCCCTAATGATTTCTTCCAACAATCAGTTTGCCAAACTGCTCAGTAAGTTAACAACCGGTTCTCCCAAAGTGGTGTGAACCAGCTGAATCCCACCACTGGTGTGGAGTCAAAACTAATTTTTTTCTTGTGTTCCTCTTCGAAAACTTGTTGCGTCTTATAGATCAAATATAGCCATTTTGGCCTTCTGAAACCCTGCCCCATGCAACCCAATTTGCCAAAAACTGGCCTGTATTTCTGCATCAACGGGATGCAGAAGTTTTATACTTATAAATAATTTAATAAATTTAATAAATAGATTTAAACTTAATGTGAACCGCTCCAATCTTGATTGTAGAAAATATGACTTCAGTAACAGAGTTGTTAATGCCTGGAATGCGCTACCTGACTCTGTGGTCTCTTCCCAAAATCCACAAAGCTTTAACCGAAGACTATCTACTATTGACCTCACCCCATTCCTAAGAGGTCTGTAAGGGGTGCGCATAAGAGCACCAGCGTGCCTACCGTTCCTGTCCTATTGTTCCTTTGGTTTGGGAGGCCTGCAGAGTGTTTCGGGGGACCGGGGAGAGCAAAAACCGGACGTGTGGAGCAGTGGTGGGATTCAAGTAATTTAACAACCGGTGCGCTGCCCTAATGATTTCTTCCAACAATCAGTTTGCCAAACTGCTCAGTAAGTTAACAACCGGTTCTCCCAAAGTGGTGTGAACCAGCTGAATCCCACCACTGGTGTGGAGTCAAAACTAATTTTTTTCTTGTGTTCCTCTTCGAAAACTTGTTGCGTCTTATACTCCGGTGCGTCTTATAGTCTGAAAAATACGGTAGGTAAAAAAAATTCAAAGTCATAGATGATCTAGTGGCAGATGACAGAGCCCTCAGGCTGAATGGCACTCAACGGGCTATTCAGTAAACGCTCCAGTTATTCAGAGTATGAATGGAGTTTATGATTTGATGAGATTGAGGCTTTCAGGATGTTCAGTTACTGAAGTTGTCGATGTAGGGAAAGAGCGTCTGAAGATGCAAAGAGAGAATTACAGCAAGAACATGGAATGCAAGGAATGCCCTCATTCCATAATTATCTCAGCTTGTGATTGGAGGCTTATATAAAGTTTGAATCAAGTCAATTTCTCTGGTCTTAAAAAGGATGCCTAATTTTCACATTGACTGGAGTGAGGGCTTTCAAGCTGAGTAGTTGAGAAGGTTTCCACACATAAATAGGCAGATCATGTTTGCCACTTCAGGCGTAATTGATGGGCATACAATTGCTTTTTTTAAAAAAAATAGTTTGGTAATCTGATCATCTGAATTCAGTTTATTCGAAGAGTCATAAGTGGGAAGTCAAAGAAAGAAACTCTTGTCTTGAGAGCCCTTTATATTAAACGGAATTTCTGAGCCATTAGTAATTACAGTTAATGATGGGATCTGATGTATGAAACTTTTTTTTTTATTTGAAAAGTTTTACAAAAAGAAATAAATTTTTCTCCCCCCCCCCTCAAAAACCCCCCTCCCCCCCAGACTTCCCGGAGCAAACACAAGGTATAGTTCATAAAAATAACATTCATACATTAAATTTTTAAAGTCTAACACAATTATAATTCTTCTCTTTCGCATATCCTGACTTCCTCCTTTAAAATCAAAAATTACGTCCTTCATTCAAAGGCAGTCTGATATCTCTTAGTCTGATATCTATTTTGAATATAGTCAATCCATTTCTTCCATTCGTTTAAATATTTTTCTTGAGTATTGTCTTTCAAAAAGGCTGAGATTTTGGCCACCTCCGCCAAATTAGAAACTTTCAATATCCATTCTTCTATTGTGGGTAGTTCTTTTTTCTTCCAGTACTGTCCAAACAGTAATCTTGCTGCTGTTATCAAGTTCAATATCAATTTAGTATCAGTTACTGTATAATCCATCGTAATCCCTAAAAGGAAAAATTGTGGTTGGGATATGATGTATGAAACTTGTATGAATTCCGAAGAATGCTTTATTTTCATTGCTTCATCATTTAATTCAGTGCATCGCAAGATTGAAATCCTGTAGGCCAGCATGAAAAACGCTATTCGCTCAATATCTATCCAGTTTAACCTTGAGAATGCCTGGAAAGAGGAATGGTTCAAGTTACCTTCTTGTGTCCTGACCATTAGTGATCCTTCTACCCAATGGTGGGATTCAGCCGGTTCGCACCTATTCGGGAGAGCTGGTTGTTAACTTTCTAAGAAGTTAGATGATTAGGGGACTGGAGGCTAAAACATATGAAGAACGGTTGCAGGAACTGGGTATGTCCAGTTTAATTGAAAGAAGGACTAGGGGAGACATGATAGCAGTGTTCCAATATCTCAGGGATTGCCAGAAAGAAGAGGGAGTCAAACTATTCTCCAAAGCACCTGAGGGTAGAACAAGAAGCAATGGGTGGAAACTGATAAACATTTGCCAGACCTATTCTTGAATACAGCTCATCCGTCTGGAACCCATACCACATCTCTGACATTAATACAATCAAACGCGTCCAGAAATATTTTACTAGAAGAGTTCTTCGCTCCTCCAAAAACAACAAAATACCATATACCACCAGACTTGAAATCCTGGGATTAGAAAACTTAGAACTCCGTCGACTTCGACATGACTTGTGTTTAACACACAAAATCATCTATTGCAATATCCTTCCTGTAAAAGACTACTTCAGCTTCAATCGCAATAATACAAGAGCAAACAATAGATTCAAACTTAATGTCAATCGCTTCAAACTTGATTGCAGAAAATATGACTTCTGTAACAGAGTTGTTAACGCTTGGAACTCATTACCTGACTCCATAGTCTCTACTCAAAATCCCAAAATCTTCAACCAAAAACTGTCAACTATTGACCTCACCCCATTCCTAAGAGGACTATAAGGGGCGTGCATAAGAGCACAAAAGTGCCTACCGTTCCTGTCCTATTGTTCCCTTCATTATATCACATTAACATAGCTGTTGCATACTTTTACTTATATATATATATATTTCATTCATGATGTGTTGTTTTATCTATGACAGTGTTTGTGTATACTGTTGTGACAAAATAAAAAAAAACAATTAAAAAAAACTTAGAATTTAGGAGAAATTTCCTGACAGTTAGAACAATTAATAAGTGGAATGACTTGCCTGCAGAAGTTGTGAATGCGCCAACATTGGAAATTTTTAAGAAAATGTTGGATAACTATCTGTCTGAGATGGTGTAGGGTTTCCTGCCTGGGCAGGGGGTTGGACTAGAAGGCCTCCAAGGTCCCTTCCAACTCTGTTGTTATTATTATTATTAAGTTCAGAGAACCGGTTGTTGGAATAAATCTTATTTTGGTTTTTTCCCACTTTACAGGGCTAATCCTGTAAGAAAGTCAGGAAGGAAATATTCTGCTGTTGTTTCTAGCCTAATTTTTATTGCCCGGCTTACAGAAACTGCCTCTTTGGTTAATCCTTATTACATTGTAACAGCTAAGGTGTTACAATGTGAGTGATGTTGAATTGGCCATGCCCACAAGGTCACATGGCCACTGAGCCATGCCTACTGAGCTGGTCATTAGGGCAGAGAACTAGCTGTTAAATTTTTTGAATCCCACCACTGCCTCTACCAAACCATCTGGTTTTAATCTGCCTTGCTCTGTCTGGAAAAAAAATTGAACAGAATTAAATGTGACACTGGAAGAAGTACCCCTGCTCTGTATTAATGGGCTGGAAAGATCCCCTTGTTGCATATGTGGTGCTAATCAAACTATTAAACATATTGTGAAACACTGCCCATGACATGCATTCTCTGGTTCTCTAGAAGATCTGCTTGAAGAAATGCTAGAGGTTTGTTGCCTGGATAGCTAAATTGGACTTCCAATTATGTGGCCACTCTGTACCCCCATAGACATTTTGTATATAGCAATAGACTTATATGTCACCCCACAATGCTTTACACACTCTGGTTGGTTTATAATGTCACCATATTGCCCCCAACAATCTGGGTCTTCATTTTTCCAACCTTAGAAGGATGGAAAGCTGAGTCAACCTTGAGCCCATCAGGATTTCCCTCACTGATTTTGCTTGTCGGAAGTTGGCTGGGAAAGTCACAAATGGCAATCACAGGACCGTGGGATGCTGCAACCCTCATAAATAAATGCCAATTACCAAGTGCATGAATTTTGATCATGTGACCATGGGGATACGGGAATAGTTGTAAGTGTGAAGAGCAGTCATAAATCAGTTTTTTTCCTGTGCTGTTGTAACTTCAAACAATCACTAAGTGAATGGTTGTTAGTTGAGGACTACCTCTACTTATGGTTTTGAACTTTGGTGAGAAATCTAGATTGCAGAAGACAAATTAGTGTAAAGCAGTGGTAGTCAACCTGGTCCCTACCACCCACTAGTGGGCGTTTCAGCTTACATGGTGGGCGGTAGGGATTTTGTCCGATACTGAAGCACTTTCCTTTTTTTTTATTTAATTGACTTTTAAAAAAAATTTCATAGCATTATTTAAAAATATTTTCATTAGGTTTTCATAAAATTCCTCGTGACAATTTAAATTTCTGAAAATATACTATTTGTATCGCCCGTGCATAAGTTTATTTCACGTTATGTAAGTGAAACTAAATGCCGCTCTAGTGCAACCGCAAACAAAAGAGCTTATCCCAGAATAGCTCGCGCATCCCCCCCGCACCACCCAGCTGTAACAGACAAACAGAGCTGGTAGCCAGCACCCCTCCCCCAACCCCAATCCACGATGCACAAGAGGCATGTGCAGATGATGATATACGGCACATTACTGTGGAACTGGTGGGAGGTTAGAAAATTTTACTACTAACGGTGATACAAAAGTGGGTGGTAGGTATAAAAAGGTTGACTACCCCTGGTGTAAAGTGAGGAATGACTGGGACAATGAAAGACATAATATTCACACACAATACTCCCTGGCCAGCTCATAACTAAATGTATTCCACTTCACACAAGCCCAAGCATATCAGATGTGCAAACTACAGCCCAGGTGATCGTAGCATGTGGTCAGTGGTGGAATTCAAATAATTTAACAACCGGTTCTCTGCCTAATGATCGGCTGGGTGGGCATGACTATGGTGGGTGTGGCCAGGGGGTGTGGCATGCAGCACTTGGCCTTCTCCACCCCCGGGAGCAAAAATAGACTGTGGGGGGGGGACATGCTGTCCCCCTGCATCCTGTTTTGGGCCTAGTAGGCCTCCCTGCAGCCTCCTGGGAGCAAAAATAGGCCGCAGGGGGTGCGCCACCACCCACACACTCCATTTAGGGCCTAGTAGGCCGCCCTGCACTTACCTGGAAGCAAAAATGGGGTGCATGGAGCCTTCTGGAAGGGGCAGGGAGGGAAAGGGCCTGCCAGCAATTTAACTACCGGTTTGCCCAAACTGGTCTTAACCAGCTAAATTCCACCACTACATGTGGTTCCTCAAGTCTTTGTTGTGGCCCTGGAGCATCTTCTAGCTACATGAGTGAATTTCATTTTGCAAGGGAAGAGGAGCCAAATACAATATATTTTAATACCCTTGTGATACATCCCAATGGGAGAGCAACATTAATTACATTCTGTGATGTTCAATCAAAATCAATGATGGAGGAAAATCCAAATCCAAATATATAAAATGCAAATAAGACTCGGCTTAAAAGAGCTGAGACGTCATGAGTGGCATCAACATGATTGATGAAGAAAGTCGCAAAATATGACATTCTTGCTAACTAGTTATGTTTACAACCGTTCCGAAAAATGAATATATGAAATATGGTACATTACTGGTTTTGATGACGCTCTTCTGGAAAATCCAATTTGGATCAGAAAAGAGGAATGGAGGGGGATTGAATTCGTCTCCCTTTCCTTTTACAAAGATAACTCAAGACTCTAAAGCCCTTTGTCTCCTGAAAGGCAATTATCCTAGGAGCTAAACAATAACAGCAACAAAAACAACAACAACAGCAGCAGCAGCAGCAGCAGCAATAATAATAATACAAAGCTAGACATGATCGAGTTGCTAAATTTGTCCACTGGTCATTATGTAAAAAAATATAACATGCCTGTATGGCAGGCATGGCAGCACAAAGTGGAAAAAGTTATTGAAAATGAGACAGTGAAGATCTTGTGGGAATTTCGAATACAGACGGATTGTCATTTGGAACATAACACACCAGATATCACTGTTGTTGAGAGCAGAAGCATACAGTTTATTGATATCGCTGTACCAGGAGATGCCAGAGTCGAAGAAAAAGAACTGGAAAAAAAATCACAAAATATTGCGACCTGGCCATCGAAACTACATGGCTATGGATGAAACATGTAACAGTGATACCCATTGTCATTGGAGCACTTGGTACCCTGCAGGGGTGAAATGCTCCCAGTTTGGACCGGATTGCCTGATCCGGTAGCAATGGCGGTGGGTGGTTTGGAGAACCTGTAGCAAAAATCCCTGCCCCCACCCCCACATGCCCAGGGCCATTTTTCTTTGGCCAAAAAAATGCTTTTAAAAGTAAAAAAAAAAAAGCCTCTGATGATCGCGCGGCTCAGCTGGGATCATCAAAGCCTTTTAAAAGCATTTTTTAAATAACCTCTTCGGCTGAAGAGGTTGTAGAAAAAATGCGTTTAAAAGTAAAAAAAAGTTGGCCACGCCCACCCAGCCACATTACCCCACCACCACCAAGCCACGCCCACAGAACCCGTAGGAACAAATTTTACATTTCACCACTGGTACCATGTCCAATAATTTTACAAAATACATCAAGAAATTACAGCTTCTTGCAATAACCCCAGCGGAACTGCAAAAAACTGTGCTACTCGGAACACCATATATTTTAAGAAGGTACTTGGTTGATACCTAGGACACTGGCAGCAACCCGTATCAACCATTAGTACCAATCAATCGTATTTATGATGCATTTTTGAATGTTCAGTTGACTGAGTTTCATGTTTAATAAATAAAAGAGATGATAATAATAATAATAATCTTTTTTTTTCTTGCAGACATACAATAGAAGAGTCTCAACAGAAAAAGCCAAAGGAAAATATAATGTTCTCAAATTTGTAAATAAGCCTACCAACTGAGAAAGTTTGATGGATTAACTTTACCTCAATACATCCAGTTTAAGTGTAATTCAACTGCCCTTGTAATTTTCAATTGCCCTGTTAATGTAAGGCCAAAGCCTGGTCACGTAGGTGTCAAATCACTTTAAATCTCCCCCCCCCCAATAATTCACTTTTCAAAATTTCCTTCCATTCCAAATACAGGCATGCAATGAACAAATGAGAATCATCCCCAACACCATCAGTACAAGGTTTGAAAAACGCGAAGTTCCCAAAAATGAAAATAAGAAAGAAAAAGAAAATTAAGCTAGGTTTTTACAGAAAAACTTTGGCAATGTCTTCCTGTAGTTTTCTAATAGGAATCTCATTCAGTGGCCAGATCAAGTTCAAAGGTTTCATTCAACTCTGTAGTTCAGTTTAAAAGTATTTATTATTTTTATTATAGTTTATTTAATTAGCAAGGTTTATCAGGCTTATGGGCGTAGTATGGACGGCCCTTTTCCAATTCGGAATTTAAACCCGGGCTCGCCAACCTTGGCAACTTTAAGACTTGTGGACTTCAACTCCCAGAATTCCATAGCTGGCTGAGGAATTCTGGGAGTTGAAGTCCACAAGTTGTAAAGTTGTCAAGATTGGAGACCCCTGATTTAAACCACAGTTAAACCAATGGAGAAAGCTATTACAAAGGCAGCTGTATGATATGTTTTAACACACTGTGGAAGTTATTCCTGGCTAGAGGCCATCTCTAAGTTGTATACAATCCCCACATTCCAATTTTTGTAGCCTGAGGAGTGCTATTTAATCATGATGGCACAATTTCCCATAATTCTAGAGTGAGGAATAGATAGGTTCTTTTAGTATAAGCTCTAAAGTCAGCATATGACACTTAAAAAGCCCAGAAAACAGCCTTATCCATGTGGGTTGCAGTGCCTGGGAACTTAACGGTAAGAGTGGTTTTGGTAACCAAAGTATCAGCAAAGTATTCTATCATTGCTGTATGGAAAATCATTGTGAAAATGACAGTATATATGTATTGACTGATTGATTAGCCTGTAGGCCATATCAACATTAACAGAGTTATTAATGCCTGGAATGCACTACCTGACTCTGTAGTCTCTTCCCAAAATCCCCAAAGCTTTAACCAAAGACTATCTACTATTGACCTCACCCCATTCCTAAGAGGTCTGTAAGGGGAGTGCATAAGAGCACCAGCGTGCCTACCGTCCCTGTCCTATTGTTCCCTTTGATTGTATCCAATTTGTATAGTTGTTTCATGCTTATGCTTATATATATGCTTATATATCGTATAGTTATTTCATGCTTATACTTATATATACTGTTGTGACAAATAAATAAATAAAATAAATAAATAAAGTAACTGATTACAGGCAAAAAAAAACCATACAGGTTCAAACACATATTACCAATAAAATTCTAAACAAACAATTCAAAATGAGAAGTAGGGCAAAGTACAACAATTATAGGATAAAATACAATAATTTAATACATAAATATGTAAAATAGTATAAAATGACATAAAAATATATTTCTGTATCATCCCTGCAAACCATCCCTATCAGGCCCACATTTGCCGATCTCATATGCCGGACTATTTTAGTCAGAAATTGTCCATAAGACATTTAGTTTCAAACTGACATTTTCTCCCTCTCCTTTGTGTAAATATGCCCAGAATAGTTAGTTGCAATCTATATAGTCTTGGATGCATGCAACCTTAAACACATGTGGATGTGAATAGGTGTGAGTCACCAACAGGTTTTTTTTTTTGACGATTATTGTAGAAAATTAGGTGACCTGCCCTGTTTCCCTGAAAATAAGACCCAACTGGAAAATAAGCCCTAGCGTGATTTTTCAGGATACTTGTAATATAAGCCCTACCCCAAAAATAAGCCCCTATTAAGATCATCAACCAGACGGAGGCATTTAGTACTGTATTTTCCCCCAAAATAAGACCTAACCGGAAAATAAGCCACAATGCATCTTTTGGAGCAAAAATTAATATAAGACCCAGTCTTATTTTGGGGAAAACATGGTATCATTTTTGATGATACCTTCCGGGTGCAATTCAAAGTGCTGGTTATCACCTTTAAAGCGCTCCATGGCTTAGGACCGGGCTATTTACGAGACCGCCTTCTGCCACCGATAGCCTCCCAACGACCTGTGTGCTCCCACAGGGTGGGCCTTCTCAGGGTGCCGTCGACCAAACAATGTCAGTTGGCGGCCCCCAGGGGGAGAGCCTTCTCTGTGGCGGCACCAGCCCTTTGGAATGAGCTGCCTCCGGGGTTGCGCCAAGACCCCGAACTCTGGACCTTCAAACGTGAACTTAAGACTTTATTATTTCATCGTGCAGGACTGGCCTAAGCGTAATTTTAAATTGCAATTTTAAATGGATTTTACGTCGGTCTGTGACCGTTTTAGTTTGATTCGGCCTATTAAATATTTGTTTTTAATTCTGTTTTAAACTTGCTGTTTGTATTCTGTGTTTTTAAATATGGCTGTAAACCGCCCTGAGTCCTTCGGGAGAAGGGCGGTATAGAAATTAAATTATAAATAAATTATAAATAAATAAATATGATGCAACAGTACCACCTAATGGATTGAGTAAATCAAGAGGTCTGAACTGGTGGAAAAAGCTGGTTTATTTTCTCAACTAACCTTTTCTGTAAAATCATTTTTTAATAATGGCGTAACTGGAGGAAACCAGTCAGCTCTTTATTTTCATGACCCCCAGAGACATCAGGGAAGACAGGTTCAGCTACTAGATGATTTTCTGATTTGCTGGCTAGATCAAGGACCTCAAGAGATGGGAAATGTTATGCTTGATGGGACAAAGCAAATCAATCTTCTCGAAGGAGCCTGGCTTTCGTGTATTGTGCATATTTTATAAAACTAAAGGACAATGTCCAAGAAGAAGAAGAAAAAATAGCAAAGAGAATCTGCCTAACAGCAGCCATACAGAAAGCGGTGATGATCTCTCTCCAGCCATCCTCTCTGAGGTGAATTCTGAACATGTATTAAATTTCAAGATCTTTCTCCAGTCCATGCATGTTTATGGCTAAGACAAATGTAAGAAATGTACAATTCTTACAGCAGCAGTATACTATTGGGCAGAGAGAAAGAGAGGGAGAGGGAGGGAGAGGGAGAGAGAAAGAGAGGGACAGGGAGAGGAAGAGAGAGGGAGAGAGAGAGGGAGAGGGGGAGAGGGAAAGAGAAAGAGATGGTGAGGGAGAGAGGGAGAGAGAAAGAGAGGGAAAGGGGCAGGGAGAGGGGGACAGGGAGAGAGAGAGAGAGAGGGAGAGGGGGAGAGGGGGAGAGGGAGATAGAGAGGGAGAGAGGGAGATGGGAAGAGAGAGAGAAAGAGATAGAGAGGGAGAGAGGGAGAAAGAGAAGGAAGGTGGAGAGAGGGAGAGAGAGGGAGAGAGAGAGGGAGAGGGGAAGAGAGGGAGAGAGAGAGGGAAGTCTGCAGAAATTTGGATAGTGATATTTATTATTTATTAAATATGTATGCTGCCCTTCTCACTGCCAAGCAACTCAAGAGACTGCCACAACGGCTTACAACATCATGAAAGAACAAAATAAAACAACTCAAAGGTTGAAATATTAAAAAGCATTAAGAATCAAATATTAAAAATTAACCAAAATAAAAACCCCAAAACCCGATAAAATAAGATCAGTACTTTAAAAGGCAGAGGTGGGATCTTCTCTTAAATTTACTAACCACCTCCAATTTTGAGAATCATCTCCAGCACTGCCACCTACCAGGCAATCGTTTTGAAAAGTGAAGTCTCAAGAAACTAGTGTAAAAAGGGAAAAAGTGTGGAGGAGCCCTATCAAGGCCCCAAGCTTGTTGGTGGAGCCAGGTTTCCAAGCCCTTTCAAAATGCCAAGAGGATGGAAGCAGATCACACCTCTAAAGGCACAATGTTCCAAATAGTGGGAGCCACTACAGAAAAGACTCTTCTACTAGACCCTACCAGACAAATTTCCATGGCTGATGGGTCCACAGAATGCCCCTTTTGCTCAAACGAGTGTGGTGGTTCAATCCCATTGAGGTGAGGTGGTTCCTCAGGTAGCCTGGACCCATGCCATAAAGGTGAGAATTAACACCTTGAATTGTATCCAGCATCCAATGCAGTTTGCCCAATAGTGGTGTTCCTTGCTCCCCTAGAGCTGTCCGTGGTACTGCATTCTGTGCCCGCTGTAGCATCTGAATAGTCTTCAAGGGTAGCAGCACATTGCAGTAGTTCAAATATTTAAGGATCCAGGGAAGAAGTTATCAGTTACATTAGGTAAAGGTAAAGGTTCCCGTCGCACATACGAGCTAGTCGTTGCCGATTCTAGGGGGCGGTGCTCATCTCCGTTTCAAAGCCGAAGAGCCAGCGCTGTCCGAAGACGTCTCCGTGGTCATGTGGCCGGCATGACTCAATGCCAAAGGCGCATGGAACGCTGTTACCTTCCCACCAAAGGTGGTCCCTATTTTTTTCTACTTGCATTTTTACGTGCTTTCGAAACTGCTAGGTTGGCAGAAGCTGGGACAAGTAACGGGAGCTCACCCCGTTACACGGCAGCACTAGGGATTTGAACCGCTGAGCTGCCAACCTTTTGTTCAACAAGTTCAACGTCCTAACCCCTGAGCCACCGCGTCCCTGCTGTTTGTAATGTAATCAGTTACATTACAAAAGAGTAATCACATTAAAAGTATTTCATTTAATCAAAGTTAACTATCAGGGAAATCAAATTTAGTTTTGGTCGCATTGATTTCTTCTGAGTGTGAGGAACCCACAAGCCAAGAGTAGCCTCACTTACAGCAGTTCTTCATAATTGCTGTTCTGAGATATGGGCCCCCCCAAAAAAAACTTGGTGAACTTTGGAGCACTGTGATGGACGAAAATAAATATGGGTTTATAGCCTAATTTCATGTACATTGGTCTCAATCCAATGAGATAAACAGGACATCCATGAGCCATAATCATCGCAGCTACCTTTTGGTGGGGGAAAAAAAAATCAAAACAAACCCTTCCATATGTAAGACTTTTCCTATTATTCAGGCTGGCTTTTAGTCAGGCTGGCTTTGTAAAGCTGTCCTCCTCTTTTGAATCTGTTCCATAGAAGGTGATCACACCAACCAGGGGGCATTGTCGGGAACGATATTTATTTTTTTCATGCCATCAAATCTGCACAGATGCCAGCACAATTTAACAGGTGCTCCAGCTGTACAAAAGCCGGCAGCTGATTTCCCCAATGAACTGTGAACCTCCAAACCGCTTTCGGTGACCTTGATCAGAACAAGCCTCGGAGAGGGAAATGTTAGCACTTTGAAGGATTGCTTCTTTCAAGTGCATTCTCTCGGATGTTGGAGAACTTTGGGCAGCCATTCTGCCAGAGATCAAAAAGCAGGAGAGAAAGGAAGGAAGAAACGAAAGGAGGCTAAGTGGTGAATAATATAATATGGAGTCTAATGAACAGCTGATGAAAACCAGAGCTGGTAAAACAAGTTAGAGAAACCATGGGAATGACAACTTAATTTTGCATTTGAAGGAGAAATTGTTGCGGAGCTGGCAATGGAGTCGGACAGCGATGAGGCTGAAGAAGAACGTGGGCCAGTTCTGGAGGTTGGGGAAGGCCCGGGTGAGGGCTCTGCGTCAGAGGCAGAGGTGGGGCCAGAGCCTCCAGAGGCTGACAGTAGTGAAGCAGAAGAACAGGAAGAGCCTGTTCCTAATGCACACTTGGGAAGAGCTGCCAGAAGGCAAGAGCAGTTCAAGCAAAGAGGACGACTCGGGAGTAGGGCCAAGAGATGAGTGGCCCCTCCCATAAGGCTTAAAAGACCAGCAATGGTGTTTGGGTTCTTTGCTGGAAAACAATGTTGATAGAATTGCTCTTTGTCTTGCTGCATTTATTTCTTGTCGGCATCTTCTGCTTTTGAACTTTTGCCAAGAAAAGCCTTTGGCAGTTTGCCTAATCATCAACCAAGGTTGATGATAAGACTGAAGAATTCTGTTATGAAGAATTTGCTTTGATTTAGTTTGGACTACGCTGAGAATGAGTTTAATTCTCAGTTGTTCTAATAAAGTCTGTTTGTTTTTCAACCAATTGCGCCTACTACTACCTACTTGGACCTGGGTCACAACAGAAATATCAACAGCAAGAAATATCCAATTTTAGCAAAATGTCTAAGGAGATTCTCAATCATCCAGGCCATAGTTGTCCCACAGCTGCTTTTTCAAAAGGTAACCAGACTTTATTTTTCCTTGAAGACATTTTGCTTCTCATCCAAGAACCTTCTTCAGTTCTTCAGAAGCTTCTTGAATGACAAGCGAAATGTCTTCAAGGAAAAACAAAGTCCAGTTGCCTGTTGAAAAACCAAAGGTTTAGGACAACCTTTGCAACTTTAAGACCTGTGAACTTCAACTCCCAGAATTTCCCAACCAGCATGGAACTTGAAGTCCGCAGGTCTTAAAGCTGCCAAGGTTAGCACCCCTGATCTACAGCATTCAGGTCTTAACTGGAGCCAGGACACCCCCAAATATACTTCCTGAGGCATTTTCCAGGGATTGGGGTTTAGCTCCAGAAAATTAGAATTGCACATTCATTCAAATCATACCTCTTCTTTTTTTAAAAAAAAAACAAGTGCTGTTTGTTTGTTTGTTTGTTTGAGCAATTCCTTTCTTTCTTGTTCCCTCCCTTTTGTTGAAGTATTCTTTATTCCTGCTCACAGTAGTAACAGCGGAAGGATTTTAAAGATCTGTTTCTTGTCAGACCCAAAATGAAAACAGTAGCTTCTATTTCTTTCTTGACTCCCTCTGGAAGTGAACCATAGCAAGGCCATTTTAAAAGTCTGGTGGCTCAGACTGCTAAGACAGTCTGTTATTAACACAGCTGCTTGCAATTACTGCAAGTTCAAGTCCCACCAGGCCCAAGGTTGACTCAGCCTTCCATCCTTTATAAGGTAGGTAAAATGAGGACCCAGATTGTTGGGGGCAATAAGTTGACTTTGTATATAATATACAAATGGATGAAGACTATTGCTTAACATAGTGTAAGCCGCCCTGAGTCTTCGGAGAAGGGTGGGATATAAATGCCAAAAAACAAAAACAAAGGCCCTTCTTGGTAAGGCTGCACTCACCTGAACATTTTACAGACGGACTAACAAAAAAGGAACCTCATTCACTATTCAAGATATCTTGCAATCTGCACTTTGTTTCTTTAATTGCAGATGCAATACTCACCCTTACCATGCATAAAAACCATTCAATGGTGCCTTTATCATCATTTTTTATTTAATTATTCGGAATTCTGGCACAACAAGGTTTGACCACTTGGTACTATTTGAGGGACATGGTGGCTCAGTGGATGCTGAGCTTGTCGATCGAAAGGTTGCCAGTTCAGCAGTTTGAATCCCTAGTGCTGTGTAATGGGATGAGCTCCCGTTACTTGTCCCAGCTTCTGCCAACCAAGCAGCTTGAAAGCATGTAAAAAATGCAAGTATAAAAATAGGGACCACCTTTGGTGGGAAGGGAACAGCGTTCCATGCCACATGACCACGGAGACGTCTTTGGACAGTGCTGGCTCTTCGGCTTTGAAATGGAGATGAGCATTGTCCCCTAGAGTCGGGAACGACTAGCACATATGTGCGAGGGAACCTTTATCTTTACTATCTGAATCCCTAGGTTCAGATTTGCTTTTTAATACGTCATTAGATGGTAAGAGGATAAGGAAAAAGAACAGGAATCAATCAGGACCCTAAAATCACAACAGCCACTTTGTCTGTGACCTTCTGAGTCTGGGTCAAATTCACAAGATTAAGTTGCTATAATCTTCACTGTTTTAGTTTGATGTATGATGTTTTCTAAATGTTCAATTCATTGTGAGGAATTTTCAGAGACAGTCTGTATATCAAATTCATGAGAATATGGACATCCTTAATTCTACTCATAGTCTTCCCCTGATTTGTAAAGTAAAACTGCAAAAATCAGCCAAAGATGCAACTCATGCATTGCAATTCTGAGTTGGATTGCGTATCTTTCATTGGGCCAAAGATTGCACAAGACTTTGATCTCACAATTTCCTGGTTTCTAGCCTGGTGCCTTAATCACAAGTCGAAAATGTCTTATTTCTCTTTAAACCAGGGGTCCCCAGCCCCTGCGCCGCAGCCCATTACTGAGTCATAGCCTGTTTGGAACCCGGCCAAGCAGGTGGTGGGCGAGCTCATACATGCATGTGCAAAGCTTCCGTTGTTGAAGAGACAATGATGAATCCGCATACAGACTGGAGGTTGAACAACTAGCCTCGTGGTGTGACCGGAACAATCTGGAACTGAACACACTCAAAACTGTAGAAATGATGGTAGACTTTAGGAGACACCCTTCCATACTTCCACCTCTTACAATACTAGACAACACAGCATCAGCAGTGGAGACCTTCAAATTTCTAAGCTCTACCATATCGCAAGATCTAAAATGGACAGCTAACATAAAAAATATCATTAAAAAAGCACAACAAAGAATGTTCCTTCTGCGCCAACTCAGAAAGCTCAAACTGACCAAGGAGCTGCTGATCCAGTTCTACAGAGGAATTATTGAGTCTGTCATGTGCACCTCTATAACTGTCTGGTTTGGCTCTGCAACCCAACAAGACAGACACAGACCTCAGAGGATAATTAGAACTGTGGCTAGAAAAAACAGTGGCTACCAACCTGCCTTCCATTGAGGACCTGTATACTGCACGAGTCAAAAAGAGGGCTGTGAAAATATTTACAGACCCCTCGCATCCTGGACACAAACTGTTTCAACTCCTACCCGCAATACGATGCTATAGAGCACTGCACACTAGAACAACTAGACACAAGAACATTTTTTTCCCTGAACGCCATCACTCTGCTAAAAAAATTAATTCCCTCAATACTATCAACTATTTACTAAATCTGCACTACTATTAATCTTCTAATTGTTCCCATCACCCATCTCCTTCCACTTATGACTGTATGACTGTAACTTTGTTGCTTGTATCCTTACAATTTATATTGATATTGATTGTTTCCTGATTGCTTAATTGTAGCTTATGACTATCATTAAGTGTTGTACCTTATGATTCTTGATGAACGTATCTTTTCTTTTACGTACACTGAGAGCATATGCACCAAGACAAATTCCTTGTGTGTCCAATCACACTTGGCCAATAAAAAAAATTCTATTCCATTCTATTCCCTCACAGGAGCGACAACCACTTGCTGTCATGTGTAAAACTCCCCTAGTGTGAGTGACAGCCATCTTGCGTTTGTGTGCAAAGCTCCCTTAGTGCAAACGGTAGGTGCGCATGCCTGCTACTCATACTAAGGGATCTGTGTGTGGGAGCGAGCATCTGCCTCCCATTCATAAGGAACTATGCCCCCCCCACCGCTGGACCACCAAGCTAAAAATGTTTGGGACCACTACTTTAGAATTCTTGGAGTTGAAGTCCTCCAGGCTTAACGTTGCCAAGGTTGGAGAACCCTCCTTTAAACCATCCCTTCAAACAGATACTGCCAGCCTGTCCAAATTGTAGGTAATCTCTTAAACTATCTGTTAAAGAAGTGCTTAATCGTAGACGAGTATTTGAATGAATTATGTTGTAATCTTTGAAATAATATCAAGTATCACCCCATTATCTAGGAAGATGTCAAGAGAACGACAAGTAAGGGAAAGAAAGCTGGAAGATTTCAAAATTGTGTCAGATGCTTTCCAGTTTCACTTCTTCCCTTTTTCTTCTGTCTGTATTATGTACCACTCAGTCCAGGCTGAGCAAGAAAACACAGAAAAATTATCACAGTACGGTCATGCAGATTTTGATTTAACCATGTAATCTATACAATGGCTGAGCCACTCGCTTTTTCAAGGGGGTACAGCTTTTTGTTGTTGTTGTTGATTTCTTTCATTCTTTCAGCAATATTCCACAAAAGTCTGATATATTATACTTTGCTCTTTTTGTTTTCCCCCAGGGGAAAGTAATCTATTTTTTATTGTTCCTCTTATTTTTTAAAGAATAAAAAATAGCTTTTAAAATGTCCTTTTCCCCAGCAATCTGGATGCTGTGAACAGCTTGTGAAGAGGCAAAAATGCACTCCTGGAAGAAAGTTTTGATTCTAGATGGTTGCTGTTTTCTCTTCAGCCAAAATACATTTAAAAAGGGGAAAAAATGTAGGAGAAAGAGGTGAGGTAACAAATATATTTCTCTTGATATATATTTCTCAGAAAATGACTGTATAGAGACGACTTCCGGTGTCCAGCGGCAACGGACGTCTGGAAGGCTTCTCCTGCCTCCAGCGCCCGAATCCGGCCGCCGCCGAGGCCCTCAGGGGCCAGGTGTTCCGAAAAGGACACCTGCCGCACGGACGGCTCGCCAGGGGTCTCCCAGCCGACATACAGGACTGTGGGGACCGATGCAGGCGCGTCCTAGGCTTGGCGGGGTTTGGAGGCCACAGGCCGCGGCCATTATTTTGGTCGTCGCCTGGGCCGCTGTGCCCGGTGACACCGGGGCATTGGATTTATAACTGCAGCAGCCTGGTGGTGAACAGGGAACGGAGAAGAATTGAGGAGGAGAAGGGAAGGGAATATCGGTGGCGTGGTGGACTGCTCCGGAGTGCGGGGGTTTTCTCCCCTGCGGTTGGAAGGAGCACGAGTTATTCTGGAGAGGAGAACTTAAAATAAGAAGATTACCGGTTTTGTGGAGCTCTGGAGAGAAGAGGTGATGGAGAAATTTAGGAGGGAAGGTTTGAGGCCCCCCCTCCTTCTGGGGAACAGTGGTGGCGTCCAGCTTCCGCCTTCACTATGAGAATTTTGATGACATCACTTCCCTTCGGCTTCCTGGTTGACTAACTGTACTCTGGACTCGTTGCTCCTGTGAGTGCCCCCTGGTGGATCCGGAGGAAATTATAAGGATACTGTGCCTGCCTGAGGATTTTGTATTTTTTTTTTCTCCTTAATGGCAAAAGGTCAGAGACCAACTGCTGGAGAGATGGAGAGAATTTTGGAAAAGTTATCTAATATGGACAAGAAATTGGATGAAATAAGAGTAGAAATTGTGACTATCCAAAAGGATTTAAAGGATACTCAACAAGTTTCAGCAGAAAACAAGCAGAAAGTGGAAGGTTTGGAGGGTGAGATGCGGGCAGTGCAGAAAAGAGAGGAGACGACAGGCAATGCTGTGCTTGGACTACAGATGGATAAAATGTCTTATTTCCTTAGGTTTCAAAATTTGGAAGAAGTGGACCAAGAAGACTTGAGAGATGTTGTGACTAAATTGTTGGGAGAATTTCTTGGGAGAGGTGTTGATTTCATGAATTGGGATGTGGATCGAGTTTATAGAGTTAATTCGCAATATGCACGCACGCATGCAGTTCCCAGAGAGGTTCATGTCAAATTTGTGAGAAGAGAGACGAGATGAAATTCTTAGAAAACATAGGAGTGGGGCACTGATTTACAGGGGCAGGGAGATAGCCATTCTGAGGCAGATTCCCAGACAGGTACGTGAAAAAGAAAGAAATATTATTTTTGTCAAGCAAATTGTACCAGAAGGAGTGGGCTTCAGATGGCTGATGCCAGAGGGATTGATGATTTTCCGGGAGGGCACTACGAAAAAATTAGTACAATTATGGAGGCTACGGCCTATGTGGAGGAACACAAAGCCTCCTGGAATCAGATGACCCAGGAATTGAAGAAGGGAGGTTATAGATCATGGGCGAGCGGCTGCCGCTGTTGCGGCCCTGGAGTTGGGTCAGGCTGAACCCAGAGTTCTGAGATCCAAAACTAGGAAGTGATAAAGATATTTGGGATTGTGTTGGTTTTCCTTATTCTCTTTTATACGATATTCTGTTTATTCTTGACCCTTCTTTATTACGTATTTAAAATTTGTAAACTTAGCTACTTCGTGTCACCTGCTTGCCATATGGCTGTTGTATGTGTTAAAAAATTTGAGTAAAATTCTTATTTTAGATAAGAAAAATGAAAATTTACCATACCTGATATGTATTTGTATAAACCTTTTTTGACTAATAAAAACTTTTTGAATAACAGAAAATGACTGTATGAACAGTTTCAGCATTACAGTACTTTTGGATAAGTCTCCCAGGCATAAGAAGGAAGAACTGGACATCTTCCTGTCTAATAACAAAACAAAACAAAAACACAAAGCAAAATTTACTATGGTATTATGAAGTTCTCTGCTTCTTCAGACCTCAAAACTCAGGCTATAGTGTGTGGTCCTTTCTTTGTAGTATGTACTGTATACAAGATGCTGACCTAACTGCTAATATTTACCATATTTTTTGGATTACAGTGGTGGCCAAAATTGTGGAAACTTTTTGGGAAAAGTGTATTTTTGAGGTTTGATGACTAATAGTACCACTTTTTTTGGGTGTTTGATGATAGTCATATTCCACTGCTGGAATGGCCTGGGAATGGCCCAGATCTTAACCCAATTGAAAATCTACGGAGCCGACTAAAGAAACTTGTTAGTCAGAAGTCACCAAGCAATAAAACCCAGTTAATAGAAGCAATCATTCAATCTTGGTTCCACATGATAACAGCTGCAGAACTAAAAGACTTGGTTTACTCCATGGGAAGTATACACTGTAAGCCGCCCTGAGTCTTCGGAGAAGGGCGGGATATAAATGTAAACAAAAAAAACCAAAAAAACCCAAAAAAGATGTTTTAAGGCCATAGTTCATGCTAAAGGTTAACTAACTATTAACCGACATGGTGATAATTTTTTGTTTATCTCGTTTTTTCTACGTTTTACACTTTTCTTCTTTATCCTGTAACTGCATTCTAATAGCAAATCCTTTATAAAAGTTATTGCATTACATTCTTGATTAAATTATCTTTCCGTTGATATATAATTTTATGGTACTATTCCAAAAAAAGTGGTGTTATTAGCTAGTTTTAGAAAATATACTTTTGCCAAAATGTTTCCACAATTTTGGCCACTACTGTATAAGATGCAGTGGACTATAAGTTGCACCTAAATTTACAGGAGGAAAACAAGAAAATATCATTTTTGGCCTCTGCGCATTGGATTTTTGCCCTCCCTAGCCTCCAGAAACACTCTGCAGTGCTCTGCAGTGCCCATTTTTACCAAAAATGTGTCCATTTTCACCAAAAACACACCCACTTTTGGCCTGCAGAGTGCTTCTGGGGCTCGAGAGGCCAAAAACGCCCATATTCCTTCTATAAGATGCACCTAAATTTTCACCCACTTTTAGGGGGGGAAAGGTGCATTTTATACTCTGAAAAATACAGTAATTGCAATAATATTTATTTTTAAATATCTAAAAATATCTAGTTATCATTAAAAATATCTGGATATCTAGTTATCATTAATAACTAATGATAGTTAATTATTCTGCACGGCATATGTCAAAATAATTTCCCAGAGTAAGGTCAAGCTTCATTAAAAGGACCAAACCAAACTCACACGGTTGTAAGTGAATCTGGCTTCCCCTATTGCAGGGGTCTCCAACCTTGGCAACTTTAAGCCTGGAGGACTTCAACTCCCAGAATCCCCCAGCCAGCAAGCTGGCTGGGGAATTCTGGGAGTTGAAGTCCTCCAGGCTTAAAATTGCCAAGGTTGGAGACCTCTTCCCTATTGACTTTGCTTGTCAGAAACCACCTGGGAAGGTTGCAAATAGCATGGGACAATGCAACTGTCAATAACTCATGCCAGTTGCCAAGCACCCAAATTTTGAACACATAACCATGGGCATGCTGCAATGGTGGTAAGCATGAAAAAGGGTCATAGGCACTGTTCCCTCTAAGCTGCACGCGTGCGCAAATGTGCACTGCTGACACGGTCTCCGCGCACAGAAAATCTGTGCTGCGCAGCTAATCAACGCCTGTCAAATGATGTTGATTAGCTGCCCAGCACAGATTCGGCTAGCTAAAACTTTTAGCTAGTCGAATCTGTGCGCAGCTAATCAACGAATTTGACAGGCGTTGATTAGCTGCTCAGACAGATTCGGCTAGCTAAAACTTTTAGCTAGTCGATTCTAGCTAAAAGTTTTAGCTAGTCGAATCTGTGCTGCGCAGCCAATCAACGCCTGTCAAATTACGCTTGATTAGCTGCCCAGCAGATTCGGCTAGCTAAAACTTTTAGCTAGTCGATTCTAGCTAAAAGTTTTAGTTAGTCGAATCTGTGCTGCGCAGCTAATCAACGAATTTGACAGGCGTTGATTAGCTGCCCAGCACAGATTTGGCTAGCTAAAACTTTAGCTAGTCGATTCTAGCTAAAAGTTTTAGTTAGTCGAATCTGTGCGCAGCTAATCAACGCCTGTCAAATTACGTTGATTAGCTGCCCAGACAGATTCGCTAGCTAAAACTTTTAGCTAGTCGATTCTAACTAAAGTTTTAGCTAGTCGAATCTGTGCGCAGCTCATAACGCCTGTCAAATGACGTTGATTAGCTGCGCAGCACAGATTCGGCTAGCTAAAACTTTTAGCTAGCCGAATCTGTTTGATTCTTTTAATAAATCATGTGACTTGAATGGATGGATTTAATAAATGAATAATAAATAATAATAATAATAATAATAATAATAATAATAATAAATAAATAAAATAAAATAAAATAATAATAATAATAAATAAATAAAATAAATGAATGGATTTAATAAATCATGTGACTTGAATGGATGCGATGCTGGCATGACCCGCACGTCTGATGTTGCTCACAGTGGTCCAAGGGACCGCTCAGGGAGTTAGTGTGCTTGCTCAGACTCGTGAAAAATTAGAGGGAACATTGGTCATAGGTCTCTTTTTTCAGTGCTGTGTAACTTCAAACAATCACTAAATGAATGATTGTAAGTTGAGGACAAGGTTTGTTAGTTAGCTGTTGGATAAAAGGGGAATAGTGGGAAGAATTATTAAACATATGTTTCATAGGTGATCTTCTAATTCAAGCAATGTGACATATGCAGTACAAAGCAGGGAGACATGGACAGAAATGTACATTGGAGAAATAAAACAACCACTTCACAAACTGCATGGCACAACACAGGAGAACAAACCCATCAGGACAAGATTCAGCAATCCATCCGCATTTCAAAGTCGAAGGTCACTCTTTTGAAGACAGCAAAGTCCACATAATGGACTGAGAGGACCACTGGTTTGAAAGAGGGGTCAAAGAGGCCATCTACATTAAGACTGAACAGCCCTCTCTCAGCAGAGAGGGAGCAGTAGTGGATTCCACTTATCTTTGCTACTGGTTTGGAACTGTGAGCGTGCGTGTGCTTGCTTCACTCATCTGTGGCACTTCTGCACATGTGCAGAACCTTCTGCACATGAGCAGAGAGTCCATGTTGACATCCTTGTGGGTGGGCGGAGCCTCCCGCCACTGTTACTATCAGTTCGCCCAAACCGAGGTGAACTGGTAGAAACCCACCACTGAGAGGGTGGGATATGATACCACCTATCTCCTGTTTACAACAGTCCTTTCAGCCATTTGCACTATTCAGGTGATGCTGAAGGCATATATAAACCTCCAAATGGCCTCAGTAACTCTCAGAAAAAGTCTAATGACCAGATGACTCTTCCATTCTCCATCTTTCAGTCAGACCTGAAGAAGCTTCTTGGATGAGAAGCGAAAGGTCTTCAAGGAAAAACAAAGGCCAGTTCCTTTTTGAAAAAGCACTTTGGGGACAACCATGAACTGGATGACTGAGAATCTCTATAGAGATTCTAATCCAAGGTTTCTCAACCTAAGGAACTTTAAGATGTGTGGATTCAAATACTCAGAATACCTCAGCCAGTTTTAAGCTCGAGAAACACAGTTCTAATCAAACAAGAGTTCACATACAGCTACACAGATCAACTCAACAAACAACAACAGGAATGAACAGTTCTAGTCCACTGTTTATTATGGTCCTACTGTGCTTCAGATTTTTCCCTGCTAAGTAATAAATATGCTTTATGGTGTTTGCTTAAGTTCTATAGATTCCCTCTTGAAAGGTTTTTCACTTCAAAATGTGCTGTGATTAGGTGGCTAATATAATTGCTTTTTATTACAGGTCAACTGGTATGATTCCATTGCTAATAATGGAGAGAACTACATTAAGATAAAGCTGATGGAGGGAAAACCATTACTGATTAGCATAAAGATCACTTATTTTGTAACATGTATGACAGATAAATACGCTAGCAAAATTGCATACATTTCAGAACTATTGAGACAATTGCGTTTCTATTTTTCAGATTGCATGTAGAAAATATAACAGGAGATATGCACACAGACACACAGACACACATAGACGCACACACATACCCACCCACCCACCCCACCCACCTACACATTGTATTAAATTTACTGACAAAGAAATAAAGGGAGACTAGTATAGATCTATATAGATCTATAGGGACATGGTGGCTCAGGGGCTAGGACTTGAGCTTGTTGATCGAAAGGTCGGCAGCTCGGCGGTTTGAATCCCTAGTGCTGCCGTGTAACGGGGTGAGCTCCCATTACTTGTCCCAGCTTCTGCCAACCTAGCAGTTTCAAAAGCACGTAAAAAATGCAAGTAGAAAAAATAGGGACCACCTTGGTGGGAAGGAAACAGCGTTCCATGTGCCTTTGGCATTGAGTCATGCCGGCCACATGACCACGGAGATGTCTTCAGACAGCGCTGGCTCTTTGGTTTTGAAATGGAGATGAGCACCGCCCCCTAGAGTCGGCAACGACTAGCACGTATGTGCAAGGGGAACCTTTACCTTTAGTATAGATCTATTTCAAGCTATTTAGTTCTCATCAGCTAGCCCGGCTATTCCATATTCGAACAGATTCAAATCCCAGAATATGGGATTATATATACTGGTATATAATGTTTTTCATAAAAAATATATTCCCACTATCTCACCTTTCTTTGTCCCTGAACTTTTAAAATTGTGGTATATTTTTGTCCCCAGGCTGCAGATTCGTTATTGGTACTCTGCCTCGATGAAATGTATTATTTATGTATGCTTGAATGAGACTGTAATTTTGGAACAAGCGAGGAATAATTGCATTTCTAAGGAGGAAATCTTGATTCGAACACATGAAGGAACATATGCTGAGGGTTGTAACTTCCCATGGAAGGATCCATGGAATTTGTGACCTTTCAGAAATTTGACAGTTTTTCAGGGTAAATAATATATGCCACTGATCAGAATGGGGAAACTTTTGAAAAAAAAATGGTGCTTGAAATCTAAGGGGGTGATGAATGGAAAGTAAAACAGATTCCTTCAGAAAGTAAAGAAGATTCTTCAGAAGATGAATTGAAAATCTTTAGTTTTTGGCCTCTTGCATCCTACCTCATAAACCTCAGAAGACCACTGTAACCACCCGATTCCGAAGAAGAGACTTTGGATTCATCTTTTGAAGGATTGTCTCCATCTTCTAGAGGAATCAACAGCAATCAAACAGCATGATTGACTTTGATTCAGGACCTGATGATAAAACACCCATATTGCCTGGCAGATGTGAATGTGCTGCCTTCAGTGAAGTCATCTACGGTTCAGTGATTCATAAACCGGGCAGAAATGCACACATCTGACAATAATGTGATAGAAAGTAGCCTGGGCAAATCCTAATGACATGACGTGAATATCTTTTATTTTATATGCAACTCTTTTGATTATAATTGTAAAATATAACATAAACTCAAAGAGAACCGAAAGAAATACAAAGTGTAAGGAAAAAAAACAAAAATTACATAAAATAAAATAAAATGTGATGCAAATTATCAAAATAAGATAGTGGTGTTTTTTTTCCCTTTGATCCAGGGGTGAAATCCAGCAGGTTCTGACAGGTTCTGGAGAACCGGTACCAGAAATTTTGAGCAGTTCTGGAGAACCGGTAGCGGAAATTTTGAGCAGTTCGGAGAACTGGCAAATGCCACCTCTGGCTGGCCTCAGAGTGGGGTGGGAATGGAGATTTTGCACTATCCTACCCCCAGGAGTGGGGTGGGATTGGAGATTTTGCAGTATCCTTCCCCTGGAGTGGGATGGGAATGGGGATTTTGCAGTATCCTTCCCCTGCCACACCCACCAAGCCATGTCCTCAGAACCGGTAGTAAAAAAATTTGGATTTCACCACTGCTTTGATCCCTTAAATGAGACTTGATTGGAAGAACATCCTAATGGATAATGACGCGGGACCGAAAGCTCTCTCCATGCCATGGAAATGTGAAAGCTCCATTGGATATTGGGCATCTCCCTTCTTCACCACATCACAAATGACACCATTCGACAACCTTTTTGGTTTGGCACCAATTATACAGAAGATGAGAGAAGGCCGGCTCTGCTGGTATAGCAATAGCACTTATATACTGCTTTACAGTGCTTTACAGCCCTCTCTAAGTGGTTTACAGAGTCAGCCTATTGCCCCCAACAACCTTGGTCCTCATTTTACCCACCTTGGAAGGATGGAAGGCTGAATCAACCTTGAGCTGGTGAAATTTGAACTGCTGAACTGCAGCTAGCGGTCAGCTGAAGTAGCCTGCAGTACTGCACTCCAACCACTGCGCCACCTCAGCTCTGATATGGACATGTGCTGAGAACAGCACCTTCCAACATTGCCGAAACTGCTTACCAACCCAAAGTCAATGGCCGATGACTTTGCGGGTGTCCAAAATAGAGATGGTAAGGCACCATCAACAAAGATATGCAAACCACGGGCCTGCACCCTGGAGACACAGCTGACCGTGCGAAGTGGTGTTCAATTATCCAAAAAGTAGATCCTGCACTTGCGGGCATATGCTAGGAAGAAGAAGATTGTAGCTTCTTCTCTGGTAAGATTACACTACTAACCAGAGCATACAAAACATTTGCTAGACCAATTCTCGAATACAGCTCATCTGTCTGTTACCCACACTGCATATTGGACATTAATAAAATTCAGCACATCCAGAGATATTTCACAAGAAGAGTCCTCCACTCCTCTGATTGCAACAAAATACCTTATGCCACCAGACTTGAAATTAGAAAATTTAGAACTACACCGCCTTCAGTATGACCTGAGCATAGCTCATAAAATCATCTGCTACAATGTCCTTCCTGTCAATGATTACTTCAGCTTCAACCACAATCACAACGAGCATACAATAGATTCAAACTTAAAGTGAACCGCTCCAATCTCGATTGCAGAAAATATGACTTCAGTAACAGAGTTCTTAATGTACTACCAGACTCCATGGTCTCGTCCCAAAATTCCCAAAACTTTATAACCTAAGACTGTCTACTGTTGACCTCACCCCATTCCTAAGAGGTCTGTAAGGGGCATGCATAAGAGCACCAGTGTGCCTACCGTCCCTGGCCTAATGTTTCCTTTAGTTGTATTCATTTTATGTATTCAATTCATGCTTATACTTATATATATTATTTAATATATATTTGACAAAATAAATAAATAAATAAGAAAGATTGAGAGTTAATCTGTAGAAGAACAGGCAGAGTCTGTGTCAGAGTCAAGAAAGCAATTAGCCAAGAATCATTACGTTCTGACAAACGGTCTAAGTCCAACCCCTCTTGATTTCCACTGTTGTGTATATAGTGCCAATTTAGTGCTGAACCTTAGTTGACTAGATTCTTATTTATAGGCATGAATAATAAATCAGTTTAACGGTTACTAAATGTGTGGTCCTGATTTTTTGTGACTGACATAAATCCTGATATGATCTTTAGAAATCAGATCCTCTCTTGGTGCAGATTGCAGAGTAAATAATTAATCAAATGGGGCAAGGAACCAGAGGAGCTTATTGGCATCCTACTCATTAAATTAAGAACCTCCTGACTCTGTAAAACCTGGAGTTCATGTTGCATGAAAAGATCAGTATAATAATTGTGGTTTACTTTAAGTTAAGAGTGTGCTAGTAATGTAAGATTTTTTTTCTAATTGCTCCTATTATTAGTGAGAAGAAACAGATCTGAAGAAACAAGTCATCAAAATTATTTTTAAGGAGAAAACAACACGAACTTGAGCATGTAAATAAATTATTAGTTAATATTCAAACTTCTATTAGTTAATATTTAAACTTCTTTCATTAAGAAGTTTGATGAGATGATTTAGATTTATTACGGCCGTCTCACTCCAAAATACTCTGGGTGGCTATAATAAATTATTAGTCTTGATAATGAAATGATAGTAAGTCTTTTTATTCATTTTTTTCCATTTATGGATTTGCTTATTCATTCACTCATTTAATCTGGTTTTGATAAAGTGTCTCATGATTAAAAAAATCAATGAATTTTCAGTGCTGCTGCAGAATCCAGAGGTGTAAAGCCAGTGGTGAATTTTTCAATTTTTTTTACTACTAGGTCTGTGGGTGTTGCTTGGTGGGGGTGGTGTGGCTTGGTGGGGGTGGCTTGGTGGGCGTGGCAGGGGAAGGATACTGCAAAATCTCCATTCCCACCCCACTCCTGGGGGAAGGATACTGCAAAATCTCCATTCCCACCCCACTCCTGGGGGAAAGATACTGCAAAATCCCCATTCCCTCCCCACTCCTGGGGCCAGCCAGAGGTAGTATTTGCCAGTTCTCCAAACTACTCAAAATTTCTGCTACCGGTTCTCCAGAACCTGTCAGAACCTGCTGGATTTCACCCCTGTATAAATCCAATTATTATAAGAAGACATAAGAATCATAAGAATGCATCTTACAGTTGGGAAGGAATTCAAACCAATGGTTCAAATTATTAGGAAACAGATGAATCCATATTAAACACTAGGGAGAAAAACTTGATGGTAGAATGTCTTCCAACAGTAGAGTGAGCTGTATGGTTCTTTAAAACAGGGAGTCCCCTACCTTGGCAACTTTAAGACATGTGGATTTCAACTTCCAGAATTCCTCCATCAGCCATGCTAAAGTTGCCAGGTTGGAGGCCCCTGTTTTAAAGTTTGCAAGAGAATTCCAAAAACCAACATTTGGATGCTCAATGATGTCAGAGAAGTTGCCCTACATAGATATTTAGACAGTGAGTTCAAACATGCCTGAAGCCACAACAAGTGTGAATCTCAAAGCCCATCAATATGCTAACTCAAGGATTTGTAGAAGGAAAAAAAAAACCAGACAGACTGCATGGTATTTAAAATGAGTTTTTATTAAGAGCTGCTTTTCAGTTGTAGATATACTTGCCTGAGTTAAATAGTTCTGAAAGAAACACACACTTGCATGAATATTATTTTCAGGTAAGTTCCAGGGCACAGGAAATGACCGTTATTTGTTTCAACTGAGTAGGACTTATCTGAGACCCAGGAAGCAAGAGTCGAAGATCACCATATAGGAATACTTTTCAAATAAATTTTAAGAATGTATTCATTTGATGTACGAAACTTTCTAGTTTTGATTGAAGAACAACCATGTCCGTCCATCCATCCATCCATCCATCCATCCATCCATCCATCCATCCAGGAGAGGTATTCACTTACCTTTGCTACTGGTTCGCAAATGTGAGTGTGCACATCAGGGGTGAAATCCAGCAGGTTCTGACAGATTCTGGAGAACCGGTAGCGGAAATTTTGAGTATTTCAGAGAACCGGCAAATACCACCTCTGGCTGGCCTCAGAGTGGGTGGGAATGGAGATTCTGCAATATCCTTCCTCCAGGAGTGGGTAGGGAATCAGGATTTTGCAGTATCCTTCCTCTGCCAAGCCCGCCAAGTCACACCATGACCACCAAGCCACGCCCACAGAACCAGTAGTAAAAAAAATGGGATTTCACCACTGGCGCACATATGAATTTTCCAAGCATTGGTTGGGCAGAGATGTTCCTTTTGGATGGGAGAGAGTTGCAGGGAGGCTGTGTGTGTGTTTGGGCCTTTTGTGACTAGCTGAGGTGATTGTTTTGAAGGGCAAAGACAAAGAAAAAGCAACAAAGAAAGATGACAAAAAGAAGGGGGAAGAGAGCAATTTGCCTGAAGCAAGGCTGAGAGCGTGGGCACTATAATGCACACAGATTCCCTTATGTTCTATTTCTCTCACACACACAAAAAATGGGATCATAAAGAAAAAAACCCCCAGCACTGTGACTTTTATTGCAAGTAAGAAACATCTCAGCATCTCTCTCTCTCTCTCTCTCTCTCTCTCTCTCTCAATCTCTCTCAATCTCTCTCTCTCTCTCTCTATCTTTCTGTGTCTCTCACACAAAGCCCTCATGGTCTTTATTTATCTAATCATCCTGGCAAATGAGATTTACTCTCCCAATCTGTAATATCCTTAACACAAACTACCTCTTGCTCAACATTATATACAATTAAAAAAAATTAAAGGGTTCTATAACCCGTGTATCAAGTCAAGACATTGTGCAGTTTTGCTTGGCACTCTGCAGAGGGAAATAAAATATCTTTCTTTTTCTTCCTTACAATTTCAGGAAAGAAGATTTGCTTTTGCAATGTTGCTAAGAGGAGAAAATGCTGGCGAGGGGCAGAAGGGCAATGGAAGGATAGACGTGTAGACATTCCCTTTAAATAAACAGCTCTTCACTGTTCTCTTCTCTTGCTAGCCTGCTTCAATTAAATCTCCAGGGAAGAATCTACACCAAAGAAGTATTTGGTGTAGTAGATCTAATGGAAGCGAGGCCAAACATTATGGTAAGTCATCAGACAAACTGAATAACAGAATAAGAGAGTTGGAACCTTAGAGGTCTTTTAGTCCAACTACCTGCTCAAGCAAGAAACCTTATACCATTGCAGACAAATCATTGTCCAAAGATATTGGATCTCTTCTTCTTCTTCTTAAAATCTCTTCTTAAAAATCTCCAGTGTTGGAGCACCCACAACTTCCGGAGACAAGTTGTTCTACTGATTGATTGTTCTAAATGGGTCTGGAAATTTCTCCTCATTTCTAAGTTGGTTCTCTCCTTGATTAGTTTCCATCTTGTCCTGCCTTTGGGTGCTTTGGAGAATAGGTTGACCCTTCTAGGAGTTTGTATAATCCTCTTTTAAATAGACCTGGGCTATAAAAGAGTATATTTGTAGCTCAGGCTTGAAATCAGCACTGATGATGTTGCCTAAGTTTGGGTAATAAAATGTCTGCAAGGAAACAACCAAGCTCAGAGAACACCAAGGACCCCTCATACTTAGTGGACTTATGACCAAATCTCTCTCAAAAATATCTTTGTTTGTAGAGAACAAGGTAGATGACCTTGATGGAAATATACAAGAACCATTGCCACAACAAAACATTTTTTTAAGTCTAGAGAAGTGAGGTGATAAGCCACCTGGGAAAGCCAAAGGAAATCATCAAAGCCATTAAAAAGTGAAAGTGAGAATATTTTGGACAAGTGATCCGACACCCACAAAAATATGGCATCCTTCACTCAATCCTCCAGGGAAAAATTGAAGACAAACAAAGTCCAGGCAGAAAAAGAACATCATGGCATCAAAATCTAAGGGACTGGTTTGGACAAATCTTAGCAGCACTTTTTCGTGCAGCTGTTGATAAAAATAAGATTGACAACATGATTGCCAATGTCCAATGATGGATATGGAAGAAGAAGAAGAAGAAGAAGAAGAAGAAGAAGAAGAAGAAGAAGAAGAAGAAGAAGAAGAGGAGGAGGAGGAGGAGGAGGAGGAGGAGGAGGAGGAGGAGGAGGAGGAGGAGGAGGAGGAGGAGGAGGAGGAGGAGTGAGATAAGATTTGGAACTGGCTGAAACTCTGTTTCATTGTAGCATAAGATAGTGTTTCTCAATCACAGTAACCTTAAGAGGTGTGGACTTCCACTCCCAGAATTCCCAAACCAGCATGCTGAAGTTGAGAAATGGTATAAGAAGAGGGGGGGGGGTTTGCAGTCAGACATGCAAGATTTGTTATTGTTGTTAGTTGCAAAGTTGTGTCCGACCCATTGCGACTCCATGGACAACGTTCCTCCAGGCCTTCCTGTCCTCTACCATCCTCTGGAGTCCATTCAAGCTCCCGCCTACTGCTTCAATGACTCCATCCAGCCACCTCGTTTTCTGTCGTCCCCTTCTTCTTTTGGCCTCAATCTTTCCCAGCATTAAGCTCTTCCCCAGTGAGTCCTTCCTTCTCATTAGGTGGCCAAAGCATTTGAGTTTCATCTTCAGGATCTGGCCTTCTAAAGAACAGTCAGGCTTGATCTCCTCTAGGATTGACCGGTTTGATTGCCTTGCAGTCCAAGGGACTCTCAGGAGACTTCTCCAGCACCAGAGTTCAAAGGCCTCAATTCTTTGGCGCTCAGCCTTTCAAGGTTTGTTATTGGAGCCAAACTGAATAAAGGGGAGTTTTAGCTTTCTTATGGACTTGGTCTACCTAGATGGGCTTTCATTCTTCTAGGATTTGGCAGAGCTCACAGTTGTAGGCCAAGCAACCCAATTCTCACTTCCAAGATTAAAAAGCGAACTAAAATGCAATGATCCTTTGAGTAACCATGACTCTGAATTTTGCAATGGACTTCTCAACCAAAAGAACATACTTTATAGCAAATTATGAAAATGCAAGAAAGACATTATTTTAGTCGAGCACATTCTGTCTGGCATAACACCATTATTAAATGTAGCATCACAGGGTTGAGTAATCTTTCTTTACTGTCTAAAAGGAGACAGCCTTCACTGTGGTTTCAGGGTAAGTATTGTCACCTCACACAAGATAGTGATTTGAGGCGCCTTCAGAGAATCTTAAGGTGAACAGAGCTTAGCTATTATTACCGTGATATTGCAGGGAAAGGTGACTTAGATCTTTTAGCCCATTTTTGTAGCTTTTATAGGCTGCCTTTTTTTTTTTATGAGATGGGGTACTCTGTGAATGCCAAATTAGTGTGTCAAGCCTTCCAAAATGTTAACAACTATTTTATTCCCACCATGCAAAAATTATACTGCCAACTAGAATTGATTTTCTGCCAAAGTGCAAGAGCACAAGCTTCAGAAGCTCTGGGACTATGAAATGGAATTGGGGATTAAATCAAGGCTTTTGGGTCATAAATTGCTCAGTCTCGGGATCTTTCTGTGTTGCAGAAACTGAAACCTTTTCTCTCCTGTTACATTTTTGTGTGCCTGTTGTGCAAGTCCTGCTCCTCTCCTCGCTGGTGGCGATTTTTGATAAGTTCAAAAAATAAACACAATCAGCTTAATGGTTTAAAATTAGGCTTAGGTAGGAGAAATTGAAAAAGGACATTAAATCCATTAAAATAATGTCTGGGAATTTATGTTATTTATTTATTATACTTACTGTATTTTTCAGAGTATAAGATGCTCCAGAGTATAAGATGCACCTTATATAGTTTTTGGGGAGGAAAATAAGAAAAAAAAATTCTGCCTCTTCCTACCAGCATTCATCGGTATTCATCTGGCTAGCATCCTGTCAGTGTGTGAGAGGGTTGAGGGCTGTTTGGAAACTGAAACAGTATTTGCTGTGTGAGCAACAAGGAAGGAGACAGCATGGCGCCTGGGCGTGGCTTAGGTCTGCAGCTCTGAGTCTGTGCTGAGCTAGTCTGCTGCTCAAAACTGAAACTGAAACTCTTCTCCTCTGCTTTTGCTTTGCTTGTATTTATTACCACGTTGGAAAACCTGCTTTTGGTATTGTATATTTACTTCATGTGTTATATTATATATACAGATAAGTTATTGAATCCTGCTGAATCAGTTACTTGTCTGTGTTTTCTGGATGTGATTGCTACTGCAAACTCTGAGGCCTTGAAGCAAATAGCAAACAGCCAGGTTAGCTTCAGCACATTATTGCAGCCTGATTCAGCACAAGCAGCTGATTGGCAGGTGGATCAGCCTCCCGGAATACCCCCAATCAGCTGTTCCAGGCTGCAGGGATTGCCACAGACCATGTGTGCCTCTGTGCCTTGCGTTTTTGGCTACATTCGGTATATAAGATGCACCCAAATTTTCACCCTCTTTTAGGGGGGGAAAGTGCATCTTATACTCCAAAAAATATGGTATATTTTATTTTTTATTTTTATTTATTTATTTTGTCACACAGTATATATAAGCATAAGCATGAAATAACTATACAATATATAAGCATATATATAAGTATGAGTATGTAATAACTATATTAATTGGCTATAACGAAAGGAAACAATAGGACAGGAACGGTAGGCACGCTTGTGCTCCTATGTACTTCTGATTTGACAGCAACCACATCCCCTTTTTCCAACAATTTGCAGTCCTTGACAGTTTTTTTAAAAAAAATCTTATGTTGGTTTCTTTCCAAACAAGATTGGCATACATTAGATGTGGGCGGTCTGTACCATTTTAACTATATGTGATCTTTGAGCCCCTTTTCTGCAGGTCTTTAAATCCATCTAACCATAAACAATGGAATATAATTAAGCCTGTAGAGTAAGCCCTGGGCAACAACACCAAATTTGACCTTGAAAATCTTGTGAAAAGCTAAGAAAAATGATGGAAACTACAATGCATATTTACATATTTGGTTTTTCCTCTATCCAGTGGAATTTTTTAACAATAAAACATATTATTTTCAGGCACAGAACCAGATCAACAAATTTCCTTTGTTCCTTTTATACCTGGGCATCATGACCTTTGTGGAATTTTCTCCTAAAGAATACGTACTTAATTATATGTAACTGACGTTGGAAGAAATAGCCATATGATTCAGTTCCAAGTGGGGAGAAAGACATTGGAAACATGGAGGTTGATTGGAAAGATGGTTTAATGAAGCAGAACCATCAAGTACAAGGTCCTTTTGCAGTGGACCACATGGAATTGAGAGAGAGCGTTATTTATACCATTTCTTGGGATTTGAACTTGACCTTCCTGTTCCTGTGCAAGCTATTGGCTGCTGTAGAGGTCATAGCTAACCTTGTAGGTTTTCTGAGTCAAGCTTGGTTGAAGCTTGCATGCCCCCAGGGGATTTTGTAACGCAGTGAGCCCTGCTGCTAGATAATCCTATTGTGTCCTGGAGGGTCATGTCTTAATTCCATCATCCTGAAGCTGAAGGTCTTTTGTCTTGTAGATAGGCTGGCCCAGTCCTTCTCAGTGGGCACCAAATATCTGCTGGGGGCAGGAAGCTGAAGCTCTGGGTTTCTGTCTCCCTTAAGATTTCTATTTCTCTTTTAGGGGGACTATAATATCCTAAAACATTTCATTCTTCTAGGAGAGGGGTGGGTGCTAACTTTCTACACTGAAATGGTCATTCTTGATGAATGTATTTTATTCTCCTTATGTACACTGAGAGTATGTACACCAAAGACAAATTCCTTGTGTGTTCAATCACACTTGGCCAATAAAGAATTCTATTCTATTCTATTCTATTCTATTCTATTCTATTCTATTCTATCCTATCCTATCCTATCCTATCCTATCCTATCCTATCCTATCCTATCCTATCCTATCCTATCCTATCCTACCCTATTCTTTTTGTCTTTCATCATTCAACTCCCATATACTGAATAGACTGGAAGGCAGTACAAGCAAAGACCTGCATCTGAAATGTATGGTGGGGATTGCTAGGTGGTGCTACATAGCCCAATAAACAACAGAATAAGCCATTAGAGTCCCTTGAAGATCAACAGGAAAGATGCAAGCAAATAAAATGCAAGCTAATTAGTTAGTGAGCAAACAACCTAATTCCACAATGTTTAAAAGGTTGGATAACAAACATTAACATACCTGACCTGTATACAAATGGGAATAAGGCTACTAGAGAAATAAAGCAAGTGACTGTGAAGGTGAAAGAAATATTCCTGTATGTACCAAATATATTCAGCGGTACATCAGGGCAATTATTTTAACAATCTGGAGATGAGATTGCTACTCAGTTAATAGGGAAGTAGAATTGCTTTCCATGCTGTATACATTTTATCTGCCAACGATTCATGAAGTTCAGAGGTAATTCATCCAGCAACACACAGGAAACATTAAAGCTGAACTCACCATCCCAGTGAATGGGATTATGTCCGGTGGCTAATACAAATGAGATTTCCTCAACCTGTGGTCTTACCAGTCTAGTTGAATTGCCTACCAAGGTTAGGGCATGCATAGTTCATGCATAAACAAAGGGTTTCTCAAGGGCTTAGACATCATAAAACAAGGGCCATGCCAGTATCTTTGATTGGGCTTTTTCAGACCAACATGTTTTATTGAAAGGCATCAGGGTTTCTGAGATGAAACTCAATGCATCTGATCCATAGCACAAGGGTTCAGAGTTAAACTTGAAAATTGGGATGCTTGAAAAATCTGTTCATTTATTGGTGGGAGCTTGACAGCATTGAGAACTTGTAGATTTCAAGAAAACCAGCTGACTTTGCCTGATCTAGAAGGCTAAGCATGGTTGACCTTGGTTAGCCTGTGGATAAGGAACCAATTGTGAAATCTGTGCAGTAGACTAGATGGAGAAGTTGAAAAAAATCCCAGAAGAAGGCATTTATAAACTATTGCCATATTGTTGCCAAGAAAACAACATGTCCATGTCCATTTAGTCCTCTGGAATCAAACTTGACTTCATATTCAGGCACTGATAAATTTGTCTGCCAAGACTAATTAAAAGATTCAACTTGGATCCATGGGTATTTAAACTTGTTGATGACATTGAATTAAGATTGCCAGTTCTTGTATATTGTTGCCAGGCTCTTGTCCCTTAGCAGGAATTTTGGTAGGCAAAACAACGTAGTCTCTCCCTCATTGAGAAAAACTGTATTGATTGAATTTGGTCAATGAGAAAAGAAATCCACACATTTCTTGATGAATAAAATGGATTTCAACAAAATGATTTGAAGGGGCAAAACCCAACAGATACATCAACCCCTATCAGGAATAGGTTTAATTCCTCCGCAATTATCTGACATAGACCAGTCTATGGTTTGTGTTATATCTGTTCTGTTGAAAAAGAATTTGTCTTTATGACAGTTTGGTACTTGCTTCCTTAATTTCGTAAACAAAGACATTCAACATGTGGTGTGCCAGAGTGAAAAAAGTAAAGTCATGCCCCCAGTCTAATTGAGTGAATTAAAGGAAAACTAGGGGCAGTTAAGTGAAGATTTCATTAAAACAAGCAAAGCTGATTTATTCCCCACTCTATACAAATCTCACAAATTTTGACCACTGTTATTACTGTTATTTTTGGCCATGGGGATTCTAGAAGCATATCATGCTGTACTGAGAGAATGTTCCTGAAGACCCCTGTGGAAACATCATGGTTCTATTAATGCACAATAATGAGCAAAATCTTGAACAAGAAAGATTGGAACAATAATGAATCTTCTCCCAAAAATGGCATCCTGTCACAATCACTCTCAAAAGCAAGGGATAAACTTGTCCAGGAAATCCCTAAGAACTCGGTGGTTCCAGGGATCTTCAGGCCTCTCTTGCTTTGGCTAAAGTCAGTGTTTGTGATTCCATCAAAAAAAAAAAAAAGACCCTAGAGAAAAATGGAGTTCATGTATAAAATAAGAAAGAGGCAATAATGGCTCATGAAGAAAAATAGTTTACTTTCCAGATTTTTAGAGTTCCGTGATTAGATGAACCCAAAGTGGTCTAGTTCAGGGGTATCAAACTGAAGACCCACAGGACAGACCTGGCTCACAGGATGCTTAAATCTGGCCCGCGGGGCCAGCCTGAAAATATCAAAGGACCAGTTCACGGTACCTCGCCAGTCAAAACAAACCATGTGCAGCCCCCCCCGTCCGTTTCCAGCCTCCCCAGCTCCCTGCAGCACTCTGCTGGCCAAAAATGGGTCCCGCAAAGGCCTCTGCACAGCCTGTTTTTGGCAGGTAGAGTGCTGCTGGAGGCTGGCGAGACCAAAAATGGGCGGCACGAGGGTCTCGGGAGGCCTCTGCGCAGCCTGTTTTTGGCCGGCAGAGTGCTGCTGGAGGTCAGGGAGGCCAAAAATTAAGATGACCAATCGTCCTCCTTTAGGGAGGACAGTCCTTCTTTTGTAAGTTCTGTCCTCTCTCGAAAAGTGTCCTCCTACATGTCCTCCTTTTCGATATTTGAAGACTAATCTGTAAATCTCCGTATTTGATCGATGCTGATCCAATCCGTTGCGTGTGATGTGACGTATTTGTATGTGACATGACGATTTGTCAAGGCTCAGTACAGTGTGGCGAGATGTGATTATGGGATGCATGCTCTCCACACAGGATAATTGTTTTGAGAGAGTGCGCTGTGTGCAAGAGTGCGCCGTGCCCAAGTGGTTTTGTTTACTTCTTACCGAAACACGACATGGCACACCCGCACGCATTAGACTCACTTCTTTCTCAGTGAATATTCAATCATACACAGGTGAGCACAATAATTCATGTTTTATTAATTCATTATCTATTTCATAATTTCCAAAATATGTATAATTTTATTTACAAGTTTATTTATTCAATGGGAAAGTACTCATTTAAACAATAATTAATAGGAATGTACGCATAATTACAATATAAAATGTTATTGTTACAAACGTTTTTTATTTTGCATTTATCATATTATAGTGTATTCTGTATTATTGTTGCAATGAATAAAATGTTTCTTTTATTTACGATTTTTTCTTCTTCAATTTATTTGTGTCCTCCTTCTCATTGTAAAAAAGTTGGTCACTTTATAAAAATGGGCTGTGCGGGGGTCTCGGGAGGCCTCTGTGTGACCTGTTTTTGGCTGGCAGAGTGCTGCTGGAAGTTGGGGAGGCCAAAAACGGGCTGCTCATGGGGGCTGCCCATTTTGGCCAGTAAAGTGCTACAGTAGGCCTCTGTGCCTCATTTCATCCCCGCTTCCCACCCCGATGCTGATCTGGCCCTCAAAGAAACCCAATTTGACATCCCTGGTCTAGATGAATATTGTTATATCTGGCAGAAACCAAAGACTTCATTTTTCAGTAACAACCTGATACCAGCTACAAAGCATGCAGGTGGTAATATCATGAGTTTGAATGCTTTCCTGCCAATTGGACATCATAAATTCTGCTTTGTATTAAAGCTTTTAATATAAACCTATCAGACCATCTGTCCATCAACGGAAATAAAAATGGGAAATCCAGGAAGATAATCATTCCAAATGTACAAGTACATCTATAAAGAGAATGGATGAAGAACAAATTCACTGTGCTTGGTATGGTCACGTGAAAGTCAGAACAAACTCAAAACAATGTTGTCAGTGAATCTGAAATGAGAAATTCATGCTAGAAAACACTCAGATGAAACTAAGTTAAAGCAATTTGCCAAGTTTAATGTCCAAAATTCATACATTGCCATATGAGAGGCTGATCAGCAATTAAAGGAAGTACTGAGTTCCAGGTATGGAAGCTAGAAGGAGCCATGTTGGCACAATGGTTAGAATCCAGTATAGAATAAAGTAAACCTATTTTCCAAAGTACCAGAAGGTAAGACAAGAAACTATGACTGGAAACTAATCAAGGAGAGAAGCAACCTATAACTAAGGAGAAATTTGCTTACACTGAGAACAATTAACCAGTTCTCACCAATTAACCAGTGAGAACCTGGTTAATTGGCATGAATGGCCTGCCTTCAGAAGTTGTGGCTGCTTCATCACCAGGGACTTTTAAAAAGAGACTGGAAAGCTACTTGTCTGGAATAGTCTTGATCCGTGATGGTGAACCTATGGCATACATACATGCTGAAGGTGGCACGTAGAACCATCTCTCCCAACATGTGAGCCATTGCCCGTTGGTCTTCTGGTTTCCGGCATGCCGGCCAGCTGGTCTTCATGTGCGCAGGAGCGCTGGAAACTGGAAGATCATCTTCCCAGTGCGCATGCGCATGCCAGCAAAATGATCTTCTGGTTTCTGGAGCATGCATGCACAGCGGTCAGCTGGTCTATGTGCACGCATACATGCTAGAAACTGGAAGACCAGTGGCCAGTGCGTATGTCTGTGCTGAAAACCGGAAGATAATCTTCCCAGCGCACCCAGGGGCTCCAGGCGGCTGCTCTTCTGGTTTCTAGGATGCACACGCACGACCGCCCTCCTGTTTCGCCAACACTGGTATAGGTTGTCTGTTTGAGCAGGGGTGAGACTAGTAGGCCTACAAGGCCCCGTCAAACTCTGATATTCTGTAATTCTGTTATCTCATGTTCAACTTTTCCAAACGCACACATTTAAAAGATAAATTTAAAAGTGAAAAAAAGGCTAATAGAATAACATGCTTGTTCACGCTGAGATGAATTCAATCTTGGTAACTTTTCCCAATTTTGTTGTGTTAGTAAAATTAGCAAAAAGCAAAGGCACCTTATTTAAAAATTGGGAGAAATATAACACAAAAAATATCTTTTCTGCCTTGTTTTTTTATTTTTTATTTATTTATTTGTCACAACATTATATATAAGCATAAGCATGAAATAACTATACGATATATTTCGTATATTATATACGTATAAGAAGAAGTAACAATATATATACAATGTATATATATATATATATATATATATATATATATATATATATATATATATATATAGGTCTTTGGTTGTTCGTGTTTTCTCCGTAAAATTGGAAGTGTCTTGGCGACGTTTCGACGAAGTCTCATTCGTCATCTTCAGGCTTCAGCTTCGTGCTTCTGGGAGCAATGTGTGATCGCAGCTGTTTCTTCCTTTTAACTGCTAGTGGGGGTTTGAACTGATTGGGTGGGAGCTTGGCTGTGCTCTGATTGGATGGTTTTTCTGTGCTCTGATTGGCTGGGGGTGTGTCCTGTGTTGGTGGGGGCTTGGTTGTGCTCAGTCTAGTCTGTGCTGCAGGGGGATTTGAGCTGGTGAGCTGCATAGCTGTTGTTTGGCTTTGTGGTCGTGCTACATCTTCATAGTGGGTGTCAGTCTGCTGCATGAATGGATTGGAGGGGTTTGAAATGGCTAATGTTGCAGCTGCGGTCTGGCTTCTGGTCCTTGGTCGTGCTTCATGATCAGTGTGGGTTTGGGTCTGCTTTCTGGGTGGATGTGCGGTGGTGACATCCTGTGGACCTTGTGAGTGTGGGTCTGGTGTCATTCCTCGTGTTAGGGACTCGCTTGTCAATAAGGGCGGGTTTCAAATGGCTGGTAGGCGGAGGTGTCATCTCGCTTGTTCATGCTGTGTGGGCGTTTATCTCAATGGCTTCTCTGATTATTCTGTTGTTAAAGTGTTCAGTTTTGGCGATAGTTCTGGTCTTTTAAAGTCAATATCATGTCCTGTGACTTTAAAGTGTTGGACCAGGGAAGAAGTTGGTTCCTCTTTTGAATGAGTTCTTGTGTTCTTCAATGCGTGCACTTATTCTTCTGTTGGTTTGTCCAATGTATGTGGTGGGGCAGGCGGTGCATGGGATTTCATATACTCCTTGATTTTCTAACTCAATTTTGTCTTTGGGGTTTCTTAGGATGGTGGATATTTTTCTGTTTGTGCAGAATGCTGTCTTGATGTTGTGTTTGTGGAGGATCTTGCTGATTCTGTCTGTGGTGCCTTTTATATATGGGAGGAGGGCTGTGCCGTTTTCTTGTTCTCTGTCTTGGATTTTAGTCGGGGGTTCTTTTGGATTAGCTTGGTAATCTTATTTGTTTTGGAATCCATTGGATGTTAGTACGTTAGTGAGAGTGTCTAGTTCGGGTTTTAGGTGTTGTTCATCAGCTAAGCATTTTGTTCTGGAGATGAGTGTCTTGGCTACGGAGTTGATCTGTGCTGGGTGGTGGTGTGAGAGTGCGTGCAGATAGCGGTTTGTGTGTGTTTTCTTCTGGTAGATGGTGTGTCCTAGGGAGCCATTGGGTTTCTGTAGACTAAGACATCCAGGAAGGGAAGTTGGTTATTAACTTCTGTTTCCATGGTGAACTGTATTTTGGGGTGTAGGCTATTGAGGTGTGTGAGGAAGTTGTCAAGTTTTTCTTTCCCGTGTGGCCAGATTATGAAGGTGTCGTCTACATATCTGAGCCAGAGTTTGGGTTTGTGATCAGATTTTTCTAGAGCTTGGGTTTCAAAGTGTTCCATGTAGAGATTGGCAATGACAGGTGAGAGGGGTGATCCCATGGGTGCTCCTTCTACTTGTTTGTATTTTTGTCCATTGTAGATGAAGTATGTGTTGGATAGGCAGTGGTTGGTCAGATCTAGGATGTGCTTGGGGGGGTTATATTTGTTTTGGATAGCTGTCAAGGCTTCTTTGATTGGCACTTGGGTGAAGAGGGATATGACATCAAAGCTCACGAGTAGGTCGCTGGGCTGTAAGTTTTGTTTCTTTATGATCTCTATGAACTGGAATGAGTTTTTTACGTGTGAGGTGATGGATTCTGCATAGGGCTGTAGTTGTTTGGCGAGAAATTTGGCTAGGTTTTGTAGAGGTGAGCCTATGGAGCTGACTATGGGTCTGAGTGGGGTTCCTTCTTTGTGTATCTTGGGGAGGCCATAGAGCTTAGGGCATCTGGATGATTTCTCTGGGAATGATTCTTTGTTGGATTTCTTCGCTGATGGGGAGGCTTTTATTTTGGATCTAGTGGTTTTTCTAGGTAGGTGGTGGGGTCTGTGTTAAGGGGCTTGTATGCAGGGTCTTGGAGTAGGTTGGTTAATTTGGTTTGGTAGTCAGATGTGTTCATAACCACGGTGGCGTTGCCCTTGTCTGCTGGTAGGATTATTATGCTGGTATCTTTTTCAGGTTAAGTAGTGCTGTCTGTTCCTCTTGGGTAAGTTGCTTTTGGGTGGCTTGCTGGTGCAGAGGATGTTGAGATCTCGAGTCTGATTTTGTTAGCATCATCGGGGTTGATTTTGGTCAGGCTGGTTTCAACTCCATATAATGGTTTCGTGGGGATGTATTTTGGGAGTGACTGCAAAGTTGAACTTTGGAAAGGACATCGGTTTCAGCTTTGGTGAGGATCCTATCTGAGATGTTATGCACTGTTTGTTTCATGTGTTGCTGTGAGGGTGGAGGGGTTTGTTTTCTGGCGTTCTTGTAGTCTTCGGAGTTTGTTGGTGTGCGTGTCTGTCTTGAGGGTGGTCTGTGTTTCGCCTCCAGACGGCAAGTTGTTTGGATTTGTCCCAAAGTGCAGGTGCATCTTGTTGCTGAGTTTGAGGTGAAGTGTGAGGAGATCTTTGTTGATTTGATCTAGGAGGAATCTTTTTGTGTGAAGTTCATTTCTGATTAAGGCCAATTCTGTTCTTTTTAGGATGCGTTTGGTGGCTGCAGAGTTGGAGTGGAATTTCAATTGGAAGCATTTGGGGATTAAATTTTGATCGCGGCAGTTTCGTAGGAATGCGAGGTCACATAAAATGGAAGCTCTTTGGACTTCTAGTTTTTCATAGGTCCTGGTCAGATGGTGGATTTCCTCCCCGTAGAGGTGCAATATTTGTTTTCTGAGGTTTTCACGGGTGTTTGTATATAGGTCTTTGGTTGTTCGGGTTTTCTCCCGTGTAAAATTGGAAGTGTCTTGGCGACGTTTCGACGAAGTCTCATTCGTCATCTTCAGGCTTCAGCTTCGTGCTTCTGGGAGCAATGTGTGATCGCAGCTGTTTCTTCCTTTTAACTGCTAGTGGGGGTTTGAACTGATTGGGTGGGAGCTTGGCTGTGCTCTGATTGGATGGTTTTTCTGTGCTCTGATTGGCTGGGGGTGTGTCCTGTGTTGGTGGGGGCTTGGTTGTGCTCAGTCTAGTCTGTGCTGCAGGGGGATTTGAGCTGGTGAGCTGCATAGCTGTTGTACATACATAGCTGTTGTACATACAAGCCCCTAAACACAGACCCCACCACCTACCTAGAAAAAACCACTAGATCCAAAATAAAAGCCTCCCCCATCAGCGAAGAAATCCAACAAAGAATCATTCCCAGAGAGAAATCATCCAGATGCCCTAAGCTCTATGGCCTCCCCAAGATACACAAAGAAGGAACCCCACTCAGACCCATAGTCAGCTCCATAGGCTCACCTCTACAAAACCTAGCCAAATTTCTCGCCAAACAACTACAGCCCTATGCAGAATCCATCACCTCACACGTAAAAAACTCATTCCAGTTCATAGAGATCATAAAGAAACAAAACTTACAGCCCAGCGACCTACTCGTGAGCTTTGATGTCATATCCCTCTTCACCCAAGTGCCAATCAAAGAAGCCTTGACAGCTATCCAAAACAAATATAACCCCCCCAAGCACATCCTAGATCTGACCAACCACTGCCTATCCAACACATACTTCATCTACAATGGACAAAATACAAACAAGTAGAAGGAGCACCCATGGGATCACCCTCTCACCTGTCATTGCCAATCTCTACATGGAACACTTTGAAACCCAAGCTCTAGAAAATCTGATCACAACCCAAACTCTGGCTCAGATATGTCGACGACACCTTCATAATCTGGCCACACGGGAAAGAAAAACTTGACAACTTCCTCACACACCTCAATAGCCTACACCCCAAAATACAGTTCACCATGGAAACAGAAGTTAATAACCAACTTCCTTCCTGGATGTCTTAGTCTACAGAAACCCAATGGCTCCCTAGGACACACCATCTACCAGAAGAAAACACACAAACCGCTATCTGCACGCACTCACACCACCACCCAGCACAGATCAACTCCGTAGCCAAGACACTCATCTCCAGAACAAAAAGCTTAGCTGATGAACAACACCTAAAACCCGAACTAGACACTCTCACTAACGTACTAACATCCAAAGGGTTCCAAACAAATAAGATTAACAAGCTAATCCAAAAGAACCCCCACTAAAATCCAAGACAGAGAACAAGAAAACGGCACAGCCCTCCTCCCATATATAAAAGGCACCACAGACAGAATCAGCAAGATCCTCCACAAACACAACATCAAGACAGCATTCTGCACAAACAGAAAATATCCACCATCCTAAGAAACCCCAAAGACAAAATTGAGTTAGAAAATCAAGGAGTATATGAAATCCCATGCACCGCCTGCCCCACCACATACATTGGACAAACCAACAGAAGAATAAGTGCACATTGAAGAACACAAGAACTCATTCAAAAAGAGGAACCAACTTCTTCCTGGTCCAACACTTTAAAGTCACAGGACATGATATTGACTTTAAAAAGACCAGAACTATCGCCAAAACTGAACACTTTAACAACAGAATAATCAGAGAAGCCATTGAGATAGAAAAACGCCCACACAGCATGAACAAACGAGATGACACCTCCGCCTACCAGCCATTTGAAACCCGCCTTATTGACAAACGAGTCCCTAACACGAGGAATGACACCAGACCCACACTCACAAGGTCCACACAGGATGTCACCACCGCACATCCACCCAGAAAGCAGACCCAAACCCACACTGATCATGAAGCACGACCAAGGACCAGAAGCCAGACCGCAGCTGCAACATTAGCCATTTCAAACCCCTCCAATCCATTCATGCAGCAGACTGACACCCACTATGAAGATGTAGCACGACCACAAAGCCAAACAACAGCTATGCAGCTCACCAGCTCAAATCCCCCTGCAGCACAGACTAGACTGAGCACAACCAAGCCCCCACCAATACAGGACACACCCCCAGCCAATCAGAGCACAGAAAAACCATCCAATCAGAGCACAGCCAAGCTCCCACCCAATCAGTTCAAACCCCCACTAGCAGTTAAAAGGAAGAAACAGCTGCGATCACACATTGCTCCCAGAAGCACGAAGCTGAAGCCTGAAGATGACGAATGAGACTTCGTCAAACGCCGCCAAGACACTTCCAATTTTACACGGAGAAAACCCGAACAACCAAAGACCTATATATATATATATATATATATATATATATATATATATATATATATATATATATATATATATATACACACACAATGTATATATATTGTATATGTGTTGTGTCTGGCCCGCTCTCACAGCAGCCGGGGCCTTCTTATCTGCTCCCAAACACGGAGGAATGTATGCCTCCTGGCCCCAGTCCTGACTCCATGCCCAGACAAGCTGAAGAGGAGGGGGCACCTCCTGGCCCCAGCCCTGGCTCCATGCCCAGGCAAACGGAGCAGCTAGACTCCTCCCCCTCCTCCACAGCATGTGAGCCTGAGGAAAGTTTATTTCCAACAGCTGCTGATTGGAGTGACCCTCGCATCAGAAGACTGGATAGGCGGAGGCAACAGAAGGAAGGGAGGGGCAGGCCTTAATGAGTGCTGAGTCATGGAGCCACACCCCATGGCCTATATAAAGGATCTGCTTTCTGGCAGTCTCTGAGTCAGGCAAAGTCGAACTTATCTTGCTGAAGTCACTTTCTGGTCTCCTGCCTGCTCTGAGGACTTTGCTAGGACTTTGGGCAGAGCTGCAGAGGCACGCCTGATTCGGATTTCCCTGACCCGGCCGTCAGCGGAGGAGTGGGACACGACAATATGTATATACAATGTATATAATGTATATAAGATATATAATCTTATATACATTGTATATAAATTGTATATAATGTATATACAATGTATACAATGTATATAATTGTATATACATTATATATAATGTATATAAGATAATGTATATAAGATTCTTACATACATTGTTATATACGTTATATACATTATAATGTATATAATGTATATAACATATATAACAATGTATATAAGAAGGCTGTAACAATATTGTATATTGTTACAGCCTTCTTCTCCTTATAGTGCTTTGATATAACTTTAAATGTATTCCTTGCAGTTTTCTTGGCAAAGATTTTGGGAAGTTCTTTGCCATTATCTCCTTCCTATGGATGAGAAACAGTTTGGCCAAACATTACCCCATTGGCTTTATGCCTAAGAGGGGACTAGAACTCACGGTTTCCCAGTTTCTAGTCTGAATCCGTAACCTAATCCCTATGCCAAACTGGCTCTCTTTTAAACATAAGACAATGAAAATAAAGGAAACAAAATTATAAGAACAAAGACAAAGGAAAATATTTTAATGATCCTGAATGATCAGGGGACAGAGCTATTAATAGCAACTAAGGTCAGTGTAAGATGCTACAATTCAGTCTTCACTGAGTTATAAACACTTAACAAATCTTGAGAAGTATAAATAGGAAAAATTCAAATAATGGATGCTTGTAGTCATATAAAGGTCAGTTTTAATTGTGATGCATCTGACAGACTTAATCTCTTAAATACTTCTTAAATGGTGAGGGGAAAGATCCAGGAATCTTGAAGATGTATAAGAATAACCATGAAACATATTCAAGAATATATCTATATTTTAAATGCAAAGGTGTCCAGGATTTGCTTGTGCTCTCTGTGTTTGGTTGTTTTCTTGCAGTTGTTTCATTACTCAAACTAGGTAACATCTTCAGTGCTAATAAACAGTGCTCTTTGCTGTCAGTTTATATTCTAGTGGCATGTCTATCAGTGTTGGTGGGGGTTTACTCTCTAGCAGGGGTGTCAAATTCAATTTCATTGAGGGCTGCATCAGGGTTGTGTTTGAGGGCGCGGGGGAGGGGCGAAGGGAGGTGGGGTGGGTGTGGCCATGGTGGGAATGACATGGGACTCGGGTCGGGGGCACCTGTAGTGGCCAAGTGCTAAGGCAGGACTTTCTTATGACCCTCTCTCACTCTCATTATAGCCTTCCTTCCTTCCTTCCTTCCTTCCTTCCTTCCTTCCTTCCTTCCTTCCTTCCTTCCTTCCTTCCTTCCTTCCTTCCTTCCTTGTCTTCTTTTGCCTTCCCTCTTCCTTCTCCTCTTTCCTTCTTTTGTCTTTCTTGCTCTCTTCCCATCTTCCCATCTTTTTCTCTTTTTTTTGTTTTCCCTTTTTCTCTTTCTCCTTTCCTGCCCCTTCCTGCATGCTCAAATGCAAAAGGTGAAACATTTCTCCTTTTGTTTTGTTTTTAGTTTTTTTTGACAGCCCTCTGCAAGCCAAAAGGGAGCTCAGGGGACGTGTGCACCCCCCATACCCCATTTTCAGGTGTGACAGCCTCTTGCATCCCTCTGCCAGCAAAAATGGAGCTTGGGGCCCCCAAATGCTCCATTTTCACTGGCAGAGGCACCATGGACCGATTCTTTGCTGTTTCCAGGCCGGCTCCATGGGCCAGTTCTGAGCACCCTGTGGGCCAGATCCAGCTCGCGGGACTTCAGTTTGACACCTCTGCTCTATACCATATCCCAGGGCAAAACATGTCGAGTTATTCTCCACAGCACTGAAGGATAAGAAAAGAATCAGTAGATGGAAGCTTATTAGAGATAGATCCAAACTTCAAACAATACATAATTTCCTGACTGTGAGAGCTATGAAGCAGTGGAAGTTCCTCTTTCCTAAAGTTGTGATGCTCCATCACTGGAGGTTTTCATAAAAAAATGGACCACCATCTATTAAGGATGCTGTGAGGATTCCTGGAATGGGCAGGGCTTGGTCTAGATGACTTCCAGATCTTCCAATCTTACAATTTTGAGATGAGGAGAAAAATTCTTGCCTTAGGAGCTCTACTGAAATTACACAGTGTTGATGGGAGTGATCTAAAAGGCAATTAAAACTCACTTCATCAAAATACTGTTACAATGATTGGGATCAGTAAGCTTTTAAAGTCCTAGGAGGTCTTGTTAGCAAGGTGACCTGTGAGATTCAAGAACATATCTATAATTTAAATGCAAAGGTGTATCTCAAAATAAAAATAAGGAAATGGAAATTCTTAAATAAGGCGTTTTGTCCAACTTCATCAAGGCCTTGTTCATTGTAGTATTTCCATAAGTGCGTTGACTGACAAGATCATTTTCAAAGACATAATAATTTTTTAGCTACTGCAAATTCCTGAGGGGAAAAATTAAAGTTAAAATTATCTAAGTTAACCAAAGAAATTAGAAATAGAAGACAGTTCTGCTTTTCATAGACATTTTTACTGCAACCAACATAATTTTTAGATCTGTTTTCCCACTTTCCCATCCCTATAGATCTTTTTGTACTGTATAGTTAGATAACTAAATAGAAGAGAAGTCAGTTGTATATTGGATTATTTTTCCCAACAATCAAATTAACTCTTACTTTTAAAAAAAAATATGTCTCTCATCCATATTACTTATACTTAACAAGTATTAAAAAGTTCTTTTTGTAGGTCATAGAAATATTGGATCTACTATGTTTGGGATGTGAAAATCTAGATGATTACTAGATGGTAGCAGTGAGGTACAATTTTCTATATGTCTTTGCTGAAACATATGAAGAATGGTTTCAGGAATTGGGTATGGCTAGTCTAGTGAAAATAAAGACTAGGTGTTACATGATAGCAGTATTCCAATATTGGAGAGGCTGCCACATAGAAGAGGGCATCAACCTATTTTCCAAAGTACCAATAAGCAAGACAAGAAACAATGGATGGAAACTAATCAAGGAGAGAAGCAATATAGAACTAAGGAGAAATTTCCCAACAATGAGAACAATAAATCAATGAAATAGCTTGCCTTCAGAAGTTGTGGGTGTCCATCACTGTAGGCTTTTAAGAAGAGATTGAACAGCCACTTGCAGGGGTGAGCTTCAAAAATTTTAGCAACGGGTTCTCTGCCCAGTTACTGGGTGGGCATGGCCTAGTTGGCTTCCTGCACCAGGGGAAGGGAGGCGTTTTTCTCCTCCCTGGGCTCTGGAGGCCCTCCAGAAGCCGAAAAAAGGAATGGAGGCCCATCAGAAGCTGGAAACTTCTGGGAGGCCCATTTTTTGCCCTCCTCAGGCTCCAGAGAATTTTCTTCAGCCTCTGGGAGGGCAAAAATAGCCTGCCCTGGGCTTCAGAGACCCACCAGAAGCTGGAAATGGGCCCATATTCGGCCTTCCAGAGCCTTCAGGAGGCCCATTTTTTGCCCTCCCTGAGCCTCTGCGCGGGCCCTGCACTTACCTGGCTTTCAAAATGGGCTACATGGAGACTCCTGGGAGGAGAGGGGTAGGGCGGGTGGGGCCAACCAGGAGTGGGGTTTAGGGGTTCACCAAACTGCGCCGAATCTTCACTAGAGGATCGCCTGAACCTGGGCAAACCTGGAGCAGCCCACCCCTGGCCACTTGTCTGTTCAGGGTCTCCTGCTTAAGGAGGGGATTGTACCAGAAGACCTTCCAACTCTGATTCTGTTCTGTTTTGCTATCTCATGGTCAAATGGATTTTTTTCAGCCCAGTTGTAATAGCTCCAGCCAGAATAGATACTCCTGGGTCAAAGAATAAGGCATAAGCAAACATTGCTTCTTCAAACCTAGCTTACTTATGTATTTACGCACAGGATATAGATTAAACTCAGCAGTTGTTGAACTCTGAGTTAAGACCAGAGCATCAACGAAAGTCAAATGTTCAATACTTGTGGTAAACTAATGAAGTTTTCTTCTATTTTTCGAAGCAAGTATTTGTATTTGTTCAGAATTCAGTAATAACTTCCAGGTTCACATTTGAATCTTAAATATTTGTTCAAGGAATGTGAATTTCTTGTTGTAAATGCACTTTTTTGAGCTCTGTTGGAGCACTTAATCGGCTGTATTTATTTATCCCCAGAACATTCAGGTTTACTGCATCCATAAACATGCTTGTATAGAGGCATGTTAAAATGCCTACTGTTGAATTCACAGAATAGGATAGGATACCCAATGATACTGAGATCTCCTGTACATTCATATGAAAATGTAAGCATCCTCAAGAAGTTTTAAGATGGCAGATCTCACTATTCATGCCTGCTCAAAATGAGGGTGTATTTTGGAACCTATTGTCTGAAAATTGTGGCCATATAAATTTAAGAAAGGTTGAAAACTGAGGTCATGAAGAGTTGATATTGGCTATTCATTAGCATAATCTTTGGTGGGGAGAAACCAATGAAGTAGAGAAACAAGACTGGTTTTCTGAGAGTAGAAGGAAACCAGACTCTTAAAATGCCTGTAATACAATGCCTGTGTGTGCAGTATGATTTGCAAAGTTGTATATAGCAGCAGAGATGGGGGAAATGTCATGTGACCAGAAACACCGTGAAGACTGAATTTACAACTGAACCGTTAAGAATGAGCATTTAACTTCAGAAGATGAAACAAACTTCCGACTTTGGATAAAATTGCAAAAGTCCAGGGTCTGTCTTGTTTCTTCCTCTCTTTTTTTTTTTGAATGATTTTTTTTATTTTATACACGAACAAACATTTAATACATCAGTCATTCCTTCCATGTGACATCTCGGTGTTTTGTCCTTGATTTCATCTTTTTGTTGTTTCTTCTATCTTCATTTTCATTTAATCTGTTACCATTTTTTTCCACAAGTACAATATTCTGATTATACCTTACATAACTATTAGTTTGCTTATCTAGATCTTTTTTCTAACCAATGGTAAAATTGAGCCCATATCTTAAAATATTCTGAATCCTCTCTTTCTTTAATCATCAAAGTTAATCTATTCATTTCTGCACAGTCTAATTTTCTTTAATAACTTCCCCTTCCAGAGGTATTTTCTCTGCTTTCCAATTTTGTGCAAAAACAATCCTTGCCACTGTTATTACATGTATAATCAAGTAAACATTTTCTTTACTAATTTTCTCTGGGAGGATACCCAATAGGAACAGCTCCGATTTTAAATCAATATGTTGTTGTGTCATTTCTTCTAGCCATGTCTTAATTTTATTCCAATAGTTTTTAGCTTCTGGGCATGTCCACCACATCTGATAATAAGATCCTGGTGACTGGTGACATTTCCAACATTTAGCTGATTTATCTTTAAACATTTTTGCCAGTTTCTCAGGGGGCATATGCCATCTATAAAACATTTTATATTGATTTTCTTTATATGTCGTTCCTACTTTGGACAAAAATGCAAAAGTCCAGGGTCTGTCTTGTTTCTCGAGGGTTCCTCTATAAACTTCTGTGAAATTCACAAACAAGTTATGAAGACAACAGCTTCCTGTGTCATTATTTTCTAGCAAACAGTATCCAGTTGTATCTCAGTCCTGATTTTCTCATGAGGTAGCTTCACTGGATCATGAGCTTTTCGATTTTATTTCCCTCCCTTTGAGCTTTTGAGTGACCAGACCTGACCATTGTATTCCATATGGGAGTTGGCTGGGCCAGATTACAAAAATTAGAAAACAATGGATGGAAATTAACCAGGGAGAGAAGCAAACTAGAGAATAGAATAGAATAGAATAGAATAGAATAGAATAGAATAGAATAGAATAGAATAGAATAGAATAGAATAGAATAGAATAGAATTTTTTATTGGCCAAGTCTACTTGTGATTGGACACACAAGGAATTTGCTCTCAGTGTACATAAAAAAAGAAGATACCTTCATCAAGGTACAACATTTACAACACTTAATGATAGTCATAGGCTACAAATAAGCAATTAGGAAACAATCAATATCAGTAGGGCCGTGGTGACTCAGGCTGTAAGATAGCCTGTTATTAAAACACAGCAGCCTGCAATTACTGCAGGCTCGAATCCCACCAGGCCCAAGGTTGACTCAGCCTTCCATCCTTTATAAGGTAGGTAAAATGAGGACCCAGATTGTTGGGGGCAATAAGTTGACTTTGTATATAAATATACAAATGGATGAAGACTATTGCCTTACACACTGTAAGCCGCCCTGAGTCTTCGGAGAAGGGCAGGATATAAATGTAAATAAATTTTTTTAAAAAGTATAAATTGTAAGAATACAAACAACAAAGTTACGGTCATACAGTCATAAGTGGAAGGAGATTGGTGATGGGAACGATGAGAAGATTAATAGTAGTGCAGATTTAGTAAATAGTTTGACAGTGTTGAGGGAATTATTTGTTTAGCAGAGTGATGGCATTTGGGAAAAACTGTTCTTGTGTCTAATTGTTCTGGTGTGCAGTGCTCTGTAGCGTCATTTTGAGGGTAGGAGTTGAAACAGTTTATGTCCAGGATGTGAGGGATCTGTAAATATTTTCACAGCCCTCTTTTTGACTTGTGCAGTATATTTATTTATTTAATTAATTAATTAAACTTTTATACCGCCCTTCTCCGGGCGGTATTAAAACAATTTATATACACACTAAAATAACAGTTAAAAAACTTATTCCAAAAAGGCCGAAATTAAAACCGTCCAATTGACCATATAAAATACCCAATAAAATACAATTAAAATTTAAAATTTAAGAATTTAAAAATTTAGCATTTAAAAATCAGGCCAGTCCCGCTTGGATAAATAAATAAGTTTTCAGTTCCCGGCGAAAGGTCCGAAGGTCAGGCAATTGGCGTAAACTGGGGGGAAGTTCGTTCCAGAAAGTATAGGTCCTCAATGGAAAGCAGGTTAGTAGCAATTGTTTTTTCTGCAGTTCTAATTATCCTCTGAAGTCTGTGTCTTTCTTGTTGGGTTGCAGAGCCAAACCAGACAGTTATAGAGGTGCAGATAACAGACTCAATAATTCCTCTGTAGAACTGGATCAGCAGCTCTTAGGGCAATTTGAGCTTTCTGAGTTGGCACAGAAAGAACATTCTTTGTTCTTTTTTTTTTTTTCTTTTTTTTAGAGAAGGACTAAGGAGAAAATTCCTAACAGTGAGAACAATCAACCAATGGAGTAACTTCAGAAGTTGTGGGGCTCAATCACTGCAGGCTTTCAAAAAGATACTGGACAACCATTTGTCTGAAATGGTATAGACAGTGGTAGGATTCAGCCAGTTCGCACCACTTCGGGAGAACCGGTTGTTAACTTTCTGAGCAGTTTGGCAAACTGGTTGTTGGAAGAAATCATTAGGGCAGAGAACCGGTTGTTAAATTACTTGAATCCCACCACTGGGTATAGAGTCTCCTGCTTGAGCACGGGGTTGGATTAGAAGACCTCCAAGGTTCTTCCAACTCTATTATTCTATGTTCTAGACATTTTACTTCTACCCTTTTCTTAAAAATCCCAAATTTTATCAACCTGGAAGTCCTTTTCTTCATATTAGCTTTACACAATACATTCATACAATCTCAGTTTCTCTTTCATGGTCAGTTGCACCCAGATCAACGTGGTTAAGAGAAGCCTGGATATTTTGCACCAATGTGTATCCATTTAAACTGAGTTGCAAGTATGACTTTAATTCACAACACTAAGCAATAGTAAAATGCTACAACCAGTGCAGGTGGCCATCCAATTGCTTTTTTAAAAAAAAGTTATTACATGCAACAAAACAAAATGTAAGAGCCTCCTAAAAAGTATACATATGTCTTTGTGTAATATAATGTGGTAAGTTACTTTTATAAGAGACATCTGCTAACCATCTAGACTAATTGATCAACTCCTTCATATTGGAACCTCTGGGGTGTTTTTCCCACTCTTTACTATAGTGGGAAATTGAATAACATTCGTATTCCTAATTATAAAGAAGAGTCATTCAAAGCATTGTCTGACTGATGTTAAATGAGATCCTTCAAGTCGTGCATCTTTTTTCTCTCCTCCTTTTTTTTTTAATAAAAAAGTCTCATTCTTTAATGAGATTAAATTCTCATTCAACCATTTAAATATGAGCCAGCAGTGTGCAGCAGCTGCTAAAAAAGCCAACACAGTTCTAGGCTGCATAAACAGAGGGCTAGAATCAAGATTACATGAAGTGTTAATACCACTTTATAATGCCTTGGTAAGGCCACACTTGGAATACTGCATCCAGTTTTGGCCACCACGATGTAAAAAAGATGTGGAGACTCTAGAAAGAGTGCAGAGAAGAGCAACAAAGATGATTAGGGTACTGGAAGCTAAAACATATGAAGAACGGTTGCAGGAACTGGGTATGTCTAGTTTAATGAAAAGAAGAACTAGGGGAGACATGATAGCAGTGTTCCAATATCTCAGGGGTTGCCACAAAGGAGAGGGAGTCAAGCTATTCTCCAAAGCACCTGAGGGTAGGACAAGAAGCAATGGGTAGAAACTAATCAAGGAGAGAAGCAACTTAGAACTAAGGAGAAATTTCCTGACAGTTAGAACAATTAATTGGTGGAACAATTTGCCTCCAGAAGTTACAAATGCTCCAACACTGGAAGTTTTTAAGAAGATGTTGGATAACCATTTGTCTGAAGTGGTGTAGGGTTTCCTGCCTAAGCAGGGGGTTGGATGAGAAGACCTCCAAGGTCCCTTCCAACTTCCAACTCTGTTATTCTATTTTATTCTATTTTATGAAGTCAAGATCAAGCAAAGAAGAACTAATTGAAGATCCTTGAAGAGCTTTAATGTTTATGTCTGTCCATTGTGAAAACTGCCCATTTATCCCTATTCTCTGCTTTCTAAAAGTTGTAGACGACTTTTCTCTTCATGGCTAAGTATACTTAGGAGGTCTTGGTGAGTGAACAGGCAAATGTTATACACCTCTTTGTTGACACTCATAAAGACCTGCGAAAGGTTAATGAATCTGTGTTGCTCTTTGTGGAAGCCATAATTATTATCCATGACTAAGGCATAATGGTTATGGCTGCAGGTAATGGGAGCTGAAATTTAAAACATCTAGAGGACATCAGCTTGTTAAGAGCCACTGTGACTGAACAGTTGGCAATCTGACATCCTCTAGATGTTTTGAATTTTAATTCCCATTATTATTTTATTTATTTTATTTTTATTTATTTATTTTATTTGATTTTTATACCGCCCTTCTCCCGAAGGATTCAGGGCGGTGTACAGGCAAAATAAAACCAACAATACAAATATACACGTTAAAATACCTTTAAAAAACTTATTTAAAATTAGCCTGATGTTAAAAATTACCGTCAATTAAAACCCCAATTTAAAATTGCTAAAATTCACTTTTAAAATCCAATTAAGCCAGCCCCGCACGAATAAAAAGATGTGTCTTCAGTTCGCGACGAAATGTCCGAAGGTCAGGTATTTGATGTAAACCCGGGGGAAGCTCGTTCCAGAGTGTGGGAGCCCCCACAGAGAAGGACCTTCCCCTGGGGGCCGCCAGCCGACATTGTTTGGCGGACGGCACCCTGAGAAGTCCCTCTCTATGGGAGCGTACGGGTCGGTGGGAGGCATGTGGTAACAGCAGGCGGTCCCGTAAGTTAGCTATTGCTACTGTGACAATGTTGAAGGCTTCTGGTAGAGTTAGCCCAGAATGTGGAGAGCTCCAGATTTCCAGTCACTGGTGTATTAATTTATTAAATATTAAATAGTTGGACTGCCTTGCTTAAAATTGTGTCCTTAACTAATTATGCCTAGAGGAAGGAGGAGGAGGAGGAGGAGGAGGAGGTGGTGGAAGAGAAGAAGAAGAAGAAGAAGAAGAAGAAGAAGAAGAAGAAGAAGAAGAAGAAGAAGAAGAAGAAGAAGGAGAAGGAGAAGGAGAAGGAGAAGGAGAAGGAGAGGAGGAGGGGGAGGGGGAGGGGGAGGAGGGGGAGGAGGAGGAGGAGGAGGAAGAAGAAGAAGAAGAAGAAGAAGAAGAAGAAGAAGAAGAAGAAGAAGAAGAAGAAGAAGAAGAAGAAGAAGTAACAGTAGTAGTAGTGGAGGGGGGAGAAGGAGAGGGAGAAGCAGCAGCAGCAAGAGAAGAAGCTGGAGGTGGAGGAAAGTGAAGGAGAAGGAAAAGGAGGAGGAGAAGAAGCATATTCCTCCCTGTCAAAGACTTTGGAGTTTTTATATCAAATGACCTAAATGCCAAAGCCCACTGCAACTACATAGCAAAAAAAGCTCTAAGAGTTGTAAACTTAATTTTACGTAGCTTCTTTTCCAAAAACTCTATACTACTAACCAGAGCATACAAAACATTTGCCAGACCTATTCTTGAATACAGCTCATCTGTTTGGAACCCATACCACATCTCTGACATTAATACTATAGAACGTGTCCAAAAATATTTTACTAGAAGAGTTCTTCGCTCCTCCGAAATCAACAAAATACCTTATACCACCAGGCTTAAAATCCTGGGTTTAGAAAACTTAGAACTCCCCCGACTCTGACATGATCTGTGTTTAACACACAGAATCATCTATTGTAATATCCTTCCTGTAAAAGACTACTTCAGCTTCAATCGCAACAATACAAGAGCAAACAATAGATTCAAACTTAATGTCAACCGCTTCAAACTTGATTGCAGAAAATATGACTTTTGTAACAGAGTTGTTAATGCTTGGAACTCATTACCTGACTCTATAGTCTCTACTCAAAACCCCAAAATCTTCAACCAAAAACTGTCTACTATTGACCTCACCTCATTCCTAAGAGGACTATAAGGGGCGTGCATAAGAGCACAAAAGTGCCTACCGTTCCTGTCCTATTGTTCCCTTCATTATAATATTATATGCATACTTTTACTTATACTTTTACTTATATATACTTTTTCTCTCATGATGGGTTATTTTTATGTTGATGATTGTATATACTGTTGTGACAAAAAAAAAAGAAGAAGAAGCAGGAGGAGGAGGAGGTGGACGAAGGAGAAGGAAAAGGGGAAAGAGAAAGAGAAAGAGAAGACTACTTAAGGACTGAGCATTGAACATTGTGCAGCCACAAGAAACTTAGGATGGCTTACATGAGAACTTATTTGTTTAGTCCCAAGAGAAGGCAAGCAGATTGGGTAGGTTCCTATAATGTAGGCAGAATGCAATAAAGTATTAGGTTGAATTCTACACATGTGGTTGCTTGCCCATGACAATTTGACATCTCTTTGGGTAGCCATTGTTATGATAAATAACAACTTACAAAAAGCTTTAAAGGCATTTTTTGAGTGAAATAACCCTATCGGAACGCTGAACCAAACCAAGCAAATGGTTAATCAGAGTTTGGGCTGATGCAAACTCATGACTTGCCAATAAATTCCAAGGCAAGCCAGCGCATGGCGTTCAACAGCATCACACTTACAATTTTTTTAAAAACAGCCCAATCCCATTTAATTTGCACCAAGCATGCTTTATGATAAAGTGCCCAAGCTTTGCAGAAGTTAAAAAAAAAAAAAAGGTGAGCAGGCCAAGGAAGTATCTGCACATAATCTCAGGTGTCCAGTTAAGTGACGAGTCAATTTGAAAAAGCAATGAAAAGAAATGGGAGCTGAGTTGAAGACTTGAAAATAGCCTCAAGGGATTTGATTTATCACTGCTTAGCAAATCTTTATTATTGTTATTATTATTATTACTCCATTAGGAGATTAATCTCCTTGGACATTCTCTCCTTCCAGTAGGCTTGTAAATAGCCACAAGTCACAAAATATGGGGTATTTCTTCAAGTTTGAAAACAAGTAATGATTTTCTTCCTTTTCTTTTCTGGAAGAGTCTTAAAATTTGACTCTGTTGCTTGAGCAAAGCTGGCTGAGGTACTCTGGGAGTTGAAGTCCACAAGTCTTAAAGGAGACCCCTGCTCTAGAGGGCATGTACATTTCCAAAATTGCTTTCTAATTGTAGTTGTTAAAGCAAGGGGATATGCAGTGGTGGGATTCAGCCAGTTCGCACCACTTTGGGAGAACCGGTAATTAACTTTCTGAACAGTTTGGTGAACTGGTTGTCAGAAGAAATCATTAGGGCAGAGAACCAGTTGTTAAATTATTTGAATCCCACCACTGGGGATATGACTTATAAAACCAGACATTATTTCCCATGAAGGGCACAAGAGAAAGAGGCAAAATTATTCTGGCATTTTATAATTATAAAACAATTATAATTAAAAATTAAATGGAAACAAAATATCCAGTGTTTGGTGTGGCGATAAATATATCAGGCTGGAAAGCAGGTGACCATGAGTTCCTATCCTGCCTTGGGCATAAAGCCAGCTGGGGGATCTTGGACCAATCATTCTCTATGAGCCCAATTACCAGTTTAAGAGATACCTACAGTTATTTTAAAAATAACGAAAAACAGAAACCAGAAGATTAAAAAAAAAAAGAGAGTGAAGAGTGAAGAGGAGGGGAGACAGGATAACAATAAAATAATTAATTAATTAATTAATTAATTAATTAATTAATTAATTAAAAAAAACAATACACGAGCACACAATAGATTTAAGCTTAATGTTAACCGCTCCAATCTTGATTGCAGAAAATATGACTTCAGTAACAGAGTTGTTAATGCCTGGAATGCACTACCTGACTGTGGTCTCTTCCCCAAATCCCCAAAGCTTCAACCAAAAACTATCTACCATTGACCTCACCCCATTCCTAAGAGGTCTGTAAGGGGCATGCATAAGAGCACAAATGTGCCTACTGTTCCCGTCCTATTGTTTCCTTTCGTTATATCCAATTAATATAGTCATTACATACTCATACTTATATATATGCTTATATATTGTACAATTATTTCATGCTTATGCTTATATATACTGTGTGACAAAATAAATAAATAAATAAATAAATTTGAGAGGCTGCCACAGAGAGGAAGGGGTCAAGCTATTTTCCAAGGCACCTGAAGGCAGACAAGGAATAATGGATGGAAACTGATCAAGAAGAGATTCAACCTGGAAATAAGGAGAAATTTTCTGACTATGAGAACAATCAACCAATGGAACAGCTTGCCTTTGGAAGTTGTAGGAGCTTCATTCCTGGAAACTTTGAAGAAGAGACTGGACAGCCATCTGTCAGAAATGGTGTAGGGTCTCCTGTTTGGGTGGGGGATTGGACTACAAGGTCCCTTCCAACTCTGTTAATCTAAATCTAAATCTATCCTGCCTTGGGCATGAAGCTAACTTGGGCCAACCATTCTCTCTGAGCCCAGTTACCAGTTTAATAAATACCCACAGTTATTTTAAAAATAATGACAAAAAAACAGAAACCAGAAGATTTTTAAAAAAAACGTATCCAAATTGATTCACTTTCTATCCTTTCCCTAATATGTTGAACCTTTCAACTAATACATTTGAAATCTTTCTCGTATTTGCATAATTACTGTTTGCATAAATCTCCTTGATATAGTCTTCCGTACGATTTGCTCATGCACGTTTTTTTTTTTTTTTGTAACTGACAAAGTCGCCTTTGGGAAAAAACCACCCATTTTTCTTCTTCCAAATATTAAGAAATTTCTCTTTGCAAGGCTGGTTCATTAGATTTCCTTGTTGGGTTTCCTGCTGTGATGATTAAAGTTGCCGGATGCAACACGCTTCGTCTCCGGTGCCTTTCGTCTTATTCTTTTCTCCTTAAGAAAATAACCAATGAGCACCTCGCAGCCGTTTCTCTTAGATCAACCCTTTTTTTTTTTTATCGTAACCATTCTTCCTTGGCAATTAAAGCTGATCATTATTTCCCCACAAACCTTCTTTCTGGAATTAAAAATCAGCTTTTCTTGGAAACTTTACAAAGAACTGTTGTTACAGTTGCGTTTATCCTTTGCAATTTTTTCCCAAAGTAATTACATCCGGTTCTACTCCCAGGACAATAATTTGTAGTGCATAAAAACACTCTAATTACTCCCAATGTAATCATCCACCATTTGCACTCGTTTAGCAATTCCTGTGTTTTATACTGGCAATTATTACTGGCTCATGCTCCTTTAGGGAGCATAATCCTGCTCTGTCTCGTGCTATCTCCCAAGCTATGCCACCATGAACTGGCATAGGCAGGAGATAAACTTCATCTGGACCTGCCCCAAAGGTGCTCTTTTTCAAGAGGCAACTGGACTTTCTTTCCACCAGAAAGCCCAGTTGCCTCTTAAAAAAAGCACCTTTGGGATTGAAAGGTTGGCAGTTCAGCAGTTCGAATCCCTAGTGCCGTGTAACGGGGTGAGCTCCCGTTACTTGTCCCAGCTTCTGCCAACCTAGCAGTTTGAAAGCACGTAAAAAATGCAAGTAGAAAAATAGGGACCACCTTTGGTGGGAAGGTAACAGCGTTCCGTGCGCCTTTGGCGTTTAGTCATGCCGGCCACATGACCATGGAGACGTCTTCGGACAGCACTGGCTCTTCGGCTTTGAAAAGGAGATGAGCACAACCATGATCGGGATGACTGAGAATCTCCATAGACATTTATCAGGACCTGCACCATAGAATGGGGAAGCATTTTCAGAGTCACAAGTCGGTTACAGCAAAGCTACCAAAGGCGGTGAATATAGGGAGTCCTTGACTTTCAATAGTTCATTTGGTGGCTGTTCGAAGTTGCAACAGCACTGAAAAAAGCACGACAATTTTTCACACTTACGACCATTGCAGCATCCCCATGGTGTCGTGTCCCACTCCTCCGCTGACGGCCGGGTCGGGGAAGCAAGCGAGACACAACACTTGGTCACATGTTCAAAATTCAGATGCTTACCAACTGGCTCATACTTACGATGGTTGCAGTGTCCTGGGATCATGTGATCAGCTTTTGTGACCTTCTGACAAGCAAAGTCATGGTGGCGCAGTGGCTAGAGGGCAGTACTGCAGGCTACTTTGGCTGACTGCTTGCTGACTGCAATTTGGCAGTTCAAATCTCACCAGACTCAAGGTTGACTCAGCTTTCCATCCTTCCAAGGTGGGTAAAATGAGGACCAAAATTGTTGGGGGGAATATGCTAACTCTGTAAATCGCTTAGGGAGGGCTGTAAAGCACAATAAAGCTGTATATTATTCTAAGTTCTATTGCTATTGCTAAAGTCCATGGGGAAGCCAGATTCACTTAACAGCTGTGTTATGAACTAAACAACTAGAGTGATTCACTTAACGACTATGGCAAGAAAGATCTTTAAATGGGACAAAGCTCACTTAACAACTGTCTTGCCTGGCAATGGAAATTTTGGACTCAGTTGTGGTCGTATGTCAAGGACTACCCTTATGCTAGCTGATCAGCTGAATGAATATCAAACAATAATTGTAGTTCTGTGATATATGGGCAGTTCTTGGCTTGCAACCATTCATTTAGTAACCATTTGACTTTACAATGGCACTGAAAAATGTGACTTACCACCTGTACTTGAACTTACAACTATTGCTAGATCTCCATGGTCACATGATCCAAGTTTGAGTGTTTGGCAACTGAATTGTAATTGCAGCATCCTGGGTACATGTGATTTCCATTGACCAGCTTCTGACAAGCAAGGTAAGCTAAATTCACTGATTGCTTAACAACCATGGCCAAAAGAATCATAGAATGGGGTGCAACTTGTTTCACATCCACCTTGCTTAACAATGAAAATTGTGGCCCCAAGTGTGATTCTAAGTCAAGGACTATCTGCAGGCAGTAGAACAAAAATCCAGGGAGCTTGAGGTTGTGTGAAGGCAATGAAGCTTGGACAGCTACAGCAGGGGTTCATGGCTGGTCTCTAATTTTAGGAGGAAAACTGCTCTTCCAGTAAAGCACAACTGTGCTGGTGCTCGTGGCAAAAATTTGCAAGATTATCCTTTTGTGATTGTGATGATAGCAATGTTCCAGTATTTGAGAGGTTGCCACAAAGAGGAGGAGGTCAATTCAGGGGTGAAATCTACTTACCTTCCTTACCAGTTCGGAAGTGCCTGTGCCCCGCGTGTGTGTCACATGCACATGCAGACCTTCTGCGCATGTGCAAAACCTTCTGCCCATGTGCAGAAGGTAAAAAACACATTACTTCCTGGTCATTACAGGAAGTAATGACACCCAGATGGGTGGGGGGAGCTTTGCTCCACTATCGCTACCAGATCGCCCAACTACCAGTCATGATTGCTACCAGATCGCATGATCTGGTCCGATCCGGGAGCATTTCACCCCTCGGTCAATTTATTTTCCAACGCACCAGAGGGCAGGACAAGAAACAATGGATGGAAATCAACGACAGAAGCAAGCTGGAAATAAGGAGAATCTTCCTAACAGTGAGGACAATTAACCAGTGGAACAGCTTGCCTTCAGAAGTTGTGGGTGCTTCATCACTGGAGGTTTTTAAGAAGAGACTGAATAGTCTCTTCTTAAAATCCCAGTGGTGGGATTCAAATTTTTTTACTACCGGTTCTGTGGGCATGGCTTGGTGGGCGTGGCATGGCTTGGTAGGCATGGCTTGATGGATACTGTAAAATCTCCATTCACTCCCCACTCCAGAGGAAGATTTCTGCAAAATCCCAATGTCCTCCCGATCAGCTGGGACTCGGGAGGCAGAGAATAGATGGAGACACGGCCAGTCAGAGGTGGTATTTACCGGTTCTCCAAACTACTTAAAATTTCCACTACTGGTTCTCCAGAACTGGTCAGAACCTGCTGAAACCCACCTCTGCATTTGATTGAAATGGTATCGGATCTCCTGCTTAATCGGGGAGGGGGGTCTGGACTAGAAGACCTCCAAGGTCCCTTCCAACTCTATTCTGTTTCTGAATAGAAGATGTAGCATGTTAGTCACCTTTGTTTTGAAGTTAATGGGAGGGGTATCTTCTGAAGCTGGGAAAATAGCCAAGAGGCTACTGAAGGCTCTCCCTGAAATGAGAATGGCTATGATTTAAATGGTTCTGGCTTTTCTTTATTGTTGCCAGGTTTTTGAACTTGAGGACATGATAATGAACTTGAAGTCATACACAACCAGCAGAATTTTCTGCTTCTGATGATTCTTTGGAGAGAACAATTTGCCCATCTCACGGTCTTCTGTAAAGTAATCATTTTCAATTTTCCACAAAGTCTTGCCCACAAGATTTCACATTTACTCTCAGGCTTTTGTGAAATTTTTAATTGATGGCTTCCCATAATGAAAACTGTCAGGCTCTCCTGGGATCCCCAACAGTTTCATAAAGCTGTCTATCAGGTGAAAAGAAAATGTATGTTTTGAACTTTTCTGTTCATCTTATGGATTTAAACAGACATGGGCTTACTTTTTAAATAGTCATTAACAATAGAACAGAACAGAACAGAATAGAATAGAATTTTTTATTGGCCAAGTGTGATTGGACATACAAGGAATTTGTCTTGGTGCATATGCTCTCAGTGTACATAAAAGAAAAGATACGTTCATCAAGAATCATAAGGTACAACACTTAATGATAGTCACAGGGTACAAATAATCAATCAGGAAACAATCAATTTCAATATAAATCGTAAGGATAGAAGCAACAAAGTTACAGTCATGCAGTCATAAGTGGAAGGAGATGGGTGATGGGAACGATGAGAAGATTAATTATACATTAATGATCTTTGTGACCATATCTCAAGTAATTGTGTTCTCTTTGCTGACGATGTCAAACTATTTAACACCACAGACAATACATCTATCATTCAAAAAGACCTTGATCATCTAACCGCTTGGTCTAAAACTTGGCAACTCCAAATCTCAACCAGCAAATGCTCAGTCTTACATATAGGAAAAAAGAACCCAAACACTAAGTACATACTAGATGGACATTACCTTACAGATGACCCCATTCCCGTTAAAGACCTCGGAGTTTTCATGTCAAATGATCTAAGTGCCAAAGCCCACTGCAACTACATAGCAAAAAAAGCTCTAAGAATTGTAAACCTAATCTTGCGTAGCTTCTTTTCCAAAAACACCACACTACTAACCAGAGCATATAAAACATTTGCTAGACCAATTCTAGAATACAGCTCGCCTGTTTGGAACCCTCACCACATCTCTGACATCAATACAATTGAACGTGTCCAGAAATATTTTACAAGAAGAGTTCTCCATTCCTCTGAAAACAACAAAATACCTTATCCCACCAGACTTGAAATCCTAGGCTTAGAAAACTTGGAACTCCGTCGCCTTCGACAAGACCTAAGTTTAACTCACAGAATCATCTATTGTAATGTCCTTCCTGTTAAAGACTACTTCAGCTTCAATTGCAATAATACTAGAGCAACCAATAGATTTAAATTTAATGTCAACCGCTTTAATCTAGATTGCAGAAAATATGACTTCTGTAACAGAATCATCAGTGCTTGGAATACTTTACCTGACTCTGTGGTCTCTTCCCATAATCCTAAAATCTTCAACCAAAAACTGTCTACTATTGACCTCACCCCATTCCTAAGGGGACCATAAGGGGCGTGCATAAGCGCACAAAACGTGCCTACCGTTCCTGTCCTATTGTTTTTCTTTTCTTCTTCCTATATACATATATGCTTATACTTCCTTATATTTACCCATATATGTGTTTATATATTATATAATCTTTTTGTATGATACCTACATATATTGTTATGACAAAATAAATAAAATAAAATAAATAAATTAATTAATTAATAGTAGTGCAGATTTAGTAAATAGTTTGACAGTGTTGAGGGAATTATTTGTTTAGCAGAGTGATGGCGTTTGGGGAAAAAACTGTTCTTGTGTCTAGTTGTTCTGGTGTGCAGTGCTCTGTAGCATCATTTTGAGGGTAGGAGTTGAAACAGTTTATGTCCAGGATGTGAAGGGTCTGTAAATATTTTTCCAGCCCTCTTTTTGACTCATGCAGTATACAGGTCCTCAATGGAAGGCAGATTGGTAGCAATTGGTTTTTCTGCAGTTCTAATTATCCTCTGAAGTCTGTGTGTGTCTTGTTGGGTTGCAGAATCAAACCAGACATTAAATTAAATGATAATCAGTGGATTGATTGGTAAAGCAGCCCAGTTCCTCAATATTTTTATTCTGTTGTCTTCTTCCTGACCATTCAAGATATCCTTTGCTGCCCTACCTGACTTAAGGAACTATTTAAGACACACTGGTGTCAAACTCATGCAGGTACTTTGCCGTTACGTGATGTTTCATGACGTTTTTACCCTTCATGGAGATGGGGTGGCCATGGCCTGCAAGCGACACATCCAACCCGCTGGCTGCCAGTTTGACACCCCTGATTTAAGAGGTATGGTGGTACAGTGGTTAGAATGCAGTATTGCAGGATAACTCTGTTCCCAGCCAAGAGTTCAATCCTGACTAGCTTGAGGTTGCCTCAGCCTTCCATCCTTTCGAATGAAGACCCAGATTGTTGGGGGAAATATGCTGACTCTGTAAACTGCCCAGAGAGTGCTGTAAAGCTCTATGGATCACTATGTAAGTCTACGTGCTATTGCAACTTTTTATTCTTTTCCTTCTTTGAAAGGAAAACTGATTTAAACGATTGAGCATGCAGAAGTGACTAGGGAGAATTGAAGATCTTTTAAATCCTTAATTCCTCTCCGCTCAAGGCAACTTATTGTCATGCCTCTTTTTAGTTTAGTTTTTAGCTGAAAGAGAGAAATCTCATGTCAGATTTCTTCACGGATGCTGGCCCTCTGAGTTTAAAGAGAAAATGTGATTAATCCTTCACTTCTGTAATCTGGCTGTAAAAATAATACAACTTTATTCTGATTTACTTTAAGGCTTAATGATCATAAAACTGGACAGCTAAGCTTTATTTCATTGGTGAAAATCTAATCTTGAGTTCTAAATTCTCAGTGGTGGGTATTCATTGCATTTATCAGCCATCTTGAATACTGCTTTCAGTAGGATATACATTATATGGGTTAATAGAAAAAACATATTTGTTTTACTATAGAAAGCATTTATTCCTGGCAAGATGGGCACTGTAGCAGCCTTATCAATAAGCATCTAAACAGGGTTTGAAATAAAAAGCATATATATGTGGTTTCTTCTCATAACCCCAAAGGCTTTACTCAAAAACTGTCCACGGTTGACCTCACCACTTTCCTAAGAGGACTCTAAGGGGCGTGCATAAGAGCACAAACGTGCCTACCGTTCCTGTCATATTGTTTCTTCCCCTATGTATATATATGTTTATAGTACCTCGTTTCTCCTCATATATACGTTCATATATTATATAACCCTTTATGCAATGCTTGTATATATTGTTACGACAAATAAATAAAATAAAATAAATAAATAAAATAAATAAATATGTGTCTGGGGATCTCTATGGAAGTTATAGGTTTTGAAATCAATATATCTTTTCCCAGAATAAAAAGAAAGGGACTATCAATAAACCATATATTAAAATACATGCCATCTCTATTATTTGCTACATTAAACCACATCAGCAATTTTCCTCAACTTTTGAACTGCTCCAGGTTGCTCAGATTTAATTTGCTTGGACAATATAACAGTTAATTTTTAGCATAGTCATCAGAATTAGAGCTAACTCCTGCCAGTTTTAAAACATTTGCTCTGTTAAAAATCTTGAAACGTCCCCAGAAAAGGAACAATTAGTGTTCTTACGAGTTTTTTTTTTTATTGGTCCATTTGTACATCTGCGTGTGTCTTGTATAGTTTTATAAGGGATATTATAAGAGTATAAGGTCATTGAAAAGCACAAGATCAAGGACAAAATCAAGACTGAGCAACCTGGGAAACTCCAGATGTTTGAGGCCTCCCAAATGGATAACTGCAGTGATGGGATTCAGCCGGTTTGGGCAAACCGGTAGTTAAATTGCTGGCTGCGCCCCCTGCCCCTTCCAGGAATCCCCACATGCCCCATTTTGGCTCCCAAGTAAGTGTAGGGAGGCTTCTTAGGTCCAAAATGGGGTGGGGGGGCACACAAACCTGTGGCCCATTTTTACTCCCAGGAGGCTTCACAGAGGCCTACAAGGCCCAAAACGGGGCACAGGGCAAAACGGGGCAAAACGTCCCCCCCTGCAGCCCGTTTTTGCTCCCAGGCGGGTGCAGGAGGCCGAGTGCTGCCTGTCACACCCCCTGGCCATGCCCACCATGGCCACGTCCACCCAGCTAGTCATTAGGGCAAAGAACCGGTTGTTAAATTATTTGAATCCCACCACTGGATAACTATATTTAACTTTTGCTCTGCGTCTTGATGATCAGAGCTTGTTAAATGGAACAGAAACCAGGTTTACCAAGTCTACCTCTAAATTAGATTAGTATGCACATGCCTATGTGTATATGTGTGCGTATCTATGCATATATTCATGCTACACCATCTGTTCGTGTCTTACATTTACTACTTCTGCATAGCTGCACAAGAACATTTAATGCACCAGTTATGGGAAGTGTGAAATGATAATTGATGCACTTAGAAGTGGTGAGTGATTCTAACACTGCAGAATGCTAATAGAGATGGCACCAGAAGTGGCAGCTCTGGAAGGAAATATTTGTTTTCCATTTAAATGTCAGCTATTTCCTCAGCTGCAATATGATATTAAAGACAAAGACCTTGTACTTCAAAAGCAGACAATCTTAAAGCAATCAAAGACAACAGAGTGCCTGGCTTAACATAAAAATGTTAATGTATATAGTATGATATGAAAGGATCCTGTGAAAATGTGATACAAGTATTGGTAAACAAGACATAAGTAAGATATTGTGAGAGGTAAGATTGAGGATTTTTTTTAGGTAAAATGAATAACTCCCCATATGAATTGCGATGAAACCGTGCTGTTATAACATTAAGGAAAAATAGGTAATACATTTGTGTTGCTATGAATGAACAGAAGTTGGAGCTGCTTCTCATTATTGCTTGTGTGCTGAACTGGGCATCTATATTGTCTGAACAATGTTTTCATCTTCAGCTATTAAGGGAGGTTTCCTAGGATGATAGATTGAGAAAGGGATTCTGGAGTAATGGTGGAAATTTTTAGTGAAAATGTGAGCTCAGCATGTGGGGAATTTTATGCTGGAAATAATTAGACAAAGGGGGTGAAAATAAAACTGTCAGAGTAGTGATAGTGTTATATAAATCTTTTGTGCCATCAAACGTGAAATATGGGTACCATTCTGGCCATCACAGTTCCAAAAGAATATTGTAGAGTTGGATAGGGTTCAGAAAAGGAAAAATCAGAATTACTGGCAGTTCAGAGCAGCTTGGCTGCAAAGGAAGGCTACAGCATTTGGAGCTGTTTAGCCTGGAGCAAACTCAGGAAATGGTCAAAATGATAGGCAGGAATAAAATTATGTGAAAATTGGAACATAGCAAAATTTGACACAAAATGTTAAAAATAAAGCATTCGTGTTGGAATAGAATTCTTTATTGGCCAGGTGTGATTGGACACACAAGGAATTTGTCTTGGTGCATAAGCTTTCGGTATACATAAAAGAAAAGATACATTCGTCAAGAATCATAAGGTACAACACTTAATGATAGTCATAGGGAAACAGTCAATATGAATCTTAAGGATATCAGCAACAAGGTTACAGTCACATAGTCATAAGTGGGAGGAGATGGGTGATAGGAACGACGAGAAGATTAATAGTAATACAGACTTAGTAACTAGTTTGACAGTGTTGAGGGAATTATTTGTTTAGCAGAGTGATGACGTTTGGGAAAAAACTGTTCCTGTGTCTAGTTGTTCTGGTATGCAGTGCTCTATAGCATCGTATTGTGGGTACGAGTTGAAACAGTTTGTGTCCAGGATGCGAGGGGTCTGTAAATATTTTCACAGCCCTCTTTTTGACTTGTGCAGTATACAGGTCCTCAATGGAAGGCAGGTTGGTAGCAGTTGTTTTTTCTGCAGTTCTAATTATCCTCTGAAGTCTGTGTCTGTCTTTTGGGTTGCAGAACCAAACCAGACAGTTATAGAGGTGCAGATGACAGACTCAATAATTCCTCTGTAGAACTGGATCAGCAGCTCCTTGGTCAGTTTGAGCTTTCTGAGTTAGCGCAGAAAGAACATTCTTTGTTGTGCTTTTTTGATGACATTTTTGATGTTGGGTGTCCATTTAGGTCATGAGATATGGTAAAACCTAGAAATTTGAAGGTCTCTACTGTTGATACCGTTGTCTAGTATTGTAAGCGGTGGTAGTATGGAACTTTTCTCCTAAAGTCCACCACCATTTCTATGGTTTTGAATGTTTGTTTGTTTGTTTGTTTATTGTTTATTTATTTATTTTGTCGAGTACATATTAGATAATATATATAAGTATAAGCATGAATTAAATACATAAAATGAATACAATTAAAGGGAACATTAGGACAAGGATGGTAGGCACGCTGGTGCTCTTATGCATGCATTCCAGATTGTTCTGGTCACACCACAAGGCTAGTTGTTCAACCTTCCATCTGTATGCGGATTCATCATTGTCTCGTATGAGACTGATCACTGTTGTGTCATCTGCGAACTTCAGTAGTTTAACAGATGGATCATTTGAGTTGCACTCATTGGTATATAGAAAGAAGAGAAGTAGAGAGAGCACGCAGCCTTGTGGAGCCTCTGTGCTAATTGTACAGTTAACTAATGTGATTCTGCTTAGTTTCACCTGCTGCTTCCTGTCTGTTAGGAAGCTTATGAGCCATTTACAAGTGTGTTCAGGTACCGGTAGCTGGTTTAGCTTAATTAGAAGAATGTCTGGAATGATGGTGTTTAAACTAAAGTCTACAAAGAGGACCCTTACATAGGCATCTACCAAGGCACTTCTGGATTGAAAGGATTAGCCTGTGACATCATAACTGCCCAAGGGAAGCCCGAGGAGACTCCTTTCATGCCTCTGTTATTTTCCCATGGAAAATGGTACCTATTTATCTGCTTGCATTTGCATGGTTTGAAACTGCTAGGTTGGCAGGAGCTGGGACAAATTGATGGGAAATCAGTCCATCACTCAGCTTGTGTTCTTGAGTTTTGAACTCCCAAGCTGTTGACCTCTCAATGGTCTTTTGATGTTCTAATCATGTGAACCACTGTGGCATCTTGAAATTATATATAGGGAGATCCAGGATCAATAGAGGTTTTTTTTCTTTTCAAAAACGCACACAAATAAACTAGATAGAGTCAATGAAAAAATAAACATCAGGTAGAGTAATCATCACCAATTTAATTGATTTTTTTAAAAAATAAAACACTGGATAAATTAATGGAAGATTGGTCTACGAATCCTGCAGAAAACTTGGCAAAAGTGAAGCTGTTACACAAAGGATTTTTTTCTCCAAAATCAAAGATCTAGGAACTGGGTTGTGTTGCACCTTGGTGTGGAGCATTGCAATACCTTCTCACCCCTTGGAATCAAGGATAAATATGGCTAAAACTCTTTGTTGAATTTGAGAAAATTGTAGTCATCAAAAGCAGTTAATACTATTCAAGAGAGTGATCTTGATTTGATACCCAATCAGATGTCACAGCTTTTGTGCTCTCTTCAACAACATCTCTTTGAAGAGAAGACTTAGCTTTCCTCTTAACAATAACGCTCATAACTATTTGTGACAGATGCTTGTTTATATTTTCTCCATTCTTCCTCTTCCATTTAATACATCTATCAACTCAGACTGGAATCTTCTAACTCTTAACTGATCCCTGACACTTAATGAGAATTACAATTGTCTCCAAGGAGTGAAGTGGTTCATCAAGTCATACTATACTAGACAACTATCTAGTGTCTCTTCAATCATGTAGCAGTCTTTTCAATATTCTAACTTTTGGGAAGAGAGCTTTTGCTCTTATGTGACGTTAGTGAGTTTTTTTTTTTTTTTTGGCTGAAAATAGATGGACAATGGGTGGCTTAAAAAGCTGGAAAAGAATGGCTTTTGGTTTGATCCATCAGGGTTCTTGTTATTCATTTCTTGTGTGCATGTGCTAAATCATTGCACATTTACAGAGTATTGAAAATGCCCTTGCTATATAGCCTACGGTGCATCATCTACGTACAAATAGTAGGTTGCACTAAGCTTGGAAGAATTCAAAAGTTCCTGCAATTAGAAGGAAACCTGAGACACACACAATATGTGCTAAGCAGGCTCAGCTACTTAGCCTACATTGCACACATTGTGTGCCTCATGTTTCTTTAGATTTAACCACTACTCCCATCCATTCAGCTTAATTTTTCTTAAAACGTTTCGTTCTAATTGCAAAAACTTTTGAGGTGATTGAGCTGAGAGTTCAGTGTTTGAGAATGTGTTGAATAATGAAGATGAAGGAAGGAATGGAATGGCTGGAATTGGAAAAGGAAATTTCTATTCCAAGAAGAAGAGGAGGAGCAGAAAAGTGACTGGAATCATTTATAGTAGTAATCAGTGGTGGGATTCAAGTAATTTAACAACCGGTTCTCTGCCCTAATGATTTCTTCCAACAACCAGTTTGCCAAACTGTTCAGAAAGTTAACAACCGGTTCTCCTGAAGTGGTGCAAACTGGCTGAATCCCACCACTGGTAGTGATGAATATATCTTTGGTAGACTTCAAAGAACAGGCTTGGGATAAGAAGGATTAGGGGTGATATGATTGCAGTGTTCCAATATCTAAGGGATTGTCACAAAGAAGAGGGGATAAACCTATTCTCCAAAGCACCTAAAGGCAGAACAAGAAATGATGGATGGAAACTAATGAAGGAGAGAGGCAGCCTACAACTAAGGAGGAATTTCCTGATAGTGATACCAATAAACCAGTGGAATGGTTTGCCTCTAGAAGTTGTAAGTGCTCCATCACTGGAGATTTTAAAAAAAGAGATTGGATAACCATTTGTCCAGAATGATATAGCCTCTCCTGCCTGAACAGGAGGTTGGACTATAAGATCTCCAGGGTCCCTTCCGTCTCTGTTATTCTATTATAGATCGGGGTTGAAACGTCAAGCTTGAGATATAAAGAGTCTCCTCAATTGGGAGACACCACTTCTCATGGTGAAAATCTATCTATTTGGCTGCTAGGAGTTGGGAACAACTTGTTGATACAGAATCAATCAATCAATCAATCAATCAATCATCAATGGATATTGAACACCAGTCCATCATGCTAAGTTGTGCTGGAGTCAAAGAATCTACATGAGATGGCTATCCAGCCTCCTCTTGAATATGGCCAGAGGAGTCAACCCATATCCTGGATCAGTGATAGTCAACCTGGTCCCTACCGCCCACTACTAGGCGTTCCAGCTTTCATGGTGGGCGGTAGGGGTTTTGTCCGATACTGAAGCACTTTCCTTTTTTAAAAAATTTAATTGACTTTTAAAAAAAAATTCATAGCATTATTTAAAAACATTTTCATTAGGTTTTCATAAAATTCCCCTTGACAATTTAAATTTCTGAAAATATACTATTTATATTGCCCGTACATAAGTTTAGTTCACGTTATGTAAGTGAAACTAAATGGTGCTATAGTCGACCGCAAACAAAAGACCCTCATCCCAGAATAGCTCACACATCTCCCCCCCACACCACCCAGCTGTAACAGACAAGCAGAGCTGGTAGCCGGCACCCCCCCAAACCCAATCCACAATGCACAAGAGGCATGCACAGACAATGATACATGGCACATTACTGTGGAACCGGTGGGTGGTTAGAAAATTTTACTACTAACAGAGATACAAAAGTGGGCGGTAGGTATAAAAAGGTTGACTACCCCTGCTCTAACCTATGTCCATATCTCTTCCTGATTTCCAGGTTAGAGACAGCATGGTATCTTTTATATGTTGACTGCCAGCCTCAACGGTAATTATGCTGTTACTTCCAATGTAAAAGTATCATTGGAGATAATCATCAGCATCTGTGAATACTGAGCCATTTTGAATAGAGCCTCCTTTGTGAGTCTGCAAAACATTTACATGTTAAAAGTCCCATTTTCTTTTGTGTCTGGTAATTTTTGCATCACTGGAAGCAGGCAAGCAAAGAGGAGAAAGATCACATATTGGCAGGGTATCCATCTGGGGCTGATGCTAATACTGCTTTCCGTTACGATAATGGCAAATAGATGTGTGGTGCCACAACTGCAGCAGAATAACAGCCCATTTAATATTTTGTACCATTCCGGGTACAAAAAAAAAATTAGAATGATCAATTTTTGTGTGTTCTGTTCTGACTGAGTTTCAATTACAGTTAATGGTTTTTAGAAAAGACTTTATCCCGTAAATGCAACCAGATGGCCCGTCTTGCTCGGTGTTTGAATAAATTGATGCTGCTCAGCCATTATATGTTCCTAAGTGTGAGGTATTACATATGCCTGGTCAGAATTCCCTTCCTGGGACATATTGAACACCAGGTCCCAAATTACAAATTTGAAATTGAATTGCAAATATCCAGTAATTCCAAGGTAAGGTTATTATTGTGGTTGTTGTCCAGTTGTTAAGTTGTGTCTGACTCTTCCCAACTCCTCTTCCCCATTCTGAGTCCCTGTAGATATTGTTCAATTCAATTCAACTCAACTCAATTCAACTCAATTCAATTCAATTCAATTCAATTCAACCTTTATTGTCATTGCACAACATGTGTACAATGAGATTGGCTGAGCATCCCTTCATGCACCACGCCCAACATAGATACATATCAATAACTCACAGCAAAAGAAAGAAAATCCCAAACCCAATAAATCAACACACAATCCTCTATACATATATGTCTGTAACATTTCATTATAATATGTTGCACCACTATGGACATCTTGCGCAAGTCCTGCAAGTCTATCATACTACATACTTATGATGTATTGCTGCATTCAGAAGTCTGACAGCTCATGGATAAAATGGATGGTTGGAGGATTGAACTCCATCCAACACAGAGCATCATCTCCTATAGTTTGAGATGAGGGAGTTTTATTCCAAAATATTTGTAGGGATTCTAGAGACTTAGAAAAGCTACTGAAGGCTTATCCTTCCTTCTTGTTGTTGTTGTTCTGTCGCCAAGTCATGTCCAACTCTTTATGACCCTGTGGATCATAGCACGACAGACCCTCCATATCTAATCATCTCATCCTCTGCCGTCCCCTTCGCCTTTTGCCTTCCATCTTTTTCAACATCAGGGTCTTTTCCAATGAGTCTTCATTAGGTAGCCAAAGCATTTGAGCTTCAGCTTCAGTATCTGTCTTTCCAAATAACAGTCAGGGTTGGCTTCCTTTAGGATTGACGAATTTGATCTCCTTGCAGTCCAAGGGACTCTCAAGAGTCTTCTCTAAGACCATCCAGAATAATTACTTTTCTTTAACTTGAAAACATTTCCAAGTCAGATGGCAGCTAAAGTAGAGAAAACTAAATAAAATAAGTAATAAAACCGTGAGATTATATATAACATAAACATTCAAGAGACATTAGATCACATAAAAAACAATATTTACCAATTATTCAGTGTTTCCTAGACATAGCATTGAGTTTTTCATAGAACACAATCTAGATGGCCTATGTACAGATTTATTGGGAAATTAATATATACTGTCTCTTTCATCATTCCAGAAGACATGTTTTCAATTCCGTTGGATAATTTATAAGGGATGTGGGAGAAAGTGCTTGGATTAATATTTTAATTAGGTGTATGTATGCTTCACCACAAGTAGATCAATGTTGCTCAATTCACACAGGCATTTCTTTTGAGCCAAAATGTCTGTCTCCAACTGACTAGGAATAATTGCAGAAAATGATATTAACTTGGCATGGACATTTGAAAATTATAAAGAAATGAAGACTTTTCCATTTGAAATATATAGGTGAAGGGGCTCTTTAAATAACAACTACTGTGTAACACTGTTACAAAAGTGATGTAACTTTATTTTTGGGGGGTGAAAATTAGGCAATAGTTATAATTGTATCTGCTCTTTAGAAGGCCAGATCCTGAAGATGAAACTGAAATACTTTGGCCACCTCATGAGAAGGAAGGACTCATTGGAGAAGAATCTAATGCTGGGAAAGATTGAGGACAAAAGAAGAAGGGGACGACAGAGAACGAAGTGGCTGGATGGAGTCACAGAAGCAGTCGGTGTGAACTTTAATGGACTCCAGAGGATGGTAGACGATAGGAAGGCCTGGAGGAACGTAGTCCATGGGGTTGCGATGGGTCGGACACGACTTCACAACTAACAACAACAACATAATTGTATATGATTGGGATGGATCAATTTTATGCAGATAGTCTGAGAGTTGCTTGTCAATCTTTAGGCATGAAACATGCCTGGGCCAGTCACTTTCCTCAGTCCAACCTCCCAGGTTTGTTGTTATGAGGAAAATAAAAGGAATGAGGAATATTTCATGTTTGCTACTTTGAGTTATTTATTAAAAGAACAGCAATAACAATAGTACTTATATACCGCTTCACAGTGCTTTACAGCCCTGTCTAAGTGGTTTATTAATTTATTATTTATTTATTTATTAATCATATTTATATACCGCCCTATCTCCCGAAGGACTCAGGGCGGTTCACAGGCACTTAAAAACACATAAATACAGAATAAAAACAATTTAAAAAACTTATTTTAAAGCCCGTTAATTAAAATATACAGATAAAACCTAATTAAAACCCATAAATTTAAAATCTAGCTCAGTCCTGCACAATTAAATAAATATGTTTTAAGCCCGCGGCGGAAGGTCCGAAGGTCCGGAAGCTGACGGAGTCCGGGGGGTAGTTCGTTCCAAAGGGTGGGAGCCCCCACAGAGAAGGCCCTTCCCCTGGGCGTCGCCAGACGACATTGCCTCGCTGACGGCACCCTGAGGAGACCCTCTCTGTGAGAGCGCACGGGTCGGTGAGAGGTATTCGGTAGCAGAAGGCGGTCCCGTAAATAACCCGGCCCAAAACAACAAGAAGGTTGGACTGCAAGGCAAACAAACAAATCAGTCCTAGAGGAGATCAACCCTGACTGCTCTTTAGAAGGACAGATCCTGAAGATGAAACTGAAATACTTTGGCCACCTAATGAGAAAGAAGGACTCACTTGAGAAGAGCCTAATGCTGGGAAAGATTGAGGGCAAAAGAAGAAGGGGACGACAGAGAATGAGGTGGCTGGATGGAGTCACTGAAGCAGTAGGCATGAGTTTAAATGGACTCCAGAGGATTTTATTTTATTTTTTTATTTTTTTTATTTGTCACAACAATATATATAAGCATCACACAAAAAGATTATATAGTATATAAACATATATATGAGGAAAATATAAGGAGGTATAAGCATATATATATATATATATATATATATGTTTTCTGAGGTTTTCACGGGTGTTTGTATATAGGTCTTTGGTTGTTCGGGTTTTCTCCCGTGTAAAATTGGAAGTGTCTTGGCATATATATATATATATATATATATATATATATATATATATATATATATATATATATATATATATATATATATATATATATATATATGAAGAAGAAAGAAAAACAATAGGACAGGAACGATAGGCACGTTTGTGCTCTTATGCACTCCCCTTATGGTCCTCTTAGGAATGGGGTGAGGTCAATAGTAGAATGTTTTGGTTAAAGCTTTTGGGATTATGGGAAGAGACCACAGAGTCAGGTAAAGTGTTCCAAGCACTGATGATTCTGTTACAGAAGTCATATTTTCTGCAATAATGGTATAATAATAATGGTAGAGGACAGGAAGGCCTGGAGGAACAATGTCCATGGGGTCGCGATGGGTCGGACATGACTTCGCAACTAACAAAAACAAGTGGTTTACAGAATTAGCCTATTGCCCCCAACAATCTGGGTCCTCATTTTACTGACCTCAGAAGGATAGAAGGCTGAGGCGACTTTGAGCAGGTGAGAATCAAATTCCTGGCAGTGATCAGTGAGTTTGGCTGCAATACTGCAATCTAACTACTGCGCCACCATGGCTCTAGGCAGAATACTAATAAAATAATAAAGGCAGAATAAAAGTTTAATAAACAAATCAAATCAGGAGAGTGAGAAAATAATGTAATGACCTTGTATTACTTTGGGGGAGCAATTTATGGGAGAAAATATAAAGTTAGTATTTTGCCATAAAATCTTGCAAGCTTTGGGAAACATGTGGGAATGTTTTGTTGTTTTAAATACAACAAGCTAACATTGGATACTTACCAAATCTTAAAGGTACCAACAAAAGATACACAATGAAAGAGGGGTGTTTCTTATACCCAAGCACCATTTTCCATTTAGCCTCATCTTGTTCTCTTTTGATAATGGAGTTACGAAGCTGGCTCATTTGTGGAAAAAACTACTTACCTCTCTTAGTTATCAGATGGAGGCTAAAACATATGAAGAACGGTTACAGAAACTGGGCATGGCTAGTCTAGTGAAGAGAAGGACCAGGGGAGATAAGATAGCAGTGTTTCATATCTCAGGGGCTGCCACAAAGAAGAGGGAGTCAAGCTATTCTCCAAAGCACCTGAGGGTAGGACAAGAAGCAATGGGTAGAAACTGATCAAGGAGAGAAGCAACCTAGAACTAAGGAGAAATTTCCTGACAATTAGAACAATTAATCCATGGAACAACTTGCCTCCAAAAGTTGTGAAGGCTCCAACACTGGAAGTTTTTAAGAAGAGGTTGGATAACCATTTGTCTGAAGTGCTGTAGAGTTTCCTGCCTAAGCAGGAGGTTGGACTAGAAGACCTCTAAGGCCCCTTCCAACTCTGTTATTCTAAATTCTAAATTCTGATTAAGGAGAGATTCAACCTAGAAATAAGGACAATTTTTCTGACCCTGAGAACAATCAACCCATGGAACAGCTTGCCTTCGGAAGTTGTGGGAGCTTCATCACTGGAAGCTTTCAAGAAGAGACTGGACTGCCATTTGTCAGAAAGTCATATTTTCTGCAATAATGGTATAATAATAATAATGGTAGAGGACAGGAAGGCCTGGAGGAACAATGTCCATGGGGTTGCGATGGGTCGGACATGACTTCGCAACTAACAAAAACAAGTGGTTTACAGAATTAGCATATTGTCCCCAACAATCTGGGTCCTCATTTTACTGACCTCGGAAGGATAGAAGGCTGAGGCGACTTTGAGCGGGTGAGAATCAAATTCCTGGCAGTGATCAGTGAGTTTGGCTGCAATACTGCAATCTAACTACTGCGCCACCATGTAGGGTGTAGGGTCTTCTGCTTGGGTGGGGGGTTTATTATTTATTTATTTATTTTATTTGATTTTTATACCGCCCTTCTCCCGAAGGACTCAGGGCGGTGTACAGGCATAATAAAACCGACAATACAATATACAAGTTTGACTTCCGGTTTGGCACCGTAGGTGATGGCGGTGATCTTTACGATCACCAACCTCTGGATTATGTGGAATCGCCAGGACAGCTTAAATCTGCTGTCCAGCGGTTCGGAAAACCCCTTCTTCGGGAGAAGGAGAAGGTGGTGAGCTGAGGGCAGAGGTTGAATTTCCCTAAAGCCCCTGAGAAAAAAGGGGTTTGAAGGGTTAAGTTCCCTCCAGTAACCCGAAGTGCTCCAGATCCGAGGATTCTTCTGCTTTGGCGGAACCAATCACCACGACCAAACGCCGAGATTTATTTTGGACAATAAAGGATTATACCGGACAGAACGAAAGTGGGAGAACTTTATGCAAGTAGCCAAGCCGATTCCCCGATACTTTGTAACAAGCTTGAAAACAGTAAAAAAATGGAGGCGAATTGTTAACAAGTTAACGAGTGGAAAGCGAAAGCGATACTTTCAGCGTTCCGTCTGCAGTTGGTAATTTGCATGTTACTTGCTGTTTTACTCTTTAACTCTTTGCTGCCTGCTGATAGAATCTAGGGGAGATTTTTAAATACTGCTTTAAAAGACTGTGTTTTTTAGAGGTTAAGAAGATTTAAAGTGAATATTAAGTTGGAAATAAATAAATAAATAATTTTATAGAAGATGGCAGCCAAACAATTAAAGTCTACTGTAACAAAGAGCTCTGGAACTTTATCAGCTGGTGCCTCTCCAGCTCATACAGCAGAGACTAGAACATTGAATTTAGAGGCGTTACAAGAGAACTTAAAAGGCTTTATAGAAGAAAAATTTAAAGTAATAACTGATGAGATGTCTGAAATGAAAGAGCAGATATCAGAAATTCAAGTGGGAAATAAAGAAGTTAAAGAAGGATTTGTAATGGCAGTACAAAGTTTGGCAACGAATGTGATTTTATTGGAGGAGGAGGTTGAAGAAATTAAGCAACATAATTTAAAATTAGAAAATAAAATGGATGAATTTCAAAGTAAAATGGAAAAACAGAGGATGAAATAGTTTTGATACAATATAGAAATATGGAATTTGCTCTTAGAATTCGAGGTTTGAAAGAAAATAAGGAAGAGAATTTAAGGAAATTTTTCTGAAGTATTTGCTGAGATATTAGCAGCTCGTCCAGTAGATGTGGCTTATCAAATTGATAAAATATATCGTGTGAATTCTTGGATAGCAAGGCAAAAAAAGTTGCCAAGGGATGTTGTTATTTATTTTACAAACAGAACAGTGAGAAATCAGATTTTGCAAGCTTCATATAAGGGGGAGAAGATTCAGATTGCTGGTCAAGATATTTTGATATTAAAGGAAATTCCACCAAAATGTTAAGGGCTAGGAAGGAATTTGCCTTCCTGGTGAATGAACTTAAAAAACATCAGATTGAATATAGATGGGATATTCCAACTGGTATAATAGTATATTATGCAGGGAAAGTATATCGTTTCAATACGGTTGGAAAAGCAAGAGAATTTTATGTTGAGGTATTAAAAGTTGGAAGTCTTCCCCCATTGGAAGCTAGAGGAAGGAGGCTGAAGTGAAGGAAGAGAAGTGAAGCAGGTACAAGAACAGATTGTGATGGAAGAAGATTTATTACAAGTGTTGGAAATACCTACGACGGGTTTAGATTCAAAAGAACAAAGGCTGACAAGAGCTGCTGCTAAACGCAAGGAACAAGAGATGAAGGCACAACAACAACTGGCAACTACTACAACGGAAACAGTGGGAGGAGCAAGGCCTAAAGTAAAATGTGATCTGCGGCTGGTGTTCCAAAAGTTTCCTATCTTGGAATGTTAATGGCCTGAACTCACCGTAGAAGAGAAGGAAAGTATTTCATTATTTGAAACAATTTAAAAATGACATTACCTGTTTACAAGAAACACATATTAGATCTTGCTAAATGTTGGAGATGCGATTGTGAAGATGCTACTTATTACCATATATGGTGGACTTGTAAAAAAGTTAAAGCATTTTGGATTAAAGTATGGTGGATCATGCAGAATATTTTGAAAAGAAGATTAAGTTTACTCCGCAGTTCTTTCTACTAGGAATAATTATGGACTACACAGCTATAGAGACTAAATTGATTTTGAACTTAATAACAGTCGCAAGACTTTTGATTGCTCAGTATTGGAAGAAAGAAGAATTACCTACAATCGAAGAATGGACACTCAAAGTATCAAATCTGGCAGAGATGACAAAAATCTCCGCTTACTTGAAAGACTATACACTAGAAAAATATATTCTAGAATGGAAAATGTGGATTGATTATATTTAAAATAAGTATCAGATAAAAAAAAAATTGAATAGCATATGAGTAAATTTAGGAAATATTTTGTATTAGATATATTTTTGAAGGAGAGGGGAATTGAGAGTGTGACTAAGTGTGGTGTGACTAGAGATTATAATTTAGGAATTATTTTGGATTATGATTGTTAGTTTTGATACCCTGCATTTTGTTCTGGGAAGTCGGGATGGGGGGTGGGGGTAAGGGGAGGGAATTGGGGGTTTGGTAGAGATGGAGTGATGGTTAATGTACAGGGATTATTGAAGAAATATAATTAATGTAGGATCGGGTCTGCATAGTTACCATTTTAGAACGGTGAGGAGGGAGAAAAGAGAGAGTAGGAGGTAGGAAAGAGGAGAAGAGGAAGGAAGAGGGATAGAAGAGGGAGAAGGAAGGTGTAGGGTGGAGGGAGGAGCGGATGTAGATAAGAGAAGGAGAGGAAGGTTTGGAAAGTAAAAGAAGGTAGAAGAGGGAAGAGTGTTAAAAAGGGGGATGGTGACTGGGCAAGCCCGACTAATTGTATATAACTGTACATTGGATGAATTATTTGATATGATTGTAAAAATAAAACTTTTTATGAAAAAAAAAATACAATATACAAGTTTAAAATACGATTTAAAAAACTTATTTAAATTAGCCCAATAATTAAAATTTACCATACTAAAAAACCCCGTTTAAAATTAATAAATTTAACATTAAAATCCCAGTTTAAGCCAGCCCCGCGCGGATAAAAAGATGAGTCTTGAGTTCGCGACGAAATGTCCGAAGGTCAGGTATTTGGCGTAAACCCGGGGGAAGCTCGTTCCAGAGTGTGGGAGCCCCCACAGAGAAGGCCCTTCCCCTGGGGGCCGCCAGCCGACATTGTTTGGCGGACGGCACCCTGAGAAGTCCCTCTCTATGGGAGCGTACGGGTCGGTGGGAGGCGTGTGGTAACAGCAGGCGGTCCCGTAAGTACCCAGGTCCTAAGCCATGGAGCGATTTAAAGGTCATAACCAACACCTTAAAATGCACCCGGAAGGCCACAGGCAGCCAGTGCAGTCTGCGCAGGAGCGGTGTTACATGGGAGCTATGCGTAGCTCCCTCTATAACCCGCGCAGCTGCATTCTGGACTAACTGAAGCCTCCGAGCGCACTTCAAGGGGAGCCCCATGTAGAGAGCATTACAGTAATCCAAGCGAGAGGTAACGAGCGCATGAGTGACTGTGCATAAGGCATCCTGATCAAGGAAGGGGCGCAACTGCCGAACCAGGTGAACCTGGTGGAAGGCCCTCCTGGAGACGGCCGTCAAATGATCTTCAAACGACAGCCGATCATTTGGGTTGGACTAGATGACCTTCAAGGTCCCTTCCAACTCTGTTATTGTTCTGTTCTGTTTAGCAGGTGAGACTAAGATGAAATCTAATTAGTTCTCATTTAAACACAAACTTGTCTAATTTTTTTTTACCATTGAACCTATACATGAATCCAAGATGAGCTAGCTATTGAAAATCACTCTTTTACACACTTTACAACTTTATAGTTTGTCATGAAAAATTGAAACAAACAAACACATATTAGGAAAAGGTCCGCACAGAAATGCATGTTTTCATGAAAAAGAAAATGTACACATTAGGTTTTTTTGTTGTTGTTAAATACCCAAACATATAAAGTACCATTGCAAGGGAGATAGTCACAAACGTATCTTTTTTTGGGTGAACTTTAAAGCTATGCATAATGGAGTCATTTAGAGAAACTGAGCTTGATGCACTTGGAAAAGTGAGTAGCTCCAAAAACAATAAATACTAACAATCGTCACACACGTGCTCCATTACTACGTAATGCTGGTTTGGGGACTGACTCCTTCCCACTTCCAAGTTCAACGGAAAAAAGTGCCCTCACAATATCTATGTCCTTGATTTTTAATAATATTTTGACAGAACTTTTAACGGGAGGAAAAGGCTTGTAGATATCTAAGTTTGGGGAACAGAACGCAATGGGTGGAAACTAATCAAGGAGAGAAGCAATCTAAAACTAAGGAGAAATTTCCGGACAGTTAGAACAATCAATAAGTAGAACAACTTGCCTGCAGAAGTTGTGAATGCTCCAACACTGGAAAATTTTAAGAAAATGTTGGATAGCCATTTGTCTGAAATGGTGTAGAGTTTCCTGCCTGGGCATGGGGTTGGACTAGATGACCTCCAAGGTCCCTTCCAACTCTGTTATTATGTTATGAATTCCAAATTCCATGGTTGTTTGGAAGCAGATGGCCCTGTTAAGCAGCCTCTTACTCTGGATAGTATTTACTACGAGCCACAGATGCTTGGGGTCATTTCTAATGTGTTAATTCATTCCTGATTTCTGGTTTGCATGCCATATAGGAGGGAGGAAATGTGTCTCTGTGCTCACTTGATGGCTGTTAGGGATTTTACGTTTTTCGAATAGCCCTAGGTTGCTCCATTTAGGATGTGCTTTGTGTCTCCTCAAGGACGACCGAAATCAAGAAATGAGGCAATACAACTCCCTAAAACGAATGCTTTCTGCATCTGATTTATGTATCACGAAGACGGTTATGGTAATTAGTCTTGGTTTTCTGCCCTTCAGACTGCTGAGGGAAATAGAATTCAAGTGCACATTATTTACATGATCTCCAATGAAATGCAAGGTAATAGTAAAGAGGATTTTCATCCCAAGAGACACCAAATTCTATGGAAAACAAGATAGCAATAGAACTTAGACTTACTGTGTTTTCCCCAAAATAAGACCGGGTCTTATATTAATTTTTGCTCCAAAAGACGCATTTTGGCTTATTTTCTGGTTAGGTCTTATTTGGGGGAAATACAGTAGTGATACAGTACAGCATGCCAACAAAAGTGCGTATAGTCAAGGCTATGGTTTCCCCAGCTGCAATGTATGGCTGTGAAAGTTGGACCATAAGAAAGGCTGAGCACCAAAGAATTGAGGCCTTTGAACTCTGGTGCTGGAGAAGACTCCTGCGAGTCCCTTGGACTGCAAGGCGATCAAACTGGTCAGTCCTAGAGGAGATCAAGCCTGACTGCTCTTTAGAAGGCCAGATCTTGAAGATGAAACTCAAATACTTTGGCCACCTAATGAGAAGGAAGGACTCACTGGAGAAGAGCCTAATGCTGGGAATGATTGAGGCCAAAAGAAGAAGGGGACGACAGAGATGAGGTGGCTGGATGGAGTCACTGAAGCAGTAGGCGTGAGCTTAAATGGACTCCAGAGGATGGTAGAGGATAGGAAGGCCTGGAGGAACGTTGTCCATGTTGTCGCGATGGGTCGGACACAACTTCGCAACTAACAACAAATAACAGTACTAAACGCCTCCGTCTGCTGATGATCTTAACGGGGGTTTATTTTTACGAGCAACCTGAAAAATCATGCTAGGGCTTATTTTCTGTTTAGGTCATTTTTGGGAAACAGGATATACCGCTTCATAAGGCTTTGCAGCCCTCTCTAAGCGGTTTACAGAGTTAGCATATCTGGTTTCTGGATAGCATATCTGAATGCTAATTTTGAGAGGTCTTTGGTCTGATCTTTCAATATTCTTTTGGCAATAAACTCCAGAAGATCTCTATTTCAAAATCATCAGAGATAAATATTCAAATGAGGGGAAATGAGGATTATTCAGCAGCAGAGTGCATCAATAGCTCTTTATGCAAGTGTTCATTCATAACGTCAGTGGTAACCCAGCTCTTGACTGGATTTTTAAAATGAGGGGATTAGGTTTGAACTAGCAAAGCTACTCAACTTGATAGCTCTACACCAGCTCCTGAGTCCCAAGTGGTATACTTTAAATACCAGTGATTAGTGCACAAAAGAGAAGGGGGTAATTTTCTACCTGCTCTTTTGAGCTATCTGATTGACCACTGAAGATACAGAATGCTGAAGTAGGTGGTCATTTACTCTGACCCAACAGGGATCTCTTATGTTCTTGTGAATATTCTAAAGCAGGCATGTCAAACTCGTTTTCATTGAGGGTCGCATCAGGGTTGTGTTTGACTTTGGGGGGAGGGTTGGCGTGGCCTGGGTAGGCGTGGCCAGCTTGACATCACTTGTGTCAGGGGCACATGCACCTGTCATGTGAGTGTATGCATGCACATGCTCGCTTCACACACACGGCCTTTGCATATCTGTGCGGCCTTCCACACATGCCTGTGGCTTCAGAACCATGGCAATATAGAATGGGATAGTGCCAGGGCAAGTGGGCAGTGATCGCAACTACCAGTTCAGCCAAACCAGTCCGAACTGGCAGCAGCCACCTCTGGGGCTAATGATAGCTTCCTGCAGCCAACTGCCAGCAAAAATGGAGCTTGGGTGTGGGGGCCACACACAGTACTCCTGAGCTCCATTTTCAGCTGCGATGGCCTCCTGCAGCCCTCTGCCAGTGAAAATGGAACTCGGAAGGGCTGCGTATGGCCCTCCTGAGCTCCATTTTCACTGGCAGAGGCACTGTGGGCTGGTCCTTTGCTGTTTCCAGGGCAGCCCCATGGGCCAGATCTGGTCGGCAGGCCTTGAGTTTGGCACCCTTGTTCTAAAGCTTTATTTATTGGAACAGTTCCATTCCACTTAGATTATGTTGAGGTAGAGAAGACAAAAGATCATGAAATTAAATCACAGCTAGATTAGGAAAGATTAGGAAAAAGCATATTCTGCCAATAACTGCTAGTATCCTGGCCACTCTGACACTACCTGTAATGTATCTTTAAAAGTTTTGGCGGGAAAATAGCACGTTGCTGATTGGTTGAAGCCCCCGGCTAAACTGTATATAAAGAGAGGTTTTTCCCAGCACTGGTTGCTGGGTTCACCATATAGTAAAGAGCTGTTGTCACTATCCTGGTCTCCTGCCTCGTTATTGCCCGAATCTAACACTGGCGACGAAGGTGGGATCTCGAGGCTAAGAGCGCCAGGAAAAGAGCTGAACTCACCAGGAAGACGCGAACCCAGCAAACAAGGGGCGGAAAGCAGCGATGTCCGGCTACACACCGCCAGCGCCATTCGACCCAGCTAAAGAAAAATGGGGGTCATACATGGCTCGTTTCGAGTGTTTCCTCGAGGCGAACAAACTTCAAGGAGTTTCAGACAACAGGAAACGAGCGTATTTCCTGAGCCACTGCGGTCCAGATGTTTTCGACACCGCAGAATCCCTGGCTGAGCCAACGCCGGTACAGTCGGTACTGTGGCAAACTCTGCAAACTTTATTGAAAGCCCATTTCGCACCAACGCGCCGTCAAGCGTGCAACGGTTGAATTCGGGAGCGCAGACAGCAAGAGGCCGAGTCCATCAGCGCATACATGGCCGCCCTGCGGAAAGCCTCAAAACATTGTGAGTATCGAGACTTGGATGAGGCATTGCTGGAGCAACTCATCCGCGGGGTCAGGGACATCCGTTTGCGGAGGCGGCTGCTGTCTAAAAGCAACTACGCTGGCAGCGCCTGGGCGAAGCCAGGGCTCACGAGATGTCTTCCCAAGCGCGGAAACCCTACAAAAGCAAGTCACACCAACGGCTGGTGCGAAATCAACCCGGTCCACAATGAAAAGGTCCAGGCCGAGTCGGAGGGTGAGGAAGAGGAAGGAGTCTTCCACACGGGAGGCGGAAAATGAAGACCGTGGTGACTGCGCGTTGCGGAGGGCAACACCAACGACAACAATGCAGGTTTAAGGATGCAACTTGTCGGCGGTGCGAAAGGAAGGGGCACCTAGCACAGGTCTGTCGAGCTCCCCAACCTTCCCGCCAAAAATTCAAACCGACCAACCAGAGCGTGGGAACGGTGAAGCGGCCCGTGATTGGTCAATTCAAAAAGGCAGTTGAATCAGACTGTCGTGAGAGTGGGTCACGCATCAGCGCGCCTAGAAAGAAAATCTTTACAAGGCAAAGATTGAGGGGTGCCGTGCCGATTGGAGGTGGACACGGCTCATCGATCACGATCATGTCCTGGGACAATCTCGTGAGAGCCTTACCCATCATCGCAGCGCAAGCTGCAACCACAGAAATTGAGGGTACAAGACTACCAAGGGAATCGCATCCCTGTTCGAGGGGTAACGTCCGTCCACGTCGAGTATGGACAGTACAAGAAAACCCTGCCCATCACCATCGTCGATGGGACCCTGCCAAGCTTGTTGGGACTGGACTGGTTCCGAGCATTGGGCATGGGGTGACTGGAACCTTCAGGAACGAAGTCGACCACAAAGACGCACTCGTGAAAGAATTTGGGGATGTTTTCAGAGACTGCCTGGGCAAGTACACGGGGACCCCTATCTCTTTTAACATAGACCCCCAAGTTGCCCCTATCCCTCTAAAGGCTAGGAGGGTGCCCGTCGGCCTCAAGCCCAGGATTGACCGGGAACTGGACAAGCTAGTAAACCAGAATTCTAGTGCCAGTTGACCATGCTAAGTGGAGACCCTATAGTTACCCCAGTCAAACCGGACGGATCGGTCCGGATTTGCGCTGACTACAAGGCAACGCAACAAAGCGTTGCAAAAGAGTCTTACCCGTCGGTGGTACAGCACTTACTGCACTCAATGGGGCAAGGCAAGTTTTGCCAAGCTAGACTTGGCCCAAGCCTATCAACAGCTGCCCGTAGACAGCAGCACAGCGGCGCAGACAATTGTGACTCACAGAGGGCTTTTAAGTGTACCCGATTACAGTTTGGGGTTAGTGTGGCTCCAGGGTTATTTCAGAACCTGATGGAGCGGCTATTGCAGGAGCCTACCAGGGTGGTACCATACTTTGACGATGTACTGGTATCCGCTGAGAACCTAGAGGAATTAGGGGTAAGGCTGCGAAAAGTTTTGGGCATTTTCCGGTCTGCCGGTCTCACGTTAAACTAAACAAATGCCAGATCGGGGTTGAGTCTGTGGAATTCCTGGGCTACGGATAGACAGGGAAGGATTCACCCACTGAGAGCAAATGCGGGCCATCAGGAAGGCCCCGGTTCCAAAAACCAAAACGGAGTTACAGGCATTCTTAGGTCTGGTCAACTTCTACGCGGTATTCTTAAGGAATAAGGCAACAGTAGCGAGCCGCTGCATAAATTACTAGCAAAGGCGGCTGCATGGTCTTGGGGAAAGGCGGAAGCTAGGGCATTGAAGGGTAAAGAATCTCCTAACAGTGATAGCCTCCTTATCCAATACAATGGCACGCTGCCATTAGTGTTAAGCTGCGATGCATCTCCTATGGGGTGGGGCTGTGCTCAGCCACAGGTTACCAAATGGCACAGAAGCCCCTATTGCATACTACTCCCGAACCATGTCATCAACTGAAAGGAATTATAGCCAGCTTGATAAGGAAGCCTTGGCTATAGTCTCAGGGTAAAGAAATTCCATGAATATGTATTTGGTCGTGATTTTGAAATCATCACGGACCATAGACCTTGCTAGGTCTGCTGGCAGGCGACGCCCACGCCCGTGGCACTTCGCCAAGACTGACCCGATGGACTATCTTCCTGGCGGCGTATTCTTACAAATTACTACACCGGCCAGGAAAGGAATTAGGCATGCAGGCGCCTGAGCAGATGCCGTTACCAGAGACTATCGAAGACCCCACTCCGGGATACCAGTTCTGCTAATTGACTCTTTGGACTCTGGCCCAGTCACATCCAAAGAGGTGGCTCGGGCTTCGTATAAGACATTACAATAAGAACTGTAATTGGTTGGGTACAAAGAGGTTGGCCGCTGCGCGGGCGGCGTTTTAAAGTTTGTAAAAAGCGTGGGAACTCTCGGCTCAAGGGGTGCCTGCTATGGGGGATCAGTGGTGATCCCAGAGAAACTGAGGAAAAAGGTATTGGATCTCCTTCACGAAGGTCACCCAGGGATCGTGAGGATGAAGGGTCTAGCGAGAAGCTATGTGGTGGCCCTTAATGGACTCGGAAATTGCTGAGAGGGTGAGAAATGCCAGGCCTGCCAGGAGTCCAGACCGCTACTAGCGGCCCGATTCGGGAATGGGAGACCCCAGAGCCCCTGGTCTAGGATCCATATCGATTTTGCGGCCTTCCACGGCCAAACCTTTCTGGTAGTAGTCGATGCCTACTCCAAATGGCTGGAAATCATTCTCATGAGATCCATGACAGCCGAGGCCGTGATTTCAGTCCTCGGCACCTATTTGTAACCCAGGTTGCCCGACACTTTAGTCTGATGTGACCCGCAATTCCACAACCCAGTTTGAGGGTACTTGGCAGAGGAGGGCATCCGACATGTCCTCTCGGCGCCTTTCCACCCTCGACGAGCGGCCTTGCAGAGCGTTTCGTTCGGGCGCAAAGGAAGCATTGTCCAGAATCAAGCCAGGCGATTGGCAAACAAAGATTGATACATATCTAGCAGTCCAACACAGAACCCCTGTGTAACCACTGGCGCAGCCGGCGAGCTATTAATGGGTCGGAAGCTTAGGTGCCCACTAGACCGCTTAAACCCAAACTACACACCAGACGGTTACAAAGGGCACACGGTAAAACAAGAGAGATGGCAATAGGCGACCTAGTGTGGGCACACAACTGTGAGGCCCGACCTGGTTAGCAGGAAAAGTCCTAGAAATAACAGGGCCAAAATCATATCTAGTAGAGATAGTGGATGGCGGGTATGGAAGCGCCACATAGATCAAATAAGGAAGCATAACTGATAAAACAGACCCTGACTATTCAATTTATGAATACACAGCTGACTCAAACCCGAACAAGCGAGACTTATCTGAGTTCCAAGAGGTCCAGCGCGTAACGGTTCCTCCTGAAAACAGCAGGGGGACTCTGCCAATAATCCAGGGCGGATGGCCTAGAGGAGGAGCTGAGAGGAACGAACAGTCCCTCCGGTCAGCTCGACTCACTCCCAGAAAATGCATTGCGCAGGTCCGAAAGAGTCAGAGCGCCCAGTCTGCTGCGTGATTACGTTGACAAAATAGATGTTAATTTCATGTAAATATTGGTAAAGTGTTTTCTGGGAGGGAAGGAGTGTAATGTATCTTTAAAAGTTTTGGCGGAAAATAGCACGTTGCTGATTGGTTGAAGCCCCCGGCTAAACTGTATATAAAGAGAGGTTTTTCCCAGCACTGGTTGCTGGGTTCACCATATAGTAAAGAGCTGTTGTCACTATCCTGGTCTCCTGCCTCGTTATTGCCCGAATCTAACACTACCTATCTTCAGTGGCTGCTTAAGGACGAACAGTCCATAACTGCAGCACAGGTGGCCAGATTCTGTGCAGCAGCACTGGAGATTTGTCGCAAATACGTGTCTTCTCCACTATAGCAATCTGTATAACAATTGTAGCTTAGCCTCGCACTATTTGGCCTTTTCCCTTTCAGTGTTGAACCCACAATGGGCCACACAATTTAGGGATTGCAACTGTCGTTTAGTCAGACCATGTGTAATGGACACTGGATTTTATCATAGATTTAGTTGTCATTTATTATTTTATACTAGAATTCTTAAGTGTATATATACTGAGTTCTTTTATTTTTTCTGGTCTAAGACTGTAATGATAGATAGATAGATAGATAGATAGATAGATAGATAGATAGATAGATAGATAGATAGATAGATAGATAATCACAGCTATAAAGCTTTCTATCTATATATTAAAAAATAGTTTAGAACAAGTGTTAGGTTCTGGAAGTAACGAGGCTGGAGACCAGGGTAGTGACAACAGCTCTTTAATATAGGGTGAACCCAGCAACAGGCTGGGGGAAAAACCTCTCCTTTTATACAGTTCTGCTGGAGGCTTCGACCAATCAGCAACGTGCTGATTTCCCGCTCAAATATTTAAAGGTACAAACATGAATACATAACACTCCTCCCCTCCCAGAAAACACTTTGCCACTATTTACATATTTATTTACATGTTATTTTTCGACGTAGTCACGCAAATAACCTGGGCGTCTCCTAGTTCTTTCTGACCTGCGCGGTTCAGTTTTGGGTGGTGTTTTGAGCTGGTCGGAGGGCTGTTTCTCCTCCAGCTCTTTCTCTGGGCCAGCAGGCTCCGGATTATTGGCCGACTCTTTCTTGGCCATCCGGCCTTGGATTAATTTTGAACTTTCCTGCTGCTTCCCTCGGGAACCTGATGGCGTCGCTGGAACTCTGGGACCTCAGCTAAGTCTTGCGCCTCCCCCGGGTCATTGTCAGCTGTGGATTCAAATTGGTATTGGTCATGATCTGTTTCATTTGGTTCGGTTTGGTCAGTTATTCGTTTCCTTAACTGATCTATGTGGCGCCCCCACACTCGGTTGTCTGGTAGCTCTACCACGTCGATTTTGGGCGGTTATCTTTATTATTTGTCCTGCGAACCAACTAGGGCCGTCCCCATAGTTTCGGGCCCACACCCGTCGCCTATGCTCATTTCCTTGTCTTTTCTAGTTCCCCTTGTAACCCTCGGGTGTGTAATGGGGTTCAACCGGTCAAGTGGGCACCGGAGTTTCCGTCCATTAACAATTCGGCTGGGCTTTTCCGGTGGCGTGCTTGGGGTTCTGTGCTGGGCGGCTAGGAAAAGTCTATTTTGTTTGCCAGTCACCTGGCTTGAGCCTGGACAATGCCTCCTTAGCGCTCGGACGGAGCGCTCTGCAAGGCCATTCGGCGGGTGGAAAGGCGCAGAGGGCATGTCGGATGCCTTCCTCTGCCAGGTATTCTTCAAACTGGGCTGCCGTGGTGGGGCCCATTGTCGGACACCAGAGTGTCCGGCAACCCATGAGTTCGAATAGGTGGCGCAGAGTTGCGATTACTGCTTGACGTAGTGGATTTCATGATTATGATCTCCAACCATTTAGAAAATGCATCCACAACCACTAGGAATGTTTGGCGTGGAAAGGGCCAGCAAAGTCAATGTGGATTCTTGACCAGGGCCCTTGGGGCTTTTCCCATTCTCTGACTGGGGCCGTTGGGGTAGAGGTCTGGACTCTTGGCAACTTGGCATTTCCCTACCCTCTCAGCAATCTCTGCGTCCATGGTGGCCACCACATAGCTTCTAGCTAACCCTTCATCCTTACGATGCCTGGGTGACCCTCGTGGAGGAGGTCCAATACCTTGCCCCTTAACTTAACAGGAATTATTACGATCACCCCATAAGGGAGGCATCGCAGACCAGCACTAGGGGTAATGAGTCGTGATATTGGATGAGCAGGCTATCACTTGAGAGCAGGTTCTTTACTGCTTCAAAAGCCCTATTTTCTGACTTTCCCCAAGACCAAACAGTATTTTTCCTAAGAGCCTATGCAGCGGTTCCATAGCAGTTGCTTTGTTCTTTAAAAGACCGCGTAAAATTAACCAATCCAGGAATGCCTGCAGCTCTGCTTTGTTTTTGGGCGCTGGAGCCTTCCTAATTGCCTTAACCTTGCTCTCAGTAGGGTGAATTCCTTTCTTGTCTATCCGGTAGCCCAAGAAATCGACGGATTCGACCCCTATCTGGCATTTGTTTGTCTTGACTTTTAATCCGGCTGTCCGGAAAATGCTCAAGACCTTTCTTAACCGCTCCCCAATTCCTCCATGTTTTCCCTGAAATTAGGACATCATCAGTAGGGAACTACCCTGGGAGCCCTGCAGTAGTCGTTCCATCAGGTTTTGGAACAGCCCTGGTGCCACACTGACCCCAAATTGCAATCGGGTGCACTTGAAGGCCCCCTGTGCGTCACAATCGTTTGGGCTTGCTGTGCGGGCGTCTACTGGCAGTTGTTGGTAGGCTTGGGCCAAGTCTAACTTTGCAAAGACTTGCCCTTGCCCCAAAGAGTGCAATAAGTGTTGCACCACGGGAACGGTAAGCGCTTTTCTGTAAGGCTTTGTTAAGCGTCGCCTTGTAGTCAGCGCAAATTCTAATTGACCCGTCCGGTTTTATGGGGTGACGATTGGCGTCTCCCACTTTGCGTGATCGACTGGCACCAAAATCCCTGATTATGAGCTTATCCAGCTCCTTATCGATTTTGGTTTTAGGGCAAAGGACTCTCTCGCCTTAAGCCTAATGGGGGCTACCTGGGGTCTAAGTTGAAGGAAATAGGGGTCCCCTTGTACTTGCCCAGGCAGTCCTTGAAGACATCTTGAACTCGTTAAAGAGAATGTCTTTCAGGTTACAGTCACTTCTGTAGATGCCAGTCACTCCCATGCCCAGGGCACGAAACCAGTCTAGTCCCAACAGACTGGGCAGAGTTCCTTCGGCGATCGTGATGGGCAGGGTCTTTTTATGTGGACCGTGCTCGACTCGGACGGAGGTGGTCCCTCGAACAGGGATGCGATTCCCTGGTAGTCGTGCACTCGTAGCCGTTGTGCTTGCAGGTGGCGCTTGACGGACGGCAGCGACTTCGCCAAAGTGTCCCAGGACATGATGGTGATCGCTGATCCGTGTCTACTTCAAGCCGGCACCGTACTCCCTCTATTTTGGCTTGGTGAAGATCTTCTTCTCCACTTTGGTCGCGACCTATGACCACAGTTGTTTGGTTGGAATCGCGCCTTTTTGTTTGAGCCAATCGCGGGCCGCCTTGCCGATTCACGCTCTGATTGGCGATTTGAATTCGGCGGAAGGTTGGGGCTCGACAAACTTGAGCTAGGTGCCCTTTCTTCCCACACCGCCGACACGTCGCGTCTTTAAACTTGCAGCGTTGGCGCTGGTGTTGACCCGCAGCTTCCGCGTTCGTCTCGGTCCCCTTTGTCGCGTTTCTCGGTCGGCAGACCCCTTCCTCATCTTCACCGTCGGATTCGGTCTGAACCTCCTCCTGGTGCACGGGTTGCCTTGCGCTCGCCTTTTGTGGGACCGGCTTCTGCAGTGTCTCTGCCGCTTGGGTGGACATTTCATGTGCTCTGGCCGTCCAGGCGTTGGCCAGTGAGGTTGCTCTTTGCTGGCAGCCGTCAAACGGATATCTTTGACCCCTCGGATGAGTTGCTCGAGGCACCTCGTCTGATCGCGGTATCCGCAGTCCTTGGGCGCTTTTCTTAGGGCGGCCATGTAGTCACCGATGGATTCGCCTCCATCTGCCTTCTCTCCGAATTCAAACCGCCCTTACGTATTTGGGCGGCGTTGGTGCAGTGATTTTTAGCAAAGTCTGCAAAGTTGGCCATGACACCGACTGCAGCGGTGTTGGCTCTGCCAGAGCTTCGCGATATCGATGACCTCCGGACCACAGTGGCTTAGGAAATAAGCCCTCTTTCGGTTATCTGGAACTCCGTGCAGTTCGTTGGCTTCTAAGCTTTGAAGCGGGTCATATCGTTCCCCATTTCTCTTTAGCGGTCAAGCGGTGCGGAGTGTAACTGGCCATCTCCGCTTTTCTGCCCTGGGTTTGCTGGGTTCGGGTCTATCGTGCTTCAGCTCGGTTCTGGTTCTCCTCAGCCTCGAGATCCCACCTTCGTCGCCAAATGTTAGGTTCTGGAAGTAACGAGGCTGGAGACCAGGGTAGTGACAACAGCTCTTTAATATAGGGTGAACCCAGCAACAGGCTGGGGGAAAAACCTCTCCTTTTATACAGTTCTGCTGGAGGCTTCGACCAATCAGCAACGTGCTGATTTCCCGCTCAAATATTTAAAGGTACAAACATGAATACATAACAACAAGTAACCAGGATTCTTGTCAACTCTCCCAAATGTTTTGGAATTCTTCATCAAATCTGCAGTGTCAGCTGCAGCAAATCATGAACCTTTTAGATTTAAGCCAGTAATACTGTAGAATTGTTTTCTGTGCAATATATTCGAATGAAAGAACTGAAGGAAGGACTGAAGAAAATCATTGACTGACCTTTGGTCACATCATATTAGACTTTGTTGATTTGGGGTGTGGATGCTAGTTAAAAGAAAATAAGATAAAACCCAGAAATCTGAAGAATTTGTGCATTTCCTTCTTTCTTGTCCTCTTTCAGTCTGAGAAAAGAGAATTTGCTTTTGAAATTTCTTTCAAAGAAGAAGGAAGTGTTTATAAATTATGTTCTTGATGTTCTTGAATTTATTTAGTCATCTTGAATGATCTTGCAGGGGTGAAATGCTACCGGTTCTGACCGGATCTCAAGATCCGGTAGCAATTGTGGCTAGTGGTTCGGTGATCCAGTAGCAATTGCTGAGCCACCGGCGACACCCGCTGCCCGGGTATCATTACTTCCTGGTTTTAACCAGGAAGTAATGTGTTTTGCACCTTCTGCATATGCGCAGAAAGTTTTGCGCATGTGCAGAAGGTCTGCACGCACATATGATGTGTGCGCACACATGTGGACTTCTGAGCTGGTAAGGAAGGTAAATTGATTTCACCCCTATGATCTTGGCTATACTTACTTATCAATAGATGGGTAAGGCATATATGTGAATATCCTGTCCTTCTTCATCATCTCCATTAGTCTGCGTCTCCCTGGTTTTTTATGCTTCTATTTAATCATAATAGAAGACATCCAAACAGAAGCAATATTACTGCTAAGCGATAGTCCCATTCTGGAGAAATTGCTGAATTCCTTCTTCTGGAGAAACCTGGCAGAAGCATCTGCTCAAATTATTTTCTTATTAATTTGATGAAGAATTCCCAAAACCTTGGGAGGAGCATTGACACCTCAGTGGCTGAGGCATCGGGCTAGAAACCAGGGGACTGTGAATTCTAGTCCCATTCTAGGTATGAAAGCCAGCTGGGTAACTTTGGGCCAGTCACACAAAGTTTCTGTCAGTCCAACTTGCCTCACAGAGTTGTGGGGAAAGTAGGAGGAGGAAGGAGCATTAAGTATGTTCACGGCTTTGAGTTATTTATAAAAATAATAAAGGTGGGATAGAAAATAAATCTTCATACACCTAAGTACCTGTGGAGAGAGGGCGGGGGAGAGATAGATAGATAGATATTTCTTGGAAGCAGAAATGTTCCTCTGCATTTAAAATAATGAGGCGCATCCACACATATCCATGGATAGGTATGGCCTAATAATTACACAGACTCTTTAGACATTTATGAAATGACATTGACAAATCATTTATTGGGTACTTGGTTCATGACTTTGAAAAGGATACAGCCATTAGGCTGATTAGTGATTAAATTTCCTGTGCCTTGATTTTTATTTAATTTCATTTGTTAAAAAAAAAGAAAATGAAAAGTGACACACAGAAGCCTCTGTGTGACATCAAAGTAACGTTTGTAGCTTATCTCATCGCAACCAATCTCAGAAATACTTACAAAACCAGAACTCTTTCTAGGCCACTTGTCCATGATTTATATTTGAATTTTCAAATAAGAAGCATCTTTTCCGTTTATCATAAAAACAGGACTTTCTCTTCCTGGAAGAAAATCTCTTTGATGGAAATAGTTCATTAAGCTAATTCTCTAACTTTCTGGAAATGTTCTAGTCATACTTTCAGGTTTTAAAGCAAAATGAGCCTCAAGCAATACTGCTTGAGCAATGCCCCCCAAGTATTAATATAGAAGGGCTATATTAGGATAGCCAGTAACTACCAAAATGTTGCCCATTTCTGTTTTGAAGAATATAAATACACAGTAAGCGTATGATTTAGAGAATTATATTTGGAATGAACAATGCTAAGTTCAAATCTCTGTTCAGCCAAGAAAATATGTGGATGAATCTGACCTGTTTGTCCCTCCTTAACTAAGAGTCTATCCAGAAACCCATAATTTCACTAGTGAGATCAGTTCTGATAAACAATGTCGAATTCTACTGGTTCTCACTCAAATTGATGGGAATTTGCTTCTGAAATTCATTGAAAGGCCAAAAGATTTTTGATTAATGTGAGAGCCCTATCAGAGTTATATTTATGAAGCCATTTAATTCCAAGTCAGCATAATTTGGTTGGGCCCATTTTTTTCCAGGTAATTAAATGAGCTAACTTACAGAATATGTCCAAAATTTGGGACCCGTTACTCCCAAGGGAATGAAATTTGGGGAAGTTGTGTTTTTTTTAGCTGCTGCTGTGAGCTGTTGTGGTGGTTATGTGATCCTAAATTTCAATGTCCCGTGACAGTTTCCCAGTCACTCTCACAATCACTTGACCCTTCTCGTGAACTCCCAAGCACTCCCGTATACTCTTCCAAACCCACACCATTTCCAGGCACCTTTTCATGTCATGAAAACTCTCATGTACTCCTATGCACTCTTCCTGACCTACACCACTGCACACCCTCCCTGAACCACACGGCATCTATTATGCACCCACACACAATCTTCCCAACCAGTACAGCATCTCTGTGCATATTCCTATATACCCTTCCCAACCCACAGACTGGAGAACCCTCCAACTTCCACTCCCACTAACAGTAGGCACTTTCCTGCTTGGTCTTGGCCTTCTCCACTGACTTCCTGTCAGCACGAAAGCTTCCAGCCTAATATGGCTTCCAAAGCTGACACTATATTCATGAGAAAGTTCAAGATTATCTTCTCTACAAATTTCAGCTGGGTAACTGCTACGCCACTCCTTTTCCTTCCCCAACACTTTATTACAGATAGGAACAGAAAACTAACAAGAAAATGAAGTACAAAGTTTGCCCTGTTCCAGAAAGTGTAGCTTCTTCTAAAGGTATTTTTATTTTTGGTCTCTGAATAAATTTTAAAAGTATCAAACAAGCGAGTGTTGAAGGCCATCGTTCTTTTCATGAAACAAAAAGCTACTAAAAAAAGATGCTCCAGATTTCAGTAAGGGTTTTTGTCTTTTATGGAAACAACGATGATTATCAGTAAAAAAAAAAAGTTGAACTTCTACTTTCTGAGGTACTTTGTGGTAGATAATGGATCAAAGAATTTGTCAAATAAGAAGTCCTGATCTGAAGACTCTCTAGGCAGATCTGTTTCTTGTCATGGTGGCAGGTCTATTCAGCTTCAGTAATAAGGTAGAAGCACTAATCAGCCTAAATTATCTCTCCCCCCTCCCCCGCCTGCAAGACATAACAAAAGTGTCACCCCTACAAAACTACTTTCCCAAACTAGTTGCTTTCAAGTTGTGACTTGTCAGCTTTTTGTGCTCACTTAGCAGACTCAGTCCACCATTGGCTCTTAGGGGCATGTTTTCTTCCTTCCCCCCTGCCCACCCCACCACAAGTCTGCTTATACTATTCTCTTGTGCTTGGATGGTGCCACTTTGGCTACAGGAGGACACACAATCGGAGGTTGAGTTCTCAATTAGTATATTAGACGACGCATTGTAATAACGGCCTGTACATACATTAAGCATCTATTTATTTCATTTGGCTTTGATTCCATTTCCTAAGTGGCTTGTTAGCATTCAAGAGAAATTACAGGAGCATAATGACTGGAAAGTAACCTTTCTGATGACCTCAGTTATATCTAGAATAAATTGATACCTAAGCAATAGTCTTTTCTTTTCTTTTTTCTTTTGAAAAAAGAGGGAAACGGAGAGAGAAAGAAAGAAAATACGATACAATAATCAAAGTCTCTTTGTTAATAAAGGTATCGTGCTCTCTTTGAAACCTTTAGGCCGCTATGGTTAGGGATGTGTGTGGGCTCCACCTAGCAACCAGCAAATCTCATTACTGCTAAAATAATCAATAGCTTTTCCTAATGCGTTCAGATGGTGACACAGACAAGATCGATCCAATGTGTTTTTGTTTTAGGAAATGCAGCCTTTTAGTTCTTAATTAAGGTAGAGACTTCGCTTCCACAGGGATGTTCATGATTAATGTTCCTGAAGAGAACAAGATTTGCTGAGGAAAGAACTGGAGGCAGGGAAATTTCCGAAATGTCAACCGGATTTTATTTTTTTAGCCTTTTCCAATGCTCGTTTCCTCTAGTCCAGGAGTGCCAAACTCGATTTCATTGAGGGCTGCATCAGGGTTGTGTTTGACCGCACGGGACCAAGTATGCGGAGCCGGGGTGGACGTGGCCAGGGTGGGCATGGCCAGCTCGATGTCCTGCAACCCTCTGCCAGCAAAAATGGAGCTTGGGAGGGCCGTGTGCAGCCCTCTCAGGCTCCATTTTGGGCTGCTACGGCCTCCTGCAGCCCTCTGCCAGTGAAAGCAGAGCCCAAGAAGGCCCTGGAAGAGGGCTCTGTTTCCCTGACAGAGGGCTGCAGGAGGCTGTCGCAGCCCAAAACGGAGCCTGACAGAGCCATGCATGGCCTTCCTGAGCTCCATTTTTGCTGGAGGAGGCACCGTGGGCCCCAACTTCGCTGTTTCCAGGGCAGCCCCGCAAGCCAGATTTAAGCACCCCGCAAGCCAGATTCAGCCTGCAGGCCTTGAGTTTGACAACCCTGCTCTAGTCCATTTTGGCCTCAGACAGTGGCCGACCAGATCTATTCAACAAGTTCACAAGCAGGGGATAGGAGGCAGTAACTTCCCCTATTGTTTTCCCCATCAGTCAGCTGTGATGGCATGCTGGCTGCGATGTGGGGAGATTGTTAAGGTGAGCAGCCATTAACTGACTGAGGAACTAGCCGCGGCCTGGGAACGGGCCGCGGCTGGGGCTTTAGACCGTGTCGTGCCTTTGCGGCCTCTGACCCGGCGTAGGTCTCAACCGGCTCCTTGGTTTTCCGAGGAGCTGAGGGGGATGAAACGCCGAAGAAGACGCCTAGAGAGTTCCTGGAGGTCTAGCCGTTCCAAGGCTGATCGGACACTAGTTAGATCCTATAGTAGGACCTACCTAGTGGCACTGAGGGAAGCGAGACGTTGCTACGCCTCCTCCCTCATTGCGTTGGCAGATAACCGCCCAGCCGCCCTGTTTCGGGTGACTCGTTCCCTCCTTCACCAGGGGGAGCGGGATGACCCGTTGCAGGGACGTGCTGAGGAATTTAACGGTTATCTATACAATAAAATCGTTCAGCTTTGGGACGGTCTGGACCAAAATTGCGGCGATTCAGATGGGGCGTCTGAGGGTGGTCTTGTTGACATTGTTTGGGATGAGTTTGACCCTGTGGCTCCCGAGGACATGGACAGGTTGTTGGGTAGATTGAATGCCACCACGTGTTTACTGGACCCGTGCCCCTCCTGGTTGGTACTGGCCACTCAGGAGGTGACAAGAGGCTGGCTCCAGGCAATTATGAGCGCTTCTTTGTTGGAGGGGGTCTTTCCGGCCGCCTTGAAAGAGGCGGTGGTGAGGCCCCTCCTCAAGAAGCCTTCCCTGGACCCGGCTGTTTTAGGTAATTAAACCTTCGCGGCGAAGGTTGTAGAGAGTATGGTGGCATATCAGTTTCCCCTACACCTGGATGAAACTGTCTATCTAGACCCGTTCCAGTCCGGTTTCCGGCCCGGTTACAGCACTGAGATGGCTTTGGTCGCGTTGGTGGATGATCTCTGGAGGGCCAGGGATAGGGGTTGTTCCTCTGCCCTGGTCCTATTAGACCTCTCAGCGGCTTTTGATACCATCGACCATGGTATCCTGCTGCGCCGGTTGGAGGGATTGGGAGTGGGAGGCACCGTTTATCGGTGGTTCTCCTCCTATCTCTCTGATCGGTCGCAGACGGTGTTGACAGGGGGGCAGAGGTCGGCCCCGAGGCGCCTCACTTGTGGGGTGCCGCAGGGGTCGATTCTCTCGCCCCTTCTGTTCAACATCTATATGAAGCCGTTGGGTGAGATCATCAGTGGCTTCGGTGTGAGGTACCAGCTGTACGCTGATGACACCCAGCTGTACTTTTCCACACCGGGCCACCCCAACGAAGCTATCGAAGTGCTGTCCCGGTGTTTGGAGGCCGTACGGGTCTGGATGGGGAGAAACAGGCTCAAGCTCAATCCCTCCAAGACAGAGTGGCTGTGGATGCCGGCATCCCGGTACAGTCAGCTGAGTCCACGGCTGACTGTTGGGGGCGAGTCATTGGCCCCGATGGAGAGGGTGCGCAACTTGGGCGTCCTCCTGGATGAACGGCTGTCTTTTGAAGATCATTTGACGGCCGTCTCCAGGAGAGCTTTTTACCAGGTTCGCCTGGTTCGCCAGTTGCGCCCCTTTCTAGACCGGGATGCCCTATGCACTGTCACTCATGCCCTCGTGACGTCTCGTCTGGATTACTAAAATGCTCTCTACATGGGGCTCCCCTTGAGGGGCATCCGGAGGCTTCAGTTAGTTCAGAATGCGGCTGCGCGGGTGATAGAGGGAGCCCCTCATGGCTCCCATGTGACACCTCTCCTGCGCAGACTGCACTGGCTTCCTGTGGCCTTCCAGGTGCGCTTCAAGGTCTTGGTGACTACCTTTAAAGCGCTCCATGGCATAGGGCCGGGCTATTTACGGGACCGCCTGCTGCGACCGAATACCTCTCACCGACCCGTGCGCTCTCACAGAGAGGGACTCCTCAGGGTGCCGTCAGCTAGGCAGTGCCGTCTGGCGACACCCAGGGGAAGGGCCTTCTCTGTGGGGGCTCCCACCCTCTGGAGCAGACTCCCCAGGACTTCGTCAACTTCTGGACCTCCGAACCTTCCGTCACGAGCTTAAAACACATCTATTCATCTGCGCAGGACTGGATTAGATTTTAAATTTTATATTGGTTTTAATGGGTTTTATTATTTATATTGTTTTTTAAAAAATTGGGCCATGTAGAATAAGCTTTTTAACTGTTATTTTATTTTGTATTTATATGTACCTTTTTTATTTGCCTGTGAACCGCCCTGAGTCCCTAGGGAGATAGAGCGGTATACAAATATGATAAATAAATAAATAAATAAATAAATAAATAAATAAATAAATAAATAAATAAATAAATAAATAAATAAATAAATAAATAAATAAGTAAATAAATAAATAAATAAATAAAGTGTTGGATCCTCCTTGAATTTCTCTAGTTCCTTAAAAAAAAAGGAGGCATTTATTGTAATTGATGGTCCTTGCCCTTTTAATGACAATGAATTACACAGTTTAACTAACAGGTGTCTAAAGAACTACTTTTCATTGGATCTGAACCTTTTGCATTTAGTTTCAGTGGATAGCTGTGAATTCTAGCATTAAGCATGCTGCATGACAGAGTTCAGCCACAACCACATTTTCTACACCATGCATGAGTTTTTGTACCTTATTCTCTAAGCCAGAGGTCTCCAACCTTGGTCCCTTTAAGACTTGTGGACTTCAACTCCCAGAGTTCCTCAGCCAGCTTTGCTGGCTGAGGGACTCTAGGAGTTGAAGTCCACAAGTTTTAAAGGGATCAAGATTGGAGATCCCTGCTCTAAGCTACCCTCTGTCCAGTTTCAACTGCTTTTCTTTGCATGGAACCTGTTTTAGTCCTGTTTCATTTTGATTGCCTCCTGTCCCCTTCCCTGCTTTATAATATCCCTTTTTTTAATGTATGATGACCAAAAATATATCGTGCTGCAAGTGTGATCTCACCACGCACAGAGAAGGACATTGCTCCATTGACAGTGTTTCATTTCCCTGACTAATGTTTTCAAGCATGAGCTTGCTTTTTTTTAAAAAAAAAATCTTGATGGCATCAAGGAGCTGTGATGGTGCAGTAGTTAAAATGCAGGATTGTTGACTAATTCAGCTCACGGCCAGCAGTTTGATTCTCACCGGCTCAAGGCTGACTGTGCCTTCTTCCACCTAGTGGTGGGATTCAAATAATTTAACAACCGGTTCTCTGCCCTAATGACCAGCTCGGTAGGCGTGGCTTGCTGGTCATGTGACCATGTGGGCATGGCCAACTCAACATCACTCACGTCGATGGGTGTTTTGCCTTAGCTGTTACAATGTAATAAGGGTTAACCAGAGAGGCAGTTTCTGTAAGCAGGGCAATAAAGTTTAGGCTAGAAACAGCACCAGAATGTTTCCTTCCTGCCTTTCTTATAGGATTAGCCCTGTAAAGTGGAAAAAAACAAAATAAGATTTCTTCCAACAACTGGTTCTCTGAACTGCTTAGAAAGTTACAAACTGATTCTCCCAAATAGGTGCGAACTGGCTGAATCCCACCACTGCTTCCATCCTTCCAAGGTGGGTAAAATGAAGATCCAGATTGTTGGGGGCAATAGGCTGACTCTGTAAACCGCTTAGAGAGGGCTGGAAAGCACTGTGAAGTGGTATATAAATCTAAGTGCTATTGCTATTGCTATCACAAGATGGATATTCAGGGAGCCACAGGTGTTTCTAGAGATTCTTTCATCCACTTCTACAGTGTTTCTTTTTTTAGGTGGATTTCCAATAGTTAGATTTTCCTCAGATTTTGAAAAAGATTGCAATATAGGGGGAAAAAAGAGACACAGTGTCAGCTCTTTGGGGTAGTCCAGAAGCACATCTAGGAGTATTACCTCTATATTTATATTAAGGCTACATTAACAGAACCTTGAAAGTCTCAAGGTACATGTCTCATCCCTCATCTTTACAATCAATGAAGCTATTGAAGGTTCTTTCCGAAACATTTACTATTCCTGCTGTGAGATAAACTGCCTCTAATCCAACCACTTTCTAGGCTGCAGATCCTCCTTCTGTCTCCCAAGGTCTTTCTCACATACCACCACCACTCATATTTAGCTGATTATCCACTAAGACTCCAAGATCCCTCTCACAGTCACTGCTATTAAGCCTGGTTTCCCCCAGTTTATATGTGTGCTTTTGGTTTTGTTACCTAAGCGTAAGACTTTACTTTTCTCTACATTGAATTTCATTTTGTTAGATAGGGCCCAGTGTTCAAGTCTGTCAAGATCCATCTGGATCTTGAGCCTATCTCCTAGGGTGTTAGCTATTCCTGCCAGCTTAGTATCATACGCAAATTTGGTGAGTTCCCCTTCTATTCCCTCATCTAAGTAGTTTATGAAGATATTGAAGAGTACTGGGCCTAAGACGGAACCTTGTGGCACCCCATTGCTTACTTCTCTCCATGTACACTTAGACCTATTAAGGACAACTCGTTGAGTATGGTTTGTCAGCCAGTTGCGAATCCATCTGGTGGATGGATCATTGTGTTTAGCACAGATGTCTACAAAAAGAAAGGCAGGTGTGGTGCTTTCTTCATCCAATTTTTAGGTGAGGACAATGCAGTCTAGGGATACTAGTGGAGAGGATAAATCATTCTGAAAGGCAATTCAAATATACATTAACTTCGGTGCAAGCAAATAAAATTATCTCAAAGACACATCTGCCCATCTCACGAGACTAGATTCAGCAAAAGTGGCTTGTTGCAGGTCCCATCAACTAGGGAGTTTCATTTGGTGGGTTGTAGGTGGCACCAGCTTTATAGAACTTCCTATAAAACAACCCAGAAGTGTGACTAACCTTATATCTTTGATCTTTCCGGAAGTCCCTCAAAAATTCCTCGTTGCAACAGCAGGGCTGGGGAGATTGGCAAAATATTGAGATGGTTCTGTGAGATGTAAGAAGTCAGGAACCCCAGATAGAGTTCAAAAGGACTACAAGTCTTTATTTATTTTTTTCATGTTACCTATACTCAAGAATTTGAACTATTTATGGTCAAGGAAAGTGGCACAAGATAAGAGTCAATAGACTTCGAAGGGACTGGATTTAAGTGTCCTATTGGGGCATAGAGACTTCAAACTGATCACTTGTTCCACCCTTGGACTCCTAAATGTTCCTTGGTAATTACCATTTCGTCTCTGCCTTATCTCTTTTTTTAAAAAATTCTGTTTTTGCATCTTTCTTTTATAATTTTAAGGTTTTTAATAGTAATAGTATTAATTTGCATATTTTATTTTTAACTTTGTTCTACACTGGCCAGAATTAGCTGAGGGTGAGATAGGCAGCTTTATATATATACGATAGATAGATAGATAGATAGATAGATAGATAGATAGATAGATAGATAGATAGATAGATAGATAGATAGATGATAGATGGATGGATGGATGGATGGATGTGTGGATGGATGGATGGATAGATAGATAGATAGATAGATAGATGATAGATAGAAGATAATAGATAGATAATAGAAGATAGATAGATAGATAGATAGATGATAGATAGATAGATAGATAGATAGATAGATAGATAGATAGATAGAAGATAATAGATAATAGATAATAGATGATAGATAGATAGATGATAATAAATAATAGATTGATAGATATAGATAATAGATAGATAGATGACAGATAGATAGATGATAGATAGATAGATGATAGATAGATAGATATCAACACTACTGTGCCAAAATAATGAGTTTGACATATAGATAACTATGCAATCAAGCCTACTTTTATTGTGCCTTCCTTCCCCCCATTCCCCAGAATTTCTATTTGTGTATCTGTGTTAAGCAGTTACACTTTTACAAAATACGTTAATGCTAATGTAATCACACCAACATGACACTTAACTCTAAAAGGGGCAGGTCTGAAAGTGGGATAAATCACTTGAAGTGACTTGCAAATAAAAAGGCCAAAGACACTCCATGTCTCTCGAGAAGCACATTATCACTTTTTGACAAAATAATAACTACATATGCAGAGAAAGAGGAAAAAAACCCCACTTGTTTTGCACTGCGTATTTTATTTGCATTTTGCTCCAGATGCTAAGGCAATAAGGATCACACATGCAAAGGCTGTGTTTCAGCATCACACTAAGCCTCATTTGTTTTAACTTGGGTTTGGTGAACAAACCATAAGGACCCAGTTCACACGTAGCCAAAAACTAAAAAGCGTTGTTTCAAAGATGATAGGCTCAAGATCTAGATGGATCTTGGCAGACTTGAAATTCAATGTAGAGAAAAGTAAAGTCTTACACTTAGGCAAGAAAAATCAAAAGTACACATATAGACTGGGTGAAAACAGGCTTAATAGCAATAACTGTGAGAGGGATCTTGGAGTCTTAATGAACAACCAATTAAACATGAGCCAAAAGTGTGTAGTAGAAGTCAAAAAAGCCAATGCAATCTTAAATTGCATTAATAGAGGGATACAATCAAGATCACATGAGGTACTAATACCACTCTATAAAACCTTAGTAAGACCACACCTAGAATACTGCATCCAGTTTTGGTCACTGCACTATAAAAAAGATATTGAGACTTTAGAAAGAGTGTAGAGAAGAGCAACCAAGATGATTAAGGGACTGTAAAACATATGAAAACGGTTAGAGAAACTGGGCATGGCTAGTCTAGTGAAGAGAAGGACCAGGGGAGACATGATAGAAGTGTTCCAATATTTGAGGGGCTGCCACAGAGAGGAGAGAGTCAAGCTGTTTTCCAAAACACCTGAAGGCCAGACAAGAAATAACGGATGGAAATTAACCAAGGAGAGATTCAACCTGGAAATAAGGAGAAATTTTCTGACAGTGAAAGCAATCAACCAATGCAACAGCTTGCTTTCAGAAGTTGTGGGAGCTTCATCACTGGAGGTTTTCAAGAAGAGACTGGACTGCCATCTGTCAGAAATTGTGTAGGGACTCATACTTGGATGGGAGGTTGGACTAGATGACCTACAAGGTCCCCTCCAACTCTGTTAATCTGTATCTGTTTAGAATGTGTATGCCTGGATTCACATATCATGATAAGTCAGAGGTTGCATCGGATTATTGCATCGGGCAATGGGTAAAGGCAACTGCTGTGGAGTGGAGTGGTTAGATGGCAAAAATAGAGGTGAGAAAATGATGAGATCAGACCTTTATCCAACCACAAAATTCACTAAGTATTCTTAGTACACTCAGTTACTTTCAACCATAACTCTCCATCTAAAAAAAAGAAAATTAGAATGGAAGAAGAAGAATTGCATGACTGGGATAGAAATAGTTCTACTTAATAAATTAATTTCTGAACTCATACATTATTTGATTAAGTTATTTTTATTCTCCGTATGCTGCTCTTACTCACCATTTACTGTTACAGAAAGATTTTCTGCTCCTGACCGTCTTCTACCCATTAGAACTCTCATGGTTAGCCATTATATTTATTGCTTGCATTTGACAGTGCTCCTTAGATTTGTTCATTAATTTCAAAAGGTCTATGTTACAATTGGCATTTGTTTGAGACTACCATATGCTCTTATCTTCTGGTAGATAAGAATAAAACTTCTGTGATGACCCAGGGTGTGACACAAAGGCAACACAGCCAGAGAACCAATATGACTCCCTTTATTATTACCAACTGTGCCCCCAATGTCCCTTTGAACTCTCCGGCCTGGAGAGAGCTCTTCCACCAACCTGTAATAGTCTTTGGCTGGCAATACTGCAGTCCCAAATGCTATTCTCCAAAGTACTTCAAGGCAGAACAAGAAGCAATGAATGGAAACGAAAAAGGAGAGAACCATCCTAGAACTAAGGAGAAGTTTCCTGACAGTGAGAACAATTAATCAGTGGAATGACTTGCCTCCAGGAGTTGTGGATGCTCAAACACTGGAGGTTTTTAAGAAGACATTGGACGACCATTTGTCTGAAATATATAAGGTTTTCTGCCTTAGCAGGAGGTTGGACTAGAAGACCTCCAAGTCAGTGGTGGGTTGCATCCGGTTCGGTCCGGTTCTTGCGCACCAGTAGTAAAACTCCGCACACCCATCCAGACGTCATCATAGACGATCTGCGCATGCACACATGAGAGTGAGAAGCAAGCAAGCAAGCATGCTCCCATTGCGAACCGGTAGTAAAGGTAAGTAGAACCCACCCCTGCTCCAAGTCCCTTCCAACTCTGTTCTTCTGACACCATCAAAGCTGGCAGCCAAAGCATGGAACAACTCAAAAAAGTAGTGCAAGTTTGGAAGACATGGAGAAACCTAGCCCATAGAATCACCAAGACACAACTGAATGGATTTCTTCTTCTTCTTCTTCTTCTTCTTCTTCTTCTTCTTCTTCTTCTTCTTCTTCTTCTTCTTCTTCTTCTTCTTCTTCTTCTTCTTCCTCCTCCTCCTCCTCCTCCTCCTCCTCTTCTTCTTCTTCTTTTTCTTCTTCTTCTTCCTCCTCCTCCTCCTCCTCCTCCTCCTCCTCCTCCTCCTCCTCCTCCTCCTCCTCCTCCTCCTCCTCCTCCTTAACAGATTTGATGGGACCCTAAATGTGTTGGAAAGTGAGGTTAACCTAAGCAATATCCTTCTTTCATTCTTGTCTCCTCAATGGTTAGGTTGCAGAGCAGACTACCTGAAAATAATTCCTTATTTATCTGGTTTTCTAATTTGGTTGGTCTCTTGACTGCTGTCCAAAGTATTATTTCTTGGGAGAAGAATTTTTGAAGCAAACAAAGGAATTAAAGAACATTATAGCATCATTTCTGGTACATTTCTGTAAAACAACAAAACAAAACAAAAATAAAAGAGCTTACTATTTTATATCCTCCCAAGGGGTGTGTGTTTGTGTGTCTGTGTGTATGTCTGTGTGTGTATGTTTGTTGTATTGACATACTGTATGTGTGTATGTATATACCTCTATCTGTATCATCTCTATCTCCATCTCGCTATCTCCAGCTCCATCTCTCTACTTCCATCTCAATCTCCCTACCTCCATTCCCATCTCTCCATCTCCATCTCCATCTCCACTTCAACCTCTCTATCCCTATCCTTCTATCTCCAGCTCTCTATCTCTATCTCCCTATCTATCCCCCTATCTCTCCATCTCCACCTCCACCTCTTTCTCTCTACCTCTCTACCTTTCTATCATCTATTTATATCTAATTATAACATCTATCATATTTTCAGTTCCCTCAACTTTTTCAGTTTATTTCAACTGTAGAGAAATCATCCAATTAATCAGTTGAAGATTAAGCTTAAACAGGTTTTGTCCCCCTCGGCTATCCAGACCTGCATTTTAGAGACTCAAGAGATTATTTTCTTGTATGATAGTTTGGCCTGAAAAGTGAAAGGAGATATAAGACATCTGGCAAACAATGTGAGTCTTCATAAGTTACAAGTTATTTAGACCGATATTCGATGACTTTTGAAAACCACTTTTTCCCCAGTATTAAAACCAGTATTTCTCAATTCTTATTTATTTATTTATTTATTTATTCATATTTTTATACCGTCCTATCTCCCTAGGGACTCAGGGCGGTTAACAGCCAGATAAAAATATACATATAAATACAAATAAAACATCCATTAAAAAACTTATTACAAATGGCCGAATAATTAAAAATGACAATAAAAATAATAAAATCCCCATTAAGACCAATTCGAATTTAAAATCTAGTCCAGTCCTGCGCAAATAAATAGATGTGTCTTAAGCTTGCGGCGAAAGGTTCGAAGGTCGGGAAGTTGGCGAAGTCCTGGGGGAAGCTCGTTCCAGAGGGTGGGGGCCCCCATAGAGAAGGCCCTTCCCCTGGGTGTCGCCAGCCGGCACTGCCTGGCTGACGGCACCCTGAGGAGTCCCTCCCTGTGAGAGCGCACGGGTCGGTGAGAGGTATTCGGTAGCAGTAGACGGTCCCGTAATTCTTCAGATGTATTGCCTGCTCGTGGATTAGGAAAAAAAAGTTTATCCCCTGAATAAATCAGTCAATTTTTGAAACTTAAACTGGTTTGGAAGAAGAATCAGATCTAAAATAAATACCTGGAGGACATGTAGTAAATCAGCAAAGACTTCTACTTGCTTAACTATTGCAACAGAAACAATGTGATTTCCCCTCAACCTTTCTAAATTAGTTTGTTAGAATTCTTAATTTGTTGTAATGAGGACTAGACAAGACATTTCATTGCCTGAGGCAAAACACAATAAATGTCTCTGCCATTCCAGATTTAAAAGATGACAAGACTATTGTGGTTCATTTTATAGTATCTATTAAATTTCAACATCAAACATTAAAACAGAAGCTAACATAAAGAGGAAAGGGAGGGGGAATAACATAACAAATTAAAAGTGTCAGAAAATTATTTATCAAACAAATATAACAATAATGACCTCCAACTTTCTTTCACAATACAATAACAATACCACCACCTCTGTCTAATTTTAAACTAATTTATAAAATATCTTAAAACACTAATCATATTAAAAAAAACCCTGAATATTTTAAAAAATACTCTTTGCTTAATTTCAACTAAAATCTAATAAATTAGCATGTGTAAATAACCTATATGAGAAGGACGGACTCACTGGAGAAGAGCCTAATGCTGGGAAAGATTGAAGGCAAAAGAAGAAAGGGACGACAGAGAATGAGGTGGCTGGATGGAGTCACTGAAGCAGTAGGCGTGAGCTTAAATAGACTCCAGAGGATGGTAGAGGACAGGAAGGCCTGGAAGAACGTTGTCCATGGGGTCATGATGGGTCAGACATGACTTTGCAACTAACAACAACAACAAAATAACCTATACTTCAAAAAAGCAACAATACTTCTCTAATAAATCTAATCTTCAAAACTCAAAGTCAAAAGTTGATTCTTTTCTTTGTCTTATAAGACGATGTTTCTTGACCTTAGCAACTGTAAGTTGTGTGGATTTCAATATGTTGGCTGGGGAATTCTGGGAGATGAAGTCCACACATCTTACAGTTGCTAAGGTCAAGAAACACTGTTGTAAGAAATTTAAAAATGGCCACAGGAAATTGAGACAAATGATTGTCTCTGAGAAAAACTGTCAATTTCGCCATTTCAGTTAGATCCTTTAGTTTCAAAACCCATTCTTCCATTGTGGGTATATGTTTTTCTTTCCATCTTTGGTCATATAACAATCTTGCTACTGGCGTCGTGTTTTAAAAACAAAGTCACATGGCAACACTGGTACTTGATGAGACATTCTTCAACACTGGCAATTATTTGTAGTGTTTTCTATCACATCTAAATGCAGACTGGTGTGGAGAGGACAAGGCTGCCTATATGCCACATGATGACTTCTTAATCATCTTCCTGCTGTCTTTCAACTTCTGCCACTTGAAACAACCTTCTCACTCTTCTCTTCTTTTAACGTTGTTAATAATCTTTACACATCTCATCATCTTCTTTTAATGACCCCATAAGTCCTTGCAGGATGGAGTCTGGGCAACTGAATGGAGCTGAGTGTTTGCTGTCGCCAATGTAGAGTTTGCTTTTGCAGCAGTGGTGGGTTGCTACTGGTTCATCCCAGATCGGGTGAACCAGTAGCGTGGCGGTGGGAGACTCCGCCCACCCGGACACTTCTGACATTGCGCAAAAGTGTCACACATGAGCACATGCACACCCACAAGCGGACCAGTAGCAACAGGTTTTGAAACCCGTCCCTGTTCTGCAGATATATTCTCATTACTCACTCATGCTCTTGTTACCTCTCGCTTGGATTACTGCAATGCTCTCTACATGGGGCTCCCCTTGAAGAGCACCCGGAGGCTCCAGTTAGTCCAGAATGCAGCTGCGCAGGTGATAGAGGGAGCGGTTCGGAGCTCCCATGTAACACCTATCCTGCACAGACTGCACTGGCTGCCTGTTGTCTTCCGGGTGCGCTTCAAGGTATTAGTTACCACCTTTAAAGCGCTCCATGGCTTAGGACCAGAATATTTACGGGACCGTCTACTGCCATCTGGTACCTCCCACCGACCTGTGCGTTCTCACAGAGAGGGACTCCTTAGGGTGCCGTCAGCCAAACAATGTCGGCTGGCGGCCCCCAGGGGAAGGGCCTTCTCCGTGGGAGCTCCTACTCTGTGGAACGAACTTCCCCCTGGACTTCAACAACTACCTGACCTTCGGACCTTTCGCCGCGAACTTAAGACTTATCTATTCCATCTTGCTGGACTGGCTTTAATTTTAATTTTTTAGTTGATTTTATGGGTTTTAATTTTATTAATTTTTATCGGGATTGATTGTATTTTAAAAATTGGGCCAAATTTAATAAGTTTTTTAATGTATGTTTTTAGTATTGTATGTGTCTTTATTGTTTTTATCTTGGCTGTAAACTGCCCTGAGTCCTTCGGGAGAAGGGCGGTATACAAATTAAAATATTATTATTGTTGTTGTTGTTGTTGTTGTTGTTGTTGTTGTTGTTGTTGTGCCCATAGAGACAAATATCTGCCTCTACATAGGATCAAGCTCACAGCCTCCTGATTGTGCGGCGAGAGGTCCACCTCTAGGCCACCGCACCACTCAAGTAATCTTTACACATTATTGTATTTAAATGTGTAGATTAAATCAGTGGATGAATTTTGGGAGGAAGCAAATAATTGATGCAGCTTCTTTTTTTTAATTTTGTCACAACATTATATACAGGATCATATATTGAAAAGAAACAATAGGACAGGAACGGTAGGCACTTTTGTGCACTTATGCATGCCCCTTATAGTTAAAGTGACCAGATTTCAGCAATGGCAAAGCGGGACACCATTGACGGGGGGGAGGGGGCCTGCGCATGCGTGCTGAGTCTTGCCATCTGCCTGAAGGAGGAGGAGCGGCTGCTGCTTCTCCACTCTTCCAGGCAGGCTCGGCTCTCCTCTCGGCTCTTCCAGGCAGGCTCGGCTCTCCTCGGCTCTCCTCTCGGCTCTTCTCTTCCTCTCAGGTGAAATCAAGCGGCGTCTCTCCTCCCTCTGGCGCCCCCTTCTCTGCCACTCCCCCTTCTCCGCCTCCTCCTCTTGCGTTGCCGCCTCCCATTTTCAGAATGGGAGTGAAACAAAAAAAAATCAGGACTTTTTGGAATTGCCGCGGGACAAATTATTAAAAAGCGGGACTGTCCCGCCAAAAGCGGGACGTCTGGTCACTATACTTATAGTCCTTTTAGGAATGGGGTGAGGTCAATGGTAGACAGTTTTTGGTTAAAGCTTTTAGTTTTTGGTTAAAGCTTTCTTGAACTACTAGACTAGACCTTAATATACCGTATTTTTTGGAGTATAAGACGCTCCGGACTATAAGACACACCTTCCTTTTTTGGTGAGGAAAACAAGAAAAAGAAATCTGCCTCTGCCTCCCAGCAGTTTTGCCTCATTGCAGCAAACAGCAAATAGCCTGCTTTACTTTCATTTTCATTTTCAGCATAGCTTGATTAACACAAGAAACAAAAATCTGCTCCCAGCAATTTACCTCCTTGCAGCAAGCAGCAGAGGCCAGTGCAGCAATAGGCCATGGCAATCCCTGCAGCCTGAAACAGCTGAGGGTCGGGAGGCCAATCCAACCGACAATCAACTTGTGCTAATTAGGCTGTGCTGAAGCTGAAAAGGACTGTTTCTTCTTGCTGCTTGCTGCAAGAAGGTAAATTGCTGAGAGGCAGAGGCCAAAGGGTGGAGGCCAGTGTGTGTGTGGGGCTACATTTAGTGTATAAGATGCACCCAAATTTTCACCCATTTTAGGGGGGGAAAGCTGTGTCTTATACTTCAAAAAATACCGTAGATGATTTTGGGGGGAGTCCTGGTTAAAAGAAAACAAAGCCACTCCAGTTATTAAAGGTTCTCCCTAATGGTAGGCAAATAAATTAGTTTGCCTTTTTGATATCACTGGGGTGTTGATTTTTTTTCCAGTTTAATCAAAGCATTTTTTTTAAAAAAAATCTGTGGCCCAGAACATGCTAGATAACTTTTTTCATAAGTAAAATTTGGGGCTATTAAATTTATACAGCACATTATGATTAAGTAGTAGGTATGCATGCCTTATTTTTCATTATACAGTCAGAGTTCCAGTGATCTGAACCTTATCTTCCTTCAATATAATTCACTTATTTTCAGAGATATAGAAATATAATGAGATACTGTATAAAAAGGTCAGCCATAGTACACCCCGGTACCTTCAACCATATCACATGAAAACATTTTTTATTACCTTGACCTCAAGTCATTGTGATGGAATCTCACAGGTGTTTTTCATGACTGTTGCTGTTATTGTCGGTATGAAGGCAAAATTCTATTCTTCAAAAAAAAAAAAATAGTTGAAAAAACTTTCTTCCTCTGGGAAACATTGGCAAAATTAACCATTGAATTTCTTTGCCGACAAATCTAGTGTTGAATTTTGATAGGCAAATTGCGACCAGCTTAAATTCACTTGCCAGTTTAGCAGTTATAGACAACCTTTGAGTGGAATTATTCCTCCTGTTTGTTTGTTTATGTTTTTAAGAAAAAAAAACACATTATGTATTTTATTAATAAAGGAGAATATTTGTAGGTCAGGGTTGAAATGAAAGGTCCTTAGTGCTCTCTGAGCTTAGTTATTTTTTTGCAAATCTTTCATTATCCAAACTAGGTAATATCATCAGTGCTGATGGAGCACTAATAATATTTGCTAGTTTGGGTTATGAAAGGTCTGCAAGAAAACAACCCAGCTCAGAGAGCATCAAGGACTCCCTTAAGCGTTTTATCTTAGACTATATTTTTCTTTATTGGGAAGCTATAAAGTCTTGCCCGGGATATAGAATGAAGGATCAGGAAGGAAACATAATTTAAAATAAAAGTGCTGACGCAATATTAACTACCATGAATAAACGACGCCCAGTAATTTACTTACGTGCTGATTTTCAATTACTCGGTTGCTATTGTTATCATTTCTACGGCAAGGATTTTGCAACCAGTTTTTGATTTGCAGCGCTCTACCTCTGCCTTTCCAGTTGGCTGGGGTCTTCCTATAAATTAATTACACCATTCCCAAGAACTGCTTAAGTCTGGAAAAGTGACACGATTCATTATGATATTGAGTTATGCTGGAGACCAGCTCTCTTGCAGCCTGCTTCGTATTGCATCTATTGGTAAAATAATGTTTAATAATAGCAAAACGGTGCAGATGAGGTAAAATATTGGTGCTGGCTTACAAATCACAAAGATAGCAATCGTTTTTATCTCACAACTTTTTTTTTTTCAAAACTTCAATTGCAGCTAATTTTTTGGGGGGGACAAAACGCTCATTAATTGAGTCCTGCAAAGTACCACAATGATGGGAAGTGCCAAAATCATTATGAATGGAAAAAATCACCAGGGTGACTGAAATATATTGTCTGTTGCAAAACAGCTCACTATGTTGTGCACTCATTGCCATGGCTGACATTATATGCTCTTACATCTTCTTCTACTTTATCCAGATTGCTTTATTTTGTTTATGCAAGCAGGAGAAAATGGCACGGCTTGTGATCTACAACCAGCAATTAGCACCACAGAACAGCTGCTGGATGGGGCACATGCCTTGTTGTTATCCTCATTGCATTTAATTTAAATGTTAATTGCTCTCAGTGAACTAGTCACAAATGTAGTGAGCACTAGGTGAGACCTGATAACAGATAGCTCACTGTCATACAGGCAGGAAATATTATTTGGGCAAACAGGTAGGTCGATTGTCGGCAACAGTGTTAATGTTGAATACATTTTGAGGCATCAGGAAGATGTCAGTCAAAATCTCATGAAACAGAAGTAGAGCTTAGAAGGAAAAATTGGATGTTGTTTTATACTAGGTTAGTTCATTAGCTCTTATTCATCTTCACACTATTTTAATCCTGGAGGGTTTGGGGGATTAAAAGAAGATACAGAAAACATTAAGCTTAATAATATCACCAAAGCCTCTGAATGCAACACAAAGAATAGAATAGAATAGAATAGAATAGAATAGAATAGAATAGAATATAGAATAGAATAGAATAGAATTTATTGGCCAAGTGTGATTGGACACATAAGGAATTTGTCTTGGTGCATATGCTCTCAGTGGACATAAAAGAAAAAGAAAAAAAAACCTTCATCAAAGGTACAACATTTACAATACAAATGATGGTCATAGGTTGCAATTTAACCCTTGATAAAAGTTACAGTCATACAGTCATATGTGGAAAGAGATTGGTGATGAAAATGATGAGAAGATTAATAGTAGTGTAGATTTAGTAAATAGTTTGACAGTGTTGAGGGAATTATTTGTTTAGCAGAGTGATGGCCTTCGGGAAAAAACTGTTCTTGTGTCTAGTTGTTCTGGTGTGCAACGCTCTATAGCGTCGTTTTGATGGTAGGAGTTGAAACAGTTTATGTCCAGGATGTGAGGGATCTGTAAATATTTTCATGGCCCTCTTCTTGATTTGTGCAGTATACAGGTCCTCAATGGAAGGCAGGTTGGTAGCAATTATTTTTTCTGCAGTTCTAATTATCTTCTGAAGTCTGTGTCTTTCTTGTTGGGTTGCAGAACCGAACCAGACAGTTATAGAGGTGCACATGACAGACTCAATAATTTCTCTGTAGAACTGGATCAGTATCTCCTTGGGCAGTTTGAGCTTTCTGAGTTGGTACAGAAAGAACAGTGTTTGTTGTCCTTTTTTGATGATGTTTTTGATGTTAACTGTTCATTTTAGATCTTGCGATATGATAGAACCTAGAAATTTGAAGGTTTCTACTGTTGATACTGTGTTGTTAAGTATTGTGAGAGGTGGAAGTATGGAAGGGCTTCTCCTAAAGTCTACCACCATTTCTACAGTTTTGAGTGTGTTCAGTTCCAGATTGTTACGGTCATACCACAAGGCTAGTCGTTCGACCTCACGTCTATATGCAGATTCGTCATTGTCTTGAATGAGACCAATCACTGTTGTGTCATCTGCAAACTTCAGTAGTTTAACAGAATAAGAATAGTGAATAGTGTTAACTATTAATTAAGAATAGTGAATTATTAATAATTAATATTATTATTAATTATTATTAATTATTAATAATTAATTAATTAAGAATAGTGAAATACAAAATGGTAATTCCTAAATGAGCAAACTTGTGACATTTCAGATATTTTTAAAATTACAAACCAATCAACCCTATCAGTATAGGCAATGATGAAGGATACCAGTTCAGTCACCTCAGCAGACAGCCAGAAAAGTAATCGGCAGACAGTGAATTCAAACTTGCAGAAACAGAAAATGGGAAAAATAAATAAAGTGAGTGACTGAAGTGATTTCACTAGGACTTAAAGAGACATAGAATAGAATAGAATAGAATAGAATAGAATAGAATAGAATAGAATAGAATAGAATTTTTTATTGGCCAAGTGTGATTGGACACACAAGGAATTTGTCTTGGTGCATATGCTCTCAGTGTACATAAAAGAAAAGATACATTCATGAATTTAAGAGGCTGCATGAAAACAGACCTCTGTTTTCCTTGGCACAAGGTGCAGGAGCTGTCACAGCTGAAAACGGAGCTTGTGAGGGCTGCGTGCAGTCCTTCTGGGCTCTGATTTCACTGACAGGATTGCAGGAGGAAATCCCAGCTGGAAACGGAGCTCAGGAGCCCATTTGTTGTGACCCAGGCCCAAGTAGGTATTATTACTTTCATTTCCTTTCATTAGACGCAATCAGTTCGAAAACAAGCAGACTTTATTAGAACAGCTGAGAATTAAACTCATTCTCAGCGTAGTCCAAACTAATTCAAAACAAATTCTTCATAACACATTTCTTCAGTCTTATCACCAACCTTGGTCTAATTAGGCAAACTGCCAAAGGCTTTTCTTGGCAAAAGTTCAGAAGCAGAAGATGTCGACAAGAAATAAATGCAGCAAGACAAGAAACAAGTCTATCAATGTTGTTTTCTGACAAAGAGCCCAAGAGCTGTTGCTGGTCTTTTAAGCCTTATGAGAGGGGCCAATCATCTCTTGGCCCTACTCCAGGGTCATCCTCTTTGCTTTAGCTGTTTTTGCTTTCTGGCAGCTCTTCTCATGCGTGCACTAGGAACAGGCTCCTCCTGTTCCTCTGCCTCTCTATTGTCAGCCTCTGGAGGCTCCGGAGTCTGCACATCACTTCCCAATGGCCCTGGCCCCATCTCTGCCTCTGATACAGAGCCCTCACCCAGGCCTTCCCCAGCCTCCAAGACTGGCCCATGTTCTTCCTCACCCTCATCGCTATCTGACTCCGCTGCCAGCTCCTCAGGCTGCTGGCGGACCACAACACCGTTTTCTCTGGTAGAGCACTCAGGCCACCAAAGGCACCCCCGACATGAGTGACATCAAGCTGGTCATGCCTTCCCTGGTCAGCCCCCCCCCCCCGAGGTCAAACACAACCCTGATGCAGCACTCATCATCAGTGCTTGGAACACTTTACCTGACTGTGTGGTCTCTTCCCATAATCCTAAAAGCTTCAACCAAAAACTTTCTACTATTGACCTCACCCCATTCCTAAGAGGACCATAAGGGGCGTGCATAAGCGCACAAACGTGCCTACCGTTCCTGTCCTATTGTTTTTCTTTTCTTCTTCCTATATATATATATATGCTTATACCTCCTAATATTTACTCATATATATGTTTATATACTATATAATCCTTTTTATATGATGTTGTGACAAAAATAAATAAATCGAATTTGACACCCCTGGTCTATTGCTACATGTGGAGTGGAAGTGACAGTAAAGGAGATGGTGATAAACTTTGGATGACAATTACAAAAATAATCTTATAATAAATAAGATTGGAGATAATTGGATATTTTATGACTTATTTCTGTCATTTACGATAATTGGAGTGGGGTGGAGGGGTTCTCCTGATAAGTAAATCAGTCTATTCGAAGTTGGCTGTCACCAGCTCATCTAATCTGCAGACGATAGAAGCAGACTTTGGTTTGAGTTTTCCAGGAGCACCTTGCAAAAAATGCTGAATCAGTAAACTATTAATCTTGCCCCTAGAAGCCTCTTAATTTTACAATAATTATTTAATGGGGGATCTGGTTTACATCAAGTAAAATTCATGCAGCAGAACAAATCTAATGATTGGAAAAGTTTGGTTCCCTTGGTCTTGCTTCTATCAGGCATAAAGTCGACAATAAAATCAGCCAACCTTTCAGTTCTCCTCTAAGATGGTTAAAGAAAGTCACTCCTACTTCTTCTGGCGAATCGTTAACTGTCAGGTTTCAATTCATACAAACAAAATTTACTTTTTTAGGGGGTTCAAATCAGGCGTAGAAGGAAATCAGACTGGTGGAGGCATTAAGCAGACAGGCAATCTTCTCAGGTGGTAGATGGTGGTGCGCTCCATAGCCATTACTTCCTTTTGGAGATCCTAATAGTTAGTTACAACCTTTGAACTAACCTTCAGTTGTTGTAGTTGATATTCCAGTATGCCACATTCCACAGATAGTTAAATTGAGTTCTTCAGTAGATAGTACCCTCATGAAGGTAGCTTGGTGGTTGACAGCTTGGCTAGTGAGATGGCCCTGTACACGGGGAGGGGGGGGAAGGACCATTGTTAGTAGTAGAATAGAATAGAATAGAATAGAATTTATTGGCCAAGTATGATTGGACACACAAGGAATTTGTTTTGGTGCATATGCTCTCAGTGTACATAAAAGAAAAGATGGTCATAGGTTGCAATTTAAGCCTTAGAGATAGCAACAAAAAGTTATAGTCATACAGTCATAAGTGGAAAGAGATTGGTGATGAAAACGATGAGAAGATTAATAGTAGTGTAGATTTAATAAATAGTTTGACATTGTTGAGGGAATTATTTGTTTAGCAGAGTGATGGCCTTCAGGAAAAAACTGTTCTTGTGTCTAATTGTTCTGGTGTGCAATGCTCTATAGCATTGTTTTGATGGTAGGAGTTGAAACAGTTTATGTCCAGGATGTGAGGGATCTGTAAATATTTTCATGGCCCTCTTCTTGATTTGTGCAGTATACAGGTCTTCAATGGAAGGCAGGTTAGTAGCAATTATTTTTTCTGCAGTTCTAATTATCCTCTGAAGTCTGTGTCTTTCTTGTTGGGTTGCAGAACCAAATCAGACAGTTATAGAAGTGCACATGACAGACTCAATAATTCCTCTGTAGAACTGGATCAGTATCTCCTTGGGCAGTTTGAGCTTTCTGAGTTGGCGCAGAAAGAACAGTGTTTGTTGTCCTTTTTTGATGATGTTTTTGTACGTTAGCTGTCCATTTTAGAACTTGTGATATGATAGAACCTAGAAATTTGAAGGTTTCTACTGTTGATACTGTGTTGTCAAGTATTGTGAGAGGTGGAAGTATGGAAGGGTTTCTCCTAAAGTCTACCACCATTTCTACAGTTTTGAGTGTGTTCAGTTCAAGATTGTCACGGTCGCACCACAAGGCTAGTCGTTCGACCTCACGTCTATATGCAGATTCGTCATTGTCTCAAATGAGACCAATCACTGTTGTGTCATCTGCGAACTTCAGTAGTTTAACAGATGGATCGTTGGAGATGCAGTCATTGGTATACAGAGAGAAGAGAAGTGGGATACTTTGCAAAAGAAGCACAGGTGATGATGTTGTTATTTTCAACATGGTGTCATTTGCTCTCTGTGGATGCCCGTGTTTTCAGTTAAAGAACAAGGAGTAAGCAATGCAAATTCCTTATATCACATGTAACTTAGACAGGTAGAAGACAGCATTGCCTTTTTAACAGATAAACAGAGTTGGAAGGGACCTTGTAGGTCATCTAGTCCAAGGACCTCTGGTGGCTCAACAGACTAAGACAGTCTGTTATTAACACAGCTGCTTGCAATTACTGCAAGTTCAAGTCCCACCAGGCCCAAGGTTGACTCAGCTTTCCATCCTTTATAAGGTAGGTAAAATGAGGACCCAGATTGTTGGGGGCAATAAGTTGACTTTGTATATAATATACAAATGGATGAAGACTATTGCTTAACATAGTGTAAGCCGCCCTGAGTCTTCAGAGAAGGGCGGGATATAAATGCAACTAATAGATTTAAACTTAATGTCAACTGCTTTAATCTAGATTGCAGAAAATATGACTTCTGTAACAGAATCATCAGTGCTTGGAATACTTTACCTGACTCTGTGGTCTCTTCCCATAATCCTAAAAGTTTTATCCAAAAACTTTCTACTATTGACCTCACCCCATTCCTAAGAGGACCATAAGGGGCGTGCATAAGCGCACAAACGTCCCTACCGTTCCTGTCCTATTGTTTTTCTTTTCGTCTTCCTATATATATGCTTATACCTCCTTATATTTACTCATATATGTGTTTATTTACTATATAATCTTTTTGTATGATACCTACATATATTGTTGTGACAAAATAAAATAAAATAAAATAAATAAATAAATAAAAATGCAAATAAAAAAAAAACCCTGCCCAAGCAGACCCTACACCATTTCTGACAGATGACAGTCCAGTATTTTTTTGAAAACTTCCGGTGATGAAGCTACCAAACTTCTGAAGGCAAGTTCATTGATTGTTCTCACTGTCAGAACATTTCTCCTTATTTCTAGGTTGAATCTCTCCTTTTCCGTTTCCAGCCATTATTCCTTGTCTAGCCTTCAGGTGCTTTGGCTTGGCCTCCTTCCTCTCTGTGGCAACTCCATAGTGACTCTGGGTGGTATGCATAATAAAAACAATGCAATATATGAAATATCAAAAACTAACCAGTTTAAGTGTTAAACAGGTGAACACAAGATAAAAACCAGATGGTGGAAAAGCATACCAGAACGTGCTCTCCAATTAATTAGCCATTTATTTGACTCTGCTGTATCATGGGATCAACAGGCCAGCTGACAATGCCATGTTTTAAGGGCCTTCTAGAACTCCACCCTGAGGAATTCTGGGAGTTGAAGTCCCCAAGTCTTACAATGCCCTAAGTTGGAGACCCTTGTTCTAGAAGGCCAACAGAGCGGGAGCCAGCTTCACCTTGGGGGGTGGGGGAGGAATGATATTCCACAGGGTGGGGTCCATGGCAGAAAAGGTTCTTTTGCTAGGTCCTGACTGATGAAACATCCTGGCTGATGGGACCCTCAACATACATCTCCTTTCAGATCTAATAGATGTTACTAGGGGGAGGCAGTCCTCAAATCTTCAAACAAACAGTCTATCTCTTCATCCGGATTCAAACAAATAAATTTTTCAACTTCCTAAATAAAACATTTAACTAGCACTCATATTCATTTCCCCTGGTCCTTTATTATTTGATTTACATCCTACTGCCCTACTCAATCAGAGCAGCCAACAACAATTAAAACAAAGAGGGGAAATCAGAACAAGAAATACTAATAGGGAAAGGACACAAGATTGTCACTAATTGGCCAAGGAGTTAAAGATTTCCCCCCCACCTAGTCAGAAACAGAAAGTGGCATGCTCGATTTTACTCAACATCTCCCTCAGCAATAGTATAACTAGGATGATAAAGTGGAAGGTTTATTTTTCTTTAAAAGTTGAAGTACGGCAGTGGTGGGTGTCTACCGGGTTGTCCTGGTTCAGGCGAACTGGTAGCAGCGGTGGCAGGAAGCTCTGCCCACCTGTGCAGCACATGTGTAGAAGCACCATGTGTGAGTGAAGCGAGCGTGCGCACACGCACGCTCACAGTTCTGAACTGGTAGCGAAGGTACCCTTTTTTTTGGAGTATAAGATGCACCTTAGTTTTTGGGGAGGAAAATAAGAAAAAAGCCGATTGGCAGGTTGATCAGTCTTGCGGAATTCCCCCCAATCAGCTGTTCCCAGAGGTGAATTTTAGCAACAGGTTCCTTGGTTGTGAGCTCTGTGCCTTGCTTTTTTTTTCTTCTTTTCTGCCTCTGAAACTTCTGAAACTCCATTTCAGAAAAAAACATTTTTCTGCCTCTGAAAGCCTTCAAAACAGCTTCAGAAAAAAAGCCTGTGAAGCTCTGTTTGGGGGCTTCTTTTCTGAAGCTTCTTTTCTGATCTTTTTTCAGCCTCTGAAGCCTCCATTTGAGAAGCTGGGTGGGGCTACATTTGGAGTATAAGACGCACCCAGATTTTCCCCCTCTTTTTTGGGGGGAAAAAGGTGCGTCCTATACTCTGAAAAATATGGTATTTGAAACCCACTACTGGAATACAGAGTAAGGTGGATCACGAGCTTCTTGGTTATTCAGCTGTCTCCCCACCCCAAATTCAACAAAGATAAAACAGTTTCCCACAATTCAATAATACAAGCCGGTTGCTCTCTCTCCCTTACCCCACTCTCTCGTTAAATACATTGGAAGATAAATTAGAGTGCATTAAGAACCGCAGTGATTAATGCTGACAAGCATATATGGCCGTCTTGTTACTTTCCAAGCATGGGTTGGATTACATTAACTGAAGGATTTAAAGCTGGCAGTGCGTTTATGGATCTGATACCAGATAATGGGACAGACAGAGACACAGAAGGCGAACGGAGAAAATTAGAATGATTGCATCAGAAAGGCCGATCAGTATGCTGGGTTGGCATCCAGAATGTGGTTCCTGCATTTAACCGATGCTTGAAGCCCTGTTGCAGTATTTAATGCAATGGGATATTCTAGTGATAAAATATGTTCCAGTTCCTTGAGGCTCATACCTACAATAGGAGCTTTATTATCTTAGGAGATGTTTTAGGGCAATGTGGACATCAGAAAGGCAGAAGCAAATAGGAATTGTATTCACAGTTCACATTTACTTGTCACATATTACACAATTACTCCTCAGTTCAGATTTCTGGGTTCACTTAATGCACTAAGTTAAAATGCGATTTGGGTTCACTTGTTGTTCTGTATGTGAGCCCTGGAAGAGCAATGGTTAGAATGCAATGCTGCAGGCTAACTCTGTCCACAGTCTGGAGTTTGATTCTGATTGGGCCAAGATTGGAAGCCTTTCATCCTTCCAAGGTTGGTAAAATGAGGACCCAGGTTGTTGGGGATAATATGTTGATATTTATAAACTGTCCAGAGAGTGCTGTAAAGCACTATAGAGTGGTATATACGTGCTGTTGCTATTTCTAATATACCCCAGGGAAATTTAGCCATCAAAGTGGAATCAAACATAGACTAGAATAGAATCCTTTATTGGCCGAGTGTGATTGGAGACACAAGGAATTTGTCTTTGGTGCATATGCTCTCAGTGTACATAAAAAGAAAAAAAAATACATTCATTAAGAACCATAAGATACAACACTTAGTGATAGTCATAGGTTACTAAATAAACAATCAAATCATATTAGGAAACAAATAAAACAATATAAATCATAGAGATACAAGCAACAAGGTTATAGTCATAAGTGGGAGGAGATAGATAATAGGAAGGATGAGAAGAAAAATAGTAATACAGTCTTAGTAAATAGTTTGACATTGTTGTGGGAATGAGTTGTTTAGCAGAGTGATGGCATTCGGGGAAAAACTGTTCTTGGGTCTAGTTGTCCTGGTGTGCAGTGCTCTATAGCATCGTTTTGAGGGTAGAAGTTGAAACAATTTATGTCCAGGATGTGAGGAGTCTGTAGATATTTTTACAGCCCTCTTTTTGACTCGTGCAGCGTGCAAGTCCTCAATGGAAGGCGGGTTGGTAGCAATTGTTTTTTCCTGCAGTTCTAATTATCCATTGAAGTCTGTGTCTGTCTTGTTTGATTGCAGAGCCAAATCCTTTTATAGAGGTGCAGATGACAGACTCAATAATGATATTGAGTTTGTCAATATTTATATTTAGGACCCAAAGCAAATAACCAACGCTTACTGCATTGTGCTGGTGGGACTGCCACCAAAGAATATTGAGAGATACCCCACCCAACAAAGAATGCCCTCACATTTATCCATCTCAGAAAGGCTGGAGAGATTAATGCATGAGCAACAGATGATGTAAGCATATATATTCATAGGCAAAGCATCTTAAGTTACTACAGATAATGGAGTTCAGGTTACTTCCTGCACCCGTTTTCCTTCAGAAACCAAAAGGGAGGAATAAAGCAGTAAAATAATCAAACAAGGAGGAAAACATATCTCCCATAAATCAAGAGGAGAGCCAGTTTAGGAATGCCAGGCGCCAAGAGAAAAACATTTCCCATTGCATATTTATGAGATTGTTCTAATAAAATAACAAACTGTGGCTTAATATTGCAATAGATCAACTTGATTAGGGACAATGTCCATACTTCGAGGGAGAGCATGGAAGATCAGATGGAGCAAGTAGACCCTTATTATCTAAAACAAGCACCCTAGCTGTAAAAGTGTGGGCATTTGCTGCAGAAAAACACTGCAGAAAAAATAATTGCTACCAACCTGCCTTCCATTGAGGACCTGTATACTGCACGAATCAAGAAGAGGGCCGTGAAAATATTTGCAGATCCCTCGCATCCTGGACATAAACTGTTTCAACTCCTACCCTCAAAACGACGCTATAGAGCACTGCACACCAGAACAACTAGACACAAGAACAGTTTTTTCCCAAAGGCCATCACTCTGCTAAACAAATAATTCCCTCAACACTGTCAGACTATTTACTGAATCTGCACTACTATTAATCGTTTCATAGTTCCCATCACCAATCTCTTTCCACTTATGACTGTATGACTATAACTTGTTGCTGGCAATCCTTATGATTTATATTGATATATTGACCATCAATTGTGTTGTAAATGTTGTACCTTGATGAACGTATCTTTTCTTTTATGTCCACTGAGAGCATATGCACCAAGACAAATTCCTTGTGTGTCCAATCACACTTGGCCAATAAAATTCTAATTCTAATTCTAATTCTAATTTTTGATGTCACTTGTGTGTTCCCATGAAAATGCTGTGATCGATGCCTTTGCTTTAGACATTGGGATTCAACAACCTAATGGCAGGGTCTGTATGATGTGTTTGTCATCATTTTGGCCCCATCACAATTTGCTACATACACCGCTGTAAATAATATTGCAATGAATATCAACATGGCTGAGAAACGTATTTAGTTGAGTTGGTTTCTCAGAATATGTACAATAACATCTGCATTAGAAAGAGCCATACCTTCATGGTTATAAACACCAGCTATGTTTGCTTCCTGTTTTTGCCATGGCAAAATCTAATAATATCAATATCTGAAACAGAAACGAACAGATCTGCAGCTGGAAAAGATGATATAACTTCTCCATTGCGTCATTCTCTATGCAAGAATCCAATAACTGCTGCCTGCTATAGTTATCTCTCTATTAGTGAACTCAATGCTTAGCACCCCAGAATCTTAAATTCAGTCATGTCTCTTAAAAGGTGAGAATGTGCATATTATTCAACAAACATTTTAATTAATAACAGTCAAAAGTAATATACATGCCATTTAGAAAAGTCTGGAAACAGACTTGAAATGAGAAAGATTCGGAAGTGGGCATGAATTTTATGCATAATATTATGGACTAGAGGTCATCAACAGGTGGTCTGTGGACCACTGGTGGTTTGTGAGAAAATTTTGGTAGTCAGCAGAAAAATTATTTGCATTTTTTATATTGCACTAAATCTGAGGTCCTCAAACTACAGCCCCTGGGACAGATACCTGCAATGAATGTTTGTGTTGTTGCAGAGTCTCCCCTTTCAGGATCTTTTTGTGTGGGTCGGAGTGGGGCAGAAATTCTAACTTGGGGTCTGCTTCAGCTCCTGATATGGGGCTTTGGGTGAAGGCTGGAGGGAAGTACTGCTGGTGGCGAAGAGCTGGAGGGTCTTGTTCCAGTGGGACTGCATCATGGCCTGGAACTGGCTGACCATCTGAACCCGCTGAGCCTTTAGGTGCCTGTACCTGGCTTTGAACTCCCGCAGGTCTTCCCTCTGCTTGAAAAGCCTATGCTCGTAGTCCTCAGTGAGGTACTTCTGAGCCGCCTTCTCGGTCAGATTCAATTTGAACTGAGCCAGCTGTTTTGCCAACTCTTTCTCATGGTGGCTGCTTAGCTGAAAAACTGCTTCCTGTTGGGACCCTAAGGAGCCCAGGTGAGCAGGCGAGGAGTGGCTGGGAGGGAAGGGGCGAGTAGAGGCAATTGAACTGCCCTTTGATGTGAGTGGCAATGAGTTGGCCACACCCACCCAGTCAAATGACACCTAGCCTTAGGCAGCTGGTCATTAGGCAGATCATATTAGTGGTCCGCGGGATTTAAAATTATGAATTTAGTGGTTTCTGAGGTCCGAAAGGTTGGTGACCCCTGTTCTGGACTAGACCTGGGTGACACAGTGATCTACAGGTGAAGATGCTCACCTCCCACTCAGGAGACTGAGAGTTCAATCCTAGACAACGACAAATGTTTCTCTCTCAGGGCACAAAGGGAATCTTTTCCAGGGAGCTTAAGATGTTTGAAATAAGATCATTTTAGCCTGGTCATTTGTGGTCTCAAGTGAGGACTCAGCACTCTTTGTGCTTTTCTGAGGTTTACAACATCAGCATACTGCGTCCAACAATCTGGATCCTCATTTTACCAACCTTAGAAGGATGGAAGGCTGAGTCAACCTTGAGCTGGTCAGGACTGAACTCCTGGCATTGGGCAATGAGTTAGTCTGTAATATTGCATTCTAACCACTGCAGCACCGTGGCTGTATACAGTATATATACAGTATATGGTAAATGATATATGTATGTATACATATACATACATATATATATATATTAAAGATAAAGTTTCTCCTGCACATGCGTGCTAGTCGTTTCCAGCTCTATGGGGTGGTGCTCATCTCCATTTCAAAGCCGAAGAGCCAGCACTGTCTGAAGATGTCTCCATGGTCATGTGGCCGACATGACTAAATGCCAAAGGTGCACGGAACGCTGTTACTTTCCCACCAAAGGTGGTCCCTATTTTTCTGCTTGCATTTTTTATGTGCTTTCGAACTGCTAGGTTGGCAGAAGCTGAGACAAGTAACAGGAGGTCGTTCCATTATGCGGTGCTAGGGATTTGAACTGCTGAGCTGCCGACCTTCTGACTGACAAGCTCAGTGTCTTAGCCACTGATCCACCACATCCATATATATCCTGTTTCCCCAAAAATAAGACATCCCCTGATAATAAGCCCAATCGGGCTTTTGAGTGTATGCGCTTAAATAAGCCTCCCCCTGAAAATAAGCCCTTCCCGAAAATATTTAAATGCAGAGCTGGAAATCAGGTAAGATAGCTCCACGTGCCCCAAAATAATAAGACCTCCCTGAAAATAAGGCCAAGCGCTTATTTCAGGTTTCAAAAAAATATAAGACAAGGTCTTATTTTTGGGGAAACACGGTATATACATATATATATATATGTAGGTTTTTGGTTGAAAACAAATATATATATAGAAAACAAATGTCACCACCACACATCCACCCAGAAAGCAGACCCAAACCCACACTGATCATGAAGCACGACCAAGGACCAGAAGCCAGACCGCAGCTGCAAATTAGCCATTTCAAACCCCTCCAATCCATACATGCAGCAGACTGACACCCACTATGAAGATGTAGTACGACCATGAAGCCAAACAACAGCAATGCAGCTCACCAGCTCAAATCCCCCTGCAACACAGACTAAACTGAGCACAACCAAGCCCCCACCCAAACAGGACACACCCCCATCCAATCAGCGCACAACCCCCCCATCCAATCAGAGCACAGCCAAGCTCCCACCCAATCAGTTCAAACCCCCACTAGCAGTTAAAAGGAAAAAAAAATGTGATCACACATTGCTCCCAGAAGCACGAAGCTGAAGCCTGAAGATGATGAATGAGACTTCGTCGAAATGTCGCCAAGACACTTCCAATTTTACGCGGGAGAAAACCCAAATAACCAAAGACCTACATACAAACACCGAAAAAATCAGAATATATATATATATATATATATATATATATATATATATATATATATATATATATATATATATATATATGCATGCATGCATGCATACATACATACATACATACATACATGCATATGAAAGATAGATAATAAAATATAACATAATAATAATGTTAAAATATAACGTTAATGCAAATGTTATGCAAACCCTCATCTACTCCTTCTACATAATGTTTCCCGTTTTCTAAGCAGCCGCCCTAAAGTGGACTCAAAATATCATCCTACTTGAGTTGGGAAGGAATAAAATGCCTTCTCTGCTATTGAAGAATCTTCTCTATTACTTCTCTTGTATTGGACCCTTCTCTTCTATCTCCAGCGGAAACATTTCATGCCTCCGTCTATGGAAGTGAAAACAGCCATTTCCCTTCTTTTGAACAGTTGGGTAACTGCATCTGTGTGCCTGGAACAGTTGACAAGCATTCGGAGCCTTCCTTGGTTCATTACAAGATTCCAGCTGCCTCCACAATTGACTTTAGATAAAATAAAGTGAAAGCTATAGAAGAAAATATTCTCTCTTCTGCTTTACTTCTAATGAGCTTAAGTGTTTAAGTGTTAATTAGTCTGAACAGCCTAGATTATAAAAACCACAAAGTTGGGGTTTCCCCCCCACTCCTCTCTCGTGTTTTGAAAGTGAGAAAGAAACAAATAGTAAACATGACTACCAAAGTAATCCAACAAGCCGCAAACTAACAAATTTGAAAGAAACTGTTGCAGCCTTATTATTATTTTTTTTGGCATTTGAGTTTTGTGTTCCCCACTTTTAATTACAAGAGCCTAAAATATGGTGGCCCATTGAGTAGATGCATGACCTTCCAGTTGCTAGGTATTAATGACCTCTGTTCTGTCATAAATCAGGCCTTAATTGCTACCAAATAATGAGGAAACAATCAATTAGCAGGGCTCATTAATTTTGAAGATCTAACGTTCCCATGTAGAATGCCTCATTTCTTGAATAGCTGCCACCCAATAACTGTTGTCACATCTGTTTTGGCCCGAGCTTCATTTTTTTGACATTTCTTGATTTATTGATGGACTTTGCACGACTTGCGACCAAGCCAAATATATCCCAGTGGCCAAGACAGATTTGTTGCCATGTAATATATGGAGATAGCCACCATCTAGTCCTTCTTCCTCTATGTGTCATAAACAAGGACAGAAGTCAAGTTTTTTCCTCTCCCTGACTCCATGTTATCTGCTGTACAACCTGCAAAATTGCTTAGATCAGTGCTTCTTTACCTCGGCAACTTTAAAATGCATGGACTTCCAACACTCTGCTGGCTAGAGAATTGTGGAAGTTGATGTCCATATATCTTAAAAGTTGCTGAGATTGAGAAACACTGGCTTTAGATTGTCCATCCGTATGGCAGCTAATGCAACGTATTCCTCATTTCAAGGAACCGCAATGAATGGGACTGTTACCCCATAGCTGGTGTGGGAGTTGTAAATTAATACATGTATCTTGGAGTGGCTTTGGAGTACTTTCTGATCCCCAGGAATCCATGGTGGGCAGTCTGTTCTTCTTGGATTTAATGAGTATAATGCTCTATAGCAAAGATTGCAACATTAGACAAATATTCAGTAATAAATCTGGAAAACTAAATACAGCAGTCTGTTGAAAAGACTGGCTGCAAATCTATTGTTGGGTTCTTGAACTACTCTAAGCTTGGTTTCCTTCTCATTGACATGGGGAAGAGAAGATTTATTGGCTGCTTTAAAAAAGCAGTTGTCCTTACTAACCCTGAATAGACTGTATTGATTTTGGGCACTGCTTCATCAATTGCTGTAAAATTATTTGGTCCTGACTTTAGTGATTAGGTGCTTCTCTGGATGTTGGTTAGGGGTGTGATAAGGATGTTCTGAGTTTTTTCTTCCTTTCTTTGGCCTGGCTTTTAGTTGAAAGCAAAAAGTAGGGATTCCTTGGTTTTAAGTGGGAGGCTGTTCCAAAGGGCTGGGGTAGCCAACCAAGAAGGCGTACCTCCGAGGTCCTATCAGGTGGCAACATTTAAGGGAGTGGACCTGGAGTACAGAGCTGAAGAAGCTTCTTGGATAAGAAGTGAAACGTCTTCAAAGAAAAACCAGAAGGTCCAGTTGACTCCAGAAAAAGCATCTTTGGGACAACCATGACCTGGATGACTGAGAATCTGCATAGACATAGATCTAGAATACACCCACTTTATTTAACTAGTAGGGTGGACAAATATCTTTGGGGAAAGATGGTCCTAAAACCTATGCCATGTAGGGTTTTAAAAGTTATAACTAGCACCTTGGATTTCACCCAGACAACAACTGGTATAGCTCACATAGCAATGGTCTTACTCAGGAGAACCATGTGTGTGTGTGTGTTACTACATTCTAAATCAATTGCAGCTTGCTGATGGTCTTCAGGGGCATCTCCGAGTAGAGTACATTGCTGTAATCCAAAACGGGAGGTGACTAAGGCATGGGTGACTGTGAGCAAGATACACAGAACAATTACAAAATCCACTGCAAGAATATAGGAGATAGACGCCTAGCACTCTGAGATATTAGTAATCAAAAGACATGCAGTCATAACTTCCATTTGTGAACCACTCAAAAGGTACTGTCAAAGGCCAATAACACAAACCAGCCAGTGGTGAAATTCAATTTTTTTTACTATTGGTTCTCTGGGCGTCGCTTAGGCATGGTGTGGCTTGGTGGGCGTGGCAGGGGAAGGATACTGCAAAATCCCCAGTCCCTCCCCACTCTTAGGGTAAGGATATTGCAAAATCTCCATTCCCTCCCCACTCTGGGGCCAACCAGAGGTGGTATTTGCCAGTTCTCCAAACTACTCAAAATTTCCGCTACCGGTTCTCCAGAACCTGTCAGAACCTGCTGAATTTCACCCCTGAAACCCAACTAACAATTCATGCTTCTCCCTATCAGACTATTCCCTAGTCTGGCGATGAACTATATGTAACATTCAGACAATACTAGGATGGAAACTCCATCTAACCCTGAAATATATAGGTTCTCCAGTATTGTCCCAAATTCATGTAGTGCTCAACTTATAGAACCTGCACCTCACAGTTGTAAGCTCTGATGGTAGAAAAACATGTGACCAAGCTGATTTTACAATCTCTTTTGGCAGTGGTTGGTAAGTGAATATGTTTAGCCATAAAGTAAACACCCTGATTGTTAAACAAAGGTTGTGATTGTTACGTGAACCAATGGTACGCTATTGACATGATATTGTTGAAAACCATAAATCAATGTCACAAAATGTGGTCACATGACTACAAGATGTTGCATATGCCCACAAATGCAGCTATATTGTTGAGTATCTGAAGTTTAGTCACATAACTGTTGGGTGGGACAACTTGGAATCTGGGTCATAAGTAGTGTGAAGATAGGTCCACCATAATTTTGAACAATCACTAAGTGACTGGTCGTAAGGCAAGGACTACCTGTACATTTCTGAAACTGTCAAAGCATAGTCATGAAATTGAGTTCATTTATGTCTCCAGCAGAAGGATTAGGATGTGAGGTGGTTCAGCAAGATAGACTGCTCTGATAATGAGGTGATAATTTGAACATTTTGTGTGATCCCAACCCTTGGTGATTTGTAAATCAGGATTTATGAGTCAACCTGATTTGGATCTAACCACTTGGAAACAATCCATATTTTAGCAACCTATGGGAACTCTGTTCATGATACTAAAGGTAAAGGTAAAGGTTCTCCTCACACATACGTGCTAGTCATTCCTGACTCTAGGGGTCAGTGCTCATCTCTATTTCAAAGCCGAAGAGCCAGCACTGTCTGAAGACGTCTCCGTGGTCATGTGGCCAGCATGACTCAACACCAAAAGTGCACGGAATGCTGTTACCTTCCCACCAAAAGTGATCCCTATTTTTCTAGGTGCTTTCAAACTGCTAGGTTGGCAGAAGCTGGGACAAGTAATGGGAGCTCACCCTGTTACACAGCACTAGGGATTCGAACCACTGAACTGCCAACCTTTTGATCAACAAGCTCAGCGTCTTACCCACTAAGCCACTGCATCCCCTGTTCATGATACTAGTTGTGTTTAATTATTAGTCGGTGCCCTGCGTTGCAATTTTACTTTATTTTTTTCAGCAACTGAGAGATGACAAGGAAAATAAAACAGGCAGAAAACCCACTTTCCAAATTAGACGTATCTCTTTCCCTGTCTTAGAGCAGGACTAGAAATGCCATTACACAAAGCAAGCACGTTCAATACGTTAAAATATTATTTTCCAGAAAGTCAACGGTAGGGAAAGAGTTGGCAATGTTGTTTGAGCAGAAACAAGAAAGAAAGAAAAAAATATAGAGAGAACAAACACATTCTGCGAAATAAACAAACAAGGCTAAACTCCCTGGCATTTCTTTAGACTACCTGAGAATTTAAAATAAATCCTTTGACAAAACAACTGAGAATCTGGGAAGATGTGAGGTTTTTTTTTATTATTTTGTTTTTGTGTTTTATCAGCTTTTTCTATGTTCATCCATGCAGCTTGTGATATATCCTTGGACTGGTCATTATCACTTAGCCTCACAAAAGTGCAACTCAGAGTAAAAGCAAATATCTTGACAGGCATAGCCTTGAGTTCCATGGAGACAAGGCAAATGCAGATGTGCTAAAATGCAACTCTGTTATTTTGTTTATGCTGGCATTCTCTGCCCACATGAGTGGTATTTTGAGCAGTTGAGGGCTCGTCCCTGGCTCCAGAATAAGAGGCTTTATAAATGAGTTTATGGAATGTCAAATCGTATTATCTACAACACGGGTAAAAGACCTCCTTGTAAGCTATCAAAGCTTCTAAGTCTTGGTGTGATGCCCTAGGGATGAAAATCCAATGACCTGTCTTTTAGTGATATAAATCTGTCCCTGCTGTTATAAAAATAGACCTCAGATAGACAAGATTTTGCAACCTGGAAGGTAAGATCTTGTAATCGCTCAGAAGGAAAAAGCTGGGTGAGAAACTGGCTAATGTTTGCTTTCCTACCTCAAGATTTCCCCCTCTGCTTCCTGAGATTTGCTGCCTTTAATTATTTAAATACACTCATCAAATCCATATGTCATTTCTGTAAAACTATTCTGGAAGGAAAATAATGTTTCTCGTGGATTCCCAGGCTGGAAGCTTGACAAACCAATTTGAAAAATAATGACAGTGTAACTCAGGGGTGGTTGTTTTTGTTTTGTTTTGTTTTTTACTTTGAGACATTTGGGATAATAAGTTCAAGTAATACACTGGAGCTGTAATAGAGTAGATTAAACTGATCATCTGAATTCAGACACTGAATTCAAACCCCAGTTGTGGTGAAGGTGGCGACCTTGAAAAATCAGGCAGTAAGAATAAACTTGGATGAAATCAAATGTGTAAATTTTGACGAAAGATAGTTGTTTTGACACACAAGTTAAAAATCTTTTCTTTGAGGACCAGAGACAAAATGTGGGCAGAGAAAAAAGAAAGAAAAGAGAGGGAGAGGGAGGGAGGGGGGAGAGAGACACACACACACACAGAGAGAGAGAGAGAGAGAGAAGGAGAGAAGGGGGGGAAGGAGAGAAAGAGTGAGAGAGATGGACAGAGAAACAGAGAGAGACAGAAAGAGAGAGAGAGACAGTGAGAGAATGAGCAACAGAGAAAATTTGATTACATTTAAACTAAAGAACACTCCCTTATTTTATAGTACTAAAATTTACAATTTGCTACCAAGAACTGAAAGAGTTGTTTTGCTAACTCCCAACCCAATTATTTTGGAGTAATTTTCAGTTTTCTTAGCACCCAAGACACTCTTAGTCAGTTCTTGTGTTTCAGATCAGAGCAAGCAACATACCACTTTGTTCAACTAGTAAAAATAAAGCTTGACGATTATTTGTTAGCAAACACATCAGCAAACAGCAAAAATAGTGAATTGGGGAAAAAAGAAGTTAAAGGCAGGAGAAACACAAAGAGCAGGATGTATTTATACCTGTATTGATTTCTCTATCGAGATTGACGCCAGAAATGCAATGGGCTGTTTCCAAGACAACATGCAGATAAAAGAAATCTGAGTTTACTCCAGAACTGTAACCCGAGGAACTCACTTCAGATGAAATCCTTACTAGTTCTCACAAAACTAATGGGAGTGATGGGGGAAGTGCATCCAGCACTTGTAAGATTCAGTTACAATATACAAATAGATATAATTTATATAAATATATATATATATATATATATATAATTTATATATATAACAATATACAAATAGATATAATAAATAAAAAATATACAAATAGAATGAGACTATTGTCTTATACATTGTAAGCCGCCCTGAGTCTTCGGAGAAGGGCGGGGTATAAATGTAAACATAACAAAAAAACAAAAAAACAAAACAATAGCTTTATAATAAAATATTATTAGCCCGCATGATTTTGGTTTCCTAGTCCTGTCTATTTTGAAGGACTGACAAGAACACGACTTTCAGAGTTATTGGAAACAATACCGTAGATACTTAGCATGGAGAATCCCCCAAAAGAGCGGATTTAACGTTCTCAAACTTTAACCCTTTGATTTACAAAACAACAGAAGAATACAACTGGAAAGTAGGTCACCTACCAACAATTCAGTGGATGGAATGATGTATCCAAAACAGAATAGACAGACTATTGGCTTCACCAGAAGTCTTTCTCTCATATTAAGTCTACTAATATTAGGCAGCAGATCATGGAAATAACATACTTCCATCAAGGTGACTCTGAATGCCTACCAGTAGTCAGCCTCAATTGCAGTAGCTATCAGCAGATGACTATTCTTATCTATTTATCTTCTACCAGTTAACTGTCCTTGCCTGTTAAATGTAAAGGACAAAGTAGATCATCCTTGTCTGATTTGGGTTAACTGTCAAGAAAAATCCATGTCATAGTCATCAACGTAAAATCAAGCTCAGGGAGAAGGGTGGTCTCCCCTGAGTAAAAAAAAAAAAAAAATACATAAAGAAAAGAGAATAGCCTTAGGCTTCATACTGACTTTTCAAATATTTTACGAGAAATTCAATAATTAAATGTCTTTCACATCGTTTCAAAATACTTCACATAGCTGTTAAAATAAAAATATGGACAACTTTTTTTTATTAACGTAAATCACAGATTAACAGATTAACAGAGTTGGAAGGTTTGGTAGGTCATCTAGTCCAGGGCTCTCCAACCTTGGTCCCTTTAAGACTTGTGGACTTCAACTCCCAGAGTCCCTCAGCCAGCTGGTTGAGGAACTCTGGGAGTTGAAGTCCACAAGTCTTAAAGGGACCAAGGTTGGAGAGCCCTGATCTAATCCAACCCCCTGCCCAAGTAGGAGACCCTATACCATTTCTGACAAATGGCAGCCCAATCTCTTCTTGAAAGTCTCAAGTGATGAAGTTCCCACAACTTCCAAAGGCAACTTCCGTTCCACTGGTTGATTGTTCTTACTGTCAGAAAATTTCTCCTTATTAAGGAGGTTAAATCTCTCCTTGTTCAGTTTCCATCCATTATTCCATGTCTGGCCTTCAGGTACTTTGGAAAATAGCTTGACCCCTTCCTCTCTGTGGCAGCCCCTCAAATATTGGAACATTGCTATCATGTGTCCCCTGGTACTTCTCTTCATTAGATTAGCCATGCCTAGTTCCTGTAACCGTTCTTCATATGTTTTAGTCAGTGGTGAAATTCAAATGTTTTTACTACCGGTTCTGTGGGCGTGGCTTGGTGGGCGAGCCGTGGCTTGGTGGGTGTGGTGTAACTTTGTGGGTATGGCTTGGTGGGCATGGCGGGGGAAGGATACTGCAAAATCCCCATTCCCTCCCCACTCTTGGAGGAAGGATACTGTAAAATCTCCATTCCCTCCCCACTCCTGGGGGAAGGATATTGCAAAAAATTTTTTCCCACCCCACTCTTGGGCCAGCCAGAAGTGGTATTTGCTGGTTCTCTGAACTACTCAGAATTTCAGCTTCCGGTTCTCCAGAACCTGTCAGAACCTGCTGAATTTCATCCCTGGCTTTAGTCTCCAGTCCCCTAATCATCCTGGTTGTTCTTTTCTGCACTTTTACTAGAGTCTCAACATTTTTTTTATAGTGTTGTGACCAAAACTGCATGCAGTACTCTAGGTGTGGTCTTACTAAGGCTTTATAGAGTGGTATTAGTGCCTCACTCGATCTTGATTGTATCCCTCTGTTAATGCAATCATCTTTGTTTTCTACTTTCCCTGATGTAGAAAATTTAAATGAAAATTCCAGATGTTTTTTTTCTTCCAAAAATATAAATGCCTCTGTCCATACACAACTGTTCAGTGCAGTGTTTTTTCTCAGACACCTGATTAGGGAAAAGTAAATACAGGCGGATTTTAGTTCTCGAGTTATTCTGCAAAGTACTAGAGTTATTCCGCAATGTCTGAAGGGAACAGAGTGCACAAATTCACTGCAAATGTAATCACGGGCAAGACCATTTTCACTCGCTTAATAGGTTGATAGTGAAAATCCAATTTTTCCACAAGTTCCACAGTTTGCATTCCTTTTGGCTTCCAATACATCTTAGACAAGAGAAGAGGGAAAACTACAGCACCTTGATGAGTATTTTCGTTTTATGGTCAGTCTGCAATATTCTGAAAATATATCTTTGACAGCTGCAATTTTGTATGCCTGGAAAAAACTAGTTTTGAGGCCTCTTATAGAGAAATCTTGCACCTATCTGAGAGTTCTGATATAGATTTAGGAGCTAGCTATATGTATCAAGGGATTGACATTTTAAGTATTACTTCTTGAAAACACTGACTTCTAACTCAACGGCTGGCATATATAAATGCAATATTTTCCAGAGAAGGAAGAAAATAGTTGATCATTGGCCACAAGAGCCAGGAAAGGACTGGGAGAATAAAGTATAAGAAGTATTGCAACAATCAATATGTTTAGGGCAAAATTGGAAGAAATGGGACCCAGAGATTGGCCTGCAGCCAACTTTTTTTTTTTTATGATGGAGTTTTAAAGGCCGTGAGTTAATTTATTGCGTCTTTGTCTCAGAATGAATCCTGGAGAACTTTCTTTTCTTTTCTTTTCTTCTTTTTTTAAGGAGTCTTGACAAGGCATATTTTAAACCTGCAACTCTCTAGCAAAATGGATGCTTTAATGCATGAAGAATCCAAAGCAAAATGCTCAGATGGTAGGAGAGCAAGTTCCACAGACAAAGAAGGCAAAGAACACTTTAGCAGAATTGAAACTGGTCTGCAAAAGTTCTGTTGATAAGCTCTATGTATGCCCCAAAAGGATGTTGTGGTTCGTCAGCCACCACATCAGACAGTGACGAGGCTGGGGAGGACGATGGGTCAGTCCTGGAGTCAGGGGAAGGCCCAGATGAGGGCTCTGTATCGGAGGCAGAGATGGGGCCAGGGCCATCTGGGCATGATGCACGGACTCCGGAGCCTCTGGAGTGGACAGCAGAGAGGCAGAGGAACAGGAGGAGCCTGCTCCTAGTGCACACATGCGAAGACCTGCCAGAAGGCAAGAGCAGCTGAAGCAAAAAGGATGACTCTGGAGTAAGGCCAGAAGATGATTGGCCACTGCTATAAGGCTTAAAACAGCAGCAATGAGCTGTTGGGTTCTTTGTAGAAAAGCAACATTGATTCCATTGCTTCTTGTCAGCGTCTCTTGAACTTTGTGGGGGTTTTGCCAAGAAAAGCCTTTGGCAGGTTGCCAAAGACAACAAAGGTTGGTGATAAGGCCGCAGGACTGTTTATGAAGAATTTGTTTTGGACTAAACTGAGAATGAATTAATTCTTAGCTATTTTAATAAAATAAGTTTGCTCAGGACTGAATTGTGTTTGGTAATCACTACTTGGGCCTTGGTCACAACAAAGGATTAGGAAGAAATGCAGAAGGATTTCTTCCATTTGTTGTCAGGCTTCCATGCCAAAACATTGGTTTAAGACAAGGGTCAGCAACCCACAGCTCTGGAGCTGCATGTGGTCCTTTCATCCCTCTGCTGCAGCTCCTTGTTGCCGGTCGGCTCCACAATTGTAAGGCTTTCAGTTAGGACAGGTAGAGGAAAAAGAATGCTGTGCTAGGGGGAGACACTATGGTGGGGGAACTGGACTTCCGGTCGGCTACAGAATTGAACAGTGGCTCTTTGAGTGTTTAAGTTTGCCAACCCCTGGTTTAAGAGCTACATCAGGGGTTTTAAACTCAATTTCTTCGAGGGCCAGATCAGCATTGATGTTCTCCTCCACTGGCAGCTCATGGGTGGGGGACATGGGCTGGACAACTCCTCCCATTCCCCTTGTAGCCAGGAGTTCTGTAGGCTCCAAGGAAAGGAGCTTTAGTGCCAGCAGGGAGCGAGGGCATCACAGCAATTGGGCAGGCAGGGGAAGCGAATCCCTGGGGAGCACTTGGGCGGGATATAAACTGTGATTAATTCGCCCATCTAGACAATGGTAGCAGTGGCATCTTATTGGCTCTGGCATAACCTCTCTGAGCCAGAGAGCAGCAGGAGAATATGGGAACACCTCCAGATCCAGTAACTCACCTGATTTGCAGCAGAGGAGAAGGAGGTTCAGTGGCTCATGTGTAGCCAAGGCTCTTGGGGCAATCTGGTAGGGTGGTGTGGGGGAATTCCAAGACAGGGAGAGCCTTGGGGTCTTGGCACACCCCCTCCAGGGGAGCAAGGCCTGTGGGGCTGGAGCTTCCATGAAAAGGAGGACCAAATTCTCCAAGCCTCTTTTCCAGTGGTGGAATTCATTTTTTTTTAACTACCGGTCTTGTGGGTGTGACTTGGTGGCCATGGAAGGTGAAGAATACTGCAAAATCCCCAGTCCATCCCCACTCCAGGGGAAGGATACTGCAAAACCCCAGTCCCTCCCCACTCCTGGGGGAAGAATACTGCAAAATCTTCATTCCCCCCCCCCACTCTGGGGCCAGCCAGAGGTGGTGTTTGTCAGTTCTCCAAACTACTCAAAATTTCCACTACCAGTTCTCCAGAACCTGTAAGAACCTGCTGAATAGCACACCTGCTCTTTTCCATGCAAAAAAAGCCCAACAAGGCTTGCCAAGTAGAAGCAAGGAGTTGAGTTATTATGCATGGAATTGTCACCCAAGAAGTTTCCCGTGGTGATTTTCGTAGGGTGAGTTGTCCCATGGTGAGTTGGCCACAGAAACATGGCCATGGAGATGCAATGATAACAAGTTTTTCCTAGATTCTGTGATGGAACGTCAATTGTTTTCTAGCTTGTGAGAGAATATTGATACCTGGAAAACGCTGTACAATGGAAATTACCAGAGGAAAAACAGAGGCGTGGTAATCATGCAAAACTCGGTGTCAGATGTTAAATAATGACTTAGGGACAGGGAACATCAAATAGGATTCATTGGAAGAACTTGCAGCCCTATGAGCTTTGCGTGAAAGGAATGAGTGATAATGAAGAGCTGATGGAAGAGCTGGGTTATACACACACACCTGCATGCCCCCCCCCAACGTATGCACGGCAGAATCCCGACAACCAGCTGGCTGGCAGGAGCGCGTGCGCTTGTGCCGTGGAACTGAACTGGGGCAACGGCTCACACGCCCACAGAGAGGCGCTGTGTGCCACCTATGGCACATGTGCCATAGGTTCTCCATCACGGATATTTATTTATTTATTTATTTATAATTTAATTTCTATACCGCCCTTCTCCCGAAGGACTCAGGGCGGTTTACAGCCATATTAAAACACAGAATATAAATAGCAAATTTAAAAAGGAATTAAAAACAAATATTTAATAGGCCAAATTAACTAAAACGGTCATTAGACCGACATAAAACCCCTTTAAAATTATAATTAAAAAACACTTAAAATACACTTAGGCTAGTCCCGCACGATGAAATAATAAAGTCTTCAGTTCACGTTTGAAGGTCCGGAGGTCGGGGAGTTGGCGTAACCCCGGAGGCAACTCATTCCAAAGGGCCGGTGCTGCCACAGAGAAGGCTCTCCCCCTGGGGGCCACCAACCGACATTGTTTGGCCGACGGCACCCTGAGGAGGCCAACTCTGTGGAAGTGCACAGGTCGTTGGGAGGCTATCGGTGGCAGAAGGCGGTCTTGTAGATAGCCCGGTCCTAAGCCATGGAGTGCTTTTTCCTCCCTTTGCATTATACCAATTTTTTGATCTTCTTTCCATCTAGCACTTATTTGCCCATATTGAAACCAAGTATAATTCCTCCCTTCTTCATTTAATACCTGTAATGATTTTAATTGCAATCTACCTCCTTCAGCATACAAAAGTTCTTTATAAGTAATCATTTCCTGTTTCTGTTCTATATTTATATTCTCTATTGCATGCCTAGGGCTCGCCCATATAGGAATCTTGTATTCTAATTTATAGGAATATTTTTTCCAGACCCGCAAAAGAGCACTTCTCAACACATGATTCTTAAAAGCCCTATCCACTTTTTTTTCATAAAATAAGTACGCATGCCATCCATATAACAAGTCATAACCTTCTATATTCAAAATTCTTTCCTCTGTTAAGTTAAACCAGTCACTTATTACTGAAAGGGCTACTGCTTCATAATATAATTTAAAGTTAGGCATTCTTAAACCACCTCTTTCCCGTGAGTCCTGTATTATTTTCATTTTAACTCTCGCCTTTTTACCCTGCCATATAAATTTGTTAATCCCAATCTGCCAATCTTCCAAATTTTTATCCTTTTTAATTATTGGTATCATCTGGAACAGAAACAAAAATCTAGGTAACACATTCATTTTAATAGCCGCAATCCTTCCCAATAGGGATAACTGCAATTTCTTCCAGCCACTCATATCATTCTGAACTTTTTGCCATAGCAAGTCATAATTATTCTTATAAAGTTTCTTGTTCGATGAGCTAATATAGACCCTAAATATTTAACCTTTTTTACTACCTCAAATCCTGTCATTTCCTCTAGTTTTTGTTTCTGTTGTATAGACATATTTTTAATTATCACTTTTGTTTTATTCTGATTTATTTTAAATCCTGATACCTTTCCATATTTATCAATTACTTCCAACAAAAATCTACTTGAATTTATAGGATTCGTTAACGTAACCACTACATCATCTGCAAAAGCTCTAACTTTATACTCATATTGTCTAATCTTAATTCCCTCTATTTTCATTAATTCTCGTATTTTATCTAATAATGGTTCCAGAGTCAAAACAAACAATAATGGTGATAAGGGACATCCCTGTCTCGTTCCTTTCGCAATCTTAATAACTTCTGTCAAACTACCATTTACTATAATCTGTGCTGTTTGCTCTCCATAAATCGCTTTAATTATTCTAATAAAACAGTCTCCAAATTGCATTTTCTCTATTAATTTAAATAAAAAATCCCAATGCAATCGATCAAAGGCTTTCTCTGCATCCAAAAAAATAAGTGCTGAAGTATTCTTCTTTTCCAAATATTCCAATATATTATTAATCTGTCTGACATTATTCCTCATCTGCCTCCCTTTTATGAAACCAGATTGATCAGTATGAATTCTTTGTTGTAAAACTAACATTAATCTATTTGCTATTATTTTTACAAAAATCTTATAATCATTATTTAAAAGTGAAATCGGCCTGTAGTTACCAGGTTTAGAGCAGTCTTGCTCCTCTTTCGGTATCAGTGAAATAAAAGATGTTTTCCATGACGGGGTATTCCCACCCTAATTGTATCTGATTAAATAATTCTTTAAGTGGGCCTAATATTTCATCCTGTGTTTTTTATAATAAGTTGCTGTAAGACCATCTGTACCAGGGTTTTCCCATTTTAATTGTTTAATTGCCTCCACTATTTCTCCAGTAGCTATCGGCCGATTCAGCTCCTCCTCTGTTCTAATGTTAGAATATTAACCTTATAATCTTTCAAATAATCATAAATGTCCCTATTCAATATTTTGTCTTTTGCATATAGTGCAGTATAAAATTCTGAGAATGCCTTTTAATTTTATCCTGTTGATATATCTCTTTACCTTTATATTCTATTTTTTGTATGACACGTGCTTTCTGTTTCTTCCTTAAATTATATGCCAACCATCTCCCAGGTTTATTTGCATTACAAAAGGTATTATGTTTAGCATATTGTATATTCGTTGCCACCTGGTCTGCCATTAACATATTAAATTGACTCTGTAATATTTTTATAGCCTCTTTAAGTTTGTGATCTTGTGGGTTTTGAATTAATAACTGTTGCTTCCTTTGAATTTCTTCTTCCAAATACCTACGCTGCCTTTGTTTATTATTCCTTTGCCTATTGTCCAAGTAAATCAATATCCTCTAATAAACGCTTTGCTCGCCTCCCACACAGTTCCTATAGGTGTCCCTTTGTACATATTAAAATCAAAAAATTCTTTTAACTGTTTCTTACAATAAGTTACATTATCCTCATATCTAAACAGATTTTCATTCAACCTCCATGTTCTACCACCTTTTTTCCCTTGTAATAATTCCATCCATACTGGGCTATGGTCAGTTAAACACCTCGAAATATCTTCGCTTTTCTTCACCCTAGAAAGCAAGTCATTAGAAATTAAAATAAAATCAATACGTGAAAAGATTGATGCCTATCAGAAAAAAGTAAAATCTCTCTCATCTGGATTCCGTAACCTCCATATATCTCTAAACTCAAAGTCTTCCATCATTTCAAAAAGGATTTTGGTAATTTTGCATGTATAGGTATCTTCTTGGAGGAGGTTCTCTTATCCTTCTTGTATCAATTACTCCATTCCAGTCTCCTAATAAAATAAACGAACTATAATCCCAGAGGGTCAACCTCTCATGTAACATTTTGTAAAACTTTTCTTGTTGCTGATTAGGTGCATAAATACCTATCAACAAAGTCTTTTGCATCTATCACCAGTTCAATAGCAATAAATCTTCCTTGAATATCTGCCTCAATTAACTTAGCTGGTATATCCTTCCTGATATATACAACAATTCCATGCTTCTTTTCCAAAGCTGATGCAACAAAATGGTTACCCAATTTTGAATTAATTAAATCTTTTTGGTCTGATAATTTTATATGTGTCTCTTGCAAACAAATCACATCATTTTTAATTGTTTCAAGTAGTGAAATATTTTCCTTCTTTTCTGAGCTGAATTCAAGCCATTAACATTCCATGACAAGATTCTATTTGCCATTACTGGCCTCCTGAAGCTTTGAAGCAGACAACGGAAGCTCCTCCTCCGGTATCTTCCGTCTAGCTCCTCCCACAGCTTCCATAATGGGATCCTGACTTTTACTTTGAGACTGTTGCTCTTCTTTACGCTTAAGGGCTCCTCTTGTCACCCTTTGCTCTTGTGGTTCCTCTAATACTGGCAGCAATGAAGGCTCTTGGATCACCACGCCTTCTTGAGTCTCTTGAAGTTTTTCTATCACTTCTATTTCGACTTTCAAAACTGTAGAAAGAAAATCCTTTGCCTTTAAAACAGTGTCAATTCTATATCTCCTTCCTTGATAGAATAGTGTCAGTCCAACTGGCACCTCCCATCTGAATTGAATCTGATGTTTTTTAAGTTCTTGTGTAAAAAAAGCAAATTCCTTCCTGTCTCTTAACATCTTTGAAGGAATCTCTTTCAACACCTTCAACTCCTGTTCTCCAATTTTTAAAGTTGTCTGATATGAAACTTGCAGAATTTGATTTCTCATAGTCCTTTTCACAAAATAAACCACAATGTCCGAGGAAGCTTTCTCTGTCTTGCAATCCAGGAATTAACTCTATATATTTTATCAATTTGGTAAGCTACCTCTTGGGGTCCACTTCAATAAATTCAGCCAATGCTTCTGGTATAATTTTTCTTAAGTCTTCTCCTCGCTCTTCTTGCATACCACGAATTCTAAGAGCTCCTTCCATAAGTTTATATTGTAATATCACAACCTGATCTTCATTTTGATCCACTTTTTTCTGAACACCTTTCATTTTGTCTTCTAAATGCTTATTTGTCTGAGAGATCTGTTGCATTTCCACTTCCAATCCTCATTTTTTACTCAGTCCTTGAACTGCCATAAGTATATCTTCTCTTATTTTTGCATTAAAATTCTCCATCATCTCTTTTTGCCTATCTTCAGAAAGTTTTAATTGTTCTTTCAATATTTCCTCAAGACTTGGTTCAGATCCCCTTCTTCCAGAAGGCTTTAAAGGTTTAGCTGCCATTCTGTCTTCAAAAAGATCAGGAATTCAAACTTAATAACTCTCCTTCCTCCTTTCAGTATAAAAAACCCTCCGTTTGTAACAATCCACAAATAACGCTACTTTATCGTACTAAAAAATTTTACTTTCACTTTCAGACGCCATTTTAAAAGTCAATTAATCAAAGACAAAGAAAGGTTTCAAGTTTCAAAAAGGGAGTCGGTACTTGCCATGCTGATTCTACATCAAAGATCGAACGCTTGTGAAATTCCCGTCTGCTTAGAAAATCAATCAATTTAATAAGTCCTTTTGAGCAGAAGCGACTTTCCCACTCCTTTTTCCTGCTAAAAACAGGAGCGTGTTGAAGTTGGAGGGAGCGGAATTCGGTGGGGTCATAAATCCAGGAAAATTCGCTCTTAAGAGCAAACCCCCTGTCAGACCTGCCACTTTTCCACAACTCTGATAACCCTCTTTCGCCCGGAGGGTATGCTAAGATCAGTGAACAGTGATTTTTTTTCTGTTTCACTGACTTTTACAATCTTCTAACACGGAGTGCTCTGTTAGAGCACCCAGCAGGAGGGTGACGTCACTGGAGCCTCCGTCACTAATACCTTGAATTGCACCCGGAAGGCTACTGGCAGCCAGTGCAGGCCACGCAGGATAGGTGTTATATGGGAGCAACGTGGTGCTCCCTCTATCACCCGCGCAGCTGCATTCTGGACTAGCTGGAGCCTCCTGGTGCTCTTCAAGGGGAGCCCCATGTAGAGAGCATTGCAATAGTCCAGGTGGGAGGTAACGAGGGCATGAGTGACCGTGCGTAAGGAGTCAAGGAAGGGGCGCAACTGGTGAATCAGGCGGATATAGAGCAATGTCAGAAGAATCCAGAGGAAATGAGTAGACTAGTGATTCTCAACCTGTGGGGGACTGCAAAGACCCGAAGACACGTTATGATTTAAATCTTGAAAAAAAAAAGTTGAGAATCATTGGAGTAGACCATTATCATAATGTTAGGGATAATAAAGGTTCAAATAATCTGGTCTAATTTAACTGAATTATACACATGGTGATTATATATTTACTTGTTTTTCTTTTCACTTTATATAACCCTTTCTGTTTTCTTTATTGCCTTCATTTTCTTTATTCATTATGATTTTATGTACCATCAATTCCACATGAACACTCCACAGTTTCCAAAATGTAATAATCATAATTTTGATTATACATTTTTAAAAAATCTATACAAAGGTATAATATATTGATATTGGTTTGAGTAAATGTATTTATTTATTTATTTTTTTAAAAAATGTCCATATTAAATTCTCACGTCATCCTAAACCTGCTTTTATAGGTTCTTCAATTTGTTTCCTACAAGAAAACAAGTCTGGTTTTTTGCCCTTCTAATGCCTTTGGCTATTCATAGTGATTCTCCATTTATATGTTCTGATAGAAAAATCAATTCTGTAATAATATGTGGATTTCTGAAGTAGATTCGGCTTCTGCATATCAGACATGGTTTTCTTTAAAGCTTAGAGAGACGTTTTGTTTGTTTCATCTTGGATTCTGTTGGTATCAAAAGCACAAGCTGTAACCATCTCAACAACTAATTTCAGTCTCTCTAAAGAAGGTTGGGCATTTTCCTTCGAAAAGGCATAGTTAAAGCTAGAATTGTGCAAGATTACCTTGTCCTCTCCTTTTGGTTAGATTTACCTGGTCCTTGGGCTTGGCCAACATGGTAGTTTATGGGACCCAACCATTGCTCAACCAAGTGGCAAGCCATCAAACTGAGATCTAATATGTGACAACATGTCATGTTGACCAAGGGTGGGTTCTACTTACCTTTACTACCAGTTTATAATTAGAACTGCAGAAAAAATAATTGCTACCAACCTGCCTTCCATTGAGGACCTGTATACTGCACGAATCAAGAAGAGGGCCGTGAAAATTTTTACAGACCCCTCGCACCCTGGACATAAACTGTTTCAACTCCTACCCTCAAAACGACGCTATAGAGCACTGCACACCAGAACAACTAGACACAAGAACAGTTTTTTCCCGAAGGCCATCACTCTGCTAAACAAATAATTCCATCAACACTGTCAAACTATTTACTGAATCTGCACTACTATTAATCTTCTCATAGTTCCCATCACCAATCTCTTTCCATTTATGACTGTATGACTATAACTTGTTGCTGGCAATCCTTATGATTTATATTGATATATTGACCATCAATTGTGTTGTAAAAGTTGTACCTTGATGAACGTATCTTTTCTTTTATGTACACTGAGAGCATATGCACCAAGACAAATTCCTTGTGTGTCCAATCACACTTGGCCAATAAAAATTCTATTCTATTCTATTCTATTCTATTCTATTCTATTCTATTCTATTCTATTCTATTCTATTCTATTCTATTCTATTCTTTACAGTGGGATTGCGCGTGCAGAAGCTTCTAGATGACATCAGGGTCAGTGGGCGGAGCCGCCCCCCGGTTTTACTACCGGTTCAGAAGAACCGGTCCGAACCTGGGGCAACCCACCACTGATGTTGACACAACTATTATATATTGTTAATTTGGGATTAGAAAAAGCTTGTGATGTAAACCAAGGTGGAGTTTCTTTGTTCTCATCCCACCATCCAGTAGGCTGTTATCAGAGATTACTAGATCAGCCAGGGCAAAGTTTTGGGATCAGGGATACTTACCATGGAGATAGTTATAGGAAGTTTTACGTTTTCTAAATAGCAATCCTTTGGATGCTGATGCCAATGAAAGCCCAAAGCTGGAGCAAGGAAAGATTAGGATCAGAATGCAAATAAATAATTAAAGAGTAGAAGGATCTAGAACTTTCTGTCTATCTAAACCAGGGGTGTCCAAAATTGGCCTCTTGAAGAGTGGTGGACTTCAACTCCCAGAATTCCCCAGCCAGCATGAGCTCTAAATATGAGCAAATTGCTGGCTGAGGAATTCTGGGAGTTGAAGTCTACCATTCTTCAAGGGGCCTAGTTTGGACATCCCTGATCTAAACTATATTCTGTTCTCATCCCGGGTTCTAGAAGTAGAATCTTTATCACCAATGTTTAATTCACAACTGAACATAGAAGATGTGGTGAGGAGAAAATCCCATCGTCCTCATAAGTAGGCCATAGTGCCTTCTGTAGGTGTCTGTAGGCGAAACTTAAAGGTTGGCTCTCTAAAAGGACAGGTGTGGTGGGGTTGGAGGAAAAAATGGATTAATCAGTGGAATGGCTTGCTTCCAGAAGTTGTGGGTGCTCCATCACTAGAGGTTTTCAAGAAGGACTGGACAGCCATTTGGTATAGGATCCCCTGTTATGGGCAGGTGGTTGGAGTAGAAGACCTCCAAAGTTCCTTCCAACTGGGGTGAAATCCAACAGGTTCTGACAGGTTCTGGAGAACCGGAAATTTTGAGCAGTTTAGAGAACTGGTAGCGGAAATTTTGAGTAGTTTGGAGAACCGGCAAATACTACCTCTGACTGGCTCCAGAGTGGGATGGGAATGGAGATTTTGCAGTATCCTTCCCCCAGGAGTGGGGAAGGAATGGGGATTTTGCAGTATCCTTCCCCTGCCATGCCCACCAAGCCACGCCCACCAAGCCACATCCACAGAACTGGTAGTAAAAAAAAATGGATTTCACCACTGCTTCCAACCTTATTCTATGTTCTATGGCAGCTTTAGGAGAACAGTGACAAAGAGAAATCTGCAGAGGAACTGGTTGAAATTACCCTGGTCAGGTGTGTAAAAATAGACTCCCTCATCCATTTATACTGCCTGGTTGAAACCTGGTCCATTTGTCAGGCATGAAATAGAACCGGCATTCTTTGAAGAACAACAAAAGGAAGGGGACAGAAGGTTTACATGTAGGGATTTTCCTGCAGCTGGGATGCCGATTGGATCTGTTGGTATAAAAAAGGATAACAAGCCACAAATTGTTATTGCTATTCTGTTGTTCCCCCTTGGTTTGATATTTTGTGTATGAGAATGTTTGTTTTGTACTTTTGGTTTGGACTGCTGATTCTCCAGGGAGGCTGTTATCCACCCTTGATTTTGAATACTTTAGGATCTGGGAAGAATAAACTGCAGCAGGTTTTTACATCTATGGGGTCCAAAGTTTGTTTGCTGCTGTTCATGAGCCAGCTCCCCCTCCCACCCGACTCTTTATCTGCAAGAGTCGTTGACACATCATAAATCAATATTTCATCCAACAGAATATATATATATATAATACAGGATTCGTTGTCTTGGTGGAAGCAGCTTCAGGTTAGTTTATTGACAACTCGCCTCTAGTATTTGAACATTCGCTCACTCACTCTGCAGTGCTCTAGATTTAACTCCAAAAAAAATATCTATTTTTTATAAATGAGGTATGCCTGTGGGAAAATATGCTTTCCCATTCACTACAAAATACCTTTTTGGAGTGACATCGCATGATTTTATGTTCCATATAAACTGGAAACAATAACAATAAAAGCATGATCAAAGAATTACTCGCAAAAAAAATTCCTTTTCTTCCTTCCTTCCTTCCTTCCTTCCTTCCTTCCTTCCTTCCTTCCTTCCTTCCTTCCTTCCTTCCTTCCTTCCTTCCTTCCTTCCTTCCTTTCTTTCTCTTTCCAGTCTGATTTTTCTTTTCCCACTCATGTGCAAAGAATACCTTGAAGGTAATACCTGAAAAAGAATGTTTCCCATTCAAAGAAACAATTTTTGGAATAAGAAAGTTTAGTCTCATCCCTATTACAGGGTAGAGGTACATGAACAGAGAAGAGAGATTCTTTAGTTGTGCTATCAGCTACCCAGAGATGGTATACAGCCAGTTCGTGCTGGTTTGGGCAAACCGGTAGTGAAGAGTGCAGGTGGGCCCGCCCACCTGCCCGGCTCTATGGTGTCCTATTTATGCATGTTTTCAAGGACGTGCACATGCACGGAAGTTGCATAGGTGAGCAACGCACATGCACGGAAAGCCAGGTGCATGCACAGAAGGCTGGGCGCATGGGCGGAAGGCGGAACATGTGCGGAAGGTACACGCACAGCGAACCAGTGGTAAGAATATTGAAATCCACCGCTGTAGCTACCTGAAGTGCTTTACAAAGGCTTTGCACTTTAATTTGGAAGCAAAGCAAAATCACTTTCCTGTTTAACTACCGATAGTAATAGAGGTTGCTAAGTTTCTATGTGCCAATGGACCCATGCGAAAATTCACTCTCTTGTTTGCTGCAAGTAAAAGTGAATATTTGATTTATTCATTTGATAGTTCATATATATTCTACTTTAAACATCTATAACTCAAGGGAGCTCACAGTGGACTCCCTTCATTTTATTTCCATAGCAACAATTGTGAGCAGTAGATTGGTCAGAATGAGAATGGCTGATCCAAAGTCATCCCGCAAACTTGAGATTTAAGGGGAAACGTGAGTATAGACCTTCCCAATGCAAGCTATAATCAAGCTATAATAATTCCATGTGCTGTATTTGAACTGAACCTGCTGTATGGTCTGCATGTTGGGTTATATAGTGTTTGGCAGTGCTTCTCAATCTTGGCAACTTTAAGATGTCTGAACTTTAACTCCAGGACCTTGTCTGGCTGGGGAATTCTAGAAGTTGATGTCCAGCCATGTTAAGGTTGCCAAGGTTGAGAACCACTGAACTATGGTGTCATGTGTGTTGATTAGTTCACATTTTTTACAAGATTTCCACAGAACAGTTACATTTTGTCAAGATAGCTATGTAAGAAAAAAAAAGGAGATTTAGCCATTTTATTTCAATTTCTAGTAATTTGGCTTAGTTAAGAAGTGTAACATTAGCATACTCATTGAAAACATGTCCCAAAATACCTTGAAAATAGATTATCATATACTGCCATTTCATAACTGAATGAAAGAAAAAAAAAACTTCATGTACTTTTTTTACTTCATTATGTAAAAATCTGCATAATGATTAAGACAAACTTTCTTTTTTATCCAATGTCCCCTTGACGCTAATATGCCTTTTTATACGAAAAATATTACAACTGTCTGCATGTATAAATAGTGCAGATTTTTTTTGTATAATTGTCCAGAAATAATGGTATTGTAATCAATATAGTTTTCCAATGAAAGACTCCAGTTGTATGCTGCTGACTGGGCAAGTGGGCATAAAAATATATTTTGGAAAAGGTTGCTTTTCTTTAAAACTTAAAAATTGTGTATGTGTGTGTATTAAAAAAAAATGGGAAAAACAATCATTACACTATATTCTTTTATATAATATAAAACTGTTAAGGCATATTGAAAATAGAAAAAAAAGTTATAGAGTACACAATAACAATACGATTTAATTAAGAACAAAAAGCTGTTATACCTGACACAAAGATCAGCATTTTCTATCCATTTTGAGGAATATAGTGTGGGCTATAGCACTTAGATTTATATACCGCTTCATAGGGCTTTTACAGCCCTCTCTAAGCAGTTTACAGAGTCAGCCTATTGCCCTCAACAATCTGGGTCCTCATTTTACCCACCTCGGAAGGATGGAAGGCTGAGTCAATGTTGAGCCGGTGAGATTTGAGCTGCCGAACTACAGCTAGCAGCCAGCTGAAGAGGCCTGCAGTACTGCACTCTAACCACTGTGCCACCTCAGCTCATTATGTTTAGATTTTCCACTTAGAACACCTGAATTTGCTTTTTGCGCACCCACAAGCGAACCGGTAGCGACAGGGTTTTGAAATCTGGCCCTGGACTGGACAGCCATTTGTCCAGAATGGTATAGTCAGGGGTGGGCTGCTGGGGGTTCACAGGGGTTTGGGAGAACATCTAGTTAAGATTCCGTGGGGTTCAGAGAACACCCAAATCCCACTACTGGCTGGCCCCAGCCACCCCGCCCCTTCCAGGAGTCCCCACGCAGCTCGTTCTGGATGCAGGTAAGTGCAGGACATGCACGGAGGCTCAGGAGGGGCGAAAAATGGGCCTGCCTCAAGTTCGGGAAGGCTGGAAACAGGCCCATTTCTGGCCTCTAGAGGACCTCCAGTGCCTGGGGAGGCCATTTTCGCCCTGCCAGAGATTCAAGGAAAGCATCTGGAGCCTGGGGAGGGCAAAAACACCCCCCTGCCATGGTCCAGAAGGCTGACTATGCCACGCCCACCATAGCCATGTCCACCCAGCAACAGGGCAGAGAACCCCTTGCTAAAATTTTGGAAGCCCAACCCTGGGTCTAGGGTTTCCTGCTTGATTGGGATCTTGGACTACAAGAGCTCCAAGGTCCCTTCTAGCTGTGTTATTCTATGTTCTATGATCTAAATCAGGGGTCTCCAACCTTGTTCCCTTTAAAACTTGTGGACTTCAACTCCCAGAATTCCTCAGCCAACTTTGCTGGCTGAAGGACTCTGGGAGTTGAAGTCCACAAGTCTTAAAGGGACCAAGGTTGGAGACCGCTGATCTAAATCACCATACATGAGAACACGATTTTCAAAAAAAATCTACCATTCTTCTAGCACAATGCCATATGACCATACGTGACCGTATGTGAATATGCTGTTCCCTTGAAAAATCTTCAAAAAAGAAAGGCTCGTTTGGCTCATTTGTCTCTTTGTATAGCTGTGTGTGTGTGTGTGTGTGTGTGTGAGAGAGAGAGAGAGAGAGAGAGAAGCGGTAAAAGTTTGGCATTGTAATGCACTTTCATGCTTTTTTTAAAAAGTATATATTAAGCATAACTGTATTTTAAAATGCCTACATTGAGAAAAATTGCATACTGTGGTTCCCTGAAAATAAGACCCTGTCTTATATTTTTTTTAACCCCAAAATAAGCGCTTAGCCTTATTTTCGGGGAGATCTTATTATTTTGGGGCATGTGGAGCAAGACGGGGATCCCCTTGCTGTCTTACCTGATTTCCAGCTCTGTCTCCCTAACCCTTACCAGAAGAAATGGTGGGGATTGGCTGTGCATGCGTTTAAATATTTTCAGGGAGGGCTTATTTTTCGGGGGAGCGGTTATTTTTGGAGGAGGTTTTAATTTTCAGGGAGGTCTTATTTTCGGGGAAACACCGTACCAAATTCTATATATTATGGAATGAGTCTAAGCTACATGTATTTGAAGAAATTATGCCAGATTTGGAACGCAGCGAATAGCAAGAAAGGTAAATTTCCCTTCCATTTTTAAATAATAAATTTAAATGAATGGGGTGGACAATTCATTAACAGGGGCCAGATTTACCACCCTGCTATTTCTTAATCAAGCTTGATTATTTTTCACCTTTTCCAGTTTTAACCCCGAGTTCAAACAGCAGATCCTGAAAGGAACATAATAGCATTTGCTAAAGACTCATTTTGCTAACTAAGGTGAAAGCCAAAGTGGGACTTATCCCATTCTGTGTGTCGAAGGTATCTAAACTGACAGTTCAGTTTTCCTTCACTCGGAATGATCATCCATTGTACTAAGGAGAAGCAGACTAGCCTAAGGGTAGTGACAGGGGTGGATAGAATACGTCCCTCAGTCTTTCAATTAAAGGACATAGCCAGGAGCTGTTGCCACTGATTTTATTCTGCACTGACAAGCATCTTCTGTCCAAAGCAATCAAACTTCTTTGCTTCATAATAGGACTAACCTTATGTACCTAAAAGTAATACTTTCCTGTTTGGAGCAATAAATCTTGGTGTTTTGATTTTAACTCCACTTCTTACTTCCCCTACCCAATTTGGCTTCCTGGATTATTTATGTGTGGGTAGCAGAAGTCCATGTCTTGAGCAATAACAATGGCCACTTAGGCAAGTGTTTTTAATTGCTAAAACTTTGGAGCGTTGTCTGTGCTATAAAATAACTGAGTCAACTGCTGTCCCTTAACTTACAGTATGTAGCTTAGTAGTCAGCGGTGGGTTTCCAATATTCTTACCACTGGTTCGCCCCGCGTGCACATGCTTGCTTCATGCATATGCCTTCTGCGCATGCACCCGGCCTTCGGCGCATGCCTTTGTTCACTCGCACACCTGATATGCATGCGCCCGGTCTTGAAAACATGACTAAGTAGGACAGCATTATGCCGGGGCAGGGGAAGCGGGCCAGGTCACTGCTACTGGTTTGCCCGAACTGGCTGAATGCCACCTCTGGTACTAGTTGTATTATTAGTTAGCATTAGATAGGGATTTGTGTAGTAGCACTCATAGAATTCATACTTGATGTAACCCAGGAATCATGAGTTCCAGAAACTGTTTTTAGTATGCACTTATATTAAATACTTCATAGAACATCACTGAACCAATAATTTGTAATATCTGATTTTCAGTAATGTTTCAAAATAGGACTTGAGAATCAGAAATACTTTTATTAAAAGGTCCTCTCAATTATTACATTAATTAAGTACTTTCAGATACTTTTAATCAGACAGGACCAAGCCAGATATTAGAGTAATAATTTAATTTTTGCAACATAATCAGTGCACAATATAACATATAGAATAAAACGCATTACACACAAATGGAGTGTAAGTAAAACATAGACAACAGAATGGCAACTCAGAAAATATAAAGAACATACCAGAAGGGGTTCCAGTTATCCTACCCTATAACTTGGGAAAACAGCCTGAGTTTTAAGGTATTTTTGAATCCTACCAGGTCTGGGAGGTACTTGATTCCCAGGGGAAATTTCATTTCATAAGGCAGGTGTTGTGACACAGAAGGCACATTTCCTAGGTCTCCAAAGATGACACCATTTAATTGAAGAACCTGGAGTGTGCCACCCTGTCATCTCATATCAAACAGGCAGAAATCAAAGGACATGGATAGTCCCTCAAATAGCCCTATACTTTGTAAAAGGAACGTGGTGGCTAAGTGGCTAAGATACTGAGCTTGTCAATCGAAAGGTCGGCAGTTCAGCAGTTCAAATCCCTAGTGCTGCGTAATAGGGTGAGCTCCTGTTACTTGTTCCAGTTTCTGCCAACCTAGCAGTTTTAAAGCAGATAAAAAAATGCAAGTAGAAAAATAGGAACCACCTTTGGTGGGAAGGTAACAGCGTTCCATGCGCCTTTGGCGTTTAGTCATCCTGGCCATATGACCATAGAGACATCTTCAGACAGCGCTGGCTCTTTGGCTTTGAAATGGAGATGAGCACTGCCCCCTAAAGTTGGGAACGACTAGCACATATGTGCGAGGGGAATTTACTTTTATGCTTTATAAGACTTTATAGGCCATCACCAGGTCATAGGTACTAGACAGAAGCATCTATTGGCATTCACAAAATCCCCACCAGTCAATTGCAAAAGACAGCTGTCAGGCCTGGAAGCCATCTTTTGCATTGGGCCTTCAGAACTGCCATGTTTACTACTATGGGAAACTGGGAGATGGGGGGGGGTGTTGTATGGTGCATGGGTGATATAGTCATTATAACATTCCTTTCTCAGAGAGTCAAGGACATCTTGCCCTGCACCTGGAAGGGCGTGATTGGGAGGCAACTCCAGTTGGGATGGTGTTTTGATTGGACCATGTGATGGACATGTGTGTGTTAGGCAGGGATTTGGACTTTCTTTTGGGTGGGGAAAAGCTTTCAGATTTGGGTTTTCCCAGATGTGCCAATATGACACCTCTAATTAAATGGAACTTTGAGGAACTTCAAGCCTCAGAGTCTTCTTTTGTTGGGGGTGTTACTTGAAATCCTGACATTAACCTGAATCTCCTTTAAAAAAATTCAGCCAGCTTCCCAGGCTCTGGGGGTCCTGCCTGGGGTTCTGAGCCCTAGACATTGACCCGAAACTGGGCAGTGTGAAAACTCAGGGAAGATGGAGCAAAATGGAAACAGCTTTACTTGGAACAGCTTTTACATCAGTGGTCCCCAACCTCCAGCCAGCGGCTCATTACTGGGCCACAGCCCATTTGGAAGCAGGCTGTACAAATGGAGCTGTGCAGGCATCTGCTGCTCACCTGGAACTGTTTCCTCTCTTTCCCCACCCCACACTGATCCACAAGCTGGAAAAGTTGGGGACCACTGGCTTACATCCTTTAAAACAACCTTGGCAACTTTAAGACTTGTGGACTTCAATTCCCAGACTTCAATTCTGGGAGTTGAAGTCCACAAGTCTTAAAGTTGCCAAGGTTGGAGACCCCTGCTTTAAAATGTCTTTAATACTCTTAAACACCAACAACACCTGCTATTCCAGGTTTTTGGGAAGGACTCGAAAGGTGGACAAAAATGCCAAATCTAGTCTAAACATCAGGCTGACTATGCGAGCATAATAATTTATTAAATTTATGTGCCACTCAATTCCCAGTGACTCAATGATTTTCAATTTTTAAGAACATTTATCGTCAGCATGAGAGCCAGTTTGGTGTAGTCGTTAAGGCACCAGGCTAGAAACCAGGAGGCTGTGAGTTCTAGTTCTACCCTGGGTACAAAACCAGCTGGGTGACTTTGGGTGGGTGACCAGCCAGTTTCTCTCAGCTCTAGGAAGCAGGCAATGGCAAACTATGCTTCCAATATCTTGCCAAGAAAACTTCAGGGACTTAATGAGGTAGTGTCTGAGAATTAGAAATAATCGGGGTAGGCTTCAAAAAATTTAGCAAGGGGTTCTCTGCCTGGTTGTTGGGTGGGTGTGGCCATGGGGGGCATGGCCTAGTCAGCCTCCTGCACCATGTCGGGGGGGGGGGAGTTTTTGCCCTTCCTGGGCTCCGGAGGCTTTCCCCGAGCCTCCGTGAGGATGAAAATGGCCTCCCCAGGGTCTAGAGGCCCTTTGGAGGCAGGAAATGGGCCCATTTCCGGCCTTCCCGAATTTCCGGTAGGCCTGTTTTTCATCCTCCCTGAGCCTCTGCATGCGCTTATATGCATTCAAAACAAGCTGTGTGGGGACTCCTGGGAGGAGCGGGGTGGGAGGGGCCAGCCAGGAGTGGGATTTGGGGGTTCTCTGAATTGCACAGAATCTTAGCTAGAGGTTCTCCCGAACCCCTGCGAACCCCCAGCAGCCCATCCCTGGAAATAATTGAACAGAAGAAACTAAAATCATTAATATGTATCAGCAAACTGGTGGATTACCTTCTAGATATAAAGAGACTTGAGAATAATATTTTATATTATAATAAGTTTAATATATTTAGCTCTTTTTAGAGGCTGGGGAGCTAAAAACACACTGAGGGTTGGGGTAGTATAGACCCATTCAAAAAAGCAGTGAAAATAAATAGATTTTGTCATTGGAAATACACCAGATATCTCACCCCTCAGCCTTTGCATTCTGCTATAAACCAATAACTCTAAAAAGTGAGACTATGTTTGAAATATATATGAATAGCCTTCGAAAAGTGATATTAATTATCCTTTTGGAGCTGTTCGCTGTTCCACTCGGCAGTAATGAGCCAATGTAATAGATGACTGTTTTGTTTAGCAGGAATTTGTGACCAATGTGACAGCTCTAACTTTTCATTTAGAGATGTATATTTGTATGATTTAATTTTCTTTGAGAGATACAGCATGCCCAGCAAGAGTTGTTTGTTGGAGAACACACACAAATCAACAACTTGTGTTTAGATGACTCTTGACAGACAGACAGACACAGAGAGAAACAAAGACACACTCTCAGCTAGCTCAGCCACAGTTGTGTCAGTCGCTGTGAGAAGAAACAAGCCAACTGGGTTTTCTTTCTGATAGTGACTTCGTTTATTGGGTCTGCTACAAACCGGATCTCAGTAAAAGTCGAGGTCTCTCTGTATAAAGTCAGCGCTGAGAGCTTTTGCCTCTCAGCCCCTTTTAAACATCCTGCGCTGCTCATGCCCCGCCCCATGGCTGAACTGCTCCATTGATTGGACGCCCAGCCGCTCTCTCCCTCCTCGTCTGACAGCCTCAGTTGCCACGTCATCTGCTAAATCCCGGAACTCAAGCAGCTCTTCCTAATGCCCAGCCCTCATCTCTTTTTTTATTTTTATTTTGTCACAACAGTATATACAATCATCAACATAAACAATAATCCATCATGAGAGAAAAAATATATATAAGTAAAAGTATAAGTAAAAGTATGCATATAATGCTATTTTTTAATTTTTATTTTGTCACAACAGTATATACAATCATCAACATAAAATAACTCATCATGAGAGAAAAGTATATATAAGTAAAAGTATAAGTAAGAGTATGCATATAATATTATAATGAAGAGAACAATAGGACAGGAACGGTAGGCACTTTTGTGCTCTTATGCCCGCCCCTTATAGTCCTCTTAGGAATGGGGTGAGATCAATAGTAGACAGTTTTTGGTTGAAGATTTTGGGGATTTTGAGAAGAGACCATAGAGTCAGGTAGTGTGTTCCAAGCGTTAACAACTCTGTTACAAAAGTCATATTTTCTGCAATCAAGTCTGAAGCGGTTGACATTAAGTTTGAATCTATTGTTTGCTCTTGTATTGTTGCGATTGAAGCTGAAGAAGTCTTTTACAGGAAGGATATTACAATAGATGATTCTGTGTGTTAAACACAGATCATGTCGGAGTCGGCGGAGTTCTAAGTTTTCTAAACCCAGGATTTTAAGCCTGGTGGTATAAGGTGTTTTGTTGATTTCGGAGGAGCGAAGAACTCTTCTAGTAAAATATTTTTGGACGCGTTCAATAGTATTAATGTCAGAGATGTGATATGGGTTCCAGACGGATGAGCTGTATTCAAGAATAGGTCTGGCAAATGTTTTATATGCTCTGGTGTATAATGAAGAGAACAATAGGACAGGAATGGTAGGCACTTTTGTGCTCTTATGCACACCCCTCTATTCTTTATTATGCACGCTCCCTCTATTCTGGCCATCAGTGTGCTGATTCCTTTCTCACGTTTGCCAAACACAGATCCCTGCAGCCCTCAAACAAGTCCTTGATATGTCATCCCTTTGGATCTTTGATTAGGAGCTGCTTCCGTGATCTGAATCCCTGTAGCGTCATGTGTCGACTGGATCTGGGCTCGACACACACACACACACACACACACACGCACACACACACACACACAGAGACACACACACACATACACAGAGACAGAGAAACAAGAGAAAGAGAAAAAAAGAGAGACAGACAGACAGACAGACAGACACACATACACAGACACAGAGAGAGGGAGACAGAGAGACAGAGAGACACAGACAGAGGTGGTATTTAGCCATTTCTGACCAGTTCTAGAGAACCAGTAGCAGAAATTGTGAGTAGTTCAGAGAACCAGTAAATACCATCTCTGACTGGCCCCGCCCCCATCTATTCTCTGCCTCCTGAGTCCCAGGTGATCGGAAGTAAATGGGGATTTTGCAATAACCTTCCCCTGGAGTGGGGTGGGAATGAGGATTTTATAGTATCTGTCCTCTGCCACGCCTACCAAGCCATTCCACGCCCACAGAACCAGTAGTAATTTTTTTTGAATCCCATCACTGGATAGAGAGAGACAGAGACAGAGAGACATGCAGGGCGGGGACACTTGTAATTGAAATGCAGCAGAGGCAAATCAGTATTATGGTTGGTCACACAATCAGCCAGATGTTCAGACTGGATTTGGCATTTTTTGTCCACCTATAGAGTCCTTCCTAAGGATCTGGAATAGGTTGGGTATTTGATGGTGTTTGTCGTGTCCCACTCCTCCTCTGACGGCCGGGTCAGGGAAGTCTGTATCAAGCGTGGCCACAGAGCCTCTGCAGCTTTGCCAAAGTTCTGTCAGAGTTCTCAGGGCAGGCAGGAGTCCAAGATGTGACTTCAGCAATCCAAATTAGACTTTGCCTAACTCAAAGAATGCCAAAAAGCAGATCCTTTATATAGGCCATGGGGTGTGGCTCCATGACTCAGCACTTATCCAGGCCTGCCCCTCCCTTCCTTTTGCTGACGTCGCCTCTCCATTCTCCGGAAGCGTGGATCCATCCACCCTCCAGCTGCCGGCAATTCCAGCTCGTGACTGGCTTCAGGTTCTTCATGTTCACATGCTGTGGGGGAGGGGTTTATTTGCTCGGTTTGTCCGGGCATGGTGCCAGGACCGGGGGCCGGAGGCATGCCAGGCCGTTTGTCTTCATTATCCATCTCTGGCTGAGATAACAGGAGGTGAGAGGGGCCCAGCTGCGGAGAGGGGGGCAGCCGAGGCACAACAGTGTTAAAGGTATCACCACAAGATGTTAGCTGTTTGAAGTAATGCTGCCTTTTGCAATTGAGTGATGGTGATTTTGCCAATGTATCTTAACCACTTGGCCAACATGATAGTTCATCAGTGGTTATTTTATTTATTTTATTTATTTATTTTTATTTATTTATTTATTTTTGTCACAACATCATATAAAAAGGATTATATAGTATATAAACATATATATGAGTAAATATTAGGAAGTATAAGCATCAATATGTATATAGGAAGAAGAAAAGAAAAGAAAAAAAACAATAGGACAGGAACGGTAGGCACGTTTGTGCGCTTATGCACGCCCCTTATGGTCCTCTTAGGAATGGGGTGAAGTCAATAGTAGAAAGTTTTTGGTTGAAGCTTTTAGGATTATGGGAAGAGACCACAGAGTCAGGTAAAGTATTCCAAGAACTGATGATTCTGTTACAGAAGTCATATTTTCTGCAATCTAGATTAAAGCGGTTAACATTAAGTTTAAATCTGTTGGTTGCTCTTGTATTGTTGCAATTAAAGCTGAAGTAGACTTTAACAGGAAGGACATTACAATAGATGATTCTATGAGTTAAACTTAGGTCTTGTCGAAGGCGACGGAGTTCCAAGTTTTCTAAGCCTAGGATTTCAAGTCTGGTGGGATAAGGTATTTTGTTGTTTTCAGAGGAATGGAGAACTCTTCTTGTAAAATATTTCTGGATACGTTCAATTGTATTGATGTCAGAGATGTGGTGAGGGTTCCAAACAGGCGAGCTGTATTCTAGAATTGGTCTAGCAAATGTTTTATATGCTCTGGTTAGTAGTGTAGTGTTTTTGGAAAAGAAGCTACGCAGGATTAGGTTTACAACTCTTAGGGCCTTTTTTGCTATGTAATTACAGTGGGCTTTGACACTTAGATCATTTGACATGAAAACTCCAAGGTCTTTAACGGGGTGGGGGTCATCTGTAAGGTAATGTCCATCAAGTATGTACTTAGTGTTTGGGTTCTTTTTTCCAATATGTAAGACTGAGCATTTGCTGGTTGAGATCTGGAGTTGCCAAGTTTTAGACCAAGTGGTTAGATGATCAAGGTCTTTTTGGATGATAGATGCATTGTCTGTGGTGTTAAATAGTTTGACATCGTCAGCAAAGAGAACACAATTACTTGCGATATGGTCACAAAGATCATTAATGTATAGTATGAAGAGTGTTGGTCCAAGGACGCTGCCTTGGTTGCCATGGGCGGCAATGATATGCAGAAATACGAACACAGGAGAGAAATTTCATATGTAAGATGAAATGCTATTTCCAAGTAATTTAATTTCAGAAATCCCAAAATCCATGGATTCATGGCAAGTTTGAAATGCAAACTAGGTTTGCAATATCTTGGCTGATCTTGATGACCAAGAGATGGCAGTGACAAGTAACACTATACTCCAAAGTAGGATATATAAAACCTTGCTCGCCTGCCTGGAACCCTCACTGTATTTCAGACATCATTACTTTAGAGAGGTATTTTACTAGAAGAATACTCAAATCTTCTGCTCGAAACAAAATTCCCTATACCACCAGGCTTGAAATTTTAGGTCTAGATAGCCTCGAACTATGTCGTCTACGTTCCAACCTAAGCTTAGTTCGTAAGATTATTTACCAAAATGTCCTACCTGTAAAGTTTCAACTGTAATAACACAAGGGCTATCAATAGATTCAAACTCAATGTAATTCGTTCTAATCTTGATTGTAGGAAATATGACTTCTGCAATAGAGTAGTGAATGTCTGGAATAATCTACCTAATCCTGTTGTTAGTCTCTCTAATCCCCATACTTTTTACCTTAAACTGTCTACCGTGGACCTTTTATGTTTCTTAAGAGGTCCCTAAGGGGGTGTGCATAAGCGCAACAGCGTGCCTACCATCCCTGTCCTACTATCCCCATTTATATGTAATCATTCTATGTCTTTATGGCTATGTTTTGCCTATTTATATCTTTTTTTGCAAGGCTGCAAATGAAAGCCTCAGAGAAAGATGAATCCAGATTGACCACATGATTTGGAAAAGTACAGTACAAGTAGTGTTAACTGGGACAAGCAACTCTGAATAGCACAACAACGGAGTAACAGAGTTGGAAGAAAACTTGGGGGGGTCTTCTAATACAGCCCTCTACTCAAGGAGAAGATGGTATGCCAGGGGTGTCAACCTCGATTTCATTGATTGCCGCATCAGGGTTTTGTTTGACCTCAGGGGGGCTGGGGTGACCATGGTGGCCATGGCCAGCTTGACATCACTTGTGTCGGGGGCACCTGTGGTAGCCTGAATGCTCTGCCAGAGAAAATGAGCTCCTGAGCTCCGTTTTCACCTGCAATGGCCTCCTGCAACCCTCTGCCAGAGAAAATGGAGCTCGGGAGGGCTGTGAGTGGCCCTTACAATCTCTGTTTTCAGCTTTGATGGCCTCCTGCAACCCTCTGCCAGTGAAAACGGAGCTCAGGAGGGCTGCGCGAGGCCCTCATGAGCTCCATTTTTGCTGGCAGGGATGCCGTGGGCCAGTCCTTCCCTATTTCCAAGGTGGCCCTGTGGGCCAGATTTAAGCACCCCATAGGCTGGATCCTGCCTGCGGGCCTTGAGTTTGACACCCCTGTACTACGCCATTCTGAATAAATGGCTGTCCAGTCACTTCTTAAAAACCTCCTGTGATGGACCACCCACAACTTCTGAATGCAATCCACTCCACTGATTAATTGTTCTCACTGTAATTTTGTTGCCAAGTACAGCAATCATGAAGCAGAAAAATCATGTGACCACAATGGGATTCTGAAATCACTTCCCATTCAATTGTTAAACAATTGATTAACTTGCAATTTCATTTCCATCATCTCCATTAACTCTGCTCATTGGATGCTGGTTGTGAAAAGTGCAGATGGTACGCAGGGAACCATGGGAGTCTGTAACTGTAATTGTTGTGGTCTGCCAGCGGCCAGCAGAGCTGGCAGCAAATTCAGACAGTGAAGAGGTTGAGGAGAAACATGGGCCAGTCCTGGAGTCTAAGGGAAGGTTCAGACACAGGCTCTGAGTCAGAGGCAGAGAGGGAGCCAAGGCCATCTGGTAGTTTGTTGCTGTCTCCGGAGTCTGACATCAGTGAGGCAGAAGAACAGCATGAACCTGTTCCCAGTGTGAGCATGTGCAGAGCTGCCAGGAGACAGGAACAATTAAGGAAACAGGGTTGACTTGGGAGTAAGGCTTGGAGATGATTGGCCCCTCCCATAAGACATAAAAGAGAAGTGAACAGGATGTGAGATTTTGCAGGAAGCAATTAGCTCATCTGGCTGATTCAAGAGTTGGAAATTCTGTTTGTGACTCTGTGCCAAGTTTGGCCTTGCCCTGCATCTGGAAATTAACTCTTTGGCAGCGATCCACATGAGACCGGTGGGTTTAGATAAGTTTCCTCTGAAAGACTGTTTATCAAACCTTGCAGACTGTAAATGGAAGTAATTTACAGCTGTATGAATTAAAGATGTTTGCTGGGACTATGTTTGTGCTGTTTAATTTCTAAGAAAGTCTAGGTCAGAACAGTCATAGATGTGAGTCACAAAATTGAATTATTTTGCGCCATCCTATCTTTGAATGTTGGCTCAAGCTTGTCAATGTACCTCTAAGTACAAAATCAGTATTTCCTTTCCTTAAGTATTTCACTGAGACATTTTGTCCCCCTTTAAAAAGAGTGGGTTTTTCTTTTTGCTTTAAACAAAATGAGAAGGGTAAAATAAACAGATTTTGGCAGAGTCCTGAGGCTTTGTGCTCCCTAGCAATCATGGGGCACATGTCATTCTCTTTAAATCTTGTAGGAAAATTCCTGTGGGAAATTTTGAGTTGTCTGTAGTACCCAGCACACAACCTGTCAGTCCCCATTCCAGTTCAGAGTAAGTGCACATGCCAATCACTTCAGCTATCAGAAAAATATAGCTCGAGGTTTATCTACTAAATATCAGCAACCATCAAAACAGTTAACTGGCAAAAAAAAAAAAAAAGGCAGGAAAAAGCAAGGAAAGAAAGAGATGAACTATTGTGACCCAGGCCCAAGTAGATAGTAAGAAACTCAGTCCGTGGGGGAAAAAAAACAAAACTTTATTCGAACAGCTGAGAATTACTTCATTCCCAGCGTCGTTCAACTAAATTAAAGCAAATTCCTCCCAACACAATTCCGCAGTCCTATTGCAATTCCGCAGTCCTATTGGTCCCTTGGTCCAATTAGGCAAACTGCCAAAGGCCTTTCTTGGCAAACGTTCAGAAGTCACAAAAATAAATGCAAGACATAGACGAAGCAGAAGACGAAGCAGAAGGCACAGCTACCAACGTTGTTTTCCGGCAAAGTCAAATGCCGGTTCTGGTCTGTTTTAAGCCTTATGGGAGGGGCCAATCATCTCTTGGCCCTACTCTCGACTTGTCCTTTTTGCTTGAGCTGCTCTGACAGCTCTTCTCACGCGTGCATTAGGAACAGGCTCGTCCTGTTCCTCTGCCTCACTACTATCAATCTCTGGAGACTCTGGAGTCCGCACCTCACTTCCTGATGGCTTTGGCCCCATCTCAGCTTCATCGCTGTCTGACTCCATTGCCAGCTCCATAGGTTGCTGACGGACCACAACATGAACAACAAGCAAGAATTGTTATATAGATATAGATATCATCCGTATCTATAATAATTGAAAGGGGCAGAGTTTTCCAAAGCCACTGGAAAAATATTGGGAATATTTATCATGATCAATCACAAAGTAGGCATCATTTGTTTTATTCCAATTTATTTGCGTATCTACAGCAATTGAGAACTGTGGTGGCCTAGTGGTGAAGATCATTGAGTTCCATTCCGAAGGTTGAGAGTTCAATCTTAGGTAGCAGCAGATATTTTTCTTCTAGGGTGAAAAGGAAAAAAAATCTGCTGTGAACTCCACATGGCATGAGGAAGGGCATCCAGCCAGTAAACGCTCAGCTCCATACCCTGAATTAAAGGATGACAGCAGGGGTGTCAAACTCAAGGCCCGCAGGCCAGATCCAGCCCATGGGGTGCTTAGATCTGGCCTATGGGGCCAGCCTGGAAATAGCAAAGGACTAGCCCGTGGTGCCTCTGGCAGCCAAAATGGGGTGTGGGGAGGTCGCACGCCCCCCATGCCCCGTTTTCAGCCTAGATGACCTCCTGCAGCACTTTCCCAGCCAAAATGGGGCATAGGGGGACATGTGTGGCCCCTCGCACCCCATTTTGACCGACAGGGTGCTAAAGGAGGCATCCATCCCAACTCTCCCCCTTCCCCCCACTGGCTGGCCTGCGGAGGAGAACTGCAATGTTGATCCAGCCATTGAAGAAATCCAGTTTGACACCCTGGCTTACAGGATCATAAAAAGGGGGTGAGTACTTGAAGCAGCAAAATAGCAATGGAAAGTAGAACACTATGTGATCCATCCTCTATTCTTCAGCATGAATTAGCAATTTGATGAATGGCATGAAGTCATCAACATATCTAAGATCTCTGAGATTGTCGTGTCCCCTCCCCCTCCGATGACCGGGTCTAAGAAGTCCATATCAAGCGTGGCAACGAAGCCTCTGCAGCTTTGCCAAACTCCTTCCAGGTTTCTCAGGGCAGGCAGGAGTCCAAGTTGTGACTTCAGCAAACTAGATGAGACTTTGCTTGACTCAAGGTTGGAATGCCAAAAGCAGGTTCTTTATATAGGCTGTGGGGTATGGCTCCATGACTCAGCATTTATCCAGGCCTGCCCCTCCCTTCCTTTTGCTGGCGTCGCCTCTCAGATCTCCGGAAGTGAGGATCCTTCCACTCTGAATTGTCTTCAGCTGTCTCTACTGTCGGCATCTGGGAAAGGGAGGGGTCAGAGGGAGCAGGTCCAGGTAATTGCACCACTTGGCTGCCTTCCTGCTCTGATGGCTGCGTCGAAGGAACACACACAGTACGAATGAGCTGTATTGGATTTCTGTTTTCACTCCTTGATTCCTCTCCGGGCATGGGGCCAGGGCCGGGGGCTGGAGGCATGACAGGCCGTTCATCTTCATTATCAGATTCCGAGTCTGATAACAGGCCCGGGAGGAGACGGGAGGGGCCCGGGTGAGGAGGACGAGGCACAACAGAGATGTTTGAGATGCAATTTATGGTTTATCTTATAGATATAAATATAGGTGCTTTCAAATAATAATCAATTGTGATTGACACTACTGTTGTCTCAATGGCACCACTATTAAAGGTCTCCACAACCAATAGAAAATTGTCATTAACTTCATTTAGCATTTGATTTGCTCCCTAGTTGAGAAATTCAAAAGACTTTTCATACATAAACGCCAGTACTTTTCCTGAGTTACATCCATTTCTGCCAAAATTCCCTCAACATAAACCACACATTTTTTTCTTGTAAATGCACTGCAAGATTGGAAAGACTCTTTGCCACTTGAAATATTTTTGCTCTGACCTTTTCTGACCCTCACAGGAATAATAATAATAAAAAAGTAATTCAGCGCCTTAAATCTTTCATCTTTAGATTTTGGTTGGAAACGCTTCTAGGTTCTGTAACAAAAGAAGACTGCAGAACTATAAATTTGGGTAGCAAAAACTGAGGCTGAATATCATTTATGATGGTCAGAAATTGGGAGAGGAGACCTCATGAAAATCACTTCCTAGTGTACTCAAAGCAATCTTTCTGCTGGCTTTTTGCACACCTGAGACCAAAATATTCAAATATATAACTAGCATTGCAGGTGTTTTGGTTGATTCCCTCTTCTTTGTGGTAGTCCCTTACAGTAGATATTGGAACACTATTTGCATTTCATATCTTCTAGTTCTTAATCCTTTATTCCAATGATGAAATGTAAAATTTGTTACTACCGGGTCTGTGGGCATGGCTTGGTGGGGGGTAATGTGACTGGGTGGGCATGGCCAATTTTTTAAAAAGAACTTTTAAAAGCATTTTTTCTACAACCTCTTTGGCCAAAGAGGTTATAAAAATGCTTTTAAAAGGCTCTGATGATCCCAGCTGAGTTGCCTGATTGTCAGAGGCTTTTCTTTTCTTTTAAAAGCATTTTTTTTGCCTTTAAAAGAAAAAAAAGCCGCTGATGATCAGGCAACTCAGCTGGGATCGTCACAGCCTTTTAAAAGCATTTTTCTACCGAAGGCTCTGATGATCATGCGGCTCAGCTGGAATCATCAGAGCCTTTTAAAAGCAATTTTTTTACAACCTCTTCGGCCAAAGTGGTTGTAGAAAAATGCTTTTAAAAGGCTCTGATGATCTCAGCTGAGCCGCACAATCATCAGAGCCTTTTCTTTTTACTTTTAAAAGCATTTTTTCAGCTGAATAAAAAATGCTTTTAAAAGTAAAAAAAAACCTCTGATGATCACGTGGCTCAGCTGGGCATGGGGGGTGGGCAGGGATTTTTGCTAATGGTTCTCTGAACCACTCACCACCATCGCGACTGGATTGGACGATCTGGTCCAAACTGGGAGCATTTCACCCCTGCTTTATTCCCAGCCTATAATTTCTTTCTGTATTTTTACTTTACATCTTTACTTCTTCTACACACATGGTGTGCTTATCCTTGTGCACCACAGGCTGGATAGCCCTCTGCATGTTCTGATCTGAACTAAGACAAAAGACATTGCAGGACCTCCTCTTGAACTGATGGCTTGTGGTGGTGGGCCTTGTTGCCACAGAATGGTTGCATCTTGTCTTTGGTGATTGGAAAGCTGCTGACACTCATATTCACCCATCAGCATTTGGATAAAGGAGCTTTCCAGAACTTTCAGCTGTAGAAAACCAGGATCCAAGCAATTACTAAATGACACAAATGTTGGCCATTGGCCACAGGCCATAGGGTTGGTGTGAACTAGCCCAGTGCCCAGTGGAGTTTATTACCATCAAATCATCCAGATCCATTAAGCCAGTATTTCTTAATCTTGGCAACTTGAAGATGGGGAGGACTTCAATTTCCAGAAATTTCCAACCAGTCATGCTGGCTAGGGAATTCTGGGAGCTGCAGTCTTCCCATCTTAAAGTTGCCAAAGTTGAGAAATACTACACTGGGCTCTGCTCCATCACTTCCTTGCTAATATCACTTTCCTGGGGTCAGTTTGAATTGCTGCCACCATACTGGTATTTGCAAGTCCTTTATTATCTCTAAGCTTCTGCTGCCACATCTGTCTTTACCACTGCTGCTCTGGCACTGCAGGTTGCCAGTCCTCCAGATTAACCTCAATGCCATTTTTTTCTTTCTTCCTCCCTGTTGCCAGAAACATTGCTGACTTGTCTTTTAAAGTTCCATCTTGAAGATTCCCTTAAAAATCTGAAAAGGAGTATTTTCCAAGGACCATATACCTTTCCTTCTACATCCTACCTCAAAATTCTTTTAAAAATAAATCTAATGAACATAACCAGTCATCATTGTATTGTATTTGGGTTATTCCTTAGACAAGAAAGAATGGGTGACCGATGGAAGGAAAAAGAGAAAATCACATGAAGTATTAGTACCGCTTTATAAATTATTAGTAAGACCACACCTGGAATACTGCATACAGGTTTGGTTAAGTACATTACACAAAAGATGTTGAGACTTTGGAAAAAGTGCAAAGAAAAGCAATTAAGATGATTAAAGGCCTGGAAACGAAAATGTATGAAGAATGGTTGCAGGAATAGTCTAAAAAAAAAGGCGTAGGGGTGACGATAGCAATATTCCGATATTTGACCGGCTGCCACAAAGAAGAGGGTGTTGACTTGTTTTCCAAACAAGAAAACAAGAAACTAATCAAGAGAGAAGCAAACTGGAACTAAGGTCAAGTTAGAACAATTAATCGGTGGAATGACTTGCATTCAGAAGTTGTGGATGTTCCAACATTGGAGATTTTAAAGAAGAGATTGGACAACCATTTATCTGAAATGGTATAGAGTTTCCTGCTTGAGCAAAGGGTTGGACTAGAAGATCTCTGAGATCCCTTCCAATTCTGTTACTCTGTGAAGGATTAAGTTAAAGAATAAGTTACTGTATAGCATAAGAAAGGTAGGTAAGAAAGGAAGATAGGAAATAGTACTATAGAAAATAAGCTGATGTTTATTTGAACAAACCAGGATGGTATCTGAAATATGATATAAATCCTTAATTTTAACTTTTTCTAAGATAGAATAGAATAGAATAGAATAGAATAGAATTTTATTGGCCAAGTGTGATTGGACACACAAGGAATTTGTCTTGGTGCATATGCTCTCAGTGTACATAAAAGAAAAGATACGTTTATTTATTTATTTATTTATTTATTTATTTATTTATTTATTTATTTATTTATTTATTTATTTATTTATTTATTTATTTATTTATTTTTATTTTCCTGGGATTTTATTTTCCTGGGCTCCAAGATCACTGCAGATGGGGACTGCAGCCAAGAAATCAAGATGCTTGCTCCTGGGGAGGAAAGCTATGGCAAATCTAGGTAGCTTACTAAAAAGCAGAGACATCACCTTGCTAACAAAAGTGTGTGTAGTCAAGGCTATGGTTTTCCCAGTTGCAATGTATGGCTGTGAAGGCTGGACCATAAGAAAGGCTGAGCGCCAAAGAATTGAGGCCTTTGAACTCTGGTGCTGGAGAAGACTCTTGCGAGTACTTTGGACTGCAAGGCGATCAAACTGGTCAGTCCTAGAGGAGATCAATCCTGGCTACTCTTTAGAAGGCCAGATCCTGAAGATGAAACTGTAACACTTTGGCCACCTAAAGAGAAGGAAGGACTCAATGGAGAAGAGCCTAATGCTGGGAAAGACTGAGGGCAAAAGAAGAAGGGGACGACAGAGAACGAGGTGGCTGGATGGAGTCATTGAAGCAGTTGGCGTGAACTTAAATGGACTCCAGAGGATGGTAGAGGATAGGAAGGCCTGGAGAAACATTGTCCATGGGGTCACGGTGGGTCGGACATGATTTTGCAATTAACAACAACAAAGATAATCATTTAATACAGGAATAGTTTCATCAACAAGAGGGTTGATTCTTTTTCTTTTCCCCCTAACTTTTATTTCTTCTATGTTTTTATCTGATGATGAAACGTAATGAAAATTATTTTTAAAAATGGATTTACATATGGATTAGGATGTTGCTCTGTGCATATAAGAGGAACACTTGACCCAACATACCGGGGCAAACAAAAGTTTCCAAAACTCTTGATTGTGACTATTTAATATGTTCCGTTTAATTGTCATTATATGTAAAATGAAATGAAATGAAATTTTCTCCATGGCTTGCTTCCAGTCTTTTCTTTTGTCATGCATGAAGAAGAATGGAGCCCAATTCAGAGAAGGAAGATAATATGATTTTATTAATATAATGTTTTCTGTATTAATACAATGGGTTCCAGCTTACAAAAGAAAAAGGAGCATTGGAGTATAGAAAAATAAGATCTTTAATAGGGCTTTTGAACCACGGTGCTAGTTGCTTTTCAAGGTCGGATTTTGCCATCATTTTTAGAAATATATAAGAAACGGATCTGATTAGTTTGGAACATAAAGAAAGCCACCTCTTTTAAAGAAAAAAACCAACCCTCCTCTTTTAAAAGACCCAGCTGCAGCACTGGAAAAATCAATTGTGCCTTTATTAAGATGCACGGAATGTTGATAAAATTAGGTGCATCTCTACAGTGGTGGGTTTCAAAATTTTTTACTGGTTCTGTGGGTGTGGCTTGGTGGGTGTGGCATGGCTTGGTGGGCGTGGCAGGAGAAGGATACTGTAAAATCTCCATTCCCACCTCACTTCAGGGGAAGGATACTGTAAAATCTCCATTTCCTCCCCAATCCAGGGGAACGTTGCTGCAAAATCTCCATTTCCTCCCAATCAGCTGGGACTTGGGAGGCAGAGAATAGATGGGGGCGGGGCCAGTCAGAATTTTTACTACGGGTTCTCTGAACTGCTCAAAATTTCTGCTACCGGTTCTCCAGAAATGGTCAGAACCTGCTGAAACCCACCTCTGCATCCCTCCCATTTAAATAAAATGTTTGGGGTTCTACTGAATTACATTGCTGACCTTTTTCCTGATTCAGCTAGACAATTCGACAAGACTTAAGTTTAACTCACAGAATCATCTATTGTAATGTCCTTCCTGTCAAAGACTACTTCAGCTTTAATTGCAATAATACAAGGGCAACCAATAGATTTAAACTTAATGTTAACCGCTTTAATCTAGATTGCAGAAAATATGACTTCTGCAACAGAATCATCAGTGCTTGGAATACTCTACCTGACTCTGTGGTCTCTTCCCATAATCCTAAAAGCTTTAACCAAAAACTTTCTACTATTGACCTCACCCCATTCCTAAGAGGACCATAAGGGGCGTGCATAAGCGCACAAACGTGCCTACCGTTCCTGTCCTATTGTTTTTCTTTTCTTCTTCCTATATATGTTTATATGTTTATATACTATATAATCTTTTTGTATGATGTTGTGACAAAATAAATAAATAAAATAAAATAAAATAAATTGCATGGACTCTTCTTCTGGTCAAGTCCGTTTTGTCCTTTGCTAAGGTAAACAGAATTTTCCTTCCTTCCCAGCGTGGATGCAACGTGCAGAAATGGGATTCACTTTTGGTTATTACCAGTTCGCCCAGCACTGGAAATGTATGTGCGGCATCACAAACCACGGCAATTTGCTCTTGCGCACCATCCACACATGTATGCGACATCAAAACACAGCAATATAGGATGGGATTGTGCCCAGGTGGGTGGGCAGGCCCACCCATAGGTTTCCACAACTGGTTCTCCCGAATCGGTCCAAACCAGCTGAATATCACCTCTGGCAATGTGGCAAGGAAACAGGTTTTAGGCTCAATTGGATGATGCAAACATTGGGAGGAAGTTCATTCCCGTCATGTTCATAACAGCAGTGGAAAACTGGCCCCCAAAACAAAATTCTTGTTATGACAAAAATATTTTGTCAGGGCCCCAGCCAATTTAGGAGGCATGTGGGTGGTGAGGTCTGTGGAATGCCATAGAGTGCTAGCTTCAAATGAAAATGTTGCACATTGTGGGTACCGTAATAAATGACGTTGTTGAAAAGGGCAAAGAAATGTAGACCTTTGAGTCTTTAGGCAATCCCAGCTTCTAGCTTCTAGAACCTTCTAGCTAGTAAACACTGCAGTGAATTGGAATATTATACTGGGCAAGGGTAGTCCAATTAGGACTGGAATCTCAGTTGCTGAACAAAAGGTAGTGTTCATCCTGTAGGAAACAACCAGGCTGCGCCTGAGGGGGGAGTCAAATGTATCATCAGTTTGGAATCTCTACACCTTTGTAAGAGACCTAAGTACATTCCTCCTTGAAGCCCATTGACTTTAATTTGTCTTGACCATTAGTAATTGAGATTCTTATGTATAGATAGCATGAAATAAACTTGTAATAGTTTTGAACTCTATTTCTGTTGTTACCCAGGCCCAAATAGGTAGTAAGAAACTCAGTCAGTGAAAAAACAAACAAACTGAATGCTCCAACACTGGAAGTTTTTAAGAAGATGTTGGATAATCATTTGTCTGAAGTGGTGTAGGGTTTCCTGCCTAAGCAGGGGGTTGGACTAGAAGACCTCCAAGGTCTCTTCCAATTCTGTTATTCTATTCTATTCTATTCTATTCTATTCTATTCTATTCTATTCTATTCTATTCTATTCTATTCTACTCTACTCTACTCTACTCTACTCTATTCTATTCTATTCTATTCTGTTCTATGATGTTTTAAATTTATTATTACATTGCAGTTTAAGATGATAGTCTTGTTTACACAATTTATGACAACAATATCTGATTTCCCCAAACATACTGAATTATCAAATCATGTTTTAGTCTAGTCTGTTGGGTTGAACTTACCTACAGTAACTGGGAAGTTTTTGGCCTTCAACTACACATTGGATAACATAGTACCTTAAATATTCAGTCCAATCAGTTCACTAGAGCAATTATAACACTAATAGATTTAGTGGAAGAAAAAAACAAAGAGTAAAGGAAATTAGAGTAAAACCTTCGTTTAATGGACCATTAGGAGGAAGAGGCATTTGTTACTCCAGAATATCAGTAGATCTGAAAGTATGTCATTCATCGTAAAAACATAATTTAGTTAATGATTGATGTCATGTATGTAATGACTTTACAGAAATAATACACGTGATGTCATTTGCATCAATTTACTTCATTTGAGTAACGAGGTCATTATACAAATGACATAAATTGATGGAAGTGACACAATTGTAATTTAATTTCATTTAATGTAATTTCATTACATGAATCTAATGTAATTTAGTATAAATTTATGCCCACTGTCCATATTAGGTACTTTTGGTAGTGGAGTTGTCTGTTATTTCAGGTTAGATCTGGTTAGATGGAATTCTTCCTCTGTTGCATCTGATAGCCACTAAATAGGGCATTAAATTGATATTTTTCTTCTATAAAGTAAGTAAAATGAAATAATAAGCAAATAAAATTCTTAACCAGTTAGCATAGCTGGTACTATATACTGAGATAAACTACTCTAGCCCAATATATAAGCCAACAGTTTCTCATACTTCGAATAATACAACCAGGGACTGCAAGAATCAATAATCTTGATAAGAAGCAAGATCTTTCTTTTCATGTTTGATAATTCTTCATTTTCGGCATAATTGGCTGCCCGCCTGCCTGCCTACCTGCCTGTCATCCATATCTATCTATCTATCTATCTATCTATCTATCTATCTATCTATCTATCTATCTATCCATCCATCCATCCAGGGGTGGCGTTCACTTATCTTCCTACCGGTTCACAAATGTGAGCGCGTAGATTGGAACAATTACTTCCCATTAACTGGACTCAATAGTCTCCCTATTACATCCCCAAATAGCATGTGCCTTTTTATCAGCTGCATCAGACTGTTGGCTGAATTCAACTTGTGTTCTTTATACAACACCCAGATCCTTTTACATGTACTATTGTCTTGCCATGGTCATTTTATACTTTAATATTTTTTCCTCCCCATGGGCTAGATTTCACATTTTTCTTGATAAATAAAATGTCATAATGGTTTTGGCTCATTGTTCTAAGCTTGTGTAGATCTATCAGCATCTTCTGTTTCTCTATTAAAGGATTAGCTCCCAGATTTATGTCATTTGTCATTATACTAATTATCCCCTCAACCCAGTGGTGAAATCCAAATTTTTTACTACCGGTTCTGTGGGCGTGGCTTGGTGAGCATGGTGTGCCTTGATGGGTGTGCCTTGGTGGGTGTGGCAGGGGAAGGATATTGCAAAATCTCCATTCCCTCCCCACTCCTGGGGAAGGATATTTCAAAATCTCACCCCTCTCTGGGGCCCTCTCTGGGGCCAGCCAGAGGTGGTATTTGCTGGTTCACCAAACTACTCAATTTTTCCGCTACCGGTTCTCTGAACTGCTCAAAATTTCTACTACCAGTTCTCCAAAACCTGTCAGAACCTGCTGGATTTCACCCCTGCCTCAACCCCTTCATTCATAAAAACACAGCATAGGCTCAAATCATATGGCACTCCACTCTAGCTTACTCTCCAAGCTGATACGTTGCCATTAAACAGTGCTGTTTCAATGCAATCATTCAACAGTGATACATCCATTCAACAGGACTATCATCTAAAGTAAAGGTAAGAGTTTCCTCTGTCCAATCACATCTGATTCTAGGGCATGGTGCTTATCTCGGTCTCTTGATTGAGGGAGCCAGCATTGTCCAAATACAGCTCACCTGTCTGGAACCAGCATTGCATATTGGACATTAATACAATTGAGAGAGTCCAGAGATATTTCACGAGAAATTTCCTCCACTCCTTTGCTCGCAACAGAATGCCTTATGCCACCAAACTTAAAATTTTGGGCCTAGACAACATAGAACTATGCCACCTTCGGTCTGACCTAAGCGTAGTACATAAAATTATCTGCCACAATGTCCTACCTGTCAATGACTATTTCACCTTCAACTGCAACAATACACAAGCACACAATAGATACAAACTTAAGGTAAACTGCTCCAAACTTACGACTTCAGCAACAGAGCGGTAAATGCCTGGAATGCACTACCTGACTCTGTGGTTTCTTCCCCAAACCCCCACAACTTTAACAGTAGACTGTCTACTGTTGACCTCACCCCATTCCTAAGAGGTCTGCCTACCATCCCTGTCCTAATGTTCCTTTTTACTCATATCCTTTTCATGTATTCAAATTACTTTTATACTTTTATCTGTTATCTTAGATATGCTTGACTAAATAAATAAATAAATAAATAAATAAATAAATAAATAAATAAATAAATAAATAAATAATTTCAGTGGTCATGTGGCCAGCATGGCTATATGCCAAAGGTGCCCAGAATACTGTTACCTTCCTGACAAAGTGGTACCTATTTATCTACTTGCATTAGCATGCTTTCAAACTGGTATGTGGACTGGAGCTTGGGCAAGTAATGGGAGCTCACCCTGCTGTGTGGTGCTTGGGTCTGAAACCCATGGTGTCAGCTCTCATTTGACAAGCTCAGTGTCTTTAACTTGATCTTGTCAGCTTGAACCTTTATTCTTACTTAATGAGAATATCATTTGTTGAGATCAATATCCACTATGCCCATTATTTACTCAATATGATAAAATACAAACTTTATCAAATAAAACAGATTCAGTTAGATGGCTTGATTTATTTGTGATAAATTCTGAATTCTTTAATTGCTTCATTTCTATGGGAATGCTCATAAATGTGCTGTTTAATAGCAATAGCAATAACACTTAGACTTATATATTGCTTGACAGTGCTTCACAGCCCGCTCTGAGCAGTTTATAGAATCAGCATGTTGCCCCCAACAATCTGGCTCCTCATTTTATCAACTTTGGAAGGATGGAGGGCTGTGTCAGCCTTGAGCCTGGTAACACCACACTACTGACCAGAGCGTATAAAACATTTGCTAGGCCAATTCTTGATTACAACTCGCTTGTCTGGAACCCATACCACATTTCTGACATCAATACAGTTGAGCGTGTCCAGAGGTATTTTACGAGAAAAGTTCTCCATTCCTCTGTAATACCTTATCCCACCAGACCTTATCCCAACAAAATACCTTATCCCACCAGACTTGAAATCCTGGGTTTAGAAAACTTGGAACTCCATCGCCTTCGACAGGACCTGGGTTTAGCTCATAGAATCATCCATTGTAATGCCCTTCCTGTTAATGACTACTTCAGTTTCAATTGCAATAATACAAGAGCTACCAATAGATTTAAATTTAATGTCAACCGCTCCAAATTGGATTGCAGAAAATATGATTTCTGTAACAGAATTGTCTGTGCTTGGAATGCATTACCCGACTCCGTGGTCTCTTCTCATAACCCCAAAAGCTTTAACCAAAATCTATCCACTGTTGACCTCACCCCATTCCTAAGAGGACTTTAAGGGGCATGCATAAGAGCACAAACGTGCCTACCGTTCCTGTCCTATTGTTTCTTTCCATATATATATATATATATATATATATATATATATATATATATATATATATATATATATATATATATATATATATATATATATATATATATATATATATATATATATATATATATATGTCTTTGGTTGTTCGGGTTTTCTCCCGTGTAAAATTGGAAGTGTCTTGGCGACGTTTCGACGAAGTCTCATTCGTCATCTTCAGGCTTCAGCTTCGTGCTTCTGGGAGCAATGTGTGATCGCAGCTGTTTCTTCCTTTTAACTGCTAGTGGGGGTTTGAACTGATTGGGTGGGAGCTTGGCTGTGCTCTGATTGGATGGGGGTTTTTCTGTGCTCTGATTGGTGAAAACCCGTCAAAACCTCAGAAAACAAATATATATATATATATATATAGACCAAAGACCTATATATATATATATATATATATATATACACACACACACACACATACATGCTTATACTTCCTTGTTTCTCATCATATATATGTTTACATATTATATAATCTTTTTGTGTGATGCTTGTGTATATTGTTATGACAAAATTAAATAAATAAATAAATACATAAATAAATAAAGATTTGAACTGCCAAATATCAGCTGGCAGTCAGCAGAAGTAGCCTGCAGTACTGCATTCTAACCACTGCACCGCCACAGCTCATAGTAATCATAATAATCTGATTCAGGACTATGCTTAGTATAGATAACAATATGATAGCTACATTATTTCACCAGTTATTCTTCTTTCATTTTTTAAGGTAAATATATTTGTTAATCTCCAGTCTTTGGAAACATGGCAATCTTTAAATAAAATTCAAATCCTGGTGGTTGGATGGACAAACCATTCAATTTTCTTGGAAACAATATGGAACATGTTCCCATGGCCTTCTTCTGAATAATTGTTTAAAACTTTTCAGACTAGACTTCAGCAAAGGATCTCCTGGTGGTCTTTCATCCAGATATCAAGCAGAGTCAACTTCACTTAGTTTTCTTAGCCATTAAGAATAAGCAAGAAAGTGACAGCTTTGGCTGTCTGATCGTGTTGTGTAATTTTAAGGGGACATGATTGAGGAAGAAGCCAAAGAACCAGTGGTGGGATTTAGCCAGTTCACACCTATTCGGGAGAACCGGTTGTTAACTTTCTAAGCAGTTCAGTGAACCAGTTGTTGGAAGAAATCTTATTCCCTACCACCACCACTTTACAGGGCTAATCCTGTAAGGAAGTGAAACATTCTGGTGTTGTTTCTAGCCTAATTTTTATCACCCTGCTTACAGAAACTGCCTCTCTAGTTAACCCTTATTACATTGTAACAGCTAAGGCCCATCGACATGAGTGACATTGAGTTGGCCACACCCACAACCAGAGAACCTGGTTGTTAAATTATTTGAATCCCACCACTGCAAAGAACATGTATCACAAAACAAAAGAGATTTTCAACATGGTATGCTAGCTGGGATTAGGTTTAATAATCCCCTCATTTAAGGATGTCCTGTCTAGCAGGTTTCACTTTAGCTCAAGAGACTGCCATAATTCCATCCGAACAGCAAAATCTAATGAAAGTTTTATATACAGTTGCTTCTTGTATACATTCTTCCCCCACTTTCTTCTAGTTTTAATGAGCTTCTTTAGGTAAGAATTTTCTCTCCTTATATCGTTGGGGTGGGGGTGGGTAGAAAGGAAAATACATTCCAGATCAAGCCGATCTATTTCAAGGAAGAAAACAAAAAGGTGCAACAGTGAAAACATCAGGAAGATCAAAGGCGTTGCAAAAGGCACAAAGTAATGAGAAGACTATGTAAATACAAATGAAAAAGAATTGTAAATTAGTTGATTATTTATTAATCAAAGATTCAGCATGAGGTGCTCAGTACAAGTTGGAAGGATCTGACAATTGCTGTCAGACGCCTCAGGGACAAAAGGAAGATACGGAGAATCTGCTAGGGACTCGTGAGCAAGGCATTTAAGAAATCACAGATAAGAAGAGAAAGAACAACCATCAATAATAAAAGCTGCCAAGAACTCACTTTAAACCGATGTTGCTAGAGGTTCTGAGATTTATCAAAGCTAATAAAACAAGGTGTGCGACTTCTTCAGGGGACAAAGCAAGTTTCAGATGACTAAAGAATTGTCGCTCGACACCTGAACGCGCGGGCAAACATGTCACACAAGATTGGGATAGAGGTGGGTTTTTTTTTATTATTCTTGTTGTTTTGAAAAATAAAAGTCAGCTGGTAGGATCCAGCTCCACTTGTAGACAACAATGTGCTTCCTGACCACATAAGTAGATTAAATGTGGGGGGGAGGTTATTATTATTATTATTTTTATTTTTATTATTTATTTGATTTTTATACCGCCCTTCTCCCGAAGGACTCAGGGCGGTGTACAGGCAGAATAAAACAAACAATACAAAATACAATTAAAATACAAAAATACAAAAATACAATTAAAGGTTCAAAAACTATCCACATGGTGGTTAAAAAAATAACCTGCACCTGAACATCAGCAAGACTAAGGAAAAGGTGATGGATGTCCGGAGGAAGAGAGAGGAACCTGCCCCATTTTACATTGAGGGGGGCTGTGTAGAGAGAATTTCCTCCTTTAAATTCCTGGGAGTCCATCTCAGCGAAGACCTCACCTGGAAAAACCACATGATCTAGGTGGCCAGGGAGGCCCAACAGAGACTTCATTTCTTAGGGTCTTGCGCAGTGGTGAAATCCAATTTTTTTTAATACCGGTTCTGTGGGCGTGGCTTGGTGGGTATGGTGTGGTGTGGCTTGGTGGGCGTGGCAGGGGAAGGATACTGCAAAATCCCCATTCCCTTCCCACTCCTGGGGGAAGGATACTGCAAAATCCCCATTCCCACCTCACTTTGGGGCCAGCCAGAGGTGGCATTTGCCGGTTCTCCAAAGTACTCAAAATTTCTGCTACTGGTTCTCCGAACTACTCAAACTTTCCACTACCGATTCTCCAGAACTTGTCAAAATCTGCTGGACTTCACCCCTGGTCTCATGTATAAACAGGGTAGAACAACAACTGATGTCCTCCTTTTACTGGTCCACAATAGAAAGTGTTCTCACTTATTGTATCATGGTATGGCATGCCAGTTTGACAGCCATGGATAGAAAGACATTACAGAGGGTGGTGAGCACAGCACAAAACTTCATAGGCTGTCCCCGATACCACTAGGTGAGATCGCTAGGGCTCACTGCCTTAGAAGACTGAGGAAAATCCTCCGGGACAGCTCACAACCTGGTCACCACTTCTTTATCCTCCTCCCATTGCGAAGGAGATAGAGAAACATAGCCAGCCACACAAACAGGCTGAAGAAGAGTTTTTATCAGTTGGCTGTCAGACTCCTGAATGAGAAAAAAACATCATAACTACGTAGTATGATGGACTGCAGGGCCGGTGCAACGTGTGACATGGTTGCTAATATGATTTATTGGCTTAGTGATTTTCTGTCTTCACTGTGAGTTGTATTGTGTTGTGGAGGGTGCACGGAGGGAGCTCAACTAATCTCATTGTACATATGTTGTGCACTGACAAAGATTTGAATTTGAATATGAAACTACCAAAGAAGAGAGACAATACATCAGATTAAAAGCTCATCTAATATTTATTTATTTATTTTTGTCACACAGTATATATAAGCATAAGGATGAAATAACTATACAATATATAAGCATATATATAACTATGAGTATGTAATAACTATATTAATTGGATATAATGAAAGGAAACAATAGAACAGGAACGGTAGGCACGCTTGTGCTCTTATGCACGCCCCTTACGGACCCCTTAGGAATGGGGTGAGGTCAATAGTAGACAGTTTTTGGTTGAAGCTTTGGGGATTTTGGGAAGAGACCACAGAGTCAGGTAGTGTGTTCCAAGCATTAACAACTCTGTTACTGAAGTCATATTTTCTGCAATCAAGATTGGAGCGGTTAACATTATAAAATGTACGAATAAATAAATAAATAAATAAATAAATAAACATTAAGATTAAATCTATTGTGTGCTCGTGTATTGTTGCAATTGAAACTGAAGTAGTCTTCGACAGGAAGGACATTGTAATAGATGATTCTATGAGTTAAACTCAGGTCATGTTGAAGGTGGAGGAGTTCTAAGTTTTCTAAACCCAGGATTTCAAGTCTAGTGGCATAAGGTATTTTGTTGTTTTCAGAGGAGTGGCGAACTCTTCTTGTAAAATATTTCTGGACACGCTCAATTGTATTGATGTCAGAAATGTGGTATGGGTTCCAAACAGTCGAGCTGTATTCAAGAATTGGTCTAGCAAATGTTTTATATGCTGTGTTTAGTAGTGTAGTGTTTTTGGAGAAGAAGCTACGCAAGATTAGGTTTACAACTCTTAAGGCCTTTTTTGCGATGTAGTTACAGTGGGCTTTGGTACTTAGATCATTTGATATGAAAACTCCAAGATTCTTAACAGGGTGGGGGTCATCTGTAAGGTAATGTCCATCAATATAATCAATATAATCCCATGTGCTATACAATGACCAGTCAGCTGGCTGAGATTCAAAAACAATGACAGGGTTGACTGGAGGTAGGGTTGGAGGTCAAGAAAATCAAGATAACAGCAGTGACCATGTGATGAAAACCCCACTTGCTTTTTTACATACATTGCTTGGATGTACTCATGAAGTCCCCAGCTACTGAATTTAATTCAAGGGAGCTCTTATGTTATATGTTATAGTGGTCAAGATGTTAGACAAGAAGCAGTTTCTGTAAGCAGGGCAATGAAGATTAGGCTAGAAACAACACCAAAATGTTTCCTTCCTGCCTTCCTTACAGGATTAGCCCTGTAAAGTGGAAAAAAAACAAAGTAAGATTTCTTCCAACAACCGGTTCTCTGAACTGCTTAGAAAGTTAACAACCGGTTCTCCCGAATAGGTGCGAACTGGCTGAATCCCACCACTGGGTGTACTGGTGTCAAGCTTAAATTCTGGACTTTTCCCTCTTGCCCTTTTTAATCAGCAAGGTTTTGGCCCATCTTTTCCTGGCCTTGGGCCTCAGAGGTAGCTCTTTCATATTTACCTTGCAATACTTGCTTACTGTAACAGTTTGGTTTCCTATCTTGACAGTTTTATCTTTATCCCTTGCAGGAATTGGAGGATAGCACTTAGCAATAGCACATAGATTTATATACTGCTTCACAGTGCTTTACATCTCTCTCTAAGCGGTTTACAGAGTCAGCCTACTGCCCCCAACAATCTGGGTCCTCATTTTACCCACCTCAAGAAAAATGGAAGGCTGAGTCAACCTTGAGCCTGGTGAGATTTGAATTGCCAACTGCAGGCAGCCGGCAGTCCACAGAAATAGATTGCAGTACTGCACTCTAACCACTGCGCCACCGTGGCTCAGGATGGGAACACCTTGAATTCTTTGTCCTCAACTCCATATAACTCTAATCAAAGAAGTGTTTCGTTATGTCAATGCAAAAGATAAAATGAGGGAACACTGAAAGTCTAATTCCATTCCTTACTTTTCTTCTTCCGAATGATTGTTTGTTTGTTTGCTGGGATTTGTGGCAACTGAGATTGAGTTAAGAGTTAAGGAAGATAACTCTCCTTTATTCTAAAACCAAGCATTAGATACGTAAAGGTAAATATATTAAAAGAATAATGGATCATCTGCTCCTTGTTCTTTTAACTGCCTTCTTCCTACATTACTTAATGTCCAACGCAGCAACTAGCTGAATGTTAAGGCTAAGTGTACATTAATTAGTTGTGGTTGTAATTAACATACTCTGACCCATGGATTATAAGGAAATCTACTCAGCATGTGGGCATATGGAAGGGCAAAGACAGAAATGGGAGAATTGTTCTGTAGAATGATAGAAGGAGCGAAAGGGTATTATGGGGTGACTGCATTCCAGCGTTAATGTGACTCCTCTTTGCTTCTTGCATATAAAATTATTTAAGTTTCAGCAGAATGTATTTGTGTACGAAAAGCTGGGGGAATTTTACATTTTGTAATTACATAAACTCATGATCTTTGATCATGTTTGCAGCTAATGTACAAGGCTGTTAGAGCATAATGGTGGGGAGAAGGACGACAAAGTGGCTATGTGTAATTCTGAAATGAATTCCATTTAGTGTTGTCTAATTACTTACTTAATTTTCAGATACGGCATGCATCTGGAAAGGGAATTGATGTTGTGTCATGAATGCCTTCTTAACCTGAACTCAAGCTGCTTGCCCTCCAGGAAAAGTCATAAGCTCTTGAATTGCTTCCAGAGATCTGGATTGGTTTGCAAAAATTTTTTTATCAGCAGCACAAAACCTTTCTGACAGTTGTTCAGTTGAGTGCTAAGACGGATCGTATTTCTTCAAAAAGAACTGGCCACAGCAGTGAAGGGAAAGTTGTATATCTTATGCTGTTACTCATATACTTGCCCAGGGAAAATGCATCTACTCCAGGCTTGGGCTGCTAGGGGTTCACAGGGGTTCGGGACAGGGATGAAATCTAAAAATTTTCCCTACTGGTTCTGTGGGCGTGGCTTAATTGGTAGGCATGGCTTGGTGGTCAGATGACTGGGTGGGTGTGCCAATAACAATAAATAATAAAAATAATTAACAAAGTATAAAAAACAATAAAAGGTACCAAAAACCAACTTTCACACTTTACACACTCACAACACAACTGATTCACACACAATGTAAAAGCAGCTGCACTTCACACTTCACACAGCCACAAAAAGCTCAAAAACCAACTTTCACACTTTACACACATACAATTCTCTCTCTCACACACACACACACACAAATGCCACATACAGCTTTGTGACATTTTGTGTGTTTGTGTAGTTAGAGTGAAACACTACAGAAACACCAAATCTCAGAAAGCTGCACAAATATTTTATTTTATTTTATTTTATTTTATTTTATTTTATTTTATTTTATTTTATTATTTTATTTTATTTTATTTTATTTTATTTTATTTTATTGTGGACTTCAAATCCCAGAGTTCCTCAGCCAGCAAAGCCAGCCAGTTGATCACCGAGGAAATAGATTAGCTGAGCGATTGATTCTGTCTGGCTGAAACTGAAACTGCTTTCGGGCTGTGGCCATGCGTTCATCAGTAATCAGGTAAGTGCCTCAGAATCTCTACTCTTACTTGTAGAAAACATGTTTTCTACAAGTAAGAGTACAAGTAAGGTTCTGCTGATGAGGAACTCAGGTGAGATCGCCAGAGGAGACTTTAATTTTTTTTAAAAAAAGTTTAAAGTCTCTGCCGATCTCAGCTGAGCGGCGGGATCCTCAAAGGCTTTTTTTTTTTACTTTTAAAGGCCTGTTTCGGCTGAAGCAAAACTGGCTTTTAAAAGTAAAAAAAAACAAACCTCTGCAGATGGTGCAGATCAGCAGAGGCGGGGGGGGGGGGCAGGGATTTTTGCTACCGGTCCTCCGAACCAGCAGCCGCCATCGCTACCGGATTGCGCGAGCCAAGCCGATCAGGGAGCATTTCACCCCTGGTTCAGGAGAACCTCTAGCTAAGATTCTGTGCAGTTCAGAGAACACTCAAATCCCACTCCTGGCTGGCCCTGCCAACTTCACCCTGCCCCTCCTAGGAGTCCCCACACGGCTCATTTTGGATAGTGCAGGGTGCGCATGGAGGCTCGGGAAGGGTGAAAAACAGGCCTACCGGAAGTTCAGGAAGGCCGGAAACTGGCCAGTTCCCAGCCTCCAGTGGGCCTCTGGAGCCTGGAAAAGCTGTTTTCACCCTCCCAGAGGCTCGAGGAAATCTTCTGGAGCCCGAGGAGAACAAAAATACCACCCGCCATGGTGCAGGAGGCTGACTAGGCCACACCCATCATGACCACGCCCACCCAGCAACCGGACAGAGAACCCCTTGCTAAAAATTTTGAAGCCCACCCCTGATCTACTCTATGCATAAAGTCGTCCCTGCAATAAAATTTAGCTAGGTTTATGAATGGCATCCACTAAACCCAATTAGCTCTCAGTGATATGAATATCAAATAAATATTAAACTTCTGTTATGCCATATTGGAAGTGAAGTTATCTCTGTTAATGTAGAGAGAAATAAGAGCGAAAGGGAATGAGAGAGAGAGAGAGAGGAGTGAAGTGGTGGGAAGGAAGAAAGAGTGATGGATATTCCTGAACTATTTTGCCCTCAGATATGTTTTCCTCAAAAAAACCCAGTTTCATCGAGCGGGACTGGGTGACAGAATCTATTAGAACCAGCATTGTGAGCAAGATAAAAATATGTTTTTATTGTACTTAATTTCCACATTAGATCATTGGAAAAGCGGCATAGCAAAATGCTTAGAAACCAGAGACACAAAAGGCTGTAAGATTTCAAACATTTCACTGTCAGGATAACTTTTCCAAGTAGCTTTGTTTGTATCCTGCCTTTATTATTTTCACATATAACTCAAAGTGGCTAACATATCCAACACGCTCTCTTTCCCCACAACAACTCTGTGAGGTGGGTTGGGTTGAAAAAGCATGACTGGCTCAAGGTCACCCAGCTGGCTTTCATAGCCTAGGTCAGGGGTGTCAAACTGGATTTCTTCGAGAGCCATATCAGCATTGTAGTTCTCATCCGTGGGCCAGCTGAGGGGTGGGGTGGGGTGGGGAGATGGGATGGATGCCTCCTGCAGCAACCTGCCAGTCAAAATGGGGTGGGATGGGTGGGATTAGACACTTGAGGCCCCTCGTGCCCCATTTTCGGCCTGGACAGCCTCCTGCAGCACTTTGCCAGGGACCCCGTGCCCCGTTTGGGCCAGCAGAGTGCTGCAGGAGGCTGTCCAGGCCCCACAATGTGGTGCGGGGGGCGTGTATGGCCCCCCATGCCCCATTTTGGCTGCCAGAGGCACTGTGGGCCGGTCCTTTGCTATATTGAGGCTGACTCCACAGGCCAGATTTAAACACCCTGCAGACCGGATCCGGCCCACAGGCCTGGAGTTTGACACCCGGTCTAGGTGGAACTAGAACTCACAGTATCCCATTTTCTAGCCTGGTGCCTTAACCACTAAACCAAACTGACTCTTTAGAATAATCTGTCTTTTAAGTAAGGTATTGGCTATTACTTGGTTCATTTAGCACATTATTCCCTTGAAAGTACCGAAGAAAATACTGACTTTTACATCTAACAACTTCCTGAGATGTTTATTGAACTACAAAACTCTGTGAATGTCAATGAATTCTCAACCCTTTTTGACTGTTAACCTTTCTATAAACAGCTTTTATCCACATTAAAATATTGCAGAGCATCTGTTCAGCTTTGTTCTTATTTTGTGGAAATAGTTCAGAGGGAGCCTATTGTCTCATCTATCAGAACATCCTTGGATTGAAAACAGTATTTCACAAGTTGTTGACCTGAGGTTGAAACCAATGGAGGCCATAACCTCAAAATATTTTTGTGGTCAAAATGGGAATCCTATCATTCAAGCCTGAAATAATGATTTTGACCTCTAAGAAAGATTGCCAAAGTTTGCTAAATGCTGACGGGATTCAGAATCACAGCGCCACATGGCTGTGAATCTCCACTAAATAGTTGATCCTTGTGTTAAGCCATAAGGCAGTTTGATGGTTTTCTAGTTGACGATCATGAGCTCAGCTATTGTGGTTAGTATATTGTGGTTTATGCTTTGTGCCCTGTTTCATGATTGAAACAAACCTGTTTCAAGCCACAGGTCTGAAGGTAGCCGACGTCTTCTGGGGAGATCAGGTAAGATGAAGCATGATGTTTCAATCCACAAAACAGACAAGAAGCTCACCTATTTCCTCACCTGTTTTAGAATTGTTAAGGTGGTTTCAGGGGTGGGCTGCAAAAATTTTAGCAAGGGGTTTTCTGCCCGGTTGCCGGGTGGGCATGGCCATGGTGGGTGTGGCCTAGTCAGCTTCCTGCACCACTGCAAGGGGGGGCAATTGCAGGGGGGGCAAAATTGCCCTCCCCAGGCTCCGGAGGCTTTTCTCAAGCCTCTGGGAGGGCGAAAACAGCCTCCCCAGGCTCCAGAGGCCCTCTGGAGGCCCTGTTTCTGAACTTCCAGTAGGCCCACTTTTTGCCCTCCCTGAGCCTCCATGCGTGCCCTGCACTTACTTGCATCCAAAACAGGACGCCTGTGGACTCTTAGGAGGGGTGGGGCAGAGTGGGCAGGGCCAGCCAGGAGTGGGATTTGTGGGTTCTTCAAACTGTACAGAATCGTAGCTAGAGGTTTCCCCAAACTCCTGCAAACCCCCAGCAGCCCACCCCTGGTAGTTTCCTCAGACAAATTTCAAAATTAGCCTTGAAAGTTCAGTTTCAGTACATCAGTCAATCCCCAAAAATGCCATAAGCAATTTTATTTTTCTCTCTCTGACTCAAGTTTATAAATGATTGCATGGTTTAATATTGGATTAACAAAACTTTATAAGTAAAAAAAAAACAAAAAACCCCAGTTAATATATTATTGGTGCTTAGTTACATAATTTAGAGGCTTGGGAAATTTCCACGTGTCTTCTTAAAATGGCTTGTATTATGCACGTATACAAAAAACAAGGAGTTCTTTGACAAAGCATATAGTTCTTTTTCATTTTCCTGAATTTCTGCGTATTTTTGACATTGAATGCTGTCAAGTCGTAGTTGTACAGGTAGCCTGCAACTTTCAACTGCAGTCGGGACCACAGTTCCCATTGTAGATTGTTGTAGTCATGAGTTGAATTAGAACTGATTTTATTGGTGGTTGTTAATTGAATCACATGGTCGTTAAGCAAATCCAGCTTCTCCAATGAGAATTCTGTAGGAATTAACAGCAGAATTGAAGAGAAAGGAATGGAGAATGTCTAGAATAGGGGTGTCAAACTCAAGGCTCAGAGGCCAGATCCGGTGAGTGGATGCTTAGATCTGGCCTGTGAGGCTACCTGGAAACAGTGAAGGACTAGCCCACAGTGCCTCTGCAAGAGAGCTTGGATAGGCTGCGTGTGGCCCTCCTGAGCTTTGTTTTTGCTGGCAGAGGGGTTGCAGGAGGCCGTCGTAGCCAAAAACGGAGCTCAGGAGCCTGTTTTCTCTGGTAGAGCGCTCGGGTCACCACCACCCCTGACATGAATTACGTTGAGCTGGCCATGCTCACCCTGGCCATGCCCACTCCCCCCCCCGCCCCAAGGTCAAACAAAACCCTGATGCGGCCCTCAATGAAATCGAGTTTGATACCCCTGGTAACTGTGGCAGTAGTTCTAAACAGTACCAACAGTAATTGGTGCCTTAGGTATAATCCCAAATCGGTTGGCATACCACTTGAAATTACAAACTGCAAAGATGTGACTGCAGTATGTTGCGGCTGTTCGTAAATTCAGGCCTCTTGCCCAAATTGCTATCATATGACCACAGGGTTGGTGTGAAGGTCAGAAATGCACATAGAGTTTGTAAGTCATATTTTCTGATGCCATCATAATTTTGAATCATTGTTAATTGAATGGGTCATAAATCAGGGACTACCTGTATATAAAGAGGTATTGATTCAACAAATTTAAGAGTTCTAGGTATGGTGTGAACTGTCTGGGGACAGCACACGGCCCATAGACAGTCAGTCGGTCACATGTGTGTTGTTAAATTGCACCTGCTAAGGACTAATTTTTCTCACTTGCAATGTCTACCCTTCAATTCAATTTAGAAAATACACGTAGTCCTTGGCTTACAAACAGTCTATTTAGTGACATTACAACAGCACTAAAAAAAGTGAACTAAAACCAATTTTCATACTTATGACCGTTGCAGCATCCCCATGGTCACGTGATTTACATTTGGAAGCTTGACAATTGATCCACATTTATGACAATTGCAGTGTCCTGGGATTATGTGATCCCTTTTGTGACTTTCTGATAAGACAAGTTAATGGGGAAACCAGATTCACTTAACAACTGGTTTACTAATTTAAAAATTGCTGTGAGTCACTTAACAAATGTGGTGGGAAAAGTCATAAAATGGGGCAAAACTCACTTAACAACTCTCTCACTTAGCAACATAAATTTTGGGCTCAATTGTGTTCGTAAATTGAGCCCATTTAGACCTAGTGATTTCCCTTTTTTATTTGGTTGAATTTCTCTTTGATTTGGTTGAATTAAACTGGAACATTCCAGTATAGCAGAATATCTTACTCTCATCCAATTTATTAGAAGTTGCAGCAGTATGTGGGTTTCCCCCCTTATTTAACAAGAATCCTGGGATTGGGAAATGGCATTTTGAAAGTTAGTTCTCACTGACATGAGAATGAAACACAGCGGAGGGCATTCCCAAAGTATCTGCATGTTCAGAATAGAAATCCTGTGGAGTCCTTCCAAGTCATTTGTAGCAAGAGCATGAAGGTTAAAATCCAAAGAATTCCATGTAGCTAAATATAAAGTTTAAGAGAGAAAAAGAACCTAGTGTCAACTCGCAAAACATCCCTGGTCTACTCTCAAGTTGCCATAGGCAAGGGGGATGGGAAACCGCGAAGCAGCATGGCAGCCAAAAACAGAAGTACATTCCAGACATATCTCTCTCAAGGCTGTCTCCCAGGCCTACCCACAGCGGCCAGAGGGGAATGATCTCTACAGCCCACAAAATTGCTCCGTTGGTGAATGTGATTGATGACACATCCTGGGGGGAAGGGGGAAACAGGGTCATAACTGGGGCATAAATTACATGGGATCAGAGTTGGCTTCACCTGAAATGTGCCCACATGACATTCCTAATAAATAACTGCATTCCTTTTGAAGCTTGGCTCGGGGCTCATGATTTAATTAGGGCATCCATCGAAACCCTGATACCTAGACTGAGCCAGCTCTAAAGTTTATATGAAGTAAGTATATCAAGAACATTGAATTCTATTGCAAACTTCTCTGAATTGGGATTATTTGTAAGATTTCATGTCTTCTAATGCCTCCCTGAAGGAACTTTTCAATTTTTAAAAGCTAGAGGGAAAAAAAACAACCACGCAAAATATAATACAATTTCCCAGGCCAATTATAAAGATTTGGTGATCTGAGTTGCTTTCACATAGTTTTAATTATTCCCAGGAAAGGGATATGAGTATAAAAAGGTTTGTCTCAATGGGTAGTGCTATTAAACTATCAGAAAGTATAATTGTTTCTAAAGTTATTGTTTTGTTCATTTATAAACCAATTTCTCTATTTTTCTTCCTAATAATTCTATTGTAAGATACATTGTGCTCAGTAGTGGGTTTCAAATCCAGTCGCTACCAGTTCGCTCATGGACGCACTCGTGGGCATGCACGATGCTTCTGCACATGCGCAGAAGCGTCTGGGTGGGCGGGCGGAGCCTCCCGCCACCACCACTACTGGTTCGTCCAATCCAGGGCAAACCAGTAACAACCCACCACTGGTTGTGCTGGGAAATAATTATTGGTCCAAAGTTACCTATTAAGCTTCTATGGATCAAGTTGGACTAGAACTGGGCCCTCATCAGTCCTACAAAAACACCTTAACCACTAAATCGCACTATGAAAAGGTGTAGTTCTCTGATATCACTCCCACAAGCTCTTTGGAAAAGTAGGAATTTGTGTCCATTTAGCCCAGTGTTGAGCAGAGAAAGGGGAAGTCAAAAACGACCCAGGCCTAATGGATGAAGGTTTTGTAACTAGGAGTTATGACTTGAGCCCAATAGCTGCCAAACTTGATATACCTGAACATAGCCGATACTTCTTTAATGGTGTAATAGCCTATCAAATCTTCTATGATCCTCCTCAGATTCTTGAGCATTGGGAGTAAATGAGTCAATGTATGCTAAGTTCCGGACAGAAGCAGTGGATTTAATTGTTGGTTTAGCATCACTCATGAGGCCCGACAGTATTGTCACACAGAAGCTATAAAAAGGGTTATGATTGACATCTCCTATGTTATTTTTCGGGATACTTAGAACCAGAGCAGGTGTACAACTGTAATTATCGTAGTGGCCAAAATTGTGGAAACCTTTTGGAAAAAGTGTATTTTTGAGGTTTGATGGCTAATAACACCATTATTATTTTTTTGAGTTTCAAGATAATCCTATTCCACTGCTGGAATCGCCTGGGAATAGCTCAGACCTTAATCCAATTAAAAATCTATGGAGCCGACTAAAGAAACTTGTTAGTCAGAAGCGACCCAACAATAAAACCCAGTTAATAGAAGCAATCATTCAATCTTGGTTTCACATGATAACAGCTGCAGAACTAAAAGACTTGGTTTACTCCATGGGAAGATGTTATAAGGCTGTAATTCATGCTAAACGCTACCCAACTAATATTAACTGACATGATAATTTTTGTATATCTCGTTTTTTCTATGGTGATAATTTTTGTATATCTCATTTTTTTATGCATTTCACTTTTCTTCTTTATACTGTAACTGCTATTCTAATAGCAAATCCTTCATAAAAGTTATTGCATTACATTCTTGATTAAATTATCTTTCATTAATATATAATTTTATGGTACTACTCAAAAAAAGGGATGTGTGTGTTATTAGCTAGTTTTAGAAAATACACTTTTCCCAAAAGGTTTCCACAATTTTGGCCACTACTGTATATGACTTAACTTGCTCATACACATTCACATGATCTATATATTCATAGATTTGAAATCCAGATTCTATATATTGGTCTTAAAGTACCCATCTACTTTTAAAAACTTTGGAAAGAGTTTTTAGCCAATGACTTTGAGTGAATCTCAGCTGCTTTTTCCTTGAAACGTATCAGTTCATACGTTCACATGAGTATATTACCCAACCAGAACTGCCCCAGAAAGAAATCGATTCTTTCCTCTCCAAACCAAATATATAACTTCACAAAAGTACCTGAAAAGGTTCTATATCTATTTGCACTATTCAGGTGACCCTGAGAGGTCTCAACAACTCTCAGAAAGAGTGCTAACGACCAGATGACTGTAAGGAATATAAATCATTCCCTTCTCCACCATTCAGTCAGAACCGAAAAAGCTTCTTGGATGAGTAGCGAAACGTCGTCAAGGAAGAACAAAGCAAACCCAGTTGATTTTTGAAAAAGCACGTTTGGGAGATTCATATCAAGTAAATAAAATAACCAAGCTATGGGGAACAGATTCATTACTTTATTCTTGAAAACCAAGTTACCATGTATATTGGCCTGTTGGCTCTAGTGACCAATGAATTGCTGCATTTAAGGCATTACATGGTAGCAAGACCAGTACAGAATTTGTGGGCTTCAAGTTTTGAAATCTGGAAAGAGGCATCAGGCATCCTTACCCTATACCGTTTCAGACAGGTGGCTGTCCAGCCTCTTCTTAAAAACCTCCAGTGATGAAGCACCTACAACTTCTGAAGGCAAAGCTGTTCCACTGGTTAATTGTTCTCTTTTAGAAAGTTTCTCCTTAATTCCAGGTTGCCACACTTGGAATATTGCATTCAGTTTTGGTTGCCACGATGAAAAAAAGATATTGAGACTCTAGAAAGAGTGCAGAGAAAAGCAACAAAGATGATTAAGGGACTGGAGACTAAAGCATATGAAGAACGGTTGCAGGAACTGGGTATGTCTAGTTTAATGAAAAGAAGGACTAGGGGAGACATGATAGCAGTCTTCCAATATCACAGGGGCTGCCACAAAAAAGAGGGAGTCAAGCTATTCTCCAAAGCACCTGAAGACAGGACAAAAAGCAATGGATGGAAACTAATCAAGTTGAGAAGCAACCTAGAACTAAGGAGAAATTTCCTGACAGTTAGAACAATCAGTAAGTGGAACGACTTGCCTGCAGAAGTTGTGAATGCTCCAACACTGGAAATTTTTAAGAAAATGTTGGATAGCCATTTGTCTGAAATGGTATAGGGTTTCCTGCCTGGGCAGTGGGTTGGACTAGAAGGCCTCCAAGGTTCCTTCCAACTCTGTTATTATGTTATGTTATGCTTCTCTCCTTGATTAATTTCTGTCTATTGTTTCTTGTCTTGCCTTTTGGTATTTTGGACCCCCTCTTCTTTGTGGCAGCCCCACAAATACTGGAATACTTCTATCAAATCAACCCTCGTCCTTCTTTTCTTTTCTCTAGACTAGCCAGACCCAATTCTTGCAACTGTTTTTCATATGGTTTTGTCTCCAGGCCTTTAATAAAAATATATTATAATAACATTATAGAGAGAGAGAGAGAGAGAGAAAGAGGGAGGGAGGGAGGGAGGGAGGGAGGGAGGGAGGGAGGGAGGGAGAGAGAGAAACAAACTAAATATATATTGTGGTCTTACTTGTGATTTATATATATATTTATTTTGTTTATTTTTATTTATATAATTTGTTTTTAAATTAGTTTATGAAATAGTTTATATTTATTTTTAATTTTGAAGTATTTTGAATTATTTGAATTGTTTTATTTCTTACGATGTATGCCACTCAGAGTTACTTGTTGAGATGGGTGGCTTACTTTAGAAAATAAATAAACACACATGATTTCTATAAAAATGTATCAGGCTTGGAAGAGGATAGAAATAAACACATTATTTCATTTGAATTTTGTGACACAGAGTTTTGGGTCTACTTTCTTTCAAAGATCTACTTTTAGCTTTAAACGACAGAAAAAAAAATGTATCAAATGTTTCATACGCAGACCAGACAAACATTTACTAATTAGTATAGCTATAGTTTCTTTGTTTCAAGAAATGCACTTCAAAAAGTCAGTGAGCTGCAACTTCATTAATTAAAATATATGTACTTAACCTTCTCTATTGGTGACAAGGTTGTGTAACTACTACCCATACAGCGATTACTTTAGTAATTATCTTCCGTGGAGGACACTTTTCTTAGATATAGAAGGACTACAGAAAACTCACTTAGGAAATTAGAAGTCTTCGTCTTTTGAAAGCATTGGGAAGGACTTGAAAGATACATAAGGAAGCTGGAATGCCTGGGAATCCATCAGGCTCCAAATACATAAAATTGCCACTGTTTGCAACTGGTATAAATTTGAAGACCACTAACCGCAGGTGAACTTTAGAACTTGCCATTGAAAGTTTCCCTTACTTCAGAGGGTTTCCAGTGGTAACTGGACAACGACATGAATTTGTCAGTGCCAACAGTGACGACCCCCTACCTGTCAAAGACCTTGGAGTTTTCATATCAAATGACCTAAATGCCAAAGCCCACTACAACTACATAGCAAAAAAAGCTCTAAGAGTTGTAAACTTAATTTTACGTAGCTTCTTTTCCAAAAACTCTACACTACTAACCAAAGCATACAAAACATTTGCCAGACCTATTCTTGAATACAGCTCATCCGTCTGGAACCCATACCACATCTCTGACATTAATACTATCGAATGCGTCCAGAAATATTTTACTAGAAGAGTTCTTCGCTCCTCTGAAAACAACAAAATACCTTATACCACCAGGCTTGAAATCCTGGGTTTAGAAAACTTAGAACTCCGCCGACTCCGACATGATCTGTGTTTAACACACAGAATCATCTATTGTAATCTATTGCCTTACACAATGTAAGCTGCCCTGAGTCTTCGGAGAAGGGCGGGATATAAATGTAAAAAAAAAAAAAAATCCTTCCTGTAAAAGACTACTTCAGCTTCAATCGCAACAATACAAGATCAAACAATAGATTCAAACTTAATGTCAACCGTTTCAAACTTGATTGCAGAAAATATGACTTTTGTAACAGAGTTGTTAACGCTTGGAACTCACTACCTGACTCTATAGTCTCTACTCAAAACCCCAAAATCTTCAACCAAAAACTGTCTACTATTGACCTCACCCCATTCCTAAAAGGACTATAAGGGGCGTGCATAAGAGCACAAAAATGCCTACCATTCCTGTCCTATTGTTCTCTTCATTATAATATTATATGCATACTTTTACTTATACTTTTACTTATATATACTTTTGTTCTCATGATGAGTTATTTTTATGTTGATGATTGTATATACTGTTGTGACAAAATAAATAAATAAAAAAAACTGTCCATTAATTACAGAAAGGCTGGCTCTGAATACTAGTGACTAAGGGTGCAGCCAAATAGGTTGAATAAAAACAACATTGTGATCTCTTTCCTTAATAGAATAGAATAGAATAGAATAGAATAGAATAGAATAGAATAGAATAGAATAGAATAGAATTCTTTATGGCCAAGTGTGAATTTGTCTTTGGTGCACATGCTCTCAGTGTACATAAAAAGACAAGATACATTCATCAAGAATCATAAGGTACAACACTTAATGATAGCCCTAGCGTAAAAATATTTGTCTCATACACATTCATGATGGAGGGGAGAAGATCAGGTTGTAAGGCATCTCCAGAATAAGTAAATAGAATTTGGTTCCAGGCCAGACACACCAGAAAATGGTGAATTCTAGTCCTGCTTTAGGCAGGAAAAACTGGTGGATGATTTTGGGCCAGCCACTCTGTCTCAGCCCAATTCACTTCACAGGTTTGCTGTTGTGTGAAAGAAAAAAGAGAGAGAGAAGGAAGGAGTATTACAGTTGTTCACTGGCTTGAAATATTTATAAAAATAATAAAGGTAGGATTAAAAAAATTCATCCCAGTGTGTAACTTGTTAAGATAAAAGTGACCCTGATTACACATTTCCCAATAATACACGCATTGTTCAGAAACTGGTCTAAGATTGCATTGCGTCCAGCTGAAATGAAATTGCTCATTTGGTGATTTTGATGTTTTTTTCAATGCAGACTTTAAAGAAATAAAAAGGAAAATACTTTCTTATTGTTCTTAATAAAGCCTTCCCAGTAGCATATCTTAAGCGTGCCATATTCTTGGCATGGCTTCCTTTGCTGCAACAATCAGACCTTGTTATGATCAAAGGGCAAAAGTATTAAGGAACTGCAGCCATGTTTAGCATCGCTCTCCAAGCCAAGCTTCAAAAAAGAAATTTGTGAAATCAGAACAGTGATCTGATCACCAATGGGACACAGAAATGAGTTATGAACCTTGCATACAGCGTTTTGAAGGCACAGTCCAAGGGAAGTCCATGACTACACATAATAAGAGTAAACAAAATCCTGCAGTACTATTGAACTGTATCACACAAACAGCATAACAGAAAAGAGTGGCATTTAAAGTAGGCGTGTCTATTAAAGGTGTCAGAAAGCCAGTTTGGTGTAGTGGTTAAGGCATCAGGCTAGAAAGTGGGAGAATGTCAGTTCTAGTCCTCCCTTAGACGCAAAGTGGTGATCTTAGGCCAGATACACATTCTCAGCCTTATACATGGTTTTTGTGCAGACCCACTCTCCTGCGGGAGCTGCATTGGTTGACAATTTGCTTCTAGGTGCAATTCAAGGTGCTGATTGTTACCTTCATGGCTTGGGACCAGGTTATCTGAGGGACCATCTCTTGCCAGTCACATCTACCCGACCCACCAGAGTTGGGAAGCAAGGAATTGTTCTGACCTAGGCTTCCCAAGAGCATGAAGCAGACTCCTTGTCCCGACAAAAACCCCTTTTTATTAAGTTACTGTGAATTATTTTCATTCACATCCATCAAAGTCTTTCAAGGGAAAATTTACAGTCACAGACCTTATCTGGCTTGGAAAGCTGCCAGGCTGATATCTTCAAAACTTGGCAAGGAGTCACAAACCAATTAAGCGAAGTGATTGTCTCCTGCAAACTCCCCTCCCCTTTCACTCCTGTTTTATTCTCTCTGGGAGGGGCCATTCATCATCCACCTGTGGCCTTACTCCCAAGTCGACCCTTGTTCTTTAGCTATTCCCTTCATCTGGCAACTCTGTGCATGCGCACACTGGGAACAGGCTCCAGCTGTTTGTCTGCCTCACTGATGTCTGACTCAGAAGGCAGCTGATAACTGGCATACGGCCCTGGCCCCATTCCTGCCTCCAATGCAGAGCCCTAATCAGAGCCTTCCCCAGGACTCCAGGACTGGTCCATGTTCCTCCCCAACCTTCTCACTGTTCAAATCTGCTGCCAACTCCACTGGCCGCTGGCGGGCAAGGAATATTGTGGGTCCTGTCTCCTAGGGATACACTTGGTGGGACCAAGAAGAAAGGCCTTCTCTGTGGTGTCTCCCTCTCTCTGGAACATTCTCTCTGAGATTAGAATGGCCCCCACTCTCACACTCTTCCAGAAAGTGCTGAAGACCTGCTTCTGCCAGCGGGCCTGGGGAACGCAGAGAGGGATGGGCATTGTCACTGGGGTGGCGGGTGGGGGTTATTATATTATATTATTTTATTAATTTATTATATGATTCTTTCTTTTATTAGTTTTATTGTTTTTATATGAGGTTTTATAGTCTTGTAAGCCGTCTCGAGTCGCCATGTGTGAATAGGCGGCGATATAAATTTCCGAATAAATAAATTAAAAATAAAGAAGGAGACAATGATAAACCACTTCTAGAATCTGGCCAAGGAAACTGCAGAGACTTGTCCCGGACATCATCAGGAGTCAAGGCTTGACTTGAAGGCTCACACGGACACATAGTGACAGAGGCGTCAGGCAAATTGAATTTGAGATTCATAGGTACCAATACATTTGATTTGGACCAAATTGGAATGTGACAACTGCTTTGGTATAATGTCCTGTCCATATCTAGCAATGGGAAGGGGAAATGAGGATGAATGATAGAACCTCACAATGTAAAAGGAGAAGAAAAGGGGAAGTGGACAGAGCCTGAAGAATAGTCCATAAATTAGGGAAACAGTTGGGATTGAGTTAGGAATAAGGAAGAATTTTTGGTGCTCCTGAACCAATATTACATTAGGTCAGGTATGCAAAGTAGTGGAACATAGAACAATATACAATACGTAATATACAGAATATCTATCTGTGGAATCCCTAGTGCTGTCTGAGGTTGATTATTTTGCTCACTACTCAGCTAGGTAACATAATCATGGCAGCACTGGTGATGTAATCTAATTAGATAATGAAACATCTTCAAGCAAACAATGAAGCTCACAGAGCACCAAAAACTCAATGGTCCATCCCAGAGTTATTCATTCTATTGGAATCTCTCTCCCTTCCTCCCTCCCTCCTTCCTTCCCTCCCTCCTCGTTCCCTCCCTCCCCCCCTCTCTCTGTAATATTTCATTACTTAATATTCTTTTATTCCTTTCTAAAATTTTCAGACAATATGACTTTGGCTCTGAAGTAAGAATGATTTCTGTATGATTTCCAACTGTGATTGCTAATTAAATTTTCATCTAACTACAGTGGTAGTCTCTGGAGAGTGCTTTACTACCGTTGCTCAAATTAGCTTCACTAATTCCGTCTGAGATTTTGATGAGAGCTAAAAAAAAAAAAAATCTTGCCAAAAATGAAGAAAAAGAATTGGAAAAAGAGTGGAACCTTTCTTTGTCAAACATGTAGTGAGTTCTATCAAATTTTAGTCACTTAGGGTCTATTTTTAGACTTTAGTCTTTTAAGTGTAACTGCATTTATATATAAAACTGCTGAATTTCGATCTGACAGAGTACATTCAGAACAACTGGAGCTATGTTTGAATGGTTAAAATCCTGATTCATTCATTCATTCATTCATTCATTCATTCATTCATTCATTCATTCATTCATTCATTCATTCATTCATTCAATAAAATCCTCCTGAACAGCTCCTGATGTGAAGAATGGATTTAAAAAACCCCATGTCAGTCTACAATTTCCTGTTTCACTTATGGAGGTGACGATTGATGGAATTCCCTCTTAAAACCAAGCAAACCAAACCCGAAACAAGTACATTGGATCCAACGCTTATTGAATTGCTCTTCATAGACATGTATGAATGGGGCAGAGGAAATGAAACATAATAAATGATTTTTTTTTTAATGAATCCATCTTGGAATAAATCAATCGCAGATGAACCTGCTGGTCTCTTGGGAATCTGTACAGCAACATGGGCTTGCAAAAGAAAGTAAGGCTCCTAGTAAAAGCACCCAGCGTATTATCAGAATTAAGTTTAGCTCGTTTTTAATAAAAACTCTCAGAAACGGCTCTGAAGTGTACCCACTCTGCAAGCTGTAACACAGTTATATTATTCCTTCCTGTAGGAGCAAAACAACGTTTGTAATTTTCTTTTTGTACCCAAGGCTGCTCTTCATTTTAAACCCAATTTAGAGAAAAATGGGATGGAGAAGGGAGAGCGGAGAGAGGGGTGAATGAGAAAGTCCACCTTTCCAGTCTTTTTCTATTGACCCCAGTGACACAAAGGTATCAAGTCTGCTTAAACCTATTCACTCCTGTCAGTTTCAATTAAAAAGGCCAGGAAAGCATCTTGCAAAACCAATGTTTCTCAATTCACATAAGCACCCCGAAGAGATGGCCTCCAGACCTCCTTTAATTAAGAGATAGCATGCCCTTGCATACACTACATTATAAGGAATGAAGGCAGAGATTTGTCTCTGGGCCTCCCAAGGATGTGGTCAGCCAGAAGAGCACATAAAGTTCTTCTGGCAAATATCCTTTCTGTATCTTGCTGATGTCAGGAGTGGAAATTGAGAGAGGCAGAGGCAGAGGCAGAGGCAGAGGCAGAGGCAGGGAGGGAGGGAGGGAGGGAGGGAGGGAGAGAGAGAGGGGGGGGGGCTCTTGTGGCTCAGACTGTTAAGACAGTCTGTTCTTAACACAGCTGCCTGCAATTACTGCAGGTTCTAGTCCCACCAGGACCAAGGTTGACTCTGCCTTCCATCCTTTATAAGGTAGGTAAAATGAGGACCCAGATTGTTGGGGGCAATAAGTTGACTTTGTATATAAATATACAAATAGGATGAAGACTATTGCTAATATAGTGTAAGCTGCCCTGAGTCTTCAGAGAAGGGCGGGATATAAATGTAAATAATAAAAATAATAAATAAATAAGAGAGAGAGAGAGAGAGAGAGAGAGAGAGAGAGAGAGAGAGAGGAAGACGAAAGAGTTTTTTTTATTTTTTTATTTTTGCACATAGATCTATTTGGCTTGGACTGTTCTGGAAGCCATTTTCTTCCTGCATTATCAGATTGCGTCTTTCTTTTCCTAAAACAGTGGATTAGAACAGCATTGTTGTTGTTGTTTTTTTAATCCAAGGCTACTCTTCATTCTAAACACCATAGAGCTGTGGTGGCGCAGTGGTTAGAATGCAGTATTGCAGGCTAATTCTGCCAACTGCCAGCAGTTCGAGTCTCACTGGTTCAAGGTTGACTCAGCTTTCCATCCTTCTGAGGTCGGTAAAATGAGGACCCAGATTGTTGGGGGCAATATGCTGATTTTGTAAACCACTTAAAGAGGGCTGTAAAGCACTATACAAGTCTAAGTGCTATTGCTATTGTTTCCAGGACAAAAAAGTTACAGTGGTACTTGAAATTAATTAGTTCTGGGAAGCACGATATCAGGCCTGGAAGCCATCTTTTGCATTGGGCCTTCAGGCCTGCCACATTTACTACTGTGGGAAACTGGGAGGGGGGATTGCATGGAGCAGGGGAGTTATATAATCATAATAGATTTCCTTTCTCAGAGAGTCAAGGACATCTTGCCCTGCACCTGGAGGGGTGTGACTGGGAGGCATCTCCAGTTGGGACGGTGTTTTGATTGGACCATGTGATGGACATGTGGGTGCTGGGCAGGGACTTGGATTTTCTTTTGGGAGGGGAAAACTTGGAAGCTTTCAGATTCGAATTATCCCAGATGTGCCAATATGACATCTCTAATAAAATGGAACTTTGAGGAACTTCAGGGCTTGGAGTCTTCTTTCATTGGGGTATTACTTGGAACCCTGACACATGATGAGTACTAAAAACCAAGTGAGCCAAACAAACCAGGTGACCTACCTCATGAACCTTTGTTTTGACTGGGAAAAACTTTCTGTCTGTCCTTTTTCCTATGTCAGTGACTGTTCTGTTTCCCTCCCCCAATACTCCCAACAAAGAGTCAGTCAAAGGCCTTCTTTTCTAATTTATTTACATAGATAAATGTTCTGGCCACGTCTACCCACGGGCCTGCCAAGTCTCTGGAGATAACGAGGAAATTATAGATAAGGCCAGAATTACTCACGAATATATTCTTCCCTCCATTGATACAGTTTGCCCGCGCAAATTCACTGCTTTTTCCAAGACAAAAAACCAGGAAGTTCCGCCTCTTTTTATAGTCTCTGCATATTGTCACTGCATGACCATCATTCTTTGGCTTTGTCTCATTCTTTGGCTTCCTCTGCTGCGCGCGCCGGTCACGTCTGCACAGTCTTGCATCACTCCAAAACTGTTCTTGGGGCGTTGCCAAATCAGAAGAAGGCCCGGGAGAATCAGGCCTTGCCGGCCCCTCCTCCTCCCTTTGAGTGGGTGCCAGGGAGGGAGAGGGCCCAAGAGAAGCAGGCCTTGCCAGGTCTTCTCCCTCACCGTTGTGAGTGGGAGGCACCGTTTATCGGTGGTTCTCCTCCTATCTCTCCGACCGGTCGCAGACGGTGTTGACAGGGGGGCAGAGGTCGGCCCCGAGGCGCCTCACTTGTGGGGTGCCGCAGGGGTCGATTCTCTCGCCCCTTCTGTTCAACATCTATATGAAGCCGCTGGGTGAGATCATCAGTGGCTTCGGTGTGAGGTACCAGCTGTACGCTGATGACACCCAGCTGTACTTTTCCACACCGGGCCACCCCAATGAAGCTATCGAAGTGCTGTCCTGGTGTTTGGAGGCCGTACGGGTCTGGATGGGGAGAAACAGGCTCAAGCTCAATCCCTCCAAGACTGAGTGGCTGTGGATGCCGGCATCCCGGTACAGTCAGCTGAGTCCTCGGCTGACTGTTGGGGGCGAGTCATTGGCCCCGATGGAGAGGGTGCGCAATCTGGGCGTTCTCCTGGATGAACGGCTGTCTTTTGAAGACCATTTGACGGCCGTCTCCAGGAGAGCTTTCCACCAGGTTCGCCTGGTGCGCCAGTTGCGCCCCTTTCTAGACCGGGATGCCTTATGCACGGTCACTCATGCCCTCATGACGTCTCGCCTGGATTACTGCAATGCTCTCTACATGGGGCTCCCCTTGAGGGGCATCCGGAGGCTTCAGTTGGTCCAGAACGCGGCTGCGCGGGTGATAGAGGGAGCCCCTCGGGGCTCCCATGTTACACCTATCCTGCGCAGACTGCACTGGCTACCTGTGGCCTTCCGGGTGCGCTTCAAGGTGTTGGTGACAATCTTTAAAGCGCTCCATGGCATAGGGCCGGGCTATTTACGGGACCGCCTACTGCTACCAAATACCTCTCACCGACCCGTGCGCTCCCACAGAGAGGGACTCCTCAGGGTGCCGTCAGCTAGGCAGTGCCATCTGGCGACACCCAGGGGAAGGGCCTTCTCTGTGGGGGCTCCCACCCTCTGGAACGAACTCCCCCCAGGACTTCGTCAACTTCCGGACCTCCGAACCTTTCGTCGCGAGCTTAAAACGCACTTATTCATCTGCGCGGGACTGGATTAGATTTTAAAGTTATTAAGGGTTTTTTATTATTTATATTGTTTTTTAAATTCGGCAATAGAATAAGTTTTTTAATTGTTGTTTTTTAATTTGTATTTATATGTATTTTAACTGCCTGTGAACCGCCCTGAGTCCTTAGGGAGATAGGGCGGTATATAAATTTGAAAAAATAAATAAATAAATAAATAAACTTTCTGAATCATCCGAGTCCAGGAGTCCGGGTCCAGAACCTGGGTCACAACAGTGACCTTCCCAGGATGGCTGTCTTCCTGTCCACCACTGAAGCCGACCCACTCTTCCTTTTGCAGAATGCTGAGTACCAAGGAAACTACGACTACCAATGCAACATTTTGGCATAAAACTGTATCAAGTGTCAAGTTTAACGAGTTTTGAAGCAATCGAATACCAAAGTACCTGTCGTGTCCCCCTCCCCCTCCAACGACCAGGTCTAGGAAGTCTGTATCAAGCGTGGCAACGAAGCTTCTGCAGCTTTGCCAAATTTTTTCGAGGTTTCTCAGGGCAGGCAGGAGTCCAAGTTGTGACTTCAGCAAACTAGATGAGACTTTGCTTGACTCAAGGTTGGAATGCCAAAAGCAGGTCCTTTATATAGGCTGTGGGGTGTGGCTCCATGACTCAGCATTTATCCAGGCCTGCCCACCCTTCCTTCTGCTGGCGTCGCCTCTCAGATCTCCGGAAGTGAGGATCCTTCCACTCTGAATTGTCTTCAGCTGTCTCTACTGTCAGCATCTGGGAAAGGGAGGGGTCAGAGGGAGCAGGTCCGAGTAATTGCACCACTTGGCTGACTTCCTGCTCTGACGGCTGCGTCGAAGGAACACACACTGTATGAGTGAGCTGTATTTCACTCCTTGATTCCTCTCCGGGCATGGGGCCAGGGCCGGGGGCTGGAGGCATGACAGGCCATTCATCTTCATTATCAGACTCCGAGTCTGATAACAGGCCCGGGAGGAGACGGGAGGGGCCCGGCTGAGGAGGACGAGGCACAACAGTTCCACAGTATGTCAAAATGTAATGTGTCTAAAACAAGTGGGGGAAAATAAATATGCCAGCAGTAGAAGTAATGAGTTGTTTTATTGACCACAAGTTTTTGGCCAGTTCTTTCAATGACTGGTGCTCTTCACTATGAAGAGATAATCATATTTGAACATTGTCTCCTCCCATAAAATAAAGCTAGCAGAACCTTGTTTGATAAGATTCTTTTGATATCTGTATTTTAGCCTCTGTTTACACACTTTTTCATACAGTAGTCCTCGGTTAAGGATCACAATTGGGACTGGCAATGTTGTCATAAAGCAATGCTGTCCTTCAGCTATATATCACAGAACTGTGCTACACTTATGATATCACTTTTCCCTGCAGTCCATAAGTTTTCTTTTTCCTAATTTCAGCATGTTTATTGATGGGCTGTCGGCTAAAATAAAGCCAGGTCATGGCACACACTTGACAGTAAATCAAGAAGCCTGTAATTTTGGAGTCTATCTGGCAAGAACAAAGAATGCTTAGCCACAGGAAATATGCATGTGTAAATCTTGTAACAATTCTGGATAGTTAGAAAGCTAATAGAAGTAACAAGAGTTAGACAACTTGCAGACCTTAGCTAAAAGTTAGGAATAGAGATGGCTTGCAGCAAATAAAATGTGTATTAGATAACTTTTAGGGCATTCATTAGCCAAAGCTTAGGATAGGGACAGCTAGAGACCAGTAGAACAAATTGTAGAATTATTACAAATTGTAGAATTATTACTAAAATGTTTATTAGATGATATTTCTTATTATTTTGCCTTGTCCTGCCTTTTCCTTTAGTGAAAATGTATAAAGTTTTCTTAATCCTTTGTTCTGGGGCTCTCTTGGCATTTTGGCCAGGAGCCCTTTTCCTTGGATAGCCCAACAAAAAGTCTTTCATTGGCCTCAGCATCAGGCTCAGACTCGAATTGGGGACAACAGCACCATTTCCATTCACTTGTTAATTTGGCTTGGCTGTTTTTCCAGGATTTCATTTTAACAACAAATAACATGATGTTGCCCATGTTCACTCTTTCCTCTCTTGTTAAACTTTCTTCTATTTGCTCCCTAGAGTCTTAGTACTTTTCATCCTATTACCAGCTTCCGTATATGTTTTCGGTGTTGAACATAGCATCGTTTTAAGTTTTATCCTCTGTTATGGTGGGTGGGAATAATTCTGGGTTCTTTTAGCGCCATGTGTTGAGTTATTAAATTGCCAGTTGCAGTGTTAATATGTTTCTTTAGGTCTTGGACTGACTCTCTGAACCCAATCCAGCAATTGAATTCTTCCAAACACAAGGAAACTCTCTTTCGCTTTCTCTTTCTGTTGAGCTTTGATTGTGCAGTGATTAGAATGCAGTATTGCAAGTTAATTTTGCCAAATGCCAGCAGTTTGATTCTCACTGGCTCAAGGTTGACTCAGCCTTCCATCCTTTCAAGGTTGATAAAATGAGGACCCAGATTGTTGGGGGGCAAGATGCTGACTCTGTAAACTGCTTAGAGATGGCTATAAAGCACTGTGAAGCAGTATTTAAGTCTAAGCGCTATTGCTTCTCCTTCTCCTTCCCTTTCTCTGATGCATCTTTTGGTTGCTGTTCAGAACAAATTTCTGATTTGACCTTTGCTTTGACTTATGTTATGGCTGAGTTCTTGCTTTATAGCTTTACTGCATTCAACAACCAGCCTTTAGCAGCCTTACTCTATGCATTTTTGATTTTAGAAAACTCTCTTGATGCCCTGAACAAAGACTTCAGTTCTACCGAATTTGAGCTTAGCTCACCTTTAGAGACTTACATACTCTACCAGCAACACCCTATTTCAGTGGGAGCTTTTCAACCTCACTCCATCTGTAAAATGAAACTAGAAACAAGCTTATTGTGATGTCTAATAGAATCAGTATCATCTCTGACCTCTACTGATCATCTGGTGTGTTTTATTCCTGGCTTAGAAATGAACCAAGTGGAAAAAGGAAGTTTAATCCTTCTGACAGTCCCAACTCCTGAAGGCAAGCAATTCCACTGATTAATTGTTTTCACTGTTAGGAAATTTCTTCTTAGTTCTAGGTTGTTTCTCTCCTTCATTAGTTTCCATCTGTTGTTTCTTATCTTGCCTTTTGGTGCTTTGGAAAATAGGTTGTTCTTTGCGGCAGCCTCCCAAATATTGGAACACTGCTATCATGTCACCCTTGTCCCGACTGTTCTTCATATATTTTAGCCTCCAGCCAGTAGTGGGATTTAGGTGGTTTGGGCTGGTTTGGGTGAACCAGTAGTTAATTGCTGGCTGGCCCTCCACTCCCCATGTGCCCCATTTTTGCTCCCAGGAGGCTGCAGAAAGGCCTTCTAGGCCCAAAAAAGAGTGCAGTGGGGACGCATCCCCCCATGGCCCATTTTTGCTCCTGGGGGGGTGCAGGAGGCCGAGTGCTCTCTGTCACACCCCCTGGCCACACCCACCCAGCCACACCCACCCAGCCAGTCACTAGGGCAGAGAACCGGTTGTTAAATTATTTGAATTCCACCACTGTCTCCAGACCCCTAATCATCATTGTCACTCATTTCTGGACTATTTCCAGAGTCTCAACATCTTTTTTTAAATAATATGGTGACTAAATTGGATGCAGCATTCTAAATGTGATCTTGCTAAGGTTTTATAAAGTGCTACTAATAACTTAACATGATTTTGGTTCTATCCCCATGTTAATGCAACCTAGGATTATGTTGGCTTTTTTTTTTTGGCTGCTGCCATACACAGCTGGCTCAAATTTAAGTGATTGTCCACTAGGACTCCAAGATACCTCAGTAGCACAGTTAGTGCTATTGAGCCAGGTTATCTAGGTATTAGAAAGCCCACTAGTGCAGAGGTCTCTGGCTGAGGAACTCAGGGAGTTGAAGTCCACAAGCCTTAAAGTATAGTGACCAGACGTTCCGCTTTTGGCGGGACAGTCCCGCTTTTGAAAAAATTGTCCTGCAGTCCATGGCATTTCAAAAAAGTCCCGATTTTTTTTTGTTTCACTCCCATTCTGAAAATGGGAGGCGGCAACGCAAGAGGAGGAGGTGGAGAAGGGGGAGTAGCGGAGAAGGGGGCACGAGATCGCTCGCCAAGAGGAGAGGAGAGCCGAGCCTGCCTGGAAGAGCCGAGAGGAGAGCCGAGGAGAGCCGAGTCTGCCTGGAAGAGCCGAGAAGCAGCAGCCGCTCCTCCTCCTTCAGCCAGGTGGTGAGACTCAGCGCGCATGCACAACCCCCCTCCCCCCTCCCCCCTCACTGTCAATGGTGTCCCGCTTTGCCATCACTGAAATCTGGTCACTTTACCTTAAAGTTACTAAGGTTAGAGACCCCTGCACTAGTGAGCTTGCTCCCAATTATTCCTTCTTCAAATTTATATTAGGGAGGGAAATCAGGCCTCTTCTTCTATTTGAAAGGTCTAGAGCTTATTGTTCCTGTTTCACTGGCCTAAGTAGTGGATCCGATTTGTTCATCAGCATGAAATATTTTTTCCCCCAGTTTGATTTGTAAGCATTTCCTTTACATAATGAATCACTCTACACAATTAAGCTCTGCAGGAGGTTTTGCTTAACAGGCTGAAAACCCTTTTTCTTAATTCAGCTTCAGACACTGACAGAAGTCAATTATCCATCTTTAATTCCCCGCATAACATTAATTTGATCATTATAGCTTTCATAGGCGTCAGCCCATTTAAATATGAACTAAGAGATCATTGTTGAAACACCAGTGTTTTTGGAATCATTTTTACATCCGGAAATACGCACACACCGAAACAATTTACTTAATAGGAGAATGCTTGTTTCTCCCCCCCCCCCAATTCATTAATTATCTAACATTGGAGGAGATATCCACCTTGCTTTCACTGATAAATACAGAGGATAAATAAAGGAATATAGGAATAAGGTTAAAATGGTGTGGTGGTAAAAAAATGCCCCCCTCATAGACAGGGGTGGGCTTCAAAAATTTTAGAGGGGCTCCCTGCCCAGTTGCTGGGTGGGCGTGGCCATGGTGGTCCTGGCTAGTTGGCCGACTGCACCATGGTGTGTGTGTGTGGGGGGGGTGCTTTTGCCCTCCCCAGGCTCTGGAGGCTTTCCTTGAGCCTCTGGGAGGGCAAAAATGGCCTCCCAGGCTCCGGAGGCTGTCTGGAGGCCGGAAACAGGCCCGTTTCCGGCCTTCCTGAAATTCCGGTAGGCCCATTTTTCACCTTCCCCGAGCCTCTGTGAATGCCCTGTACTTACCTGCATCCAAAATGGGCTGTGTGGGGACTTCTGGGCGTCAGCTCTGCCCCATGTAATTTACGGCCCAACTATGACCCTGTTTCCCCCCTCCTCCCAGGGTGCGTCATAAATCACATTCTCCAATGGAGCACTTTTGCGGGCTGTAACGATCATGCCTCTCCAGCTGTTTCCAGTAACCTGGGATATAGCCTTGAGAAAAGTATGTGTGGAATGTGCTTCTGGTTGTGGCTGCTGTGTTGCTCCATCAGTTTCCTCCCCCTCCTGCCTATAGCAACTCGAGAGCAGGCCAGGAATGCTTTACGAGTTGACACATTGGGTCTTGGAAAGACTGAGATCGTTTAAACCTTTGCTGGTGTTGGCTAGATTGGTAAGGTGAATTATCAGTCACCTTTGACACTACAAATGACTTTAAAATCTCTTTCTTTTCTGTACTCCCCCCCCCCCTCTGGGTAGGGATTGGGGTTAATGCCTGCACATAATATTTTTTTACCTATTGCAAATTCCTTCTGCCTTGACTTGCAATTTATATGCTTTTTGACCTCATTGCTCCAACAAATCTATACAGTTTTCTCCACTGTCAATGTCAGTCTCTCTCTCTCTCTCCTCTTAACTTTTGTAAATCTCTTCCAAGAGAAGCAGCAAAAATAGCATGATGAATATTCATACAACAATACCATTTCCAAGTTCTAAAATAGAATTGTCTATTGCATAACATTTGGGCTTCTAATTTTAATTCCTCACCACTTTTCAAGCCATTTCTAGGGCTCTCGGTTGGGTTTTCGGAATGATTTTCTTCTAAAGTCTCAAAAATTAATAGCAGTGGACCGCCCAAAGGAATTATAATACAGACCTTTTTATTTTGGAAGATTATTTTTAATCTTTTCAAACACATTGTTTGAAGGAATGATATTTTATACATTTATGCATCCACCCAGCTATTAAATCAATATAGTTTAAGCTTCATAAGCCAAACTGCAAAAACAATGAGTGTCACTATTAAAGGTGTGCCTTGATTGTTTTCGAGTTTATCTCAAAGATTCCAGCTATGGCAAGACCATTCTTCTTCTTCTTTTTAAATGAAGGAATATCTTAAACAAATGATCCGGTTCAATTCAGATTACATTGCAATTGAGGGCACAAAAGCAGTTCTGGTATATACTGGAAGGCGGTCTCAGAAAGCTGAGCAATTATGGATTTATTCTGGCTTTCTATCACTTGAAAAAGGAACTGATATTTCACAGAAATTGTTAAATGCAGGTTGAAAACAATTTCTTCCTTTAAAAATGATATTAGATCTAGTCAAGCAAGTTTGTACAAGTGTTTCCTCTCATATCTGAATGAACTATTCACAGTCACATCATTCTAGGTAGGTATTTTATTTATTTATTTATTTTTATTTCTTTTATTTTGTCACAACAATAATGTAGGTATCATACAAAAAGATTATATAGTATATAAACACATATATGAGTAAATATAAGGAGGTATAAGCATATATATAGGAAGAAGAAAAGAAAACTAACAAACAAACAAAACAACAACAACAATAGGACAGGAACGGTAGGCACGTTTGTGCGCTTATGCATGCCCCTTATGGACCTCTTAGGAATGGGGTGAGGTCAATAGTAGAAAGTTTTTGGATAAAACTTTTAGGATTATGGGAAGAGACCACAGAGTCGGGTAAAGTATTCCAAGCACTGATGATTCTGTTACAGAAGTCATATTTTCTGCAATCTAGATTAAAGCGGTTGACATTAAGTTTAAATCTATTAGTTGCTCTAGTATTATTGCAATTAAAGCTGAAGTAGTCTTTAACAGGAAGGACATTACAATAGATGATTCTGTGAGTTAAGCTTAGGTCTTGTCGAAGGCGACAGAGTTCCAAGTTTTCTAAGCCTAGGATTTCAAGTCTGGTGGGATAAGGTATTTTATTGTTTTCAGAGGAATGGAGAACTCTTCTTGTAAAATATTTCTGGACATGTTCAATTGTATTGATGTCAGAGATGTGGTGAGGGTTCCAAACAGGTGAGCTGTATTCTAGAATTGGTCTAGCAAATGTTTTATATGCTCTGGTTAGGAGTGTGGTGTTTTTGGAAAAGAAGCTACGCAAAATTAGGTTTACAACTCTTAGAGCTTTTTTTGCTATGTAGTTGCAGTGGGCTTTGGCACATAGATCATTTGACATGAAAACTCCAAGGTCTTTAACGGGATGGGGGTCGTCTGTAAGGTAATGTCCATCTAGTATGTATTTAGTTTTTGGGTTCTTTTTTCCTATATGTAAGACTGAGCATTTGCTGGTTGAAATTTGTAGGGAGGGAGGAAGGAAGGAAGGAAGGAAGGAAGGAAGGAAGGAAGGAAGGAAGGAAGGAAGGAAGGAAGGAAGGAAGGAAGGAAGGAAGGAAGGATCACGTGAGGGTAACCTCTGATTAATTTTTGAAAGAGACAGAGTTAATCTCCTAAAATATTCCCTGATCTTGTTCCTTCCTGTTAATTCTTATCAGAGTGGGTTTCAGCAGGTTCTGACCAGTTCTGGAGAACCAGTAGCAAAAATTTTGAGTAGTTCGGAAAACTAGTAGTAAAAATTCTGACTGGCCCCGCCCCCATCTATTCTCTGCCTCCCAAGTCCCAGTTGATTGGGACGGAATGGTGATTTTACAGTATCCTTCCCCTCCCATGCCCACCAAGCCATGACCACAGAACCGGTAGTAAAAAAATTTGAAACCCACCACCGATTCTTATCGACGGTTGAGATTGACTTAACTGATAGTTGAGACCGCAGGAGAGTGGCTGTAGAGTACTGAATATCTGAGAAAGAAATTTTCAGAATTGACAACATCTGGAATCAGAGAAGATGCCCTTTTATAATAGCTAAGCTTGGACGGCCTTTTAATTATCTTTTGAATTGAAGGTTTAGATTCATCTATCCTTTCTTGCTGAGGTCAAGGATGAGATCCCAAGACTTCTGATTGTTTGCTAGACTTTGGTAAGAATTTAAGGTGTTTACAGACCATCCACTCCAGTTATATGTACAGGCATTAATCAAAATAAGCAAAGATTGGCTAGTTGTTGCAATTTAGCTCAAACCCCCGTGTCAATCATCATACTTATGTCAAAATATAAGTAGAAACCTTTAAATTTCTAGGTTCTATCATATCGCAAGATCTAAAATGGACAGCTAACATCAAAAACATCATCAAAAAAAGACAACAAAGAACGTTCTTTCTGCGCCAACTCAGTAAGCTCAAACTGCCCAAGGAGCTGCTGATTCAGTTCTACAGAGGAATTATTGAGTCTGTCATTTGCACCTCTATAACTGTCTGGTTCGGTTCTGCAACCCAACAAGAAAGACACAGACTTCAGAGGATAATTAGAACTGCAGAAAAAATAATTGCTACCAACCTGCCTTCCATTGAGGACCTGTATACTGCACAAATCAAGAAGAGGGCCGTGAAAATATTTACAGATCCCTCTCATCCAGGACATAAACTGTTTCAACTCCTACCTCAAAACGACACTATAGAGCACTGCACATCAGAACAACTAGATACAAGAACAGTTTTTTCCCGAAGGCCATCACTCTGCTAAACAAATAATTCCCTCAACACTGTCAAACTATTTACTAAATCTGCACTACTATTAATCTTTTCATCATTCCCATCACCAATCTCTTTCCACTTATTACTGTATGACTGTAACTTTGTTGCTGGCAATCCTTATGATTTATATTGATATATTGACCATCAATTGTGTTGTAAATGTTGTACCTTGATCTTTAGCCTGCTGCTACCTTATGCCTCCCACCGACCAGAAGCTCACAGAGAGAGGAGTAGGGCCTTCTTGCCTGATCTTCGGACCTTCAGAAGCTTAAAACATATTTATTCATTCAAGCAGGACTGGCATAAATAGTTGTTTTAAATTGGGGTTTTAATAATATTTTAAATTTTTAAATGTTTTAATTATCGACGCATAGTAATAGTTCATTTTAAATTCTTTTAATTGTATATATTCTGTGTTTTATTTATGATTTATATTGATATATTGACCATCAATTGTGTTGTAAATTTAATAAAATAAATAAATAAATAAATAAATATGTATCTTTTCTTTTATGTACACTGAGAGCATATGCACCAAGACAAATTCCTCGTGTGTCCAATCACTCCTGGCCAATAAAAAATTCTATTCTATTCTATTCTATTCTATTCTATTCTATTCTATTCTATTCTATTCTATTCTATTCTATTCTATTCTATTCTATTCTATTCTAAAATGACTGAATACTAATAGTAACAATAATTCTATTACAGAAAATGTGGTTCAGCTTTTCAGCAGCATTTATTTATTTATTTTATTTTATTTTATTTATTTATTTATTTACCAACAGGTACAAGGAAACAAGTAACAATACAGACATAGACATAGACACATGAAAAAAATTGGCACAAATAAAATGATATAAATAGGCAAAATATAGCCATAAACACATAGAACAATTACATATAATTGGGAACAGTAGGACAGGGACGGTAGGCACGCTGGTGCGCTTATGCATGCCCCCTTAGGGACCTCTTAAGAAACATAAAAGGTCCACAGTAGACAGTTTAAGGTAAAAGGTATGGGGATTAGAGAGACTAACAACAGGATCAGATAGAGTGTTCCAGACATTTACTACTCTATTGCAGAAGTCATATTTCCTACAATCAAGATTAGAGCGAATTACATTGAGTTTGAATCTATTGATAGCCTTTGTGTTATTACGGTTGAAATTAAAGTACTAATTTACAGATAGAACATTTTGGTAAATAATCTTATGAACTAAGCATAGGTCAGAACGGAGACGGCGTAGTTCGAGGCTATCCAGACTTAAAATTTTAAGCCTGGTGGGATAAGGAATTTTATTTTGAGCAGAAGATTTGATTCCTCTTCTAGTAAAATATCTCTGGACCCTCTCTAATGTATTGATGTCATTTAGGGCACCTTAATTATAAAAATCATTTTTTTTAAATTATTTTTAAAACATGGTTGAAGAATCCAGTCAATTGAAGATACTTAGGACTCCTGGGGTCTAATTCCATTACTGGTGTTCAACAACCATGTAGTTGACAGTTTCCACTTGTGGGATCCTATCTTTATCTTACAAGCCATCAAGAGTTCCATGAAATAAATAAATCCCCTTCCAGGGTAAGTAGATTGTGCTTATCCTGCAATATTATCAAAGAAAATCATAAGAATATTATATAAGTGGAGCCCGGCTGTTTGAATTAATGGCCCGTTTAATCCCCCAAATGAGATTCAGGGGCCTCCGAATCCCATACATTATAAGAACTTTCAACCCACCGATTTTATCTCATCTCTGTTTAACACCCAATACCAAAATTTCTGTGAAGACATTCGACAAGCTATAGAATATTGGAGATAATGTTTTTCCGTTCCACCTTTCTGTAGATCGCTTGAAAATCTTTGCTATACCAATTTTTGTAGTCCACCATTCCTTTTCTACCAATTCCACCCAATGGGATTTTCTTTGTTTTGTTTTTATAATCTGATTTGAGTAAAGATAAAAGTCGAACTGTTTAGGGAAGAAAAAAGGCTTTTAATAGTAACTGCAAAAAAATGATTTTTTTCCATTATTAATTTCCCTCTTCTTCACATCCACCATCAACATTTTGATTTGCAGCACATAAGTTAATAATGTAGCAAAAGGAAACAATGCAGATTTACTGGGATACAAATCCAACTGCTACTTATGGCAGAATTACTGATAAAAATGAGTCACATGTACCGTATTTTTTGGAGTATAAGACACAGTTTCCCCCCCAAAAAGAGGGTGAAAATCTGGGTGTGTCTTACACTCTGAATGTAGCCCCGCCCAGCTTCTCAAACGGAGGTTTCAGAGGCTAAAAAAAGCATCAGAAATGGAGCTTCAGAAAAAAAGCCCCAAACAGAGCTTAAAAAAAAAAAAAGCCCCAAACGGAGTTTCAGAAAAGAAGCTCCCAAACAGAGCTTCAGAGGTTTTTTTTCCGGAAGTTCTGTTTCAGAGTCTTTCAGAGGCAGAAAAAAAAGCAAAAAAAAAAAAGCAAGGCACAGAGCTCACAACCAAGGAACCTGTTGCTAAAATTCACCTCTGGGAACAGCTGATTGGGGGTATTCGGGAGGCCAATACATCTGCCAATCCGCTTTTTTCTTATTTTCCTCCCCAAAAACTAAGATGTGTCTTACACTCGAAAAAATATTGTAAACGTTCTGGGCAGCCTAACAGTCAAAAAAGTTAAAGGAGGAGCATTTGACTTTCATGAATGTTTGAAGTAAAAGGTTGTTTATGGAGTATTAAATTACAATACTTCTCTGATACTTTTCTTTCTTTCTCTTCCCCCCGCCCCATGCAATTCTTTAATTGTGTAAGCTGCTAGAAACTGTCCAGGATGTAAGCAACAAAAATTTTGGGCAAAAATAATTATCTGAATATAATTCAATTATATTTGGTCAGAAGGCTTGCTGAGTAGAGGTTTTAGCAAAATGATGATTAAGGGGTTTTCAAGTTATTGCTGTTTTTCTTAATACTTTGAGATTTGAATAGTCTCAGAGCTTGTGTGGTTTCAGCAGAGATGAATAGGTTACCAGGCCACATACTGTCAAATATAGCAAAATTAAACATGCATTTTATTTTCAATTATTTCTCCATATCTATGTAAAATCCATGGAAAGAAGAGCAAGAAACAATTAACCTTGTTTTGGGGCTCACACCCAGTGGTGGGATTTAGCCAGTTTGCACCACTTTGGGAGAACCAGTTGTTAACTTTCTGAACAGTTTGGCAAACTGGTTGTTGGAAGAAATCATTAGGGCAGAGAACCGGTTGTTAAATTACTTGAATCCCACCACTGCTCACACCTATAGCCATGAATTTAGCATGGCATTTAGAACAGTGATGTGTAGGAAACACACACAAACCCCTGATGTTTAGTGTGGCTCCCATGCTTATGAATTCCATAACCAGAGGTGGGCTGCTGGGGATTCGCAGGGGTTCGGGAGAACCTCTAGCTAAGACTCTGTGCAGTTTGGAGAACCCCCAAATCCCACTCCTGGCTGGCTTCGCCTACCCCACCCCGCCCCTCCCAGGAGTCCCCACACGGCCCGTTGTGGATGCAGATAAGTGCAGGGCATGCACGGAGGCTCAGGGAGGGCTAAAAACAGGCCTACCGGAAGTTTGGGATGGGCAGAAACGGGCCCATTCCTGGCCTCCAGAGGGCCTCTAGAACCTGGGGAGGCCATTTTCACCCTTCCAGAGGCTCGAGGAAAGCCTCTGGAGCCCAGGGAGGGCAAAAATGCCCTCCCCACCGTGGTGCAGGAGGCCAACTAGGCCACGCCCACCCAGCAACCGGACAGAGAACCCCTTGCTAAATTTTTTTTTTAATTCAAAAAGTTTTACAAAAAAAAAAAAATTCCCCCCCTTTCCCCCCAACCCCCCTCCCTTCACCAATACCCTCCCCCCTCCCCCCTGACTTCCCGGAACAAGCACAAGGTATAGTTAAAAATAAAACAAACATATGCTAAGAAAATTTTTCCCCAAAACTATTATACCAATTTTCCTCTCTAGCTCTGACTTCCTCCTAACATAACCAAAATCCTTTAAAAAATTAACAATTAACAGTAATAAAATATATAAATCAATAGAACAAATTTATCCTAAAGTATTTAAAACCAGCTAAAGCATAAAAATCCAATCCAATTCAGAGAATATCTCCCTTATAGCTTCTATAACCATATAATTCCCCCCCCCAGGTCTTTCTTACATAAGATCTTTCGAGAATATTCTATTTAAAATTCAATACAACACATTATAAAATTTCAATACAGAAAATTATAATATCTATTCAACTTTAGTCCTTCCTCGTCAAAATCTAGTATAGATCCAAATATCTAGTCTTTTATGATAGATATAAAACATATAATCAACCCATTTCTTCCAGAACTTCCCCCTTGCTAAAATTTTTGAAGACCACCCCTGTCCATAACTTATCAAAACATGGTTTTCTCCTAGACTTTGGCTATGCAGTCCAGTTTAGTTTAGTTCAGTTCAGTTTAGTTTAGTTTAGTTTAGTTTAGTTTAGTTTAGTTTAGTTTAGTTTAGTTCAGTTCAGTTCAGTTCAGTTTAGTTTAGTTTAGTTTAGTTTAGTTTAGTTATTGGAAATCTTCCGTAATCATTATTTTGTTTAACAATTAATTCCCACAGCACTGTCAAATAATTTACTAAGATTGTATTACTCTTCCTTAGTATCTATCTCTTCCCACTAATTACTATAACCAGGGTTCTTGTATCTTTCATTGTATTGGTTGTTTTTTTGTTTCCTAGTATGATTTGATAGCTTATTAGTAAACTTGACTATCACTAAGTGTTGTATCTTTTTATTCTTGAGGAATATATTTTATTTTCCTTATTACAGTGAGAGCATATACACCTAAGACAAATTCCTTGTGTGTCCAATCACACTTGGCCAATAAAGAATTCTATTCTATTCTATTCTATTCTATTCTATTCTATTCTATTCTATTCTAGTCTAGTCTAGTCTAGTCTAGTCTAGTCTAGTCTAGTCTAGTCTAGTCTAGTCTAGTCTAGTCTAGTCTAGTCTAGTCTAGTCTAGTCTAATTTCATTTATTCCTGAAAGACATTTGGTGTTTATATTTCCATTGCCATTTTCTCTCCCCACCTCCGACCATTACATTCAGGTGTTGTTGTTGTTTTTTGTTTTAAAATATATGAGCCAGTACATTTTACTGTCTTAACAGATAAGATTAGACACTCTTCAAAAGTAGCGAATTACCTGTAGGCTCCATTGTTAAGTTCTTATGAACTGCATCTCCAGCCATAGGCATTTTATGGCATGAAACTAGATGAAAGAGAAATTCAGAATTCAGTATCTTAGACTCCCACATAACATGCATTGCAGTCATTTTTAATTGTTTTATGCTACTGACACAACTCCCACTTGCAAGGTGGAGTGACACATATCAATAATTTTCTGCAACAGTTCACCAGATTTTCTTTCTAAGAACTGGACAGATGTTGGGGACCATCTATAAGAGTGATGGTGAATTTTTTCGGCACCGAGTGCCAAAAAGGGAGCATGCACACATCTGGGCCCAACCAGGAAGTGGAGCTGCCCAGGGCACATGTGCGCGCCCCAAAAGGAACTTCAGGTTTCATCAGCTACTCTTCTGGGTTTCTGGTACGCATGCGTGTGCAACGATCAACTGGCTGGCGCACATGCTCACATGCTCACAAGACCAGATCTTCCAGTTTCTGGCACTGCCGCATGAAAAAAGACCAGCTGATCATCGCCTGCGCATGCGCACCAGAAACCTGTAACAGGTGATGCCATGAGTGCCAGGCGACATGGCTCCGCATGCCACTTTGGGTACGCATGCCATAGTTTCGCTTATCTATAACATTTACAATTCTAGCACATGTTAAAAACATTAGATTTTTTTTTTGTTTTGTAATAAGAAAAGGAGATTCCATATTCCCTTATTATAGGAATGATAGGTTTTTGCATACTCACAAAGTAAACCTCAGTTCAAGTTTAGACTTGCACAGCTGGAGAAGGCTAAATTTTTCGATTTATGATTAAGATGGTGGACATGTATCCCGTTATTTATGCCTGCAATTCCTAGGGATGAGGATTTCTAATAGCATACAGCCAATTTATGTGTACCAAAACTGTTTAGTGGTTTCTTATATCCAATAAAAAAAGAAGTAAAATATTGCCAAAGATAAAAATGAACACAGTTAGTTCCTTAAATCATGCACTTTTTATGCGGGAGAAAATAAATTCAGCTCTGTGAATCAATGTTTTGCAGAATAGATTGTATATTACTTACATAGAAAACACATCCTCCTGGTTAGTGCAACAGAATTGCGGGAAGTTATTTTCAGAAGATTTGTCAAGAGTGGGAGGGTTGCGGAGAATGTAGCGTGTCTATGGATAATTTTTTCTATCTAATGTAGGTTTCTTTTTCAGATTGGAATGACAAATGTTCATGATTCTATAGATGTGTAAGTATAGGGGAAGGAATGGCAGAACCTGAGGACAGAGTTAAAAGAATTAAAGAGTTAAAAGATCTAAAGAGTTAAAAGATCTAAAGAGTTAAAAGAGTTAAAAGATCTGTCAAAGATCTTGGAGTTCTCATATCAAATGACCTAAATGCCAAAGCCCACTGCAACTATATGGCAAAAAAGGCTCTAAAAGTAGTTAACCTAATTTTACGCAGCTTCTTTTCCAAAAACTCTAGAGCATACAAAACATTTGCCAGACCTATTCTTGAATACTGCTCATCAGTCTGGAACCCATACCACATCTCTGACATAAATACAATAGAACGCGTCCAGAAATATTTTACTAGAAGAGTTCTTCACTCCTCCGAAAACAACAAAATACCTTATGCCACCAGGCTTGAAATCCTGAGATTAGAAAATTTACAACTACGTCGACTTCGACATGACCTGTGTTTAACTCACAAAATCATCTATTGCAATATCCTTCCTGTAAATGACTACTTCAGCTTCAATCGCAATATTACAAGAGCAAAAAATAGATTCAAGCTTAATGTCAACCGCTTCAAACTTGATTGCAGAAAATATGACTTCTGCAACAGAGTTGTTAATGCTTGGAACTCATTACCTGACTCCATAGTCTCTACAAAAAATCCCAAAATCTTCAACCAAAAACTGTCTACTATTGACCTCACCCCATTCCTAAGAGGACTATAAGGGGCGTGCATAAGAGCACAAAAGTGCCTACCGTTCCTGTCCTATTGTTCTCTTTATTATATCTAATTAATATAGCTATGCATATCCTTTATATATATATAAAGGATATATATATATATATCCTTTATATATATATAAAGGATATATATATATATATATCCTTTATATATATATATATACACGGGAGAAAACCCGAACAACCAAAGACCTACATATATATATATATATTTCATGATATGTTTTTTTTTTAAACTATGACAATGTTTATGTATACTGTTGTGACAAAATTAAATAATAAAAAAAAGAAGGATCAGTCTAGACCACGGGTGTCAAAGTCGCAGTGTCACATTGCTGTCACGTGATGTATCGTGACATTTTTTCCCCCTTCACGGAGCTGGGCTGGGCATGGCCTGTGCATCTGGCCCACGGTTCGCCATTTGACACCCCTGGTCTAGAATCTCTGTGTAGCTCCGACCAAGCTAAGTCCAATGTTCATTGAATTCTGTTAACCTTTAGCACATTAGCTGGTGCTAACCATCAATTGAAATTATTCCTGTGGATAAACATGTGTAACAATAAATCAGTTTAATTGGACGTTCACATCTGACCTGATTTAACACCTAACATTAAAAAAGCCTTTCTAAAGCATTATATGGATGCTGTTGCTCAGAGCAGCCAACAAGTCAAATCAAATGATTTTGACTTCAATTCCCAGAAATCCTTATCGCTTATCATAATGTCTGGGCCTGAAAAGAACTGAAGTCTATCCCATCTAGATAATGATACTTCTTGTATGTCAATAAGCTGGTTAGTTTAAACTTTACCACACATTCCTGTATCATTTAATTGTATAAGTAAACAATAAAGTAGAGCTATCATCTCTTTACTCCAAAAATACAGGTGACTACTAAATGGCAACAAAAAGATAAACACCTACTCTTTTGTGTCATATAATGAGGATTTCTGAGGGCCTGATATGGTAGCTCTAACTTACTATATAATTTATATCATTTTGCTATATTCCCATTTCTTACGTGTTTCATCTTCTACCAGTAAATAAATAGCAATCATAGGGGTTTTTTTTTCTGCCATCTTCTGAACTTTGTAATGACCTTTCTGTGGTAATTGTATCCCACAAATTCATCCTTTCGTTCAGCCATTTTTCACTTTAAAGTGCATAACTGACAATCTGAGATGTTCATTTCACTCATTGAAAACAGCCATTTCGTATTTAGCCAATTCTTTACACTAGAATGTAACGTGTTATGTAATAAAGAGAAGACACTGGGTGGCTTATTTCAGTTCTTCAAGTCCTATATTCTATTTCTCAAGATAGCCAGAAGTCTTCATTCATTGGGCTACAATAAAAAAAAAAAAATTGGAAGAAGCAAAAAATGGGCTTGATATTTCATCAGTTCAAGGTCAGCTTTCAAGATGACTTCCTGCAATTCCATCCAGTTTTAATGTGGGACTCTTGACAACAACTATTAGATGTGGTTGTTTTGTATTCAGAGCAAATAATTCCAGTTCTCCACAGCTTTGAAAACTAGGTCATTCATCTCCATGGTATCTTGTGACTATGGCCTTAAACTACAATGAATAGAATTAATGATATCATATCATACAATAGTATAACATAAATTATATTTATTAAAGGAGATAAATTGAGCACATATTGTAATGAAATCAGTAAGAATGGATTGGGTTTGAAGGCAAGATATGGCAGCTTTGGCCATATCACCCTACCCCTATCAAGTTTGCGGATACAAAGTCCTCAATTCCTACCATATTGAGAGACAGTTGTTATAGTGATGTTGTGTAGCTTCTTTTCTTTTTCATGCAGATATATACCACAGAGGTGAAATCCAGCAGGTTCTGACAGGTTCTGGACAATCAGTAGCAGAAATTTTGAGTAGTTTGGAGAACCAGTAGTGGAAATTTTGAGTAGTTCAGAGAACCGGCAAATACCACTCCTGGCTGGCCCCAGAGTGAGGTGGGAATGGAGATTTTGCAACATCCTTCCCCCAGGAGTGGGGAGGGAATGGGGATTTTGCACATCCACCAAACCACGCCCATAGAATCGGTAGTAAAAAAAATTGAATTTCACCACTGGCATACCACCTATTTAATTGTTTCTAGATGGCTGACAGTATGAAACCAATATCAAAGGCATTTATTTATTTACTTGTCGGATGTATCATTTATAAAAGTTTCATTTGATTTTTCTTAATTGTTGTATGTGTTGTTTTCCCTCTCTGAAGATTCTGTGGAAGAGCACAATTTTTACTGATCTTCTTTTTTATTATTATTATTTTTATTATACATTTTCCTTTGTTATACATGACATCTCCAGTATACTGTCTGTATCAAATCTCTTTTAAACACACATAACTTTATACACACCATAATTATAACCATTATTCTCATACTACATACAATATAATCTTCCCTTCTAATCGCCCTATACAATTTAATCTATAATCAAGTATAATCCAGTGATAATCTTTCTTATGGTATTATTGCTTATCTATCTATCTATCTATCTATCTATCTATCTATCTATCTATCTATCTATCTATCTATCTATCTATCTATCTATCTATCTAATAATTGCCCCATACAATTTAATCTATAATCAAGTATAATCCAGTGATAATATTTCTTATGGTATTATTGTATGTATATATGTATGTATGTATGTAACATATTTTATATATATTTTATATAAATATTTTATATAAAAACATATATATATATGTTTTTGTAGGTTTTCACGGGTATAGGTATGTAGGTCTTGGCATTTTCGGGTCTTTTCCCATGTAAGGTTTTCACCTTACACGAGAAAAGACCTGAAAATGCCAAGACCTAAACACACACACACACACACACACACACACACACACACACACACACATATATATAATTGATCATCCTTAATTATAAATTACTAACTTCTGCTTCCATTTTTAACCATTCATAAAATAGGCCTAAAGTTAGATTGTACTGTGCTTCCTCTTTATCCTTAATTTTCTTTGATAACCTGTCCATTTCGGCACAGTCTAATATTTTCTTTATTACATTTTCATCTATAGCGGTGGTGGGATTCAGCCGGTTCTGTCCGGTCTGCACGAACCTGTAGTGGCGACTGCAGGAGGCTCCAATCTGAGCTTCTTCCCTCTCCCACTTAACCACAATACTATACTGGCTTTTATCATTTCAGTTTTTGATTTATTGATCAAAACTGGCACGCTGCCTTTCAAAGTAAATAATTTCCATCTTTCTGGAAAGCAGAAAATTTCCATTTTAGAAAACAGAAAACACGAAATGATAGAAATAGCCATGCAGTTCATGCAATCCAGAATATATGCTTTTGTTTTAATACAAGAATGGATTAAACAGAAGTAAGCACCAACAGTTAAATTGCAGGATGACATATTGGAATAAATAATGATCTTTGGGAACTGTTATCCCTTACTTTGTTTAAAGTGATTTGCTAAACTTACCTTGGGGACATTTAAAGCGAAAATATATGCAATATGCAAAACAAATGGTAAGCAGCATTTTCGCTACTATTGTGGAACACAAAGCGTGATTACATAAGCAGGTTTGTGGTGGGGATGTTTGATTTAATCGTGTGTCTCTAATGTCTGCACATGACTAACCTTCTTTTTATTATTATTATTTTTATTATACATTTTCCTTTGTTATACATAACATCTTCATTTCTGCAACGGCAGTATACTGTCTGTATCAAATCTCTATTAAACACACATAACTTTATACACACCATAATTATAACCATTATTCTCATACTACATACAATATAATCTTCCCTTCTAATCGCCCTATACAATTTAATCTATAATCAAGTATAATCCAGTGATAATCTTTCTTATGGTATTATTGCTTATCTATCTATCTATCTATCTATCTATCTATCTATCTATCTATCTATCTATCTATCTATCTATCTATCTATCTATCTATCTAATAATTGCCCCATACAATTTAATCTATAATCAAGTATAATCCAGTGATAATATTTCTTATGGTATTATTGTATGTATATATGTATGTATGTATGTAACATATGTAAAATATATATATATGTTTTTGTAGGTTTTCACGGGTATAGGTATGTAGGTCTTGGCATTTTCGGGTCTTTTCCCGTGTAAGGTTTTTACCTTACACGAGAAAAGACCCAAAAATGCCAAGACCTACACACACACACACACACACACACACACACACACACACACACACATATATAATTGATCATCCTTAATTATAAATTACTAACTTCTGCTTCCATTTTTAATCATTCATAAAATAGGCCTAAAGTTAGATTGTACTCTGCTTCCTCTTTATCCTTAATTTTCTTTGATAACCTGTCCATTTCGGCACAGTCTAATATTTTCTTTATTACATTTTCATCTATAGCAGTGGTGGGATTCAGCCGGTTCTGTCCGGTCTGCACGAACCTGTAGTGGCGACTGCAGGAGACTCCAATCTGAGGTTCTTCCCTCTCCCACTTAACCACAATACTATACTGGCTTTTATCATTTCAGTTTTTGATTGATTTATTGATCAATACTGGCACACTGCCTTTCAAAGTAAATAATTTCCATCTTTCTGGAAAGCAGAAAATTTCCATTTTAGAAAACAGAAAACACGAAATGATAGAAATAGCCATGCAGTTCATGCAATCCAGAATATATGCTTTTGTTTTAATACAAGAATGGATTAAACAGAAGTAAGCACCAACAGTTAAATTGCAGGATGACATATTGGAATAAATAATGATCTTTGGGAACTGTTATCCCTTACTTTGTTTAAAGTGATTTGCTAAACTTACCTTGGGGACATTTAAAGCGAAAATATATGCAATATGCAAAACAAATGGTAAGCAGCATTTTCGCAACTATTGTGGAACTCAAAGCGTGATTACATAAGCAGGTTTGTTGTGGGGATGTTTGATTTAATCATGTGTCTCTAATGTCTGCACATGACTAACCTCCAAATCTGTCTTAATCATGGGGGGAAACCATTAGATTGATTTTCTTCAAATTATAACCTAGATCAGTGGTGCATGGACTGATTCCCCAGAACTACATCAACACTTATGAAAGTTTTTGATTGACTTCCTCTTTAAACATTCCCTGGGACTCTAATTTCTAAATTATTTCTTTAATATTAGATAAATCAATTAATCAACCAATAAATCAGTACAGAAAGTCCTCGATTTACGACTGTTCATTTAGTGACCATTCAAAGTTACAATGGCACTGAAAAATGCGACTTATGCCCTTTTTCACACTTACGACCTTTGCAGCCTCCCCATGGTCACGTGACTTAAATGCAGCCACTTGGCAACTGACTCATATTTATGACGGTTGCAGTGTCCCGGGATTAGATGATTCCGCCTTTGCGACCTTTTGACAAGCAAAAGTGTCAGCCTGCCCCAGATCAGTGTTTGAGAAAATAAAAACCCAACTCCATCACGTTGAAGAAATTGGTAATTTATATCATACAAGTCTGGATGCAGTAAAAGCAAAGCTGGAACTGGAAGTAAACCAAAACCCCAGAGTCATATTCTCTCCTGAACCCTCCCCCTACTAGAGGTCAATACAGTAATAGTCCAATGTCTTCTTCCTCCTCAGCCACGTGTAGTTTCACTTCCGATATTCTCCCTCTGTCAATCTTCTGGATGGAATGTGGAGTCAGCAGCTGCCGTTATATTCACGCGCCAAAACAATTCAAACATCTATTTTAAAAAACAGGCTTTTCCTCTCTCCCACACATGCAATGTCAGCCGACGCTGGGGACAGTGAAAACCTCCCGCCTCCTCCATAAAGCATGTAAGACATTCAGTAGAGCAAATTTTTAACAAGGTAATAAAACAGTCAGATAATCTAGTAGGAGAAATACACTAAATTAAGGCGGAGGCTGACAAAAAGTCAATGGGGAAGCCGGATTCACTTAACAACCGTGTTACAAACATAACAACTGCAGTGATTCACTTAACAACTATTTACAAAAGGTCATAAAAGGGGGCAAAATTCATTTAACAAATGTCTCCCTTAGCAACAGAAATTTTAGACTCAGTTGAGGTTGTAAGCTGAGGACTACTAAGGCTGGGGAATTTCATTCTTTACTTAAATCAAATCAATTGCAAGAATTAAATTCATGCTTAAGGATGGTACTCAGCCCACTGAAAGTTACACAGTGTAGTTATAGGTTTTGTATTTAACAGAAAGAATCTTGGCTAAACCTTTTTTTCAACATGAATGTATACATATAAATAAAAGAGCCCTGGTGGCATAGTGGTGAAAGTGCAGTACTGCAAGCAAATTCTTCCCACAACCTGGAGTTCAATTCTGATGGGCTCAAGATTGACTCAGTCTTCCATCCTTCCAAGGTCAGTAAAACGAGGACCCAGATTGCTGGGGGCAATATGCTGATATTGTAAACCATCCAGAGAGTGCTGCAAAGCACTATGGAGCAGTATATAAGTCTAAGTGGCTAAGACGCTGAGCCTGACGATCAAAAGGTCAGCAGTTCAGCGGTTCGAATCCCTAGTGCCGCATAACGGGGTGAGCCCCTGTTACTTGTCCCAGCTTCTGCCATCCTAGCAGTTTGAAAGCACGTAAAAAATGCAAGTAGAAAAATAGGGACCACCTTTAGTGGGAGGGTAACAGCATTCCGTGCGCCTTTGGCATTTTGTCATGCTGGCCACATGGCCACGGAGACGTCTTCGGACAGCGCTGGCTCTTCAGCTTTGAAACGGAGATGAGCACCGCCCCCTAGAGTCGGGAACGACTAGCACATATGCATGAGGGGAATCTTTACCTTTATTATTCTATAAATAGATGCAGTTTATGTTTTACTAACTAAACTACGCTAATAATAATATCTTGGGCTCTCGATCAATTCTAGTTCTTTTACATTATTCACAGCAGGAATTTTAAAGTTGTTAATTAATTGTACAACCAATTAACTTGTCACTCATGGTATTACATGAGAACAGAAGCATAGTAGTAAGTCTGATTTGGCTTCGTTATACCATGTAATGTATAGGCTTTGGCCAGATAATAACCTCTGAAGACAGAGCTTTCTAATGGTTAATGATAGGCAGCAGAAAACAATACTGGGAATACCCATAATTGTGTCTGTATGTAGAAGCCCACAGTTGAGCAAAGAATAGCTTTCATAAATCTCACCCCTTTAGTCTTTCTTTCAAGTTACAACAATTTGATGGACATCTTTTAGTCAATGGTAAATTCAAATTTTTTTACTACTGGTTCTGTGGGCGTGGCTTGGTGGGCATGGCAGGGGAAGGATACTGCAAAATCTCCATTCCCTCCCCACCCTTGGGGGAAGAATATTGAAAAATCTCCATTCCCACCCCACTTCAGGGGAAGAATGCTGCAAAATCCCCATTCTCTCCCCACTCCTGGGGGAAGGATACTGCAGAATCTCTATTCCCACCTCACTCTGGCACCATTCAGAGGTGGTATTTTCTGGTTCTCCAAACTACTCAAAACGTCCGCTACCAGTTCTCCAGAACCTGTCAGAACCTGCTGAATAGCACCCCTGCTGTCAGTTTTGGAAGCCATACTAGGCCGAAGGCTTCCATACGCTGCCACAATTCTCCACTGTGGGAAAAGAGGGGAGGAGGGTGGTAGTGCAAGGGATAATTAGACATAACAACATATTTTCCTGCAGGTCAAGGTCAGGCTGGGTTCGCATCTGGAGAAGGAGTGGTTGGAGTAATGCTTCAACACGGGACGGTTGGGGATTGGAGAATGTGACTGACAGTAGGGTCATGAGGGTGGAGATTTTGGGGTTTGTATGACGGAGGGACGAACCGAAAACCCCAGTTTCGGTTTTCATCCAACTGTGCCAGTTTACCTATGCTAGTAAAAGAACTTTGAAAGATGCTGGTTTCGGAGTCTTTTCTACAGGAGGGTTTTCTGGAACGCTTTTGGTTCAGCTTTAAGGAAGGAGTCTCACAGATAAAATTATCATCTTGGAAACAACTCTGCATATTGAAGAGAAGTCATGAACTACACGAATCCCTTCCCTTTAAATTGTTGTCCAAGCAGTGTACAAAATGCAATGAACTCTGCGAAGGATTAAAAGGCTCATCCATGCGGAAAGGCTGTCCATCATTTGAATAAAGCATTAAATCATGGCCTTGTCTCCTTCGCAGGCACTATAGATAACAGGACACGGCTAAAGGGAGAGCAATAATGATTTGATATACTCCAAAGATTGCAGAATTGCTGCTTATCAGTCACACAGGCTCATTTACAAGGACAGCTCTGAATGGTCAATCATATGCATTCAGATTTGCTTAAGTATGCCATTCCCTATACAATTTGTTCAGCAGAACCAGCATCTCTAGAAACAGTTATAGAAACAAAATTATGTCATAAATTCCCTAACAACATTTTTTTTTCTGCTAAGAATGCACTCAAACACTGAAAACCCCAGATACTATTCAATCACAGTTTCCAATGACCAGCATGGATAATAATCACAAGTGCGAAAGCAGGGGTGTCAAACTCAATTCCATTGAAGGCCGCATTAGGGCTGTGGTTGACCTTGGAGAGCCAGGCAGGTGTGGCCAACTGGGTGGGTGTGGCCAACTGGGTGGGCGTGACCAGCTTGATGCCACTCCCCAAACTGCTGGGATTTTTCCTTTTTTTTTTTTTTTTTTATTCAAAAGGTTTTACAAAAAAAAATTTTTTCCCCTTTCCCCCCCTCCTTCCCCCCTCCCTTCGCAACCCCCCTCCCCCCCCCGACTTCCCGGAACGAGCACAAGGTATAGTTAAAAATAAAACAAACATATGCTAAAAATTTTCATCCCAACTTAATTATACCCCTACAATCATCAATTCCTAACTTCCCCAAAAGCAATCAAAATAATACATCATAATCATTCAAAACAGTCTGATAACTCTTAGTCTGATATCTACGTTGAATATAGTCAATCCATTTTTCCATTCCTTTAAGTATCTTTCTTGTGTATTGTCTTTCAAAAGGCTGATATCTTCGCCATCTCAGCCAAATTGGCAACTTTCAATATCCATTCTTCTATTGTTGGTACTTCTTTTTCTTCCAATATTGTCCTATTAGTAATCTTGCTGCAGTTATTAGATTTAAAATCAATTTAGTCTCAATTACTGTACAATCCGTAATAATTCCCAACAAGAAAAATTATGCAGGAACTTTATCTTCTTTTTCAGAACATTTTGTAAAATCCACCAAATTTTTATCCAAAAGGCCTTTATGTCCTTACAAGTCCACCAAATGTGAAAATATGTAGCGTCATCACAATTACATCTCCAACATTTTGCTTGCATTTCTGGGTACATACACGATAATTTTTAGGATCTAGATGCCATCTATAAAACATTTTATAAAAATTTTTCCCTCAGATTCTGTGCCTGCGTGAATTTAACATTTCTAACCCAAATTTTTCCCATGTTTCCAATAATATTGGCTCCTGAAAATTTTGTGCCCACTTTATCATACAGTCCTTTACCAAGTCCCTTTCAGAATCTATTTCAAGTAACACATTATACAATCTCTTTATATGTCCCTGAGACTGATTTCTAATTTGCTTTACCAAATTTCCTCGTTCTGCTCTATACCAATTTTCTGATCTCCTTCCATCTAGCACGTAGTTGCTCATATTGAAACCAAGTATAATTTTTCCCTTCCGCTCTTAATACTTACAGAGATTTTAACTGCAAATTACCTCTTTCAGTATACAAAAGATCTTTATATGTAATCATTTCCTGATTCTGTTCTATGTTTATATTTTCTACTGTATGTCTAGGACTTGCCCATATAGGAACCTTATAATTTAGTTTATAAGAGTATTTTTCCAAACACAGAAGGGCATTTCTTAGCACATGATTTTTAAAGGCCTTATCCACTTTTTGTCATAATTTATATATGCATGACATACATGTAGCAGATCATAACCTTCTATATTCAATATTCTGTCCTCTGTTAAATTAAACCAATCACTTATTGCAGAGAGAGCAGCTGCTTCATAATATAATTTAAAATTAGGCATTTTAAACCTCCCTTTCCGAGAATCTTGAATTATTTTCATTTTAACCCTAGCTTTTTACCTTCCCATATAAATTTGTTAATTCCCTTCTGCCATTCCTCAAGATTCTTATCTTTCTTAATTATTGGTATCATCTGAAAGAGGAATAAAAATCTAGGTAAAACATTCATTTTAATAGCAGCAATTCTCCCCAGCAAAGATAATTGCAATTTTTCCAAACAATCAACTCCTTCTGAACTTTTGCCATAAAACCTCATAGTTATTCTTATACAATTTCACATTTGATGACGTAATATAAACCCCTAAGTACTTAACCTTCTTTACAATTTCAAATCCTGTTACTTCCTCTAGTTTTTCTTTCTGTTGTCTGGCCATATTTTTATTATCACTTTTGTCTTTTCTGATTTACCTTAAACCCTGAGACATTCCCATATTGATCAATTATTTCCAACAAAGATTTACTAGAATTTATAGGGTTTGTTAAAGTAATCACCAAATCATCTGCAAAAGCTCTTAACTTATATTCATACTGTCTAACTCTAATTCCTCTATCTCCTTTACTTCTCGTATTTTATCCAATAATGGTTCTAGAGTTAAAATAAACAATAATGGTGATAAAGGACATCCCTGTCTTGTTCCTTTCGCAATCTTAAAAGGTTCTGTTAAGCTACCATTGATTATAATCTGTGCTGTTTGCTCTCCATAAATTGCCCTAATTATTCTTAAAAAACCATCTCCAAATTGCATCTTTTCTATTAATTTAAATAAAAAATCCCAATGCAATCGATCAAAAGCTTTCTCTGCATCGAGAAAAATAAATGCTGCTGGAATAAAATTTTTCTTTTCTAAGTACTCCAGTAAATTAACAATCTGCCTAACATTATTCCTCATCTGTCTCCCTTTTATAAATCCAGATTGATCATTATGAATTCTTCGCTGCAGAATCAACATTAATCTATTAGCTATTATTTTAACAAAATCTTATAATCATTATTTAAAAGTGAGATTGGCCTATAATTCCCAGGTTTAGAACAATCCTGTTCCTCTTTTGGTATCAATGAAATAAAGAGGTTCTCCATGAGGGGAATTCTCCTAGTTGTATCTGATTAAATAATTCCTTAAGTGGACCTAACATCTCATCCTGTAAATTCCTATAATAACTAACTGTGAGCCCATCCGTACCAGGAGTTTTCCCATTTTAATTGTTTAATTACCAAAATAATTTCTTCCGAGGTTATAGGCCGATTCAGTTCATCCGTTTGTTCTAAAGTTAAATATTTAACCTTATATTCCTTCAAATAATTATCAATATCCCTATTCAATATATTATCTTTAAGATATAAGTTTGTATAATATTCTAAAAAAGCTTTTTTAATTTTATCCTGTTGATATCTCTCTTTACCTTTATATTCTATTTTTCTATAGTACGTTGTTTTGTCTTTTCCTTAAAGTATATGCTAACCACCTACCAGGTCTATTTGCATTACAAAAGTATTATGTTTGGCATATTGTATATTTGTTGCCACCTGATCAGCCATTATCATATTAAATTGATTCTGTAGTAACTTTATTGCATCTTTAAGTTTTTGATCATGTGGATTATGTATTAATAATTGTTGTTTCTTATAAATTTCCTCTTCTAAATACCTACGCTGTCTTTGTTGCTTATTTCTCTGTCTATTATTAAGATATATTAATACACCTCTCATAAAAGCTTTACTGGAGTCCCAAACCATTTCTATCGATGTTTCATTATTCAAATTATAATCAAAAAATTCTTTCATCTGCTTTTTACATTGATTTACATTATCCTGATATCTAAACAAATTTTCATTTAATCTCCAAGTTCTTCTACCCTCTTTTCCATATTGCAATTCCATCCAAACAGGACTATGATCAGACAAACATCTTGGAAATATCTTAGTTTTCTTCACCCTAAAAAGCAAATCATTAGAAATTAAAATAAAATCAATACGTGAGAAGGATTGATGCCTATCAGAAAAAAAAAGTATAGTCTCTTTCCTCCAAATTCCGCAGTCTCCATACATCTCTTAACTCAAAATCTTCTATCATATCAAAAAAGGATTTAGGCAGCTTTGCATGTGCAGGTATCTTCTTGGAAGAAATTCTCTTGTCCTTTCGTGTATCTATTACTCCATTCCAATCTCCCAATATAATGCACGATTTATAATCCCATAGAATCAACTTATCATATAACATTCTATAAAATTTTTCTTGTTGCTGATTGGGTGCATATATACCAAGCAAGAGAGTCCTTTTTGTTTCTATTGTAAGTTCAATAGCAATATATCTTCCGTGAATATCTGCCTCTATTAACTTGGCTGGTATATCTTTTCTCAAATAAACCACTATGCCATGTTTTTCTCCAAAGCTGAAGCAACAAAATGTTTACCTAACTTTGAGTTTATTAGGTACTTTTGATCTGATAATTTAATATGCGTTTCTTGTAAGCAAATAACATCATTTTAAATTGTTTCAAATAATGAAATATTTTTCTTCTCTTCTGAGCTGAGTTCAAACCATTGACATTCCAAGTCAAGATTTTATTTGCCATTACTGGGCTGCTGAAGCCTTTGAGCAATCAACTGAAGATCGTCCTCCCGTATCTTGGCCGTGCTCCTCCACCGCTTCTGTAGCAGAATCCTGAACTTTACTTTGAGTTTGTTGCTCCTTTTCTTTACGCTTAAGGGCTCCTCGTCAGTCTTTGTTCTTGTGGTTGTTCCTCTGATGGTAACATCACTGGAATCACCTCAGCTTCCACACCCATTTGAGTCTCTTGAATTCTTTTTTCTATTATTTCTATTTCAAATTTCAGCACTGTAGAAAGAAAATCTTTGGCCTTAAGCACTGTGTCAATACGATATCTCCTTCCTTGATAATACACTGTCAAGCCAACTGGAACCTCCCATCTAAATTGAATCTGGTATTTCTTAAGTTCTTGTGTAAAAAATGTAAAGTCCTTTCTATCCCTTAACATCTTGGGAGGAATCTCTTTCAAAACCTTCAACTCCTGTTCCCCTATTTTCAAGTTTTTCTGAAAAGCAACTTGCAAAATTTGATTCCTCACTGTTCTTTTCAAAAAATAAACCACAATGTCTCTAGGAAGTTTCTTTTGCCTAGCAATCCAAGAATTAACTCTATAAATTTTGTCAATTTGATAAGCAACCTCTTGTGGATCAAGTTCAATAAATTCAGCCAGAGCTTCTGATAAAATTTTTTTTAAATCTTCCCCTTTTTCCTCATTCAAACCTCTAATTCTCAGAGCTCCTTCCATCATTCTATACTGCATCACCACCACTTGATCTTCATTTTATCCAATTTGATTTGCATTCCCCCATTCTATTTTCTATTTGTTGATTTGACTGAACAATTTCTTGCACCTCCTCCTCCACCACCTCCAGTCTTTTGCCAAACCTTGAAAAGCCATCAAGATATCTTCTCTTATTTTTTATTATTCTCTTTTATTTCTTCTCTTATTTTCTCATTATTATCCATAATCTCCTTAAACCTTTCTTCAGACACTTTCCCTTGCTCTTTAATCAGATCTTCTAAAGCTGGTTCAGAACCCCTTCTGCCCCCAGTCTTAGGTGGTTTAGTAGCCATTTCAGTTTTAAAATTCACAAAATATAAGTCTAGAAACTTCTCTTTTCCCCTTTAAGTATAGGAGAGCTCAGTTCATTAAAATCCACACATAACATTTCTTATCTTCTTAGTTGCACAGACTGTTTAAAATTCCATTCGTCACTTTCACTCCCGTTCAGGCGCCATCTTTAAGAGTCAATTAAAACAAAGGAAAATTTTTTTTCTCTTTTTTAGAAGGTAGAAGTCAGGAAATCAAAAATACTTGCAATCCAATAATTGTCCGCTGGCACTCATTCCGCCTGCTTAAAGAGATCCATAAAGATAAGACAATTAGCAGAGATGGACACTTTCTTCTTTTCCTGCTTTTGCAGGCACGCGCTGAGCCCCTTTAATTAGGGCTCAGCGAAGAGGTGGAGCCACCCGGAAGTCGATTTTCCTTTTTGTGTTGGGTATACCGGGTCGAAGCCATACTGGCCCAATGTTTCCTCTTTGTATTGGGTAGACCCGGCCAGACCCTTACATTTTCCAGGACAGCCCTGTGGGCCGGATCCAACCACATCGCAGGCTGGATGCAGCCCACAGGCCCTGTGTTTGACATCCCTGTGCTAAAGAGATCAGGCAATAGTATCTGAAGGTGAACAATTCCCAATTCTTGTTATCATCAGTAGATTTCAAGATTACAAAAGTTAAATTGATGTAGTTGTTTCTTTTTGAAGCCCATTTATTCCTACCTCTATTTTTCATTTTATATATTTTTATTATCTATTATCATATCTATTATATTTTATATCCCCTAGCACTAAGCAAAAACCATCATCTTTATATTTGTGATTTAATACAAATCTTTATTTTAATTAGTTGCTGATCTCATTACAATGTGGATGTTCCCACACTTAGTGGCAGCAGTAAAAACAGTAAAAACTGTGATTAGCACACAAAATGAATGTATACACTTAGGACATCTTTTACTAACATTGGAGATATGACAGTGACTGGATTGAGTTTCCTACTTTGCGTGCTCCTATCAAACTTAAACATATTGGTCCATGTCTTAGGCAAAGCCTCTCTAAGTCAAAGAGAAGGGAAATACTACCCATTCCTGATTGCTTAATCAGGAAAATGTCATAGTACAACAAGGTAAAACCACAAACATCCTATAGTTAATGAAGGATGCATACTTAATCCCATCAATGTTCTACCAATAGGCAGCAACAATGATTCTTCCCAGTCTCATTAGTGCTTTGAGAAAGGATAGTTTTCTCAAATAATATAATATCTCTCATTAAACACACACATAAACTCATCTATTGCACATCTGCAATAGATGCACATCAAGCCATCAAAAGTAAATCAGAGCCTTGAAAATTCATACCATATGTGTTGTGGCCTGCCAGCCAGCAGCAGAACTGGCGGCGGACTTGGACAATGAGGAGGTTGGGGAGGAACTTGGGCCAGTTCTGGAGTCTGTGGAAGGCTCTGATGGATGCTCTGGGTCGGACGCAGAGATAGAGCCAGGGCCGTCCAACATTTCCCAGCCACTGGAGAGGCAACTGCCTTTGGAGACTGATATGAGTGAGGAGGAAGAACAGCTGGGGCCTGTTCCAGATGCACGTATGCACAGAGCAGTTAGGAGAGGTGAACAATGGAGAACAACGAGTTGACTTGGGAAGCAAAGCACACGTGGATTCCCTGGCTGGGGAATACATAGAAGGAAAGGGGAGTGGTTGCTGAAGGAGACAACAGTTCATATTTCTGAAGATTTTGCTTATTGTGTTTCGTGCCACAAATACTGCTTGCCAGAACTTAATTTGCAGCCTTTCAGCTGGGAGCTGATGGCCTTGCAATTATCGCAAGGAACTGATAGGGTCTGTTACTGCAGTTAGCTCCTTGGAGGACTCTTGCCTGGACTTTTCAGTGGGTGAATGCAATTAATTCACAAGAGGTAAATACTAACACTATAACACCACTGTAACTACATCGCAAAAAAGGCCTTAAGAGTTGTAAACCTAATCTTGTGTAGCTTCTTCTCCAAAAACACTACACTACTAACCAGAGCACATAAAACATTTGCTAGATCAATTCTTGAATACAGCTCGATGTTTGGAACCCATACCACATTTCTGACATTAATACAATTGAATGTGTCCAGAAATATTTTACAAGAAGAGTTCTCCACTCCTCTGAGCACAACAAAATACCTTATGCCACCAGACTTGAAATCCTAGGCTTAGAAAACTTAGAACTCCATCGCCTTCGACAAGACCTAAGTTTAACTCATAGAATCATCTATTACAATGTCCTTCCTGTCAAAGACTATTTCAGCTTCAATTGCAACAATACAAGAGCACACAATAGATTTAAGCTTAATGTTAACCGCTCCAATCTTGATTGCAGAAAATAGGACTTCAGTAACAGAGTTGTTAACTCTGACTCTGTGGTCTCTTCCCAAAATCCCCAAAGCTTCAACCAAAAACTGTCTACTATTGACCTCACCCCATTCCTAAGAGGTCTGTAAGGGGTGTGCATAAGAGCACAAGCGTGCCTACCATTCCTGCTTATATATTGTATAGTTATTTCATGCTTATGCTTATATATACTGTATGACAAAATAAATAAATAAATAAATAAATAAATAAATAAATAAATAAATAAATAAATAAATAAATAAATAAATAAATAAATAGGGTTTTTTCGGGACAAGAGGTCTGTTTCTTGTTTCTGCTAAGGCTGGGTCGGAACAGTACGGTTCAAAAGCCCTATAAAAGATGATAGCTTTTTATTATATCTTGTTCCCCTTGTTCTGTAAATTGTAATTCATTGATAGTTGTCTTGATATGGGTGTGTGTTTGAACCTCTTCAGAACTGTGATCCATCTTTCACATCCATGGCAGATGTTATTTTAGGGATCACCCTTAAGAGACTATTTCTTTCTTGGATGATTACACCTTTTCTGGCTCAGCTTCAGGGGTGGGTTTCAGAATTTTTTACTACCGGTTCTGTGGGCGTGGCTTGGTGGGCATGGCTTGGTGGGCGTGGCAGGGGAAGAATACTATAAAATCTCCATTCCCCACCCCAAGCCAGGGGAAGGTTACTGCAAAATCCCCATTTCCTCCCAATCAGCTGGGACTTGGGAGGCAGAAAATAAATGGGGGCGGGGCCAGCCAGAATTTTTACTACCGGTTCTCCGAACTACTCAAAATTTTCACTACTGGTTCTCCAGAACTGGTCAGAACCTGCTGAAACCCACCTCTGTTCAGCTTGTAGAGTGATCGATAGAATGATAGACCCACAGTCATACATGTCTGAGGGAGAGGGGCAGTTAAAAAATATGAAATATAAATAAATAAATAATCATAAGGCTTTGAGCGGCATAATGGCCTAGAGGTGAACACTCGCCTCTTACTCGGAAGGTTGAGAGTTCAGTCCTAGGCTGCAACAGATGTTTCTCTATCAGGGTACAAAGAGAAAATATCTGCTGCAAACACCCCATAGGTGTCAAGAAGGGCATCTGGCCAGTAAATGCTCAGCTCCACTCAGTCGCCCCAACCCCACACCAAAGCAAAGGATTAACAGGCTCATAAAAATAATAAAAATAATAATCATAAGGTTTGAAGAGTTCTTGAAGGTCTTCTGGTCTATTCTTCTGTTCATTAAAGGTTCTTCAACAATTCATGAAAATCTGTGATAGGACACCCTTGAGGCAGACCATTTCACTGCTGAATAGCTTTTAATTTCTCCTTATTCTGAATCTGGATCTCCCTTTGCAGAGTTTCCACCCATTAGTTCTTGCCATAGTTCTAGGATCTATGAAGAATAAATCCACACTCTTTTCCATGATCTTGTAATACACCAAGTATCTCAGAGCTCTTAAATCAAGTATCTATTATTATTCCTATTGGATGAGGAAAGTAAACACATTTCATAAGAATTGCCTCTACTTTTAACTGATGTTTCACCCTTTTGGACTAGTGTTAGTGAAGGGCATGGTTTCTAAAACTGTGGGAATTAGCCATTGCTTGTCTAAATTGTTCTTTTGGTTCCATGCATTTGTCTTCTTACTAGAAAAAATGTTTAGTGATAAAACAGATATCTATGCAGGTTCTACATTTCTGGCCCCAATTTATTCCCAGTGAATTCCAAATAATTGCTTTAAAATAATAGCATTTCTACAATTGTTTCTCTTCTTATCTAAATTTCTGGTCAAAGTCCATTTTGGGGGACAGCAGTATAATATTCTAAATATTCTTACATTAAATTGTAATAACAAGAATCAAAGAGAGAGGGAGAGGAAGAGAGAAAGAGAGAGAGAGATGGAGGGAAGGGAGAGGGAGATCAGGATCTTTCTTCTTTCTTATCTATGTAATATTTTTTTATTCGCAGAGAAAATGTACTAAAATCTAGTAAATGAAGAGGATCTTCCAAATATAAACAATGAGGTTTGGTGGAATATGGGGGTAAAAATTGTAGCCATCAGAGGTATCTTCTCTCTCCTGAGCTCTGTAAATTAGACAATAAACAAAAGCTACTAGAGTAAGTAAGCAGCAAAGAAAGACGCACACACTGGTGGTGGCTGTGTTGTACACAATATCATTACACAGTAAAAGGCAGGGGAAGAAAAAAGGAAAAGGGAATTTGCTTTGATAGGACATCAGTAATATTACCAACAGTTTGAGGTATCATGGTCGAAGTTTCCATTGGCGCATACTTTGAGAGGAACTAGGATTTGCTTCTCACTTGAAATTGTTAAGACAGGTCAAGGCAAGCTAAAAACAGGAAGAGAAAAATCCTAGCAAAAGAGACCTTTCAGGTTTGTGGTTTGATTGAAAGACCTCCAGAAATGTACCTTTCAGCTGATACTTGGTGTTTCACTTCTCATACCATGTGGTGATGAAAAAAGAATTATTTTAGAAATTTATTTCAGACGAGAGAATAGTGAATAACTCTAATGGGGGGAATGAGTGCAGAGGTTTTCACTCAGTGGTGGGATTCAGCTGGTTCAGACTGGTTTGGGCAAACCGGTTGTTAAATTGCTGGCTGCCCCCCACTTCCTGCCCCCCCTTCCAGGAGTCCCCACACACCCCATTTTGGCTCCCAGGAAGCTGCAAGGAGGCCTACTAGGCCCAAAACAGGGCAAGGGCTTGCGGTGCAGGGCCCCGCATCCCGTTTTTGTTCCCAGACAGTGCAAGAGGCCAAGTGCTGCCTGTCAAACCCCCTAGCTATGCCCACCATGGCCACACCCACCCAGCTGGTCATTAGGCTAGATAACCGGTTGTTAAATTATTTGAATCCCACCACTGTTTTCACTTATTTAGAATAGACAGTCCTTTGTTTAATGACCGGTTGCTTAGTGACTGTTATCAAAGTTATGGCAGACCCCCTGAAAGCTACTTATGGTTCCAGAGGTTCCCATGATTTTACATATTCCACATACTCACATGCATTTCAAGTGCTTAGCAACCAGGTCTCCTTATGGCTAGTTGCAGCATTCCATGATCATGGACCACAATTTATGTTTTTGACTATTTATGGCAAAAAGACCTATAATATATACCACCTTCAATTAATGACCACCACAAACAAAAAAAAGTTATAACATTCAGTCTGGTCACGGAGATACCTCAACTTACAACTGTCATGATTTACAACAGAAAGTATTACAGTCCTAAGTCCTATCTGTAATAGCAATAGCATTTAGACTTATATACCGCTTCACAGTGCTTTACAGTCCTCTCTAAGTGGTTTTACAGAGTCAGCATCTTGCCCCCAACAATCTGGGTCCTCATTTTACTGACCTCAGAAGGATGGAAGGCTGAGTCAACCTCATGAGATTTGAACTGCCAAATTTCAGGCAGCCAGCAGTCAGCAGAAGTAGCCTGCAGTACTGCATTCTAACCATTGCACCACTGCGGCTCTAATGAGCTGCCTAAGCCATTAGAGTGAAAATACTGGTTGTTGTTTTTTTCATTGTAATACCATCTCTGTGGCACTTTGTAGCTTCCAATTGCCGTATACTTCCCAAGGCAAAATCTCAACAGGAAATGAATCCTGTTGGGCTTGATTTCAGTAAAGAAAGAGTTTGCTTTGCGGACCACTTGCAGAGTATCTCTTTCCCCTAAAGAAATTCTGAAAAATTGTCCATATGACAGAAAATTTTGAAAAGCCATTTGCAACCAGACTTGCTTTTTGCTGTGCTAACCTGATGTACCATAAGGTTTATTGATAGGGTAACAACATTTCAAGAGCCTTGGTGGCACGGTGGTCAGAATGCAGTTTTGCAGGCTAGCTCTGCCCACAACCTGTTCGATCCTGATGGGCTCACATTTGACTCAGTCTTCCATCCTTCCAAGATCTGTAAAATAAGGACCCAGATTGTTGGAGGCAATGTGCAAAACATTGTAAACTGTCCAGAGAGTGCTGTAAAACACTATGGGAGTGGTATATAAGTCTAATTTTTTTTTGTTTTTGCTATTTTGTTAAAGAAAAGAGGAAGAATATGTAGCACTGCTGTTTTAATGTAAACATTTTTTTTTCTCTTTAAATCCCTTCTGCTAATCCATTGCTACAGCAGGCTTTTGTCTGCCTTCTGGGCCCATTTACTCTGAAATAGACTGTCCTCTATTAAGAGAATCTTTGTTATTTGCTTAGATAGCCTTGGGGGAAATGTAATTGTTCCCCGTGTGCTATCACCACTTCTAAATGAATTTCAGCAGCTGTAGTAAGTGGAAATGTAGGTTGCACAGTCTATGGCGTCTTATTATTCATATGCACACTTTTTTCTTCAGCTTGAGAAACAGCATGTGTCTCCATACTATTTGTTGTGAAATATGAGTAAAATTATATTCTGCTTGGAGGCTTCTTTTATGTGTCTGATTGGCAACTCTGGGAAGAAAAAGCTGGATTAGATAACCATTTGTCCTGATCCAGCATGGTTTTTGTTGTTGTTTTAAAATGATGCTCTCAAAAGCCACATATACAAAGACTGGTTTTTTTGTTTTTTTTTTAAAAGCAAAGAATTTTCTTTTTTTAATTAGAAATGTTTGGAATATATCTGAAGTTTTGTGGATTATAGGAGATTTACCCCCAAATTTATCTTCACACTATCAAACAGAATGGAGCTGGAAGGGACCTTGGAGATCTTCTAGTCCAACCCCTGTTCAAGCATGAGACCCTATATCCAGTGGTGTAATTTAACAACTGGTTCTCTGCCCTAATGATTTCTTCCAACAACCAGTTTGCCAAACTGCTCAGAAAGTTAACAACCGGTTCTCCCGAAGTGGTGTGAACTGGCTGAATCCCACCACTGCCTATATCATTTCAGACAAGTGGCTGTCCAGTCTCTTCTTAAAAAACTGCAGCGATGAAGCACCCACAACTTCTGAAGGCAAGCCGTTCCACTAGTTAATTGTCCTCACAGTTAGGAAGTTTCTCCTTAATTCCATGTTGCTTCTCTCCTTGATTAGCTTCCTCCTTTGCTTCTTCTCTTACCTTCTGTTGCTTTGGAAAATAAGTTGACCTCCTCTTCTTTGTGGCAGCCCCTCAAATACTGGAATAATGCTGTCATGTCACCCCTAGTTCTTCTTTTCTCTAGGCTAGCCAAACCTAATTCCTACAGCCGTTCTTCATGTTTTAGTATCCAGGCCTTTGAAGTGCTCTTTAAAGTCTTAAACGTGCTCTTCTCTGCACTTTTTCCAAAGTCTCAACATCTATTTTTGTAATGTGGTGACCAAAAATGGATGCAGTATTCCAGGTGTGGTCTTACTAAGGCTTTATACTAATACTAATGATTTTGATTCTAGGCCTCTGTTTATACAACCGAGGACTGTTATGTCATAACATTTTTTTTTCTAAAAAAAGTTTTTTATTTTTTAATTTATTTTTTCGCAAACATATCAATGCTTGAACAGTGTGGCGCCTGGGTGTCATACATTCTAATACCAATGGTATTAATAGCATTAGTCATAGTTATTATTTTCACTCCAACTTATATACTTCTAATAGTAATACACATTTATATAAAGTTGCAATCTATCCTTATTCAATTATTCCATGTTTTTTCTTATTATTACTATTATTTTATTATATTCTAATACAAATAAGACTAATAGCATTAGTCATAATTATTACTTTCAATCCAACTTATATATTTCTAATAGTGATACATATTTATATAAAGTCGAAACCTACCCTTATTCAATTATTCCATGTTTTCTTTTATTATTACTCTTATTTTATTATATTCTAATACATATTAAGACTAATAGCATTAGTCATAATTATTACTTTCAATCCAACTTATATATTTCTAATAGTGATACATATTTATATAAAGTTGAAACCTACCCTTATTCAATTATTCCATGTTTTCTCTTATTATTACTCTTATTTTATTATATTCTAATACAAATAAGACTAATAGCATTAGTCATAATTATTACTTTCAATGCATCTTATGTATTTCTAATAGTGATATTTATATAAAGTTGAAACCTATCCTTATTCAATTATTCCATGTTTTCTCTTATTACTCTTATTTTATTATATGAAAGTGTATACACTAATATTCCCCATTTCTCTTATTTCTATCTCTTATTCTAACTTTTAATCATGTCATCCCATAGCATCTTTTCTTATTATGTCATAAGTCACTAATAATAATAATTATACGTAATAAGTCACTAGTCATAACATCTTTTTTCATTCCAATTCTCATTACTGTTATGATGAAATCCATCCTCTCTTTTCATTTAATTATATTATGTAGACAAAGAGGAAGCTCCAGTGGATTTGTTTCTGAGCCATATCCCAAGACTACATTCAAACTACCATGGGACTTATTAACATCAAAGAGTGAGGGGATTGCTTGGTTAATTGGAACATCAAAAATTTTCAAGTGGGGAAAAAGGGGGATTTTGACTAAAAACAATGCGGCTTCTCAGGAGGTGCGATTCATCCGTAGGAAAATAACTGCCTATAAATCGGGATTAACAGTTCTGAATTTTTCAAGGGCTCAAATGCCAGCATCCATAAAGCAAATAGCTCAGGTATTTACATTTAATCAAAGTTAGTCTGGTGGGGCTTCAACCCAACTCCACCAACTCAATTAATTTTTAGATCAAGATGTTTGTTGCCTTGGACTTAATTCAAAATGAGTTTTCTCCTTACTTATTCCCCTCCCCTTATTTTCATTTATGCACAAAACTGCTTAAAAATAATTGAATGGAATGATTACTGCACAATTACCATATGATTATCATTGATCCAACCTGTTGCATATTGCCTCATTGCCATGGGTTTTCCAGGGTTTTAGTCACTTGTCCCCTTCCACTAGGGGTGCATGAATCTCAGTCAATTTTAACCCCCTCTGCCTTTTAATTTGAGATCATTTTATTTAAAGGAAAAAAAATATTGTTTACATTTTGCAATTTTATGTCAGATGATTGAATTATCTCCATAAAACATTTCCATCCCTATGAAATTCAGAAGTGATGCCAAGAATAGAATAGAATAAAATAGAATAGAATAGAATTTTTTTATTGGCCAAGTGTGATTGGACACACAAGGAATTTATCTTGGTGCATATGCTCTCAGTGTACATAAAAGAAAAGATACCTACATCAAGATACAATACAACACTTAATGATAGTCATAGGCAGTGGTGGGATTCAGCCAGTTCGCACCACTTCGGGAGAACCGGTTGTTAATTTTCTGAGCAGTTTGGTGAACTGCTGGTTGGAAGAAATCATTAAGGCAGAGAACCGGTTGTTAAATTATTTGAATCCCACCACTGGTCATAGGCTACAAATAAGCAATCAGGAAACAATCAATATCAGTATAAATTGTAAGGATAATAAATAAACTACACTGACATGTATGTGTGAGTGAGTGTTCTGACCCAGCCTTCGCAAGCCCTGAGAAACTGCTTACTTATGAGTAGCATAAGTAAGTTTGGTTTTAAAATAGTTGGTTTTAAAATAGGGGGAAAACAGTCTCTGTTCACATGAGAACCCAAGATAGAAAGTCTTTCATATTATGCCAAGCAGAAATAGTCCCTATTTGCACCAGCTGAGGTAAATACACTACCTATTTTTTCCCAGCAGGGAGACTTAATTGCCACCTCAAATACAGAGCAATTACTCCAGATGAACCTGGCAAAGGAATCCAACTTGACTGATGTACACTGGAAAATGAACGGTTGTCTGTGACAACAGGATACTCCCAAACCCCTACTACCGTATATTTCGGAGTATAAGATGCTCTGGTCTATAAGACACACCTACCTTTTTTGGAGAGGAAAACAAGAAAAAAAAATCTGCCTCTGCCTCCCAGCAATTTGCCTCATTGCAGCAAACAGCCTGCTTTAGTTTCATTTTCATTTTCAGCACAGCCTATTAGCACAAAGTGAAAAAAAAATTCTGCCTCCCAGCAATTTACCTCCTTGCAGCAAGCAGCGGACGCCTGCACGGCAATAGGCAATGGCAATCCCTGCAGCCTGAAACAGCTGAGGGTTGGGAGGCCGATCCAACCGACAATCAACTGCTTGTGCTAATCAGCTGAAATGGGTTGCTTGCTGCAAAAAGGTAAATTGCTGGGAGGCAGAGGCCAAAGGGTGGGGGCCAGTGGGTGACCAAGGCTACATCTGTTGTATAAGATGCACCCAAATTTTCACATTCTTTGGGGGGGGCAAAGTGTGTCTTATGCGCCAAAAAATACGGTATTTATTTCCCAGCATGGGAGGGGCTGGCTACCATCTATGTCTTTTCCCTGAGAGCTGGCTTATTGCCTTCCATTGCTCTTCTCTCCCCTCCCCTCCCCTCCTCTACTCTCCTCTGCTCTCCTCTTTATGCATATGCACATCTGGGATGGGCCCCATCGGCTCCTCCCCCTCACTCAGCTCAGGCCCCAAAGACAGCTGCCCAGCTGTCCACCTGGGAGAGGACCGGCTCCGCATTTGCCTCTGATTCTGCTTCCTCATCACAGCTTTCCAAAGGCTCTGAAGTTGGCCCAGGCTCCCCATCCTCCTTCTCTGACTCTGCTGGTCACTCTGCTGGCAGCCGATGGGCCACAACAGGCAGCACAAAAGGGTGGCTTACCTTGGGAAGGACACAATGTTCCAGAGAATGGGGGCTTAGTGGTGGTGGGCTTGGTGCAACTACAAAAGGAGCAAGGCTTTGATTTGATGCCGTTCTCAAACTGAAATAGTATCTAATTGTTTTTGAACCAGGAATATACACTACTATTTCTTTTTGAAGATTGTTGGAGAGCTACATTAACTCGAAGCCTTTTGAACATTCAAGGGTTGAATCAAACACACACATTTCTCTTCCCTATCTTCTTTCTTCCTTTATGTTTACTTGCTGTTTCATCTGATACTACTTTAATGCCATAAGTTTGTCTTTCTACTTCTGGTTTGGTTTTTTTTGCTGAGTCAACCCTGCGATCAGGAATCACCTACTGAAGGTGGTAATTTTTTTAGGATTATCTTCCATAACAGCGTTTGTATTTTGGCTATCTAAAACCATTTATCTGCAAGGGCATTTATTCTTGTTCGCTTGGAATTCAGCTTACCCGGGTACTAAACCTGATACACAGAAAAATAAGAGGGACACTCGTTGGTTCCTTTAATTGATGGCCTTCTGATTAGATTTCAAGATCAGGACTGCAGAGCGAAAGGAGATTCTGTTTTGGTGGGCGTGGTGTGGCTTGGTGGGCGTGGCTTGGTGGGCATGGTAGGGGAAGGATACTGCAAAATACCCATTCCCACCCCACTCTGGGGCCAGCCAGAGGTAGTATTTGCTGGTTCTCCGAACTACTCAAAATTTCCGCTACCGATTCTCTGAAGTGCTCAAAATTTCCGCTACCAGTTTTCCAGAACCTGTCAGAACCTGCTGGATTTCACCCCTGCACTTTACCAAGAACAACAATACAGTAGTGACCAAAATTGTGGAAACCTTTTTGAGAAAAGTGCATTTTTGAGGTTTGAGAGCTAATAACACCACTTTTTTTTTTTGAACTTTCAAGATAATCCTATTCCACTGCTGGAATGGCCTGGGAATAGCCCAGAGCTTAACCCAATTGAAAATCTATGGAGCCAACTAAAGAAATTTGTTAGTCAGAAGTCACCCAGCAATAAAACCCAGTTAATAGAAGCCATCATTCAGTCTTGGTTTCACATTATAACAGCTGTAGAACTAAAAGACTTGGTTCACTCCATGGGAATATATATATGCGTATTCCTCCTAATATTTACTCTTATATATGTTTATACACTATATAATCTTTTCTGCATAATACTTATATATATTGTTGTGACAAAATAAATAAAAAAATAAAAAAAATAAAACGTTGTAAGGCCATAATTCATGCTAAAAGTTACCCAACTAAGTATTAACTGACATGGTGATATATTTTTATATATATTTTTGTATATCTCATTTTTTCTATAGTGATAATTTTTTGTATATCTCAGTTCACTTTTCTTCTTTATAACTGCTATTCTAATAGAAAATCCTTCATACAAGTTATTGCATTACATCCTTGATTAAATTATCTTTCCATGGATATATAATTTTATGGTACTACTCCAAAACAAAGTGGTATTATTAGCTAATTTTAGAAAATACACTTTTCCCAAAAGGTTTCCACAATTTTGACCACTATTGTACATTGGGTGAAATCCAATCTCTCCAGTTTCAGGAACAAGAACCAAGTGGAGATGCAATGGGATGTTTTCAGCATTGGTAGAGGTTTCAGCCTCTCAAACTTGGTGGAGCTACTTAGCCTTTGGAAAGTCTGGCCATCTAAGTAGCAAGATTATAATGATTATTTTTCTCATTTGTAGGGCTTACAGACTTTAATGCCTGCATTAAAAGTAAAGGTGAAGATTCCCCTGCACACGTGTGCTAGTCGTTCCCGACTCTAGGGGGCAGTGCTCATCTCCGTTTCTAAGCCGAAGAGCCAGTGCTGTCCGAAGATGTCTCCATGGTCATGTGGCTGGCATGACTAAACACCGAAGGTGCACGGAGCACTGTTACCTTCCCACGAAAGTGGTTCCTATTTTTCTACTTGCATTTTTTTTACATGCTTTCGAATTGCTAGGTTGGCAGAAGTTGGGACAAGTAATGGGAGCTCACCCCATTACGTGGCACTAGAAATTCGAACCGCTGAACTGCCAACCTTCTGATCGACAGGCTGAGCCTCTTAGCCACTGAGCCACCACATCCCACATTAGCTTGCATTACCTTCCTGAATAGATCTGTTCCCTGCCATTCATCTGCCTCAGCTCCTTCTGCTCTACTAAACCACAACCCTAAATGTAACCCCCAGAGCCTCTGATTCTGGAACCAGGCAGATTAGCCATTAAAACTTCAAGGGATTTAGATAAAGAGATGAGTAAAATTTATCACTGAAATAAAGACTGTCCCATGTGGGAATCCTTCAGGAAATGTTAGCCAACCAAGACTGTTAAGCTGATGTGTCCGGGGGAAAGGATTTTGTTGCCTTGCTTATACAGATATTTGGCACCAAATGAACCAATAAACACAACATTTATACCTCATGGTAGCCAAATGTTAGAGATAGAATATGCTTTTAAAGTGAAAGTTGAGGCTTTGTGAAGATGCCTAAAAATGCAACAGGGGATAATTTGGGGGGGAGGCTATGAAATGAAAACCATGGCACAGTTCCCAAGATGTTCTGGACCATTTTTTAAAAAAGCAAATGTGGTTCCACACAGCGTTATTACTGCTCTTGTTTGACAAAACAAAAAACAAAAAAACACTACTGGGACAAATTAACCAATTAATATAGATTTTATTATAGTTGATAACCTTGAAAACATTTTAAAATTAATCTGGAGGAAAAATGCACTATAGTTCCAAATACATAGTTGCTCCCATTCTAATATTTTCAAAAAGTTTTTTTTTAAAAAAGGAATCTTGAAAAGAATAAACATAGACAGGTAGATGTAGTAATTTTGGTCATCAAATAAAAAGAATTTGAAAAGAATCCTGTCACTGAACAATTGGTTTACACAATTTTCAATCACATATTTGGGGATAGATGAATAACAGAAATTAAAATATCTAATGATTTTATTAATTGTTTAATTTGCTTCCAGCCTTCTTTTAAATGTGACGTTTTGCCTTTGCTTTATTTCCAAAAAGAACTTTATTTGGTGTGGGACATTTTCACATGAAGCATGCAAATATATCTGAATTTGGCTTGTTGTTTTTGTTGTTCAATGCACCTCTCAGCAAAATAATATTATAATGGAAAAAAAAAAATAAGGCAGCAGCCCAGTGGTGCAATCTATTCGGCTTGTAGTAAACTACAAGCCGAATAGATTGCAAAAAAAAAAAAAAAATGCTTTTAAAAGTAAAAAAAAAAAGGCTCTGACGATCAGGCAGATCAGCTGTGATCATCAGAGCCTCTTTTTTTACCTTTTAAAAGCATTTTTTTAAAAGAAGCGGCAAACGGGCAAGCAGACAAGATTGGGTGGGCATGGGCAGAGGGTGGGGGGGGGCAGAGATTTTTGCTACCGGTTCTCTGAACCACCCTCGCTACCGGATCGGTCAATCTGGTCCGAACCGGGAGCATTTCACCCCTGCATCAGCCAGGAAACCCTAGCTTAAAGTTAACTTTTACTATAGTTCTTTTCCCCAGTACTAAAACAGAGGGGATGAAAATAACATATGCAGGGCTATTTGTGAAGATTCCTACGATGTTTATGAAGCACTTTATTTTCCTCCTCTACAAACTTTTTTGAGATTTATGATGTAATAGAAAACCGTGGGCATTCTCTTAAGGGGAAAAACTGAACAATTTTTTTCCCTATGTCTCGAACAGCTACTTCTAATTTCTGAGTGTGGCAGGCATTCAGCAGCTGTGTTCATAATGTCACTGAATTTAAACAGAAGCCTATGGAAGGTTAGGATGCGAGATTTGGGTTTGGCCAGTCTAGAGAAAAGAAGGACTAGCGGGGACATGATAGCAGTATTCCAGTTTTTAAGGGGCAGCCACAAAGAGGAGAGGGGGTCAACTTATTTTCCAAAACACTAGAGGGCAGGACAAGAGACAATGGATGTGTCAATCAAGGTAGAAAAGCAGCCTGGAATTAAGGAGACACTTTTGAACAGTGAGTAATCAGTGGAACAGCTTGCTTTCAGAAGTCATAGGTATTTCATCACTGTAGGTCTTTAAGGAAAAACTGGACAGTCACCTGTCTAAAATGGTATATACAGATACAGATTAAGAGAGTTGGAAGGGACCTTGTAGATCATTTAGTCCAATCCCCTCCACCCCCACCTAAGCAGACCCTACACCATTTCTGACAGATGGGAGTCCAGTCTCCTGCTGAAAGCCTCCAGTGATGAAGCTCCTACAGCTTCTGAAGGCAAGCTGTTCCATTGGTTGATTGTTCTCACTGCCAGAAAAATTCTGCTTATTTCCAGGTTGAATCTCTCCTTGTTCAGTTTCCATCCATTATTCTCGTCTTCAGGTGCTTTGGAAATTAGCTTGACCCTCTCCTCTCTGTGGCAGCCCCTCAAATATTGGAAGACTGCTATCATGTCTCCCCTGGTCCTTCTCTTCACTAGACTCCTACTTGAGCAGGTATAGTCTCCTACTTGAGCAGTGGGTTGGACTAGAATATGTCTAGAATAGAATATATGGGACGTGGTGGCTCAGGGGCTAGGACATTGAGCTTATCGATGGAAAGGTCAGCAGCTCGGCTGTTCGAATCCCTAGTGCTGCCGTGTAACGGGGTGAGCTCCCGTGACTTGTCCCAGCTTCTGCCAACCTAGCAGTTTCAAAAGCACGTAAAAATGCAAGTAGAAAAAATAGGGACCACCTTTGGTGGGAAGATAACAGTGTTCCGTGCACCTTTGGCGTTGAGTCATGCTGGCCACATGACCACGGAGACGTCTTCTGACAGTGCTGGCTCTTCAGCTTTGAAACGGAGATGAGCACCACCCCCTAGAGTCGGAAACGACTAACACGTATGTGCGAGGGGAACCTTTACCTTTACCTTATGTGTCTCCAACTTTGGCAATTGTAAAACTTGTGGATTTCAACTCCTAGAGTTCTGGGAGTTGAAGTCCACAAGTCTTAAAGTTGCCAAGGTTGGAGAACCCTGGATTAGAATACCTCCAAGCTCCCTTCCAGCTCTATTCTTTGATTGACTCATTATTATGGTTTGTCAGTCAGCCAGATGTTTAGCCTGGATTTAGCTATTATTATCATTGTTATAATTTATCAGACAGTCGGATGTTTAGACTATTTGCCATTTTTATCGACTCCTTATTTTTCCCCTATAGCAGTGATGGTTAACCTTTTTGGTGCCGAGTGCCCAAAACACGCGTGGATGTGTGTGAATGTGCGCATGTGTGCATGAACCTCCAAAATGCAATGCAAGTGCCTCCTTGCATATGCTCCACCCAGCACATTTGCACACATGTGTGTGCATCCCCCACACATGTGCCCTGTCCCCCGCACCACATTTTGGCTTCCAGGTTGGTGCAGGAGGCTTTAGAGGCCCAAAACAGGATGTGGGGGGAAGGTGCATGCCTGTGAACCCACAAAATGCAATGTGAGTGCCCCCCATGCATATGGCCCCCATGCATGCATGTACAGGTCCTCTGCATACACCCCGTCCCCCGCACATGTGCGGCAGACACCCGAAGACTGGCCGACTGGCGGGAGGTGCGCATGCATGCCCGGTGGAGCTGGGCTGGGGCAACGGCTGGCATGCCTGCAGAGAGGGCTCTGCGTGCCACTTGTGGCATGCATGCCATAGGTTCGCCATCATGGCCCTATAGGCTCCCTTTTGAATGGTTGCCAGAAAAAACATGGACTAGGTGAGTCTGAACTTGTCTGAAAACCTTGCTGTGATAGGTTGCATTTCTATTGGTGTGCATTTTATTTCAATCTATTTTACCAACTATTATCCCTCATCATAGAAGCCTCACAGACGGTTGTGACTAAAGGCTGCGAATGGATGGGCCTTTGGTAAATAGTTATGGAGACTAAAAAGCCATCCATGTGTTTGACTTTAAAAGGAAGGTAGAGTCAGCCACGGTTTGGAGAATAAGGCTATCAATTGCCAGTAGACATAATGATTATGTAGTACGTACAGTATGAGTCTTATTACAGTCGAGTCATGCTGAATGGGCTTTTCATTAGCATCTTGTCTTCCCTCACTCTGTCAGAAGATTTATGAGCCTGTTATGATTGTTCTGGTTGCAGGAATTTCCATATCTATACACTATTAAAACCCTCCTGTCTCCCTCTGTGTCTGTTTGTAACCTTCAGTTGGGTGAAATGATGCATCATAGAGCAACAGTTTTTGAATCAAGGTACCTCAAAGAAGCAAACTTAAAGAATGCATCTAATACGTTACTTCTGTGTGATTGAAATGTCAAGGATCTTCACACCACTTCTATTCACAAAGTTGAGGCTGCTGCAGCATTGCTCGTGTTAGCCACATTTATATGATTGTGATCATTGACTATACTTCCCAGAAATCTGTAGGTTGCCTGGTGCAAGAGAAGGTGGATTTCCTGTCTTCTTCTGGCCCCTGCACCCAATTGCTGGTGGCAAGGCCGATGAGCAAGTGATGATGGGTTTTTGGGGACCAAGCCAGTGGTGAAATCTTCGTGGTTTGCCACTGGTTCGCTGCCTGAACATGCATGGTGCATGTCAAGCACATGCTGCGTGCGTGCATGCACAGTGCACGCCAAACACATGCTGTGTGCACATGTGGAGTGTGCATCAAAAGCATACTGTGCATGCATGCATGTGCGGTGCGTATCAAACATGTGCTTCACACGGAAAAAGGATGCTTAACAAGGTAAGTAGAACAGTGATGGGGGGAACAGCCGCGCTATTTAGATTCGCTAGAAAGTAGGATTTCCTGCTTTCTAGCGAATATAAATCACGCAGCACAGCTGATCATTGGAAATCCCAATTCAGACCAACCGGTAGCTTTTTTTTACTATTTTATCACAATCTGTTTTCCCGAACCGGTGAGAACCAGTAGGATTTCACCACTGGACCGAGCCCAAAATTCTAAATGTCTTAATGGTGATGGAAGACAGAGGAAGGATGAAAGAACATATCAGATACCTGTTAGGGCTAGTAGGGCTGGCTGGGGAGGTACTATTGGTTGATGAGTCAGTTCCCTTCTTGCCTGGAAGGAGGAGTCCCTGAGATGGTGAGTGGGGATACAATTTACCTCATGGTCCATGACTCTCCTTGTTCACCCTGTCCCAGTGGTGAAATCCAAATTTTTTTACTACCGGTTCTGTGGGCATGGCTTGGTGGGTGTGGCAGGGGAAGGATACTGCAAAATCTCCATTCCCTCCCCACTCCTGGGGAAAGGATATTGTAAAATCTCCATTCCCACCCCACTCTGGCGCCAGTTCTCCAAACTGCTCAAAATTTCTGCTACCGGTTCTCCAGAACCTGTCAGAACCTGCTGGATTTCACCCCTGCCCTGTCCCCAGCAAAGTGGCAAACAGTTTCACAGGTCAGCCAAGGAAGAAGCATAGAAGAAAGAGAAGGCTTCAGTAAGGTTTTGCTAAGTGTTGTGAGGAGAGGCAAAATAGTGCTAGCCCTATATTATATGTGGAAATGGGTCATAGGTTGTCTGCTTTCGATATATTTTGTTTTGTTGGTTGTTATTTGAAACTTTTAGTTGTGTCCAGCTTGAACTACATGTCAAGTGAGCAGTTGTATAAGCAGCAAGAAATCAATAATCCATTTGTTCACTACAATGGGAAGGAACACTAAAGAAGAACTTAATAGGCCATCCTATGAAATAGGCTCTTTATATATCGCAGAGATGAACCTATACTTTTCTATCCCGCTCACCCTGTCACCCATCTGTCTTTGTATTAAGCTAGTTTGTTGATGTTGGACCAGAAATCAGGTGCCATGGCCCCATTGGAGCCTCGGTCTGAAGAGGAGGAGGAGGAGGAGGAGGAGGAGGAGGAGATGGAGCTGGGGCCAATGGAGGGGGATGGTGCAGTCCCTATAGCCCAGAAGGAATGACCTGGGGAAGAGGACGAGGCAGTCTTGGGTCCCTCGGGCCTCGGAAGAGTAGGCAGGGAGGAAAAAAGGGCACAGGATGACCGAGTGAAGGGGGAGAGCATCACACAAGGCTCACATACTTTTATATACTGCTGTTGCTCTCTAGTCCCATTTAGTGGCCAGAAAGACAAATATCAAGTATATTGTTTGAAGCTGACCCACCCCTTTATCTATCAGCTTGCACTCTCAAAACAAGTGCACACTGGGAAGCCAGACTCCATTTCCCTTTAGCATTTGGAGGAAACAGAAGCACAAAGAAAAAAATCCATCTTAATCTGTGGCACCTGGTCATCCAAGGACAAACCCACATCCCACACACAGAGCACCACATATGAGATTTAAATTATTTATATTTATTCATTGTTACGTTCAGCAGTAACTTAGTACTTAATATTTGGTTCTCATTGTATGTATTCCTATTTTCCCCCGTTTCACCATATCCTGTTCTTTCAATAAAGCATTCAGATCTGCGCACACACGGTCCGTATTATTGGAGGATAGGTGGGTTTAGCTGCATGTCGAGCTGCACACAGACAAACGTGTAAGGAGGACAGAACAGCCCCCTCCAACTGGTTTGACTGCCGGATCATTTCACCTACAATATCCCTATTTCATCAGACTTTTACTTACAGTAATTATCTCCAGAGTAGTTAGAAGAACAGTCCGCCGTGTCGCAATGTCAAATCAAACAGCTTTCATCACGACTTTTTCCTAAAGTTTAGCCAAAATATAACTTCTTTGGAGTCTCCAACATTTTTTTTTAAATACATTTTCAGTCTTTGCCTAGGACTGCTCTGCTGCTTACCTGTCTTGCAAATGGAATTTCTTACTGATTAAGGTCTATTCACATGTCAAGAGAGTGGCATGAATAGCTATAAAGTAGAGTTGCTGAAAGATTAGTCCATTTTCACTTCTCCAAGCCTTGATTTTAGACTTGTTAAAGGCTCTGTTTTAAAAAAAAGAAAGCAGTACTTAAGGTCATTTTCATTTATTGGTAATTTATACATGCCACCTGTTAGAAATAAAACTTTCCAATAGTACCCATAAAAAGTTGAATTAGGAAGAGACTGCAGCCTGCTAATGCCTCCAATTTAATATGCCTCCTTAATTGGATACCAATACACTGGTGGATTTTTTATCTTTAAAAAACAACCCTATACATAGAATTCCAATTAAGCTTGTTACGTTTCCAATAGTCTTCCATATGTATCCTTTTCCAAGTTTTTCAATTTATGTTACAAATAAATTTAGAAAGTAAACAGTATTTATGCAAAAAGCTTTTTTTTTTCCAGATGAAAAGTACATTTAATGAGCCCTCTTTTTTTATATTAAATCAATTATTGGAACAGTTCACAGATAGGTAAAAGTAAAGTAAACACTATAGCTCCTGGTGACTTTATGGATATGTCAATTTGGTTTTTGAGGAAGAAAAGGAGTAAGAGGGGAAGGGGGAGAAGGAAAAGAGGAGGAGGGGAGGAAAGGAAAGGAGGAAGGGAAGAGGAGGAGGAGGAGGAGGAGGAGTCCTATCTCAGTCCTATCTCAGCTGACCCTGCTTATCTTTCTAAGCTGTCATCTACTGTTGTTGCTGAAAATAGCAATGCATATCTATCAGTCCTTCTCTTACTAAAGATTCACAGTGAACGTTAAAATCAAGTTTCCTTCTTTACCAGCTGGCAAGACCAATTACCTAAAATATCCGTTCCTTGATAACATTGAATGAATTCGCTATGATAATTCTGGGTTGGGGACAAGGTGAGCAAGCAAGCCTAGATCATATCTGTCTGAAAGAATAATCTCATTAATGAACTACTTAAATAGAACTTAAATGAATCTCTATTAGGTGTAAAGCCACTTCTGATTTGAAAGAAGGGTGTGCTAAAGAAAGGTCATACTAAAGAGTATTGAGTAGGCTGCTGTTGGAAGAAATATCCATCTGGGTTCAGTTCCAAGTCGGGAGAAAGACACTGGAAACGTGGAGACTGCTTGAAAAGATGGTTTCGTGGATAGGACCACATGGTTTTGAGGTCCTGGCCAAAAAGGCACAGGATGACCGAGTGAAGGGGGAGAGCATCACACAAGGCTCACATACTTTTATATACTGCTGTTGCTCTCTAGTCCCATTTAGTGGCCAGAGAGACAAATATCAAGTATATTGTTTGAAGCTGACCCACCCCTTTATCTATCAGCTTGCACTCTCAAAACAAGTGCACACTGGGAAGCCAGACTCCATTTCCCTTTAGCATTTGGAGGAAACAGAAGCACAAAGAAAAAAATCCATCTTAATCTGTGGCACCTGGTCATCCAAGGACAAACCCACATCCCACACACAGAGCACCACATATGAGATTTAAATTATTTATATTTATTCATTGTTACGTTCAGCAGTAACTTAGTACTTAATATTTGGTTCTCATTGTATGTATTCCTATTTTCCCCCATTTCACCATATCCTGTTCTTTCAATAAAGCATTCAGATCTGCGCACACACGGTCTGTATTATTGGAGGATAGGTGGGTTTAGCTGCATGCCGAGCTGCACACAGACAAACGTGTAAGGAGGACAGAACAGCCCCCTCCAACTGGTTTGACTGCCGGATCATTTCACCTACAATATCCCTATTTCATCAGACTTTTACTTACAGTAATTATCTCCAGAGTAGTTAGAAGAACAGTCCGCCGTGTCGCAATGTCAAATCAAACAGCTTTCATCACGACTTTTTCCTAAAGTTTAGCCAAAATATAACTTCTTTGGAGTCTCCAACATTTTTTTTTAAATACATTTTCAGTCTTTGCCTAGGACTGCTCTGCTGCTTACCTGTCTTGCAAATGGAATTTCTTACTGATTAAGGTCTATTCACATGTCAAGAGAGTGGCATGAATAGCTATAAAGTAGAGTTGCTGAAAGATTAGTCCATTTTCACTTCTCCAAGCCTTGATTTTAGACTTGTTAAAGGCTCTGTTTTAAAAAAAAGAAAGCAGTACTTAAGGTCATTTTCATTTATTGGTAATTTATACATGCCACCTGTTAGAAATAAAACTTTCCAATAGTACCCATAAAAGTTGAATTAGGAAGAGACTGCAGCCTGCTAATGCCTCCAATTTAATATGCCTCCTTAATTGGATACCAATACACTGGTGGATTTTTTATCTTTAAAAAACAACCCTATACATAGAATTCCAATTAAGCTTGTTACGTTTCCAATAGTCTTCCATATGTATCCTTTTCCAAGTTTTTCAATTTATGTTACAAATAAATTTAGAAAGTAAACAGTATTTATGCAAAAAGCTTTTTTTTTTCCAGATGAAAAGTACATTTAATGAGCCCTCTTTTTTTATATTAAATCAATTATTGGAACAGTTCACAGATAGGTAAAAGTAAAGTAAACACTATAGCTCCTGGTGACTTTATGGATATGTCAATTTGGTTTTTGAGGAAAAAAAGGAGTAAGAGGGGAAGGGGGAGAAGGAAAAGAGGAGGAGGGGAGGAAAGGAAAGGAGGAAGGGAAGAGGAGGAGGAGGAGGAGGAGGAGGAGGAGTCCTATCTCAGTCCTATCTCAGCTGACCCTGCTTATCTTTCTAAGCTGTCATCTACTGTTGTTGCTGAAAATAGCAATGCATATCTATCAGTCCTTCTCTTACTAAAGATTCACAGTGAACGTTAAAATCAAGTTTCCTTCTTTACCAGCTGGCAAGACCAATTACCTAAAATATCCTTTCCTTGATAACATTGAATGAATTCGCTATGATAATTTTGGGTTGGGGACAAGGTGAGCAAGCAAGCCTAGATCATATCTGTCTGAAAGAATAATCTCATTAATGAACTACTTAAATAGAACTTAAATGAATCTCTATTAGGTGTAAAGCCACTTCTGATTTGAAAGAAGGGTGTGCTAAAGAAAGGTCATACTAAAGAGTATTGAGTAGGCTGCTGTTGGAAGAAATATCCATCTGGGTTCAGTTCCAAGTCGGGAGAAAGACACTGGAAACGTGGAGACTGCTTGAAAAGATGGTTTCCGGTGGATAGGACCACATGGTTTTGAGGTCCTGGCCAAAAAAGGCACATGGGTGTGTGTGTGGGTGTATGTGTGTGTGGGTGTGAGAGAGAGAGAGAGAAAGGGAGAGGGATAGGGAGAGAGAGAGAGAGATTTATACCCTCTGTTGGGCTTTGAATTTGAGCTTGTATTCTGATTGGTTGTCAGACTTCTGTGGGGCCATGCAGGGGTAACTTTGTAGGTTGTCTTTTGAGTCCCAGACTTGGTTGAGCCTTGCTGGGTGATACAGTCTCCCCAGGTGCCATGTGGTGAGTTCTGTTGCTAGATTGGTAGAGGGCTAATCCTCCCTTTGTTGGATCTTGGGTGAGGGTATTTGCTTATGAATAGACCTATCTCTTTATCTCTTAAGTGCTGACATCTGCTGTGGGCTATTGAGGAGGGTGCGGGCTATTAAGAGTCAGTCTGCTTCCTGCCTAAAAAACATGTTTCTCCATTTCTCAGTCAGGGAGGTATAATATTCTGCCTTTTTAATATTACCTAGAATATTTCATTCTTCTAGGAGAGGGGTGGGTGCTAACTTCCTACACTGCTTCAAATAGACTTCTCTGTGCTTGGTTGTTTTCTTGTAGACATTTCATTTCCCAAACCAGGTAACTTCTTCAAGCTCAGAGAGCACCAAGGACACCACAAAAATAGGATAGTATGTGTATGAATATCTGGTGGGATGAGGTGGCTCAGGGGCTAGGACGTTGAGCTTGTCCATCGAAAGCTCGGCAGCTCAGCGGTTCGAATCCCTAGTGCTGCCATGTAACGGGGTGAGCTCCTGTTACTTGTCTCAGCTTCTGCCAACCTAGCAGTTTCGAAAGCACGTAAAAATGCAAGTAGAAAAAATAGGGACCACCTTTGGTGGGAAGGTAACAGCGTTCTGTGCGCCTTTGGCGTTGAGCCATGCCGGCCACATGACCACGGAGATGTCTTCGGACAGCGCTGGCTCTTCGGCTTTGAAACGGAGATGAGCACTGCCCCCTAGAGTCGGCAATGACTAGCACGTATGTACAAGGGGAACCTTTACCTTATGAATATCTATTTAGCAAACGAAGATGAAATTTTCCCCAAAAATATACCTTTCATGCAACATGAAACTAACGACATTCTTTAAACACTCTCATCTTACAATAAGTGCTCTACTACTATGTGGAAAATCTTGCAGTGGGTAGCAGTTTACCTTAAATTGTCTCACTTGGAAGAAACCCCCCCTTGACGTTTCATGTAAATCCTAGACCGCCATGGCTCATGCTCATTATTCTACAGCAGCAGAAGTCTCCAAACTTAGCAACTTTGTGGACTTTTAACTCTCAGAATTCCCCAGTCAGCAGGGCTGGCTGAGGAATTCTGGGACTTGAAGTCCACAACTCTTAAAATTGCCAAATTTGGAGACTTCTCTTCTAGAGAAATGAATTGGAATTGGAGCAGGGGTGAAATGCTCCTGGTTCAGACCAGATCATCTGATCTGGTAGCAATGGTGGCAGGTGGTTCGGAGAACCGATAGCAAAAATCCCTGCCCCCCCCCCAATGCCCAGCTGAGCCTGCGATCAAAGGTTTTCTTTTTTACTTTTAAAAGCATTTTTTTCTTTGGCTGAAAAATGCTTTTAAAAGTAAAAAAAAGCCTCTGATGATCGCATGGCTCAGCTGGGATCGTAAAAAGCTTTTAAAAGCATTTTTTTCTACCGAAGAGGCCGAAGAGGTTGTAGAAAAAATGCTTTTAAAAGTAAAAAAAAAAAGGAGTTGGCCATGCCCACGCAATCACATTATCCCACCACCACCAAGCCACGCCCACAGAATGGGTAGTAACAAATTTTACATTTCACCACTGGATTGGAGTTTTGGAGAAGCTCAGAATGAAGCAGATTCAGGTCCACCCAGGTCTTACCAGGAATATGGGAATTTGCTTTGAATTAACTGTTTCCACCTCTGTTCTATATTCCTCTTAAGTATCCCATTTCTTTTATTGTGTGTTTTAAAACATAATAGTATGTTTTATTGTGATTAAAGCTTATGGAGGGACGCGGTGGCTTAGTGGCTGAAACGTTGAGCTTGTTGATCAAAAGATTGGCAGTTCAGCGGTTCGAATCCCTAGTGCCATGTAACGGGGTGAACTCCCATTACTTGTCTCAACTTCTGCCAACCTAGCAGAAAGCATGTAAAAAATGCAAGTAGAAAAATAGAGGCCACCTTTGGTTGGAAGATAACAGCATTCCTTATATAATATAACAACAGAGTTGGAAGGGACCTTGGAGGCCTTCTAGTCCAACCCCCTGCCCAGGCAGGAAACCCTACACCATCTCAGTCAGATGGTTATCCAACATTTTCTTAAAAATTTCCGGTGTTGGAGCATTCACAACTTCTGCAGGCAAGTCGTTCCACTTATTAATTGTTCTAACTGTCAGGAAATTTCTCCTTAGTTCTAAGTTGCTTCTTTCCTTGATCAGTTTCCACCCATTGCTTCTTGTTCTACCCTCAGGTGCTTTGGAGAACAGCCCGACTCCCTCTTCTTTGTGGCAGCCCCTGAGATATTGGAACACAGCTATCATGTCTCCCCTAGTCCTTCTTTTTGTTAAACTAGACATACCCAGTTCCTGCAACCGTTCTTCATATGTTTTAGCCTCCAGTCCTCTAATCATCTTTGTTGCTCTTCTCTGCACTCTTTCTAGAGTCTCAACATCTTTTTTACATCGTGGCGACCAAAACTGGATGCAATATTCCAAGTGTGGCCTTACCAAGGCATTATAAAGTGGTACTAACACTTCACGTGATCTTGATTCTATCCTCTCTGATGCAGCCCAGAACTGTGTTGGCTTTTTTAACAGCTGCTGCACACTGCTGGCTCATATCTAAATGGTTATCCACTAGGACTCCAAGATCCCTCTCACAGGTACTACTATTGAGCAAGGTACCACATATACGGTACTGGTGCATTCCACTGATTAATTGTTCGAACTGTCAGGAAATTTCTTTTTAGTTCTGAGCTGCTTCTCTCCTTGATTAGTTTCCACCCATTACTTCTTGTTCTATCCTCAGGTGCTTTGGAGAATAGCTTGACTCTCTCTTCTTTGTGGCAGCCCCTGAGATATTGGAACATTGCTATCATGTCTCCCCTAGTCCTTCTTGTCATTAAACTAGACATACCCAGTTCCTGCAACTGTTCTTCATATGTTTTATCCTCCAGTCCCCTAATCATCTTTGTTGCTCTTCTCTGCACTCTTTCTAGAGTCTCAACATCTTTTTTACATCGTGGCGACCAAAACTGGATGCAATATTCCAAGTGTGGCCTTACCAAGGCATTATAAAGTGGTACTAACACTTCACGTGATCTTGATTCTATCCCTCTGTTTATGCAGCCCAGAACTGTGTTGGCTTTTTTAACAGCTGCTGCACACTGCTGGCTCATATCTAAATGGTTATCCACTAGGACTCCAAGATCCCTCTCACAGGTACTACTATTGAGCAAGGTACCACATATACGGTACCGGTGCATTTTGGTTTTTTTGCCTAAATGTAGAACCCCTTGCACCTTTGGTGTTGAGTCATGGCGGCCACATGACCATCAAGATGTCTTTCGACAGCGCTGGCTCTTCAACTTTGAAATGGAGATGAGCACTGCCCCCTAGAGTTGGGAACAACTAGTACATACGTGCAAGGGGAACCTTTACTAAAGCTTATGGGGATACTTTCCCAAGATAAAACTCTAAAATCCCTGTGATTTTTCTTGGGTTACATGCTATCTCTATAATATAATTAAGAAGCTAAATGCATATCAACATCAATGGAGATAAATAAGCAATTAAGATAAGTAACTAAACAATGTATTGATGTTGCAATTGTCATGCTGTCCTGAACAAGAAAAAATCCTGTTCATATGGAAGACTGTACATAGTAATTATGTATTTTGTATACATAATTACATATACTTAATTCAATCAGGAAAAGAAGAGAGGAGGAAATATAGAGAGTACTTAAAAGGGCTCATGGATATATTCCAGGGATGTCATTGGATCTCTGTGTTGTATCAGATGCAATACTGACAAATGACCTTAGCAGTGGTGGGTTTCAATTTTTTTTTACTACTGGTTCTGTGGGTGTGGCTTGGTGAGCATGGCATGGCTTGGTGGGTGTGGCTTGGTGGGCATGGCAGGGGAAGGATACTGCAAAATCCCCATTTCCTCCCGATCAGCTGGGACTTGTGAAGCAGAGAATAGATGGGGGCGGGGCCAGTCAGAATTTTTACTACCGGTTCTCCGAACTACTCAAAATTTCCGCTACCGGTTCTCCAGAACTGGTCAGAAAGATGAGTGGTTTTTATTATGGTATACACTTTGGCAGGTGCATGAAGTACTACAAGACAAAGAGGGGAAAAAATACATTGCTACTCTAGTAACAAAACAGGTACTAATGAAAGTGAAGGTTGTCATCTTCTCAATCCTATTAAATCTTCAGAAGAGGTGGATTAGACATTATTAGGATCATCCATAGTCAAAAAGTCAAGATAATGGTAATGTGATTGAAACCATGGGTGGGCTTCAAAATTTTTAGCAAGGGCTTCTCTGCCTGGTTGCTGGGTGGGCGTGGCCATGGCTTAGTAGGCCTCCTGCACCATGGCGGGGTGGGGGCACCGTTTTTGCCCTCTCAGGCTCCGGAGGCTTTTCTTGAGCCTCTGGGAGGGTGAAAACAGCCTCCCCCGGCTCTGGAGGCCAGAAACGGGTGTGTTTCCAGCCTTCCCAAACTTCCAGTAGGCCTGTTTTTCGCCCTCCCCAAGCCTCCGTGCACACCCTGCATTTACCTGCATCCAAAATGGGCTGTTTGGGGACTCCTGGGAGGGGTGGGGCGTGGCCAGTGGTGGGATTCAGCCAGTTTGCACCACTTCGGGAGAACCAGTTGTTAACTATCTGAGCAGTTTGGTGAACTGGTTGCTGGAAGAAATCTTTAGGGCAGAGAACCGGTTGTTAAATTACGTGAATCCCACCACTGGGCGTGGCCAACCAGGAGTGGGATTTGAGGGTTCTCCAAACTACACAGAATCTTAGCTAGAGGTTCTCTTGAACCCCTGTGAACCCCCAGCAGCCCACCCTGATTGAAACCCTTCCCCTATGTTTTACCCGAACTCTATTGCTGAAGGAATTTGTATTGATGCAATCTTCCCATATTTGCTTTTCATAGCCATCTTCCATGTTCAGGCACAATCCAGACCTGGGTTAACAAAAGATAATTACTGCTCTCTATCAAATAATTGAATTATATTTTGGCTTAATATATAGCCAGGTTTATGGTACATGCTGAGCTGAGTTGCCACACCTCAAACCACAAATTTAAATTCAGCTCCACTTTGGATTGGCCTAATCTGATGATTAATTACTAGAGAAGAGCCTAATGCTGGGAAAGACTGAGGGCAAAAGAAGAAAGGGACGACAAAGAACGAGGTGGTTGGATGGAGTCACTGAAGCAGTAGGCATGAGTTTAAATGGACTCCAGAGGATGGTAACAGATAGGAAGGCCTGGAGGAACATTGTCCATGGGGTCACAATGGATCGGACACGACTTCGCAACTAACAACAACCATCTGATGATTCCCCGATTGCAACCATAAAATCACAAAAATGTTAATGATGACATTCCACTTGACACTGCAATAAAAATACTGGAAGGAAATGAAGTATTCCATGGGTCCATGAAGGTTACCAAAGCCATCTATCGGAAAATGCATCTAGAAAAAAGACGCCAAAGCCTGGATAGCAGTCCCATAAATTCGGACCTGTCTTTTGTAAACTACGTATTTTGGATGGCATGTGCTTATATTAATGTCCTAATGATTCAGGCCTGTAATAAGATGTAACTTGCATCTACATGACCTTCCTTAATTTATTTCATGCCTACCGGTATCTTACATTTGCTTATTTAAGTACGTAGGTATGCTAATTGTTGAATTCTGGAATGCGTTATAATTTCAACTGTTGGAGATTTTGTTAGGTAACAGTTAAGTTCATGGAGAAAGCTAGGGAGTTCCAGAAAAACATCTACTTCTGCTTCATTGACTATGCTAAAGCCTTTGATTGTGTGGATCATAACAAATTGTGGCAAGTTCTTAAAGAGATGGGAGTACCAGACCATCTTATTTGTCTCTTGAGAAACCTGTATGCAGGTCAAGAAGCCACAGTAAGAACTGGACACAGAACCATTGATTGGTTCAAAATTGGGAAAGGAGTCCGGCAAGGCTGTATACTATCACCCTGCCTATTTAACTTATATGCAGAACACATCATGAGAAAGGTGGGGCTAGATGAATCAAAAATTGGAATTAAGATTGCCGGAAGAAATATCAACAACCTCAGATGATACCACTCTAATGGCAGAAAGCGAAGAGGAACTAAAGAGTCGCTTGATGCGGGTGAAGGAGGAGAGTGCAAAAGTTGGCTTGAAACTCAACATTAAGAAAATTAAAATCATGGCATCCGGCTCTCTCAATTCCTGGCAGATAGATGGTGAAGAAATGGAGGTAGTGACAGATTTTATTTTCCTGGGCTCCAAGATCACCGCAGATGGGGAAAGCTATGGCAAATCTAGACAGCGTACTAAAAAGCAGAGACATCACCCTGCCAACAAAAGTGCGTATAGTCAAGGCTATGGTTTTCCCAGTTGCAATGTATGGCTGTGAAGGTTGGACCATAAGAAAGGCTGAGCGCCAAAGAATTGAGGCCTTTGAACTCTGGTGCTGGAGAAGACTCCTGTGAGTCCCTTGGCAAACAAACAAGTCAGTTCTAGAGGAGATCAACCCTGACTGCTCTTTAGAAGGCCAGATCCTGAAGATGAAACTGAAATACTTTGGCCACCTAATGAGAAAGAAGAGAAGAGCCTAATGCTGGGAAAGATTGAGGGCAAAAGAAGAAGGGGATGACAGAGAACGAGGTGGCTGGATGGAGTCACTGAAGCAGTCATCATGAGCCTAAATGGACTCCAGAGGATGGTAGAGGACAGGAAGGCCTGGAGGAACGTTGTCCATGGGGTCGCGATGGGGCGGACATGACTTCTCAACTAACAACAACAGTGTTCTTGTAGGGTCCTTAGTGCTCCTGAGCTTAATGGCTGTGTTGCGGACATTTCATTACCAAACTAGTTAACATTATCTGAGCTAGAGGTAAATGGGGTTTCCTCTAAAAAACAGGAAGATCAAACCCCACGCCCTTTTGAGCACTGATGAGTTTATCTAGTTTGGTAATGAAATTTCTGCAAGAAAAGCATCACTTTCTTCTATAGGCATGTTCTTCAAATAAATCTCTACCTTTGTAGATTAACCTGCTTTCTAAATTTCATTGCTATTATCTCCTCCATTTGACTTTAAGCTTCCCTTTTACCTAAGGGAAATAAGGACTAAATCACCTTTTTTCTTTCTCTGAGCACAAGACTGCCAGAGAGGGTACGATGTGGATTGAAATGGATGAGAAATTTACACCTGTTTTTGATTTCCTGAATTCATGTATGTATTGAAATCTTAACTTTTCCAGAATTTGTTGACAAATGTGTATGATATACAAAAGGAACTGTACCTGTAGTGGATTTCACTTACCTTCGCTACCGGTTTGGAACTGTGAGCGTCCGTGATGACATCCGGGCGGGTGGGCGGAGCTTCCCACTGCTGCTACCAGTTTGCCCTAACCAGGGCAAACCAGTAGAAACCCACCACTGAACTATACCTGTAAACTAAACTTTTCTGGGTGTTTTTTCTCCTTGCTGAACACTCACTGATGCAGGCAAAATATTACATTTTTTATAATAGTCCCACCAACTACATATGCCTGAGGCAAACCATAACAAATAACTAATTCTCCTATTCGTGGTACAGTACTGTCAGTAAGCACATTTACAGCAGATGTATAGCAACTGGGTTTTTTCCCCTCAAGAAGCGGTCAATCTGCCAATAAAATCTAACCTGTAATAACTGAGTGTATCCAATTTTCATCTCTTGGAAGCAACTACAAATAATGTAGAGTCTCGGCTTTACAGCAGCTTTGCACAATTTGCAATTCATCAGACCCAGTTAACCTTGGCTTGTATCCTGGCTGAAGCTTGCTACCATCTCTGCCTTTACTCCCCATTTTCATAACATCAGGAGAACCCCAAAAGAGAGCTCTTTATTTCATTTATAGTGGGCTTCTCTGTACTGTTGGTGCTCTACAGCCAGAATCAAGTTGTGAATACTTGCATTACAGAATAAATATAACTCTAATCTCTCCGTTCTTCCAACAAGCTATTAATGGGACAGTTTAAAACAAAACAAAATAGAATAGAATAGAATTTTTTATTGGCCAAGTGTGATTGGACACACAAGGAATTTGTCTTGGTGCATATGCTCTCAGTGTACATAAAAGAAAAGATGCGTTCATCAAGGTACAACATTTACAACACAATTGATGATCAATATATCAATATAAATCATAAGGATTGCCAGCAACAAGTTATAGTCATACAGTCATAAGTGGAAAGAGATTGGCGATGGGAACTATGGAACGATTAATAGTAGTGTAGATTCAGTAAATAGTCTGACAGTGTTGATGGAATTATTTGTTTAGCAGAGTGATGGCCTTCGGAAAAAACTGTTCTTGTGTCTAGTTGTTCTGGTGTGCAGTGCTCTATAGCGTCGTTTTGAGGGTAGGAGTTGAAACAGTTTATGTCCAGGATGCGAGGGATCTGCAAATATTTTCACGGCCCTCTTCTTGATTCGTGCAGTATACAGGTCCTCAATGGAAGGCAAGTTGGTAGCAATTATTTTTTCTGCAGTTCTAATTATCCTCTGAAGTCTGTGTTTTTCTTGTTGGGTTGCAGAACCGAACCAGACAGTTATAGAGGTGCAAATGACAGACTCAATAATTCCTCTGTAGAATTGGATCAGCAGCTCCTTGGGCAGTTTGAGCTTACTGAGTTGGCAGAAAGAACAGTCTTTGTTGTCCTTTTTAATGATGTTTTGATGTTAGCTGTCCATTTGAGATCTTGCGATATGATAGAACCCAGAAATTTGAAGGTTTCTACTGTTGATACTGTGTTGTCAAGTATTGTGAGAGGTGGAAGTATGGAAGGTTTTTCCTAAAGTCTACACAACCCAGTTATGTCAGATAGAAGCAAAAAGTGCAGCAAATATAAAGCAACATAACAATAACAACAACTCCTTTCAAAGGATATTATCTCCTTGCTGAACAGTCACTGATGCAGGCAAAATATTACATTTTTTATAATAGTCCCACCAACTACATATGCCTGAGGCAAACCGTAACAAATAACCTACTTCTCCTATTCGTGGTACAGTACTGTCAGTAAGCACATTTACAGCAGACGTATAGCAACTGGGTTTTTTCCCCTCAAGAAGCGGTCAATCTGCCAATAAAATCTAACCTGTAATAACTGAGTGTATCCAATTTTCATCTCTTGGAAGCAACTACAAATAATGTAGAGTCTCGGCTTTACAGCAGCTTTGCACAATTTGCAATTCATCAGACCCAGTTAACCTTGGCTTGTATCCTGGCTGAAGCTTGCTAACATCTCTGCCTTTACTCCCCATTTTCATAACATCAGGAGAACCCCAAAAGAGAGCTCTTTATTTCATTTATAGTGGGCTTCTCTGTACTGTTGGTGCTCTACAGTCAGAATCAAGTTGTGAATACTTGCATTACAGAATAAATATAACTCTAATCTCTCCGTTCTTCCAACAAGCTATTAATGGGACAGTTTAAAACAAAACAAAATAGAATAGAATAGAATTTTTTATTGGCCAAGTGTGATTGGACACACAAGGAATTTGTCTTGGTGCATATGCTCTCAGTGTACATAAAAGAAAAGATGCGTTCATCAAGGTACAACATTTACAACACAATTGATGATCAATATATCAATATAAATCATAAGGATTGCCAGCAACAAGTTATAGTCATACAGTCATAAGTGGAAAGAGATTGGTGATGGGAACTATGGAACGATTAATAGTAGTGCAGATGCAGTAAATAGTCTGACAGTGTTGATGGAATTATTTGTTTAGCAGAGTGAGGGCCTTCGGGAAAAAACTGTTCTTGTGTCTAGTTGTTCTGGTGTGCAGTGCTCTATAGCGTCGTTTTGAGGGTAGGAGTTGAAACAGTTTATGTCCAGGATGCGAGGGATCTGCAAATATTTTCACGGCCCTCTTCTTGATTCGTGCAGTATACAGGTCCTCAATGGAAGGCAAGTTGGTAGCAATTATTTTTTCTGCAGTTCTAATTATCCTCTGAAGTCTGTGTTTTTCTTGTTGGGTTGCAGAACCGAACCAGACAGTTATAGAGGTGCAAATGACAGACTCAATAATTCCTCTGTAGAATTGGATCAGCAGCTCCTTGGGCAGTTTGAGCTTACTGAGTTGGCGCAGAAAGAACAGTCTTTGTTGTCCTTTTTTAATGATGTTTTTGATGTTAGCTGTCCATTTGAGATCTTGCGATATGATAGAACCCAGAAATTTGAAGGTTTCTACTGTTGATACTGTGTTGTCAAGTATTGTGAGAGGTGGAAGTATGGAAGGGTTTTTCCTAAAGTCTACACAACCCAGTTATGTCAGATAGAAGCAAAAAGTGCAGCAAATATAAAGCAACATAACAATAACAACAACTCCTTTCAAAGGATATTATTTGCTGGTCAATGGCTGAAATAAAATGACTGACTGGCTGACAGGTCGTCCTTGACTTACAGCTGTTCATTTGGTGACCATTCTAAGTCTACAATGGCACTGAAAAAAGTGATTTATGACCAGTGATTTATGACATATTCTTACCACTGGTTTGCTGTGCGCACGCAAGCTCACTTTGCACGCACACATCTTCCACACATGCGCTCGGCCTTCTGTGCATGCGCCCGGCCTCAAAAACGTGGCTAAATTGCATGACATTACACTGGGGTGGAGGGGTGGGGGCAGGGCCACCCACAGTCACTGCTACCGGTTCATCTAATGAACCGGCTGAATATCACCTCTTTTTATGACTAGTTCTCTCACTTACGACTGTTGCAGCAACCCCATGGTCATAGGATCAAAATTCTGAGGCTCGGCAACTGGCATGTATTTATGACAGTTGCAATGTTGTGTGTGGGGTGGTGGTGGTGGTCTTGTGATACCTTTTTTGTGAACTTCTAACAAACAAAGTCAGTGGGGAACCCAGATTCATTTAATAAACATTGGATTCAGTTAAGAACTGCAGCAATTCACTTAGCAAATCAACAGAAAAAAATGTCTTAAAATGCGGCATGAGTCACTCAACAATGGCCTTGCTTAAAAACAGAAATGCTGGGCTCAGCTGTGATCTTAAATTGAGGACTACTGTCAGCGTTCCAGAAAACCCCTCCTGCAGAAAAGACTCCGAAACCAACATCTTTCAAAGTTCTTTTACTAGCATAGGTAATCCGGCACAGTTGGATGAAAACCGAAACTGGGGATTCCGGTTCATCCCTCAGTAATACAAATCCCAAAATCTCCACCCTCATGACCCCTCTGCTGGTCACATGCTCCAATCCTCAACCGTCCCATGCTGAAACATCACTCCAGCCACTCCTTCTCCAGATGCGAACCCAGCCTGACCTTGACCGGCAGGAAAAAAATGTTGTTATGTCTAATCATCCCTTGCACCACCACCCTCCTCCCCTCCTTTCCCACAGAGGAGAATTGTGGCAGCGCATGGAAGCCTTCGGCCTAGTATGGCTTCCAAAACTGACAACTACTTATATTCACACAATGTGTGAATTTAAAAAAAATGAGCAGAGCAATCATAAATCTTAACAAAGGGAGGATTCAAACCTCTGCTGGCCATGGACTCATTTTGATGAAGTGTGCATACTAGGATTAGGTCTGCACAAAATGGCTGTAGCCTTACTCCATCAATCTATTTTGGGTATGGCCTATAACCACATCAATAATTAAGAAAAACCTTCCAAATCTTGCTAGTTTATGAAGTTCGTGAAATCCTGCAGAATTTTGGCAATCATCCTTGAGAAATTCAAGAAAGCTAAAATTGCATGAGATGCTACTTGGGTTCCTATGTGTTAGGGGACTGGAGGCTAAAACATAGGAAGAATGACTGCAGGAATGGGGTACATCTAGTTTAATGGAAAGAAGAACTACAGGGGATATGATAAGAGAGTTCTAATATCTAAGAGGCTGCCACAAAGATGAGAGGATCAACCTATTCTCCAAAGCACCTGAAGGCAGGACAAAAAGCAATGGATGGATACTAACATCAAAAACATCATTAAAAAAGGACAACAAAGAATGTTCTTTCTGCGCCAACTCAGTAAGCTCAAACTGCCCAAGGAGCTGCTGATCCAATTCTACAGAGGAATTATTGAGTCTGTCATTTGCACCTCTATAACTGTCTGGTTCGGTTCTGCAACCCAACAAGAAAAACACAGACTTCAGAGGATAATTAGAACTGCAGAAAAAATAATTGCTACCAACCTGCCTTCCATTGAGGACCTGTATACTGCACGAATCAAGAAGAGGGCCGTGAAAATATTTGCAGATCACTCGCATCCTGGACATAAACTGTTTCAACTCCTACCCTCAAAACGACGCTATAGAGCACTGCACAACAGAACAACTAGACACAAGAACAGTTTTTTCCCGAAGGCCATCACTCTGCTAAATAAATAATTCCATCAACACTGTCAGACTATTTACTGAATCTGCACTACTATTAATCGTTTCATAGTTCCCATCACCAATCTCTTTCCACTTATGACTGTATGACTATAACTTGTTGCCGGCAATCCTTATGATTTATATTGATATATTGACCATCAATTGTGTTGTAAATGTTGTACCTTGATGAACGTATCTTTTCTTTTATGTACACTGAGAGCATATGCACCAAGACAAATTCCTTGTGTGTCCAATCACATTTGGCCAATAAAAAAAAAAATTCTATTCTAATCAAATATAGTATGTTATAGGGTCTCCTGCTTATGCAAGGGGTTGAACTAGAAGACCTCAACATCCCTTCCAACTCTGTTATTCTATAATTCTGTTCAATTATTGACATGGCACAAGATTTGGCAACCTTCAAAGATTTTAGCATTTTTAATTTCTTTTGATTTATTGCCTTGGATCCAGATGCTACGTCACAAAGGTCCTAATGATGGCTATTGTTGACTATTTTGTCAGGAGGCTCCAGTATGAAATGTGTGCTTGGCCAGGGCAAATGAGCCTTGATTCCATTTGAATTAGAGATTTAACATTTGAGGAGAAGAGTTTCTATTTGAATTGGCAGTCTGAAGACAAATTATTTCAGTCTGCGCCAATTTAAGAAGTTATTTGGGGGGTGGAGGGAATAAAAAATGCCAATGGGTTATAATAGAGAATCATCAAAACACTTCCAGGTGACTGCTTTCCATTTTCATCAGTAAGGATGAAAATAGGAACAATGTTAGATGCGTTAGAGATATTAAGCCTGCCAAGCTTCAGTTAGATATCTTCAAAGGTTTCAATGTAATAAATGTTTTAACTCATGTTGCTTCTCTTTAAGGAACAAGAAGCAGGGATATATTCTAGTCAATGAAGACAATCAAAATGAAAACATTATTTCTACTCCAGAATAGGAGGCATTTTTGATGCCTTTAGATGGATTTTGGATTTTAGAAGAAAACCTCCTATACTACCACCTTTTACTATACTAGACAACACAGTATCAACAGAAGAGTCCTTCAAGTTTCTAGATTCTATCATATCTCAAGACTTAAAATGGACAGCTAACATCAAAAACGTCATCAAAAAAGCTCAACAAAGAATGTTCTTTCTGTGCCAAATCAGAAAGCTCAAACTGCCCAAGGAGCTGCTGATCCAGTTCTACGGAGGAATTATTGAGTCTGTCATCTGCACCTCTATAACTGTCTGGTTTGGTTCCGCAACCAAACAAGACAGACACAGACTTCAGAGGATAATTAGAACTGCAGAAAAAACAATAGCTACCAACCTGCCTTCCATTGAGGACTTCTTTTTTTTTTGTCACATAGTATATATAGTATATATAAGCATAAGCATGTAATAATATGCAATATATAAGCATATATATAAGTATAAGTATGAGTATGTAATAACTATATTAATTGGATATAATGAAAGAAAACAATGCTTTTATGCACGCCCCTTACAGACCTCTTAGAAATGGGATGAGGTCAATAGTAGACAGTTTTTGATTGAAGCTTTGGGGATTTGGGGAAGAGACCACAGGTACACTGCACGAGTCAAAAAGAGAGCTGTGAAAATATCTAAAGACCCCTCATATCTTGGACATAAATTATTTCAACTCCTACCCTCAAAATGACGCTATAGAGCACTGCAAAACAACAAAACACAAGGACAGTTTTTTCCCAAATGCCATCACTCTGTTTAACAACTAATCCCTACAACACTGCCAAATTAACTACTAAGACTGTATTACTATTCTTCTTCTCATCCTTACTAGTACCTATCTTTTCCCAGTTATGGCTATATCGATGTTGCTTGTATCTTTACAACTTCTATTGTTTTTACTGTTTCCTAGTACAATTTGATAGCTTATTAGTAACTGTCACTATCACTAAGTGTTGTATCTTTTTATTCTCGATGAATGTATTTTATTTTCCTTATGTACACTGAGAGCACATACACCTAGGACAAATTACTTGTGTGTTCAATCACACTTGCCCAATAATTCTATTCTATTCTATTCTATTCTATTCTATTCTATTCTATTCTATTCTATTCTATTCTATTCTATTCTATTCATATGGTGGTTTAGTCTCAATTCATAGCTAGTAGAGCCAAGTAGACATAGTAAGTTGAGAAATTCAATTGGACTGGCTTTGAAATCCTGATTTATCTGTATATCTCTTCCCCAGCTTTAAAGAAAATCAACAGGATTTCTTTTTTTCACTGAAGTTAACTTGCTTTTTCCCCTCAAAGCAAAAAGCTAATTAACAACTGCAAAACCACTTTGGAAAGCAGTCTAAACTGTCTGGCACGGGAAGACATTTGGGATATGTCTGATCCATTTCTATTTAATGCAATGCATTTTGCAAAAAAGAGCTTCGATCTATTTAGTAAGGACTGTCCAGCGGTCGCAAAGCCCATTAAAGGCAGTTTCATAAGTGCGCTGTCTCTGACCGCACAAAAGTTAAGTGCCCTTTTCCAAGAGCATTAAAAAAAAAAATCCTTGCTATGTACCTTCTTGTTGAAAACAACAACAACAGCAACAACAACAACAACAGGAGGCTCACTTGATGAGGAAGGAAAAAGCTACATGTTAACTTTGTGGCATCACTGTGGGAAATGTGATTGGTTGGTATTTTATGTTTTTGGCAACGCTATGCCATAATGAGCAGTAAGTGCTAACCTTTGAGCGATTGGGTGTCTGTTTGGTTGTTTGGCTCTCTTGGGGTTTAGGAGCCCATTGACTTGGATATACTTAAAATAACTTTCTGTAGCACGAACATTTTCTGTAGTACTCCTGCTTTTTTTTTTTAATCAAGTATTATCCAAATGATTCTGTTGCCATAGCAGCAGGAGAAAAAGAAACCCCCCTATTGTGAAGATCCATCACTCATTGAGTCTTTAGGGAAGAATGATGATCATGAAGTATTGTGGTGCAGTGGTTTAGACTAGGAGCACATAGAACAGAGACCTATGGTATGTACTGTACATCCTCAGCCAAAGAAATTCCCTAGAGGTCTCTGGACCAGTCACTGCCTCTCTCAGCCTCAACGATTAGTTGATGTGGGAGCAAAAAGTGAGAGATTGTTTAGTAGGCCACCTTGAGTCCCTGAGTAGAAGCTGAGAGATAAATCTAATAAGTGAGAAATATATGAGCATGTGATGGGCAACCTGTAGTTTCAGATTGGCAAACAGGGAGTCCCTTTCTTTGTCCATGTCAAAGCTGCCTTCAAAATTCATTTTTCAAGGTAGCAGTTCTGCTCCTATGAGTCTGAGGTGCAGAACAACTACTATCTCTAAAATCTCCAAACAGTGTTTTTTTTTTTTTTTTTTTGTTTACATTTATACCCCGCCCTTCTCCGAAGACTCAGGGCGGCTTACAATGTATAGGGCAATAGTCTCATTCTATTTGTATATATTTACAAAGTCAACTTATTGCCCCCCCAACAATCTGGGTCCTCATTTTACCTACCTTATAAAGGATGGAAGGCTGAGTCAACCTTGGGCCGGGCTCGAACCTGCAGTAATTGCAGGCTTTGTGTTCTTAATAACAGGCCTTACCAGGCAGAGCTAAACCGTTGCCTAGTTATTAAAGACAAAGAACCATTTGGTGATCAAATCACTCAGAAAGAGATAATAATTGCAAAAGGCAGTTTTAGCTGAAGAGCTTACATCCTATGAAGATATCTTTAACACCATCAAACTGCATCTACCTATACCAGGAAATGACTCAATAGGTGGATAAAAATGTCAAATCCAGTCTAGCTGACATTGTGACCAACCACCATAAAAGCTCTGGTTGGCTATGTGACCAGCCATAATAATAAGCCTGGTTGACTATGTGACCAACCACAATAATAGGTCTGGTTAACTATGTGACCAACCATAATAATATGTCTGGTTGACTATGTGACCAACCATATGTCAGCTTTGAAAGCCATATTAGCACCGGAAGCTTCCACGCTGCCACCTTCTTGTGTGTGGGAAAGTAAGTGGGTGTTGTGACCCAGGGCCAAGTAGGTAGTAGGAAACTCAGTCAGTGAAAAAACAAACAAACTGTATTCAAACTGCTGAGAGTTACTTCATTCCCAGTGTAGTTCAACTAAATTAAAGCAAATTCCTCCCCCACAAATTCCTCAGTCCTATCGCAAACCTTGGTCCAATTAAGCAAATTGCCAAAGGCCTTTCTTGGCAAACGTTCAGAAGCCACAGATACAGAAATAAATGCAAGACGTAGACGAAGAAGAAGACGAAGCTACCAATGTTGTTTTCCAGCAAAGCCCAAATGCCATTACTGGTCTGTTTTAAGCCTTATGGGAGGGGCCAATCATCTCTTGGCCCTACTCCCGAGTTGTCCTCTGTTGTGGCTCCCACCCCTGAACCTGGCCCCATGCCCGAAAGTGCCTTGGAGCCGGGCCTGCTGCCAGAAAGTGACTTGGACAGTGAGGGGGAAGGGCCATCGGGACTTACCTCAGAAGCACCGGCCTCCCTGGATCAGCTCCAGGAGCCAGAAGCAGGCCAAGTGAAAGAGATAACAAGGCCTCCTTCTCCTGACTCTTTCCCCCCCCCCAGGCCACGCCTGCAGACCCAGCTGACAGCAATCGGGCTTAGCTCAATCCCAGATTTCGTAGGCAGGAGAGAAGAGAACGACAGAAGCAGGGAGGGCAGGCCTAGGAAGTGCTGAGTCATGGAGCCACACCCCACAGGATATAAAAGGCAGCAAGAGCTGGTGTGTCTCTTTGTATCAGGCAAATCCACGGATTGACTAGAGCTGAAGGTTGTGACTCACCAGCATCTTGGCAGCTAACGGAGGGCTCTTGGCAGACGCTGGCTCTTTTGCTCCCAGAGCTGATAAGAGCCGGCTAATTAAGCCATCGTTCAGATGGAGGCGAGGACATAACATCCTCTTTGCTTGCGCTGCTCTTGCCTTCTAGCAGCTCTTCTCATGAGTGCAGTAGGAACAGGCTCCTCCTGTTCCTCTGCCTCACTACTATCAGTCTCTGGAGGCTCTGGAGTCTGCACCTCACTCCCCGATGGCCCAGGCCCCACCTCAGCCTCATCACTGTCCGACTCCGTTGCCAGCTCCGCAGGCTGCTGGTAGACCACAACACTGGGAGGATTTAGTAGAGGGAATGTAGTTAGACAACATAGCATTCTTCTTTTCGGTCAAGGTCAGGACAATCCTGCATCTGGAGAAGGAGTGGTTGGAGTGATGTCTTGAGATGGGACAGATAATGATTGGACCATGTGATGGACTTATAAGTGAGGGGATGGTTTGGGGTTTTTTGATTTACTGAGGGAAAACCCAGAACTGTCAGATTCAGGTTTCCCCAGATGTGCCAGTATACCTGCTCTAATAAATGGAACTTTGAGAAAATGCTTGCCTCAAAGTTTTTAATTGGAATTGGGGTTTTCTGGAACATTGACATGATAATAATAAGTCTGGATACAGGATGTTACAGTACCTGGAGACATCAGAATAGAAGAGAAAGAACTGAAGAAAATCACATGATATAAAAACCTGCAGAATGACTGTTGCAAAACTAAACGCTGGTACCAATAGTAATCAGCATCTTGTATGCAATTCTAAAACATCTTGAAAACCACTTGAACACGTCAGCATTAATGTCTATGGAGATTCTCAGACAGGGTTCTCCTAAAGGTGCTTTTTTTCAAGAGGCTACTGGAGTTTTTGGTTTTTCTTTGAAGATATTTCACATCTCATACAAGAAGCTTCTTCAGCTCTGACCGGATGGTGGGGAACGGAAGAATTAACACCCAGACAGAAACTGAGCAACATGGTATATGCAGTACAATGCAGTGAGTCATAGGCAGATCTGTACATTGGGGAAATGAAACAACCGCTTCATAAACACATGGCATAACATAGGAGAACAAACACATCAGGACTAGATTCAGTCATCCATCTGCATTTAAAAGACACAGGCCACTCTTTTGAAGACAACAAAGTGCATATTTTGGACAGAGAGGATCACTGGTTTGAAAGAGGGGTTAAAGGGGCCATCTATGTCAAATTGAACAGCCCTGTCTCAACAGAGGGGGAAGGATACAACACCATCTATCTCCAGTCTACAACACAGTCCTCTCAACAGTTCCAAGAAGGCTCCACACCAATTTGCATCACAGGTGACTCTGAGGACACAGATAAACCTCCAGGTGACCTTAACAACCCTCTAAATGAATACAAAGGCTCCACACCAATTTGCATCACTCAGGTGACTCTGAGGACACAGATAAACCTGCAGGTGACCTTAACAACCCTCTAAATCAGGAGTCTCCAACCTTGGTCCCTTTAAGACTTGTGGACTTCAACTCCCAGAGTTCCTGGGAGTTGAAGTCCACAAGTCATAAAGGGACCAAGGTTGGAGACCCCTGCTCTAAATGAATACAAATGACCAGCTGTCTGCAAGGAGTATAATTTCTTCCATTCCCCATCGTCCAGTCACAGCTGAAGAAGCTTCTTGGATGAGAAGCGAAATGTCTTCAAAGAAAAAAAACAGAAAGTCCAGTTGCCTCCTGAAAAAAAGTATCTTTGGGATATGTCAGCATTAACAAAATTACCATCACCTGAGTTGCAAAAAGCAGTTTTACTTGGAATGGTTTCTATCCTCAGATTTTTTATGTTTATATTTTTGTAGCTGCCCCTTGCCTTATCTAAGAGGAAATCTGATGAAGATCTTAAATCTTACCCAAGTTTAAATGAAGAGTGTCATCATCCACATTTTGTAGATAATATATTATGGATGCACGCCTACCTAAAGATTTATTGTTATGGAAAGTTGAAAGATAGCTCAGATTTGACGTAACCTAGTGTCCCCCATTGATGAACAAGAGGAAAGAAATCAAATATTGCTCTCTTTCCTTGTCAATAGAACGGATGAAATGCTATCAGAATAGGATTTTATGATTGAGCAGAAAGTCATAGGCTAAGTTGACTAAAACATAATTCATAATATAGGGACCAAATATACACAGAAACAAGAGGATATACAAACTTTAAGAAGGTAAATGAGGAATCCTCCCCCCATGATGCTATGAGGATCAACATCTACAGCAGTGGTGGGATTCAAAATTTTTTACTACTGGTTCTGTGTGCGTGGCTTGGTGGGCATGGCTTGGTGGGCTTGGCAGGGAAAGGATACTGTAAAATCACAATTCCCTCCCCATTCCAGGGGAAGGTTATTGCAAAATCCCCATTTCCTCCTGATCAGCTGGGATTAGGGAGGCATAGAATAGATGGGGGCAGGTTTACCGGTTCTCCGAACTACTCAAAATCTCCGTTACTGGTTCTCCAGAACTGGCCAGAACCTGCTGAAACCCACCTCTGATCTACAGTATCAAAAACAGTGATTTGGAGGTGCCACTTCATACAGTTATAGAAAAGTGGGTGTGAGGGTTATAAAACCCATCTCTTTTAAATTGTGCTCTTTTTAAAAAGCCAATCCATAAAATGTTTTCCTTTTACTATTTTAGTGATTGATGTAGCCGTTGATTATGTACCATCAAGCTGGTGTTGATTCTTAGTGACCCCCATAAACACACATTATCCAAGTCAATTTGTTCCTTCGGATTTTCTAAGGTATACTCATCACTGCTAAATCGAGTCCATTGATTGCTGCTTGTCATGGTCTTGTTTCTTCCACTTTCCCAAGCATTGAGGACTTTTCAAAGTGCTTGAATAAAAGGACCAACATTTGAGCCTGATCATTTGTGCCTGGAGTAAGAACTTTGAATTGATTTGTTCTGTGATTCACTTGTTTGCTTTCCTGGCTATCCTAATTATTCTCAAGAATTTCTCTAACATCAAATTCAAAGTATCAATACTCTTTTCTAGTTGCTTTTTCAAAATCCATGAATGTAGCATAGTTATCTGGATTTACAGGTAAAAAAACCCCAGGATTCTGTATCCATCCCCCAGTAGTGGGATTCAAATTCCGGCGCTACTGGTTCACTATTGGGAGTGTGCGGGTGCGCTCGCTCACTTTGGGAGCACGCGACACTTCTGTGCATGCACAGAGCATTTTTTATGACATCTGGGTGGGTGGGTGGAGCCTTTCGCCGCTGCTGCTATCGGTTCGCCCGAACCGGGACGAACTGGTAGCAACCCACCCCTTTTATCCCCCCAAAAAACTCTACAGCTGAGTTCGTTGTGCTTAATGCTAGAATAAAAGTACCGAACCTGAAGGACTGCACTCTAAGAATCCCCTAATATTTCTGAAAGAGGTTGTCAGAGCTCTCAAGAGTTGTTACCAGTTTGCATTTAATGAATCATATTAATCATATTAATTATTTTTAACATTCTTAGCCCTTTAAGTAGGCCAGGTCACAAAGCAGACGTCTCAGGGATTCCCTCAATGCAACTCTCTTTATTTGGAAACCTGTCCAAATTTCTGTCACATTTTATATTAAGCAAAATTAAAACAGGGAAATTTTAAATTTCCTTCTCATGTCTCCTTCAGTCACTGGACTATGTAATCTCCTTGTGAAGTCCATCCTTAAAAGCTCACTCCTTTCATCCCCAAAGTCAGCTCTAAATTCTTTCATAAGTGTTAGTTACATATAAATCATTTTATAAATGAAAGGTAGTTTTTGTTCTGATTCCACACATTGCTTTTTGGGTTAATAAAGTTTTTCATATGCCATTCCAAGATAAAGTGTGAGCCTCAGCCTAATCATAATTAGGGTTTTGTTTTTGTTTTGTTTTTTTGCATGTGGAGTTTGTCAATCAAAAGGTCGGCAGTTCAGCAGTTTGAATCCCTAGTGCTACATAATGGGGTGAGCTCCCGTTACTTGTCCCAGCTTCTGCCAACCTAGCAATTCGAAAGCACGTAAAAAATGCAAGTGAAAAATAGGGACCACCTTTGGTGGGAAGGTAACAGTGTTCCGTGCACCTTTGGCATTTAGTCATGCCGGTCACATGACCACGGAGACGTCTTTGGATAGTGCTGGCTCTTTGGTTTTGAAATGGAGATGAGCACTGCCCCCTAGAGTTGGGAACGACTAGCACATATGTGTGAGGGGAACCTTTATCTTTACCTTTAAGCACAATGAAGGAATCCCCACAAGCCATTTTTGTCTGTAACATTCTAAAATATCAAATCACATATTAAAAATAGTGATGGTTCCAGTTCTGTTCCACTAATTTTTAAATATTCCCATTTTACTTCACAGCATGAGAGGATAGAAGCATCCACAGAGGTTGTTAATGATGACACAATGGCATATGTGACCAGACGATGGAAGCTCCACATATTAAAAAGAAGCAGGTCTTCAGTGACCTAACTGCATCTGCCATTTTGAATATTGATCACTCCTGCCAAAGACTCCTCACAGATTTTACATTAAATGTAAGTCAATAATAGCCCTGATGCGAATCCCTTTCTTTATGAGGTTCATGGGACTTGTGTTAGGTGCCAGATTTTCTCTCATGGTTATGAAACAAGCTTCACAGAATCTCCAGGTGAAGAACGGTTGTAGGAACTGGGTATGTCTAGTCTGATGAAAAGAAGGACTAGGGGTGAATGATAGCAGTGTACCAATATATCAGGGGCCGCCAATGGTGGGATTCAAGTAATTTAACAACCGGTTCTCTGCCGTAATGATTTCGTCCAATAACCAGTTCGCCAAACTGCTCAGAAAGTTAACAACCGGTTCTTCCAAAGTGGTGCGAACTGGCTGAATCCCACCACTGGGGGCTGCCACAAAGAAGAGTGAGTCAAGCTATTCTCCAAAGCACCTGAGGGCAGGACAAAAAGCAATGGATGGAAACTAATCAAGGAGAGAAGCAATCTAGAACTAAGGAGAAATTTCTTAACGGTGAGCACAATTAACTAGTGGAACAACTTGCCTCCAGAAGTCGTGGGTGCTTCATCAGAAGTTTTTAAGAGATTGGATAACCATTTGTCTGAAATGGTATAGGGTTTCCTGCCTAAGCAGGGGGTTGGACTAGAAGACCTCCACGGTCCCTTCCAACTCTGTTATTCTGTAATGTTCTGTAATGTCCAACACCATCCTTCTTTCTCAGAAAATTAGTAAAACCTACTATTTCATGTGGCCTTCAGCTTCACTGAAGGTTGTCATCTGTGTATTTGCTTATATAGTCTATTTTATATTGGACTGGTACCTTTTAATATCATGTATGTTTTGTTGTTTTACACGATGGTACAATGCCGAGAGTTGTGTGATTGGGCCAGTTAACAAAAACTGTAAATAAAGCTATGAAATCATGGCTGAATCAATTCATTCATCACCTCTTTACAAAATGAATCTCTCGAGATTGCACTTGAGGTATATGATTTATTACAGAAATCACAGTAATGTATCAAGGCAGAGCATTGGACTAAATCTGGAAAAAGGGGATTCAAATCCCCGTTGAACTATGAAAGTCAGAATCACCTTGGGTTAATCTGTTTATTCAGCCTAGCCTACCTTATTTGGTTATTATGATGGTAAAAGAGATGAGCATGTTGTCTCATTTTGGAGAAAAGGAACATAGGAATTGTTAGATCATGGGAGGCAATGATGAGGCAGGACGACAGGCAGTAACGTCCACTCTTTATTTAAGTAAGTGACTTCTGCAAAGGCTTAGCCGGCAGTGCTTCCTTTTAAAGGGAGATGTCCCACCGAATCAGCCACTGGCAACGCTTTACTCTTCCCTCCGTTTGAATCCACCAATCAGCGGCGGGCCCCGTGTGAATCCACCAGTCAGCAGTGGGCATGCAAATGTCCAGCTAAAGCCGGACCTGAGTGAAGACTACATCCCTGGCTTCACTATCTATTTACATATGTAACAGGAATTACACTGGGAAAAGAGATTGCAGTGCATTTAAAGCTAACAAAACTAAATTAGATTATTTCCCTCTCCACCCGCCAATATTTTCTGCTGGATGTATTTTTAAATACACATACTAGCATTCCATCTGACAAGAATAGAACTTTGAATTTACAGTGCCAAGAGTTGTATATACTTTATTGAAAGCTAATAGGGAAAAAAAAATCTAAAAACAAAGTTCCAGTAGCAACTTTTGTATTTACCATAGAGGAAATTAATTTATTATAATGTGCAAAAAGGATAGCTTTTTCCCACATTGAATAATAAATAACTTTAGTATCTCCCTTCTTGTATCTGACAATGTTTCCATTAAACAGTTTCCCAGAGTTTTTCATTTCAGAGATATAGTGATGATGCTTCTGGTTTGGTGTTGCTGCAGCTATCACAAATTGATCAGTTATCTTAGTTTAAGTAGATGTAGACCTAACAAATGTAATGGAAGATGGGACACATATATATTGAATATTCAGCCTTGAAAAAAGGTATAATGTATTAGAAATATATGCATAATTGAATAATATTTCCCTTAGGCAAGTACTTATAGAATTTTAATATATAGATAGATAGAGAGAGAGAGAGAGAGAATATATATCCATCACTATTATCCCCTTTTATAAATCCAATGTAGAAAAATTATGCAGGTCACTCTTGGTTTTAATTATTAAGTTGTGTTTATTCATTTATTTATTGACCACCTCGATCCCAAGAGATTGTAGATAGGGGTACCCAATCCCTGATCTATGGCCTGTTGCAGTCTATTCAGAACTGGGCTGCGGAACTAATGGATGAATGCACGTGAAGCTACATTTGTGAAAGCAGTACCCACACATGAATGAAACCATTCCTTCTCCCCTAGCCTCTGCCACCAACACCTCCACCTGTCTGCTGAGCCAGAAAGATTGGAGACCGCTGTTGTAGATTGTATGCAATGCAATGCGATGCAATGTGATGCAATACGCAGCATTAACAATTTACAGCAGTAAAACTAAGTCATTTAACTCTAGACTTAACTTTTGTGTTTAGGATCTGGGGTGAGAATGTATTGTAGGATGTATGGATGTGTATTTATGTCTCTCCTCTCCTCTCCCCTGCCCTCTCTCTTCTCCCCATCCCTCCCTCTCCTCTCCCCTCCCCTCTCATCTCCCCTGCCCTGCCCTGCCCTGCCCTCTCCTCTCCTCTCCTCTCCTCTCCTCTCCTCCCCTCTCCTCTCTCCACCTCTCCCTCTCCTCCCCTCTCCTCAACACAAGCTGGATTGATAAAACTATAGAAGCATACTAGCTTCTTTACAGACATGGGTTACAAACCCATGCATGGAATAACATTTTTTAGTTATATTGTATTGAAAAATACTCCTCTGTATTCACACGATGTCCAGACAGAACTGCAGGTCCCTTTTGAAATAAAGAACAGTTGCCAGATTCTTCAGCCTTCAAAGGCCTCCTGAAATTAGTTTTCAGCAAGCCATAATCGGAGCCCCATTGCTTAGGGAGGCGAGCATTTCCAGAGGAAAAGACCTGCCATCCTCCCCTCACACTTTGTGATAGAAGGATTGTCAACAGGCACTTTCTGATCCAGAGAAAGGCATTATTTATTGTTGTGTTGTAGGGAGGCCCTTGAGCTGCAATCGGGAACATTCTGTTGCTTCCTTTTGGGGATTTAAAAAAACAACAACCCCTTTCCAGCCTACAATCCTGGATTGCACACAACCTATGGCCCTAGATAACTACAGCTTAATGGTTTCTTATCCAAGCATGAATTAGTTCCAACTGTGTGTAGCTTCAGAATCCAGATAATGTTGGTTGGCAGTCGTCACCTGTATTCCTTCGTTAAAATAAAAAGAAATGGGTAGAAAGCTTTCCCACCTCTACATTAGGACAGGAGTAGAAAGTAAAAACATAGCCAAGTATCCTACTAATTGGTATCTCTGGGGCTGAAGGTGGACAGGTAAGTGAGGATGCCTCACATAAGCGGATGAGAACATTTTCTCAATTTATTTTTAATTGTTATAAGGCATTTCCATTTATATCTATCCTTCCAAATTTATAATTCTCTGAGAAAAAAAAAGGCCTGCCATTATTAGTAGCCTGAGGGCTCTAAAGGGGGTTCAGGGCTGCTAGTTGCAGGTTCTCTAACCTAGGGCAGAGAATCAACAGAAAATGATGGATTGGGAATTCTGGGACTTGAAGTCCATCCATCTTAAACTTGCCAAGTTTGAAAAAAAACACTGTTTTAAGAGATCTGTTAAGTTCGGGAAGTAACGAGGCTGGAGACCAGGGTAGTGACAACAGCTCTTTAATATAGGGTGAACCCAGCAACCTGGCTGGGGAAAAACATCTCCTTATATACTGTTTCACCGGCGGCTTCAACCAATCAGCAACGTGCTTGTTTCCCGCCAAAATATTTAAAGATACATAACACTCCTCCCCTCCCAGAAAACACTTTATCTCTATTTACATATTATTTGCATGTTATTTTTCGACGTAGTCACGCAAATAACCTGGGCGTCTCCTGATTCTTTCTGACCTGCGCGGTTCAGTTCTTGGGAGTGGGTTGAGCTGGTCGGAGGGGCTGTTGCTCCTCCAGCTCTTTCTCTAGGCCATCCGGCCCTGGATTACTGGCAGACTCTTTCTTGGCCATCCGGCCTTGGATTACTGCAGAGTTGTCCCTGCTGTTTCTGAGGGAACCTGATGGCGTCGCTGGACCTCCGGGACTCAGCTAAGTCTTGCGCCTCCCGGGTTGAGATCAGCTGTGGGTTCAAATAATGTGTGGTCATGGTCTGTTTCATTTAGCTCTGATTTGTTCAGCTATTCGTTTCCTGACTTGATCTATGTGGCGCCTCCATACTCGGTTGTCTTTAACTCAACCAAGTATGACTTGGACGGTTGCTTTTATGATTTGCCCTTCTATCCAACTGGGGCCGTCCCATAGTTGCGGGCCCACACTCGATCGCCTATGCCCATTTCTCTCGTTTTTTTCCCCTTGTAACCTCTGGTGTGTAGTGGGGTTTAAGCGGTCAGTGGGCACCGGGCTTCCGTCCATCAATAACTCGGCTGGGCTTCTGCCTGTTGCAGTACTGGGGGTTCTATGCTGGACGGCCAGAAAAAGTCTATCTTTGTTTGCCAGTCGCCTGGCTTGAGTCTGGACAATGCCTCTTTAGCGCTCCGACGGAACGCTCTGCAAAACCATTCGGCGCGGGTGGAAAGGCGCAGAGAGGGCATGCCGGATGCCCTCATCTGCCAAGTATTCCTCAAACTGGGTTGCCGTGGTGCGGGCGTTATCGGATACTAGCGTGTCGGGCAACCCGTGGGTTGTGAATAGGTGCCGCAGGGCTGCGATTACTGCCTCGGCTGTCATGGATCTCATAAAACTATAGAAGCATACTAGCTTTTTACAGACATGGGTTACAAACCCATGCATGGAATAACATTTTAGTTATATTGTATTGAAAATACTCCTCTGTATTCACATTTATGTCCAGACAGAACTGCAGGTCCTTTTGAAATAAAAGAACAGTTGCCAGATTCTTCAGCTTCAAAGGCCTCCTGAAATTAGTTTTCAGCAAGCCACATTAGCCCCATTGCTTAGGGAGTGAGCATTTCAGAGGAAAGACCTGCCATCCTCCTCACACTTTGTGATAGAAGGATTGTCAACAGGCACTTTCTGATCCAGAGAAAGGCATTATTTATTGTGTGTTGTAGGGAGGCCCTTGAGCTGCAATCAGAACATTCTGTTGCTTCCTTTGGGATTTAAAAACAACAACCCTTTCCAGCCTACAATCCTGGATTGCACACAACCTATGGCCCTAGATAACTACAGCTTAATGGTTTCTTATCCAAGCATGAATTAGTTCCAACTGTGTGTAGCTTCAGAACCAGATAATGTTGGTTGGCAGTCGCCACCTGTATTCCTTCGTTAAAATAAAAGAAATGGGTAGACCAGGGTAGTGACAACAGCTCTTTAATATAGGGTGAACCCAGCAACCTGGCTGGGGAAAACAACCCTTATATACTGTTTAACGGCTTCAACCAATCAGCAACGTGCTTGTTTCCCGCCAAAATATTTAAAGATACATAACACTCCTCCTCCCAGAAAACACTTTACCTATTTACATATTATTTACATGTTATTTTTCAGTAGTCACGCAAATAACCTGGGCGTCTCCTGATTCTTTCGGACCTCGTTCAGTCCTGGGAGTGGGTTGAGCTGGTCGGAGGGCTGTTTGCTCAGCTCTTTCTCTAGCCATCCGGCCCTGGATTACTGGCAGACTTTTTTCTTGGCCATCCGGCCTTGGATTACTTTGCAGAGTTTTCCCTGCTGTTTCCGAGGAACCTGATGGCGTCGCTGGACCTCCGGGACTCAGCTAAGTCTTGCGCCTCCCGGGTTATGGTCAGCTGTGGGTTCAAATAATGTGTGGTCATGTCTGTCTCATTTAGCTCATTGTTCAGCTATTCGTTTCCTTATCTGGTCTATGTGGCGCTCCATACTCGGTTGTCTTTAACTCAACCAAGTATGACTTTGGACCGGTTGCTTTATGATTTGCCCTGCTAGCCAACTTGGGCCGTCCCCATAGTTGCGGGCCACACTCGATCGCCTATGCCCATTTCTCTCGTTTTTCCAGTTCCCCTTGTAACCTCTGGTGTAGTGGGGATTTAAGCGGTCAAGTGGGCACGAGCTTCGTCCCATCAATAATTCGGCTGGGCTTCTGCCTGTAGCAGTGCTGGGGGTTCTGTGCTGACGGCCAGAAAAAAATCTATCTTTGTTTGCCAGTCGCCTGGCTTGAGTCTGGACAATGCCTCTTTAGCTCGGACGGAACGCTCTGCAAGGCCATTCGGCGCGGGGTGGAAGGCGCAGAGGGCATGTCGGATGCCCTCATCTGCCAAGTATTCCTCAAACTGGGTTGCCGTGGTGCGGGCGTTATCGGATACTAGGTGTCGGGCAACCCGTGGGTTGCAAATAGGTGGCGCAGGGCTGCGATTACTGCCTCGGCTGTCATGGATCTCATGAGAATGATTTCCAACCATTTGAGAAGCATCGACTACTAGGAAGGTTTGGCCGTGGAAGGGCCAGCAAAATCAATGTGGATTCTTGACAGGGCCCTTGGGGTTTTCCCATTCCTGACTGGGGCCGTTGGGGTGGTCTGGACTCTTGGCAGGCCTGGCATTTCCTACCCTCTCAGCAATTTCTGAGTCCATTGTGGCCACCACACATAGCTTCTTGCTAGCCCTTCATCCTTCGATCCCTGGGTGACCCTCGTGGAGAGGTCCAATACCTTTCCCTCAATTTCTCGGGATCACCACGATCACCCCATAACAGGCACCCCTTGAGCCGAGCTCATCCCCGTTTTTACAAATTCCTTAAACCGTTCGCCCGGGCGCAGACACCCTCTTTGTACCCAACCAAGTACAGTCCTTAACATAATGTCGGTATGATGCCGAGCCACCTCCTTAGATGTGACTGGGCCAGAGTCCAAGAGTCAATCAGCAGGATGGGCGTCCCGGAGTGGGGTCTTCGATCGCCCCTGGTAGTGGGCATCTGCTTAATCCGCATGCCCCACTTCTTTTCCTGGTCGATGCTGCAGCTTGTAGTAGCGGCTGAAAGATAGTCCATCGGGTCAATCGTGGCGAAAGTGCCACAGGCGTTGGGGATCGCCAGCCAGTATTCCTAACAGCGGTCTGTGGTCACAATTTCAAAGTCTCGCCCAAAAAACATATTAGTGAAACTTTTTACCCCTGACACTATAGCTAAGCGCTTCCTTATCTAACTGGCTATAGTTCCTCTCTGTGGAGGACATCGTTCTGGAGTAGAAGGCTATTAGGGGCTTCTGTGCCATTTGGAAGCCTGTGGCTGAGCACAGCCCCACCCGTGAGGGAGGCATATAAACCAGAACCATGGCAATGCTATGATACTGGATGAGCAGGCTATCGCTCGAGAGAGGTTTTTACTGCTTGAAAGCCCTACTTTCCGACTTTCCCCAAGACCAACAGTATTTTCCCAGAACTTATGCAGCGGTTCAACAGCAGTCGCTTTGTTTTAAAAAACCGTAAAATTCACTAGCCCCAGGAATGCCTGTAGCTCTGTTTTGTTTTGGGCGCTGGAGCCTTTCTGATTGCCTTGACCTTGCTCTCAGTGGGGTGAATTCCTTTCTTGTCTATTCTGTAGTCATGAAAACCTTTGAAAGGCTAGTGCTTTCCTACCTGAAAACCATCACGAATCCGCTCTTAGACCCCTTGCAATTTGCATACCGAGCAAATAGATCAACAGATGATGCTGTTAATATGGCTTTGCACTACATCCTACAACATCTTGAGTCTCCAAAGACCTATGCAAGGGTCCTTTTGGTAGACTTTAGTTCAGCATTCAATACCATCATTCCAGACATTCTTCTAACTAAGCTAAACCAGCTACAGGTACCGGAACAGACTTGTAAGTGGATCACAAGCTTCCTAACAAACAGGAAGCAGCAGGTGAAGCTAAGCAAGATCACATCAGATACCTGTACAATTAGCACAGGGGCCCCCCAAGGCTGTGTGCTCTCCCCACTTCTCTTCTCTCTGTATACCAATGACTGCATCTCCAATGATCCATCTGTTAAGCTACTGAAGTTCGCAGATGACACAACAGTGATTGGTCTCATTCGAGACAATGACGAATCCGCATATAGACAAGAGGTCGAACGACTAGCCTTGTGGTGCAACCAAAACAATCTGGAACTGAACACACTCAAAACCGTAGAAATGGTGGTAGACTTTAGGAGAAACCCTTCCATACTTCCACCTCTCACAATACTTGACAACACAGTATCAACAGTAGAAACCTTCAAATTTCTGGGTTCTATCATATCGCAAGATCTCAAATGGACAGCTAACATCAAAAACATCATTAAAAAAGGACAACAAAGAATGTTCTTTCTGCGCCAACTCAGTAAGCTCAAACTGCCCAAGGAGCTGCTGATCCAATTCTACAGAGGAATTATTGAGTCTGTCATTTGCACCTCTATAACTGTCTGGTTCGGTTCTGCAACCCAACAAGAAAAACACAGACTTCAGAGGATAATTAGAACTGCAGAAAAAATAATTGCTACCAACTTGCCTTCCATTGAGGACCTGTATACTGCACGAATCAAGAAGAGGGCCGTGAAAATATTTGCAGATCCCTCGCATCCTGGACATAAACTGTTTCAACTCCTACCCTCAAACGACGCTATAGAGCACTGCACACCAGAACAACTAGACACAAGAACAGTTTTTCCCGAAGGCCATCACTCTGCTAAACAAATAATTCCCTCAACACTGTCAGACTATTTACTGAATCTGCACTACTATTAATCGTTTCATAGTTCCCATCACCAATCTCTTTCCACTTATGACTGTATGACTATAACTTGTTGCTGGCAATCCTTATGATTTATATTGATATATTGATCATCAATTGTGTTGTAAATGTTGTACCTTGATGAACGTATCTTTTCTTTTATGTACATTGAGAGCATATGCACCAAGACAAATTCCTTGTGTGTCCAATCACACTTGGCCAATAAAATTCTATTCTATTCTATTCTAGATAACTACAGCTTAATGGTTTCTTATCCAAGCATGAATTAGTTCCAACTGTGTGTAGCTTCAGAATCCAGATAATGTTGGTTGGCAGTCGTCACCTGTATTCCTTCGTTAAAATAAAAAGAAATGGGTAGAAAGCTTTCCCACCTCTACATTAGGACAGGAGTAGAAAGTAAAAACATAGCCAAGTATCCTACTAATTGGTATCTCTGGGGCTGAAGGTGGACAGGTAAGTGAGGATGCCTCACATAAGCGGATGAGAACATTTTCTCAATTTATTTTTAATTGTTATAAGGCATTTCCATTTATATCTATCCTTCCAAATTTATAATTCTCTGAGAAAAAAAAAAGGCCTGCCATTATTAGTAGCCTGAGGGCTCTAAAGGGGGTTCAGGGCTGCTAGTTGCAGGTTCTCTAACCTAGGGCAGAGAATCAACAGAAAATGATGGATTGGGAATTCTGGGACTTGAAGTCCATCCATCTTAAACTTGCCAAGTTTGAAAAAAAAAACTGTTTTAAGAGATCAGAGAATGTTGCTTTGGGGTTTTGTTTTGTTTTTTCCACCTGCCATTTCCCCCCTCCTCATCTAGAGAGGATGTGGAGTTTACACTGGCAGCTAGCAAATAAATTTTACCACCATTTAAATTTTATGTCCAGGTTTCTCCATTTGCTTTTCCATAACAATCATTTTTAAGGAGATTATAATAAATAGCACGACTAAGTGCTCTGTTTTTGGAAAACGTGTCTTGTCAAACATTTTCTGCACTTCCTGGTACAAAACCAGTGCTCTGGGGACATCTCCTCCCAGACAGCTCTTCCCTAGTTTTTAGCTGGTCTCTTTCATACATTTTCTTCAATAGTCTCCTGACTTGGTTAATTTCACTTTATAGCTTTACATCCCTTTTTACAACTTTGCCTTTGCTGAAGTTAGTGTTCTCTTTTACAATTTGCTGTTTTCCTTCAGGCTGTTCTGATGTCTTATTAGCCTAGGTTTTCATCTTTCCTCCTCCACCATCTTTTATCTCTCTGAAGATTAAAGCACATTTTCAAAACTTGTTTGAAACATGCTATGAAAAACAGAGGCATTAAAAAAGAAAAAAAAAAGGCCTGCCATTATTAGTAGCCTGAGGGCTCTAAAGGGGTTCAGGGCTGCTAGTTGCAGGTTCTCTAACCTAGGGCAGAGAATCAACAGAAAATGATGGATTGGGAATTCTGGGACTTGAAGTCCATCCATCTTAAACTTGCCAAGTTTGAAAAACTGTTTTAAGAGATCAGAGAATGTTGCTTTGGGGTTTTGTTTTGTTTTTTCCACCTGCCATTTCCCCCCTCCTCATCTAGAGAGGATGTGGAGTTTACACTGGCAGCTAGCAAATAAATTTTACCACCATTTAAATTTTATGTCCAGGTTTCTCCATTTGCTTTTCCATAACAATCATTTTTAAGGAGATTATAATAAATAGCACGACTAAGTGCTCTGTTTTTGGAAAACGTGTCTTGTCAAACATTTTCTGCACTTCCTGGTACAAAACCAGTGCTCTGGGGACATCTCCTCCCAGACAGCTCTTCCCTAGTTTTTAGCTGGTCTCTTTCATACATTTTCTTCAATAGTCTCCTGACTTGGTTAATTTCACTTTATAGCTTTACATCCCTTTTTACAACTCTGCCTTTGCTGAAGTTAGTGTTCTCTTTTACAATTTGCTGTTTTCCTTCAGGCTGTTCTGATGTCTTATTAGCCCAGGTTTTCATCTTTCCTCCTCCACCATCTTTTATCTCTCTGAAGATTAAAGCACATTTTCAAAACTTGTTTGAAACATGCTATGAAAAACAGAGGCATTAAAAAAGAAAAAAAAAAGACAGAGGGCAAGGAAGCATCTTTTTCTGTTTTTGAAGGAGGCCCCTTATGATCTTGTCTATCTTCTGCTTGATTCCAACACAGAGAAGATAGAGAACGCTCTCTAGGTCAGAGGTCCTCAACCTTTATGGCTTGGCAGCATGGCCCAGGGGTTGAGCAGTGGGTTGGCACATGTGCGCATGTGTACATTGCTTAGCTTGCGCAAGTTAAGCTGTGCATGCGTGCGCATGCATGCTAGCCCGCCACTTATGCAAGTCAAGGTGCACATGTGCACATCCGTGCTGTTATCAAAAGACCCCAGTGAAGGAAAACAGGAGACAGGAAGACAAACAATAATTCCTACTTTAAGATTCAGAAGTTTATTTCATGAGCAATTTGGGATATGAACAGCCAGCATAACATTACTTACATCAATAACCCATTGCAATGAAGTCCAGAGACGATAGCTAGGTCCAGCATGGAATAGCTATGCCAGTGGCCTCGAACCCATTTCAAGACAATCATTTTATACTTTTACTACACACATTTTACAATGTCCTTCCTTGTACTCTCATACTGACCGTCAGTTAGCGCATTCTTGTGTGTACATGTGAAATCTCCTTCCATCTGCTACTTTCAGTTCCTTATTTCTCAACATCTTAATGTCCTTAATCCAAAATAGCTTCTGAACCTGCTACCTTTGAATAGAATAGAATAGAATTTTATTGGCCAAGTGTGATTGGACACACAAGGAATTTGTCTTGGTGCATATGCTCTCAGTGTACATAAAAGAAAAGATACGTTCATCAAGGTACAACATTTACAACACAATTGATGATCAATATATCAATATAAATCATAAGGATTGCCAGCAACAAGTTATAGTCATACAGTCATAAGTGGAAAGAGATTGGTGATGGGAACTATGAAACGATTAATAGTAGTGCAGATTCAGTAAATAGTCTGACAGTGTTGAGGGAATTATTTGTTTAGCAGAGTGATGGCCTTCGGGAAAAAACTATTCTTGTGTCTAGTTGTTCTGGTGTGCAGTGCTCTATAGCGTCGTTTTGAGGGTAGGAGTTGAAACAGTTTATGTCCAGGATGCGAGGGATCTGCAAATATTTTCACGGCTCTCTTCTTGATTCGTGCAGTATACAGGTCCTCAATGGAAGGCAAGTTGGTAGCAATTATTTTTTCTGCAGTTCTAATTATCCTCTGAAGTCTGTGTTTTTCTTGTTTGCAAATACATGTTACAATTGCATCAAGCACAGTGAATTACAAATATTACTTTATTCTTGTGTAATCATTCTAGCTAAACTGCTAATATATGGCAATTTATTTGAGGCCTACTCTCACTTCTGAGGCCTCTATAATCCAACTCCAGTTGCCTTCTTCTCACAGTGCTGGCCCACTGGTCATGCGGCCCAGTTCTGAATAAGCCACGGCTTGGTAGTGGATCCTGGCCTGCTCTAGCTAGGGTAAGGAAATTCACCCAATTTCAGGGAAGTAAGAATAGAATAGAATAGAATAGAATAGAATAGAATAGAATAGAATAGAATAGAATAGAATAGAATAGAATAGAATAGAATAGAATAGAATTTATTGGCCAAGTGTGATTGGACACACACAGGAATTTGTCTTGGTGCATATGCTCTCAGTGTACATAAAAGAAAAGATACCTTCATCAAGGTACAACATTTACAGCACAAATGATGGTCATAGGGTACAATTTAACACTTAATGATACAACACTTAATGATAAGCCTAGGGTACAAATAAGCAATCAGGAACAATCAATATCAATATAAATCATAAGGATTACCAGCAACAAAGTTACAGTCATACAGTCATAAGTGGAAAGAGATTGGTGATGGGAATGATGAGAAGATTAATAGTGCAGATTTAGTAAATAGTTTGACAGTGTTGAGGGAATTATTTGTTTAGCAGAGTGATGGCCTTCGGGGAACAAACTGTTAGGATTATCCATTCAGTGATTACTTGGTTTCAGCAGGGCCCATGACATTTCCAGGTGATTATGCCTGAGGTGAAGAGTCATCTAGAGTAACATCAGTAGTGGAAGTAAATCAGGAGGCCAAGAGCCCTGGATTAGAAACTGCAAAATGGGACAGAGCTACCTTCCTGAAGAAGGTAAAAGGTTTTCCTCTCCGTCGTATCCCACTCTAGGACATCTCAGTTATTTTGGCCGAGGGAGCCAGCTTTGATGGAAGACAATTTATGTGGTCATGTATAGTATGACTCTATGACAAAGGAGCACAGAATGCTGTTACCTTTCCACAGAGGTGAAATCTAAAAATTTTCCCTACGGGTTCTGTGGGCGTGGCTTAATTGGTGGGCGTGGCTTGGTGGCCAGATGACTGGGTGGGCGTGGCTTAATTGGTGGGCGTGGCTTGGTGATCAGATGACTGGGTGGGTGTGGCCAATAACTATTAATAATAAAAATAATAAACAAAGTATACAAAACAATAAGTGATACCAAAAAACATCTTTCACACTTTACACACACAAAACACAACACAACTGACACACACACAATGTAAAAGCAGCTGCACTTCACACAAAATGGCCCTTGGAACAAGCAGGAACCTCACACAGCCACAAAAAGCTCAAAAACCAACTTTCACACTTTATACACACACAACACAACACAACACAACTGACACACACACACAAAATGTCACATACAGCTTTGTGAGATTTTGTGTGTTTGTGTAGTTAGAATGAAACACTACAGAAACACACCAAATCTCAGAAAGCTGCACAAATATTTTATTTTATTATTTTATTTTATTTATATTTTTTAGATCGGGGTCTCCAACCTTAGTAACTTTAAGGTTTGTGGACTTCAATTCCCAAAGTTCCTCAGCCAGCAAAGCCAGCCAGCATTAGTTGCTCGCTGAGGAAATAGATTAGCTAGCAACTCTTTCTGTCTGATGCTGAAAGTGAAACTACTCCTTTCGGGATGGGAAAGCCATATGTTAGATCAGTAATCAGGTAAGTGCCTTAGAATCTCTTAAAAGGAAGTTTTCTACTTGTAGAAAACATGCTTTTTAAGGTTCTGTTGATGAGGAACTAGGTGAGATCGCCAGAGGAGCCTTTAAAAAAAATTGTTTTTAAAGTTTAAAGGCTCTGCTGATCTCAGCTGAGGGGCGGGATCCTCAAAGGCTTTTTTTTTTTACTTTTAAAGGCATGTTTTCGGCTGAAGAAAAACTGTTTTTAAAAGTAAAAAAAAACCCTCTGCTGATGGTGCGGCTCAGCAGAGGTGGGGGGGGGACAGGGCCAGGGATTTTTGCCACCGGTTCTCCAAACCAACAGCCACCATCGCTACTGAATCAAGCGAGCCGGTCCAAACCAGGAGCATTTCACCCCTGCCTTTCCACCAAAGTGGTACCTATTTATCTACTTGCATTTGCATGCTTTCAAATTGCAAGGTGGGCAGGAGCTGGATCAAGGAACGGGAGCTCACCCCAATGCTCAGAGCTCGGGTCTCAAACTTGGGCTGTCACCTCTCCAGCTGACAATCTCAGCATCCTAAGCCATTGCGTAGAAGGAGCCAACTATAAATATTTTCTATCTGCTTTGAAGGAGCGCATGGATTCACTCTTTTCTTCTTTTCTCATTCTGTACTGCCAATGAATATTAAAACAAATTCAATCAGTTCAAACAATAAATAAAAAGCCTGGTGTTTAAAATGTAAAATAAGAAAACAATGATCATTAAAATGGAAAAGAAATAACAAAAGAAAAAGCTATATCAACAGGGAGAAGGAATGCAGTTAGCTAATGCAACAGCCGTTTGCTGCAGACCATTTTCCTCCCTCCCTCCTTCCTTCCCTCTATTCAACATGATTTCATTGACATAAAAGCCTGTAACACTTGAAATCTGAGCACCTGATTGATCAATTTCTGTCTTGACCACTGAAACCCAAAATTTCTGGAAGATTTCAGGCATGCCATAGGTTCATTGAGCAGCCTGAGACAAAATATTATGAATGTTCAACTGACCCAATCCATACTACACTATACAACGCTGTTACAAACCTAGGTCTTGAACAACTTGTAACTAACAATACAAGACTCAACAACTGCCTTGACCTCATCTTCTGCAACAATCCAAACTCAATTTATGGACTACAAATTAAAGAACCTTTTTCAAACAGTGACCACTGCATGATTGATTTTCGTCTCAATATACGTCCATACTTAAATCGTCATAACACCAGAACTCCCAACTACAACTTCAAGAAAGCCAATTACGACCTTATAAACAACGATCTTTCATTTCTGAACTGGCAAAATCTGTTTGCAACCTGCATAACCGCTGATGACCTCTATAGAGTCTTCCTACTTGAAATCAATAGAGTCATTAAATTATATGTACCACGAATGACTACCATGTCCAAGAAAAACAAACTACCCATATCAATAAAAAAGCTTCAATCAAAAAAAAAATCCCTCTGGAAAAGAAACAAAAAAGGCTATGTTACAAACTACAGAAACATATGCAACCAAATAAAAACTGAATGCACAAATTACCACACCAAGCAAGAAGAAAACCTTCTACGCACAAATTCCAATCGTGCCTTTTATAATTTTGTCAACAATAAACTTAAAGATTCAAGATCCATCCCACCACTAAAAGATTCTAACAACAAAGAATGCAATGACGAAACAGTCAAAGCAAACCTCTTCAACATTTTCTTTGGCTCAGTTTTTGTTAACTCCGATAACACATATCCAACATTCCACAAACGAACCAGCAATGACTATGATGATTTAACTCATATAGATTTCACAGAAGACAACGTTGGTAAAGCTCTTCACAACTTAAAACCATCGCTTTCTATTGGACCTGATGGTCTATGTGCATATTTCTTAAAAACTTTCCATTAATATAGCTGAACCCCTAAGTATTATCTTTGATAAAGCTTTCACTACCAGTTCTCTTCCCAAACTTTGGTCACTAGCCACAGTCATCCCCATCTTCAAAAAAGGAGACCCCAGCTTAGTCGAAAACTACAGACCGATCTCCCTTTGCTGCGTCACCTGCAAAGTCATGGAATCTATCATCAATCAATCCATTACCTCACACTTAGAAACTAACAACCTACTCTCCAACAAACAACTTGGTTTCAGGATAAAGCTATCATGTAACATACAACTTCTCCACTGCAAAACATATGGACTTCAAATCTAGATCAAGGCAAATCAATAGATGCAATCTACATAGACTTCTGCAAAGCTTTTGACTCAGTAGTACACGATAAACTTCTCCTTAAACTAACATCCTATGGCATCTCAGGACCCCTCCACAAATGGATATCTGCTTTTCTGTCTAACAGACAACAAGTGGTCAAAATTGGCAATGCTTTATCAAATCCTGTTCCTGTCAAGAGTGGAGTTCCTCAAGGCAGCGTCCTTGGACCAACACTCTTTATTCTATACATTAATGATCTTTGTGACCATATCTCAAGTAATTGTGTTCTCTTTGCTGACGATGTCAAACTATTTAACACCACAGACAACACTTCTATCATTCAAAACGACCTTGACCATCTAACCGCTTGGTCTAAAAATTGGCAGCTCCAAATTTCAACCAGCAAATGCTCAGTCTTACATATAGGAAAAAAGAACTCTAAAACTAAGTACATACTAGATGGACATTACCTTACAGACGACCCCCATCCCGTTAAAGACCTTGGAGTTTTCATGTCAAATGATCTAAGTGCCAAAGCCCACTGCAACTACATAGCAAAAAAAGCTCTAAGAGTTGTAAACCTAATTTTGCGTAGCTTCTTTTCCAAAACACCACACTACTAACCAGAGCATATAAAACATTTGCTAGACCAATTCTAGAATACAGCTCGCCTGTTTGGAACCCTCACCACATCTCTGACATCAATACAATTGAACGTGTCCAGAAATATTTTACAAGAAGAGTTCTCCATTCCTCTGAAAACAACAAAATACCTTATCCCACCAGACTTGAAATCCTAGGCTTAGAAAACTTGGAACTCCGTCGCCTTCGACAAGACCTAAGTTTAACTCACAGAATCATCTATTGTAATGTCCTTCCTGTCAAAGACTACTTCAGCTTTAATTGCAATAATACAAGGGCAACCAATAGATTTAAACTTAATGTAAACCGCTTTAATCTAGATTGCAGAAAATATGACTTCTGCAACAGAATCATCAGTGCTTGGAATACTTTACCTGACTCTGTGGTCTCTTCCCATAATCCTAATAGCTTTAACCAAAAACTTTCTACTATTGACCTCACCCCATTCCTAAGAGGACCATAAGGGGCGTGCATAAGCGCACAAACGTGCCTACCGTTCCTGTCCTATTGTTTTTCTTTTCTTCTTCCTATATATGTTTATATGTGTATATACTATATAATCTTTTTGTATGATGTTGTGACAAAATAAATAAATAAAAATAAATAAATATAACTATCCCTTATGAAATTTCATGATGTTTCATTTATTGTTCCTACCAAATCAGGTTAGTGTATGGGTAAGCCACAGCCACTCTGTCTTGGAAGCTCAATCCTTCCAAGACAGAGTGGCTGTGGATACCGGCATCCCGGTACAGTCAGCTGAGTCCTCGGCTGACTGTTGGGGGCAAGTCACTGGCCCCGATGGAGAGGGTGCGCAATCTGGGCGTTCTTCTGGATGAACGGCTGTCTTTTGAAGACCACCTGACGGCCGTCTCCAGGAGAGCTTTCCACCAGGTTCGCCTGGTGCGCCAGTTGCGCCCCTTTCTAGACCGGGATGCCTTGTGCACAGTCACTCACGCCCTCGTGATGTCTTGTCTGGATTACTGCAATGCTCTCTACATGGGGCTCTCCTTGAGGGGCATCCGGAGGCTTCAGTTAGTCCAGAATGCGGCGGCGCGGGTGATAGAGGGAGCCCCTCGTGGCTCCCGTATGACACCTATCCTGCGCAGACTGCACTGGCTACCTGTGGCCTTCCGGGTGCGCTTCAAGGTTCTGGTGAACGTCTTCAAAGCGCTCCATGGCATAGGGCCGGGCTATTTACGGGACCGCCTACTGCTACCGAATACCTCTCACCGACCCGTGCGCTCTCAGAGAGGGACTCCTCAGGGTGCCGTCAGCGAGACAGTGTCGTCTGGCGATACCCAGAGGAAGGGCCTTCTCTGTGGGGGCTCCCGCCCTCTGGAACGAACTCCCCCCAGGACTTCGTCAACTTCCGGACCTCCGAACCTTCCGTTGCGAGCTTAAAACACACTTATTTATCTGCGCAGGACTGGATTAGTTTTTAAATTTGTGGGTTTTTTAATGGGTTTTTTATCATTTATTCTAAATTTTAATTTCGGCCAATTGAATAAGTTTTTTAATTGTATTTTAATAGTATTTATATTGTAATATTATTGTCTATTTTATCTGGCTGTGAACCGCCCTGAGTCCTTCGGGAGAAGGGCGGTATACAAATTTAAATAATAAATAAATAAATAAATAAATAATCCTCATTTAATGACTGGTCATTCTACAACTATTTGAAGTTATGGCAGCCATGGAATGGGTGCTTTATGGCCCATAAAGGACCCTGGCCATAAATAAAACCTATGAAGAACAGTTACAGGAGCTGGGCATGGCTAATCTAGTGAAAAACAGCCCAAAAAACAGCCAAAAAAGGACCCAAAAAAGGACCAGAAAAAAGCTGTTTTGGGGGCTGTTTTTTGGCCCATTTTTGGGCAGTTTTTGAGCCATTTTCAGGCCATTTTGGGTCATTTTTGCTCAAAAAAAAATGGCCAAAAGCAGCTGAAAAATGGGTGGGGGCATGGCCATCCAGTGGTGGGATTAGCCGGTTTGCTGAACTGGGCAGAATTTTATCAACCAGTTCACCCAAACTGGTCTGAACCAGCTGAATCCTACCTCTGGCATATATGCATTATTTTCAAACATAGACTGCTATGCTAAAGCATTTCTCTTATGCTTTTCATAATTATAAAGAGCAAGATTACAATGTACTGTAGATTGTAGACCTACAATCTATTGTACACTTCTTGGTCTGAATTAGAGAGAATATATATATAGCTCAAATTCTTTACTACTTTCAGGTTCAATGAACCATAAGATTTCTTACCCAGGTAGAAAGACTACATCAGTGGGCAGGCAGAATGTGTGTGTGTGTGTGAGAGAGAGAGAATGAGAGAGAGAGAGAGAGAGAGAGAGAGACTGTATAAAGTAAAGGTAAAGATTCCCTTTGCACATACGTGCTAGTCGTTCCTGACTCTAGGGGGCGGTGCTCATCTCCATTTCAAAGCCAGAGAGCCAGTGCTGTCCAAAGATGTCTCCGTGGTCATGTGGCTGGCATGACTCAATGCCAAAGGAGCACGGAGCGCTGTTACCGTCCCACCAAAGGTGGTCCCTGTTTTTTCTATTTGCATTTTTACGTGCTTTCGAAACTGCTAGGTTGGCAGAAGCTGGGTCAAGTAACGGGAGCTCACCCCGTTACACGGCAGCACTAGGGATTCGAACCGCCGAGCTGCCGACCTTTCGATCGACAAGCTCAACGTCCTAGCCCCTGAGCCACCGCATCCCTTTAGAGATTGTATAGACTGTATAGATTGTTTAGATTTAGATTGTATAGATTGTTTAGACTGTATAGATTGATATAAATATAGATGCTATAGATACTATAGATCTACAATCAATTGTACTGTGGGAGATGACCAGGCTGAGCCTGAGGGAAGGGTCAAATGCATCATCAGTCATGAGTTCCTCTGGATCCAGAAGAAATCTAAATCCAGCCCACCTTGAATGTCTTTCTTAGCTGCTAATTTCTCTTGATGGTTACTAGCTCAGATTCTTGTAGAGAGCTCAAGCTTGCAATAAATTTTTATACTCGTTTAAACTGTCTAAATCTCCTGATTTTCTTGGCACTTGACATTACTTTATAGCAGATCACCTGGATAGCTGAATTGGACATCCAGTTATGAGACTACTAACATGCCCACACAAAAGTTTTGTATATAATTATGTGGGTCGTGTGTATACGTTTACTTCATGTTCTCATCCAATGGTAAATAAATAAATGACAGGTTACTGTAATGATGCTCGGAATATGAGCATTTCCCCCCCTAATACTTTTCCTAAAAATCCCTTCTCCAACTATTTTTCCCTGCTTGGGGAAGAATCTCAAAATTGGTTTTGAATTTTTGCTTGAAGCAAAGTTTAGTGGGAACCATTGAGATCTAGTTTAGTGAAATTATTATGGTGCCTCTTGACATTCTTGATATTTTGCTTAAGGAATCAGTTACAAATTGGCATCCAGTTCTACTGTGAGGAAAATGGATGACAAGCTAGGAATGTGAGAAACCTCCTTCCCTCAAGCTTTGCTTTCAGTCTTTTTCAAAACTCTTTTGCTTTTTATTTATGTTTGTCGGAATTCCACCTGAGAATCAACATCAACATTTACTTTCAAGAGAGCTTCTAGAGAATTCTACCGGCAAGACTTAATCGTAACCAGAGACGATAAGTAGGATCAGTGGCATTACTTACCTGTTTCTCCTTGCACTAAATATTTTGCATTTTACTACTCCACAGCTCACTGTTGATTGATACTTCAGAAGAAGTCAATTGATCATAAAGAGCAGAAAGCCCAGAGGAGAACATGGCATTCATAGCGATGTAGTGTGAAAGATAGCTACTTCTCAGAATTGGGCAACATATTTTTAAAAGCCAGTTTTTGGCAAGGACTTGAGGGAGGGGGGAGATGAAAATATATAGCAGAAGTACTTTTTTTAAAAAAAAATTCAGATGTTTCATCGGGTTGTTTATCAACATACGATGATACTCAAAAGAAAAGATGTCAAATCTGTTTTTGAACAACCTTTCCTGTGAATTAATTTGACTTGTACATTTATCCTGTGCATAGTATGAATGGGAGAAGTTCAATCAATCACAGTATGCACATAAACAAATCCAAACTTCCTGACTAAGATAGAGATCAAAAGAAACTTATCCTTTGAATTAGGCAGCATCCCAAATGTTTTAATGCAGTTGTTGGCTTTAGAAGCATAACAACATTAAAAAAAATGAAAGTATGAATAAAAGAGTAATAGAATCAGATTAATAATTTCAGCCAGTAACTCCATAACACATCCAAAAAGACAGTTTATAAAGTCATAATTGAATTGTAGGCTAAGATGAATCTCTAAACCTCTCTGAAGACTACTAACAACCAGATGTTAGTTAAATAGAGCACCGTGGCTCATATGAATAGATCTCTGGGTTGACGATCAGCCCACGTTCTAAACCCAACTGCTACTGTGTGATGGGCTGAGCTCCTGTACTTTGTTCTTGCTTCTGTCTCAGTGGTGGGATTCAATTTTTTTTACTTCCAGGTTCTGTGGGCGTGGCTTGGTGGGTGTGACAGGGGAAGGTTACTGTAAAATCCCGATTTCCTCCCGATCAGTTCGGACTTGGGAGGCAGAGAAAAGATGGGGGGTAGGGCCAGTCAGAATTTTTACTACTGGTTCTCCGAACTACTCAAAATTTTCACTACCGGTTCTCCAGAACTGGTCAGAGCCTACTGAAACCCACCTCTGTTCCGTCTACTTAGCAGTTCGAAAGTGTGCATTGGTAAGTAGATAGCTAGATACCGCTGGTGGGAAAATTTACAGGAAAGGAACCCTTAACCAGACATCCCCCAGGCAATGACAATGTCATTGCTTATCCTTTTAACATGGAAGTACTTTGTTGAGATCTTCCAACTTGAATATAGTAATAGTATACAGTAGTCGCCAAAATTGTGGAAACCTTTTGGGAAAATTGTATTTTCTAAAACTAGCTAATAACACCACTTTTTTTGGAGTAGTACCATAAAATTATATATCAATGGAAAGATAATTTAATCAAGAATGTCATGCAATAACTTTTATGAAGGATTTGCTATTAGAATAGTAGTTACAGTATAAAAAAGAAAAATGAAACATAGGAAAAACAAGACATACAAAAATTATCCTCATGTGAGTTAATAGTTGGGTAACCTTTAGCATGAATTACGGCCTTACAATGTCTTCCCATGGAGTGAACTGAGTCTTTTGGTTCTGCAGCTGTTATAATGTAAAATCCAGATTGAATGATTGCTTCTATTAACTGGGTTTTATTGCTGGGTCGCTTCTGACTACTAAGTTTCTTTAGTCGGCTCCATAGATTTTCAATTGGATTAAGGTCTGGGCTATTCCCAGGCCATTCCAGCAGTGGAATATGATTATCTTGAAACTCAAAAAAAAAATGCTGTTATTAGCCATCAAATCTCAAAAATATACTTTTCCCAAAAAGGTTTCCACAATTTTGGCCACTACTATATTGTTGTTCTTGGTAAAGTGGCATCTATCACAACACAGAATCTCCTTTCGCTAACAAGTTTTTTTAATCAGCATCATAGATGTTCAATTGAGCTATTCCCAGGCCATTCCAACAGTGGAATAGGATAATCTTGAAACTCCCCCCCCCAAAAAAAGTGGTGTTAGTAGCCAAATTCTAAAGATCTCCAAAAAGAACATCTTCCAACTTTCATCTATGTTCAATCATATATTAAAGGGGATAGCTAGGATTTGTGTACCTTTGTCCCAAGTTGACAATTCTTGCACAAGATGAATTCTTCTTTATATTTTCACTGGCTACAGCTAAGAAACCATCAAATATCTTTGTACCTGGCACTTTTAGAATGCTTTACAGAATATAAAATATTGATATGAAACATATCTCTGCACATTTTATTTTACCAAGCCTACATGGCAGGAGAGGCTCACTGTTCCCATGCCGCAGGCGTGGGAGAATAGTGATGAAATGAAGAGGTGGGTTTAAGTGACCTAAGTGATTCCATGGCAGAGGTAAAGTTTTAACTGGAGAGGTTACAGCTCAGTTTCTTTATAGAAAAGAAGGTTTCCTGGCAGAAAATATCCCCTCCTCATGGAGTTTGAGGCATCACAGACTAATTAAGCAGAGCTGACTGGCTTTGGCAGTAGTACAAAACACAACTATTTCCCATTCGCTTGCTGAAGGTGCTGGCAGGATTTGTGTGCAGCAATATGGAATGACTCTACAAAATATAATTAAACCCCACTGGCTATTTTTTTGGCAGCCTTTTCCTCTGTAGAACATACTTATTGATCTCTTGTTAGGAAACAAGGGAGGAGATTCAGGGCATTATAGGATGGTTAGCCTGAACAATTCCTTCCTTTCTGTCACACCAAGAAAAGTCTACAACCAACACAGGGACCTCCTTGGCTTACAGTGATTTGCGTAGTGACTATTCAAAGTTATGACTGTACTGAAAAAGTGACATATGGTCGCTTCTCACACTTACGATGGTTGCAACATCCCCCATGGTCATGTGATCAAAATTCAGACGCTTGGCAAAACTGACTCATATTTATTGACAGTTGCAGTGTCCCAGGGTCATGTGATCCCCTTTTGTGACCTTCTGACAAGCAAAGTCAATGGGGAAGCCAGATTCACTTAATAGGGCCTCTGGTGGTTCAACAGACTAATGCAGTCTGTTATTAACAGCAGCTGCTTGCAATTACTGCAGGTTCAAGTCCCACCAGGCCCAAGGTTGACTCAGCCTTCCATCCTTTATAAGGTAGGTAAAATGAGGACCCAGATTGTTGGGGGCAATAAGTTGACTTTGTATATAATATACAAATGGATGAAGACTATTGCTTGACATAGTGTAAGCCGCCCTGAGTCTTCAGAGAAGGGCGGGATATAAATGAAAATTTTAAAAAAACAAAAAAACCCAATTGTGTTATTAACCACGGGTGCTATTCTGACAGGTTCTGAAGAACCGGTAGCGGAAATTTTGAGTAGTTCGGAGAACCAGCAAATACCACCTCTGGCTGGCCCCAGGGTGGGGAGGGAATGGAGATTTTGCAGTATCCTTCCCCTGCCATACCCACCAAGCCACGCCCACCAAGCTATACCACACCCACCAAGCCACGCCCACAGAACCAGTAGTAAAAAAAATTGAATTTCATCACTGTTTCTAACTTAAAAACTCAACAACTATGGTAAGAAAGTTGTTAAAATGAGGGGAGGGGAAATTCACTTAACAATTGTTTTGCTTAGCAATGGAAATTTTGGGGTGAATTGTGGCTATAAGTCGAGGACTACCGGTACTAAATTTAGCTCTCTTTAAGTGAACAAGAAAATCAGCTTCACTTTATTTATTTCCACCTTTGCACACAATGCCAAATCTTACTGAATCAATATGCCCTCAAATTTTAGTGCCAAGAAAGTTACATTATCTAGCTGGAGGGTGTTTTCTTTGTCTCTAGCTCCTTCTCCTTCCCAACAGCAACTTATGTGCATTTTTTAAAAAGGAGTGTTTTATTTATTTTTTCCTATTACAATATCAGGTAACTGTATTAACACAACTTTAAGTTCCATACAGAAAAAAAATATAGAAAATGAAAAAAAAAACCTATTACTATATAAACAGTAAACATGTGAAAATTTATCATATATAAGGAGCACACCAGATTGTAATTTATTGCTATTGAGTTAAATCAATACACTCCAGCCAAGTTTGATCCAACTGTGGTTCTTGCTTCTGAAATCTCATTACTTTAACTGTAATTTTCTTTTTTCTATTTTGGCAAAAGCTGTTCTAATCCACAACTCAGTTGTTATACTAGGTTATATTATCTTAAAATTTTCCATTGTTGCACAATTGTTGTTTTTGGCTGCATAAACAATAAAGATAAACTTTTTTTTTTTGTTTAGCTGGAGTTAGGGATGTAAAAGAATGCAGCCAAAATAATTTTGTCTACAGCAGGATCAGCATTGTGTTCCCACTGGAAAAAAAAACAATGAAAAACAGAAGCATGTATCTGAAAAGAAAGCACTGTTAGAAATTCAGCACAAAGAGAAATAGTTAAATTTTTGAAAAAGCTCATATCAGAGGGGGAAAAATATGCTAAGAGGCACTGAGCAATGCATAAAAACAGTAACAGTAACCTTGGAGGTCATCTAGTCCAACCCAGAGGTAGGTTTCAGTAAGTCTGACAAGTTCTGGAGAACTGGGAGCAGAAATTTTGAGTAGTTCGGAGAACTGGGTAATAAAAATTCTGACTGGCCCCTCCCCCATCAATTCTCTGCCTCCCAAGTCCCAGCTGATTGGGAGGAAATGGGGATTTTGCAGTAACCTTCCCCTGGAGTGGGGAGGGAATGGAGATTTTACAGTATCCTTCCCCTGCCATCCCCACCAAGCCATGCCACACCCACCAAACCACGGCCACAGAACCGGTAGTAAAAAATTTTGAAACCCCCCACTGGTCCAACCCCCTGCTCACGCAGGAGATTCAAACCGCCAAACTGCCGACCTACCTGATCGACGAGCTCAGTGTCTTAGCCACTGAGCCACTGTATCTGTTCATTTTAGGTAGAGATTTTATGCACACTGGATGCAGACTGTCACTTTCGCTCATACATGCACCCCTATCCATTGGTTGCGTTTCTGCTCTTGTATTAATGGTACCTAAGGAAGCGCTGTTGTTCCCACTGCACAATTTTGCCTTCCAGCTGAAATTACAGAATAGGACACTGCTACTTGTGACAACCGCTTTGTGGCAATTCACTCACTCGTCTGCTATTGATTAAAGCAACTCCTCCTTTCCCGTCCTTCTGTCTGAGCCTGGAGAAAAGTTTTAGCTGCTTTATGAGTTGTTCTAAAGTTTAATGAATACGCTCTTTATGGCAGTCTTAACCTTTTTCTCAGACTTGCACCGAAGCCTGAACAAAGAGGAGCTGCTGTAATAAAGAAGAAATGCCGTGCACAAACTGAGCTGAAGCATTTCTTCCAAATCATTCTGGAAAATGCACAGGGCCCTACTTGCTGCGTGAGCCTGTGAGACATAGTAATAATAGGTACAAACAATAGAAACAGACTATTCTGTGGTAGACTTTAGGCTGGATTCCCAGGATGGATGGGCTACATTCCAAAGGGCAAAGAGATTAAAGAAACTGCAAAGTTTGGTCAACAGGAAGGAGGTTAAGACAGCTCCTCTCCAGCAATTGTCAGAAAATTTATCCTTCGTGGAAATACAGATCCTGACAATGCGAACAATTAATCAGTGGAATAGCTTGCCTCCTGGAATTGTTAGGTTTTCATCACTGGAGGCCTAAAAAAGAAAGAAAGAAAGAAAGAAAGAAAGAAAGAAAGAAGGAAGGAAGGAAGGAAGGAAGGAAGGAAGGAAGGAAGGAAGGAAGGAAGGAAGGAAGGAAGAAAGAAAGAAAGAAAGAAAGAAAGAAAGAAAGAAAGAAAGAAAGAAAGAAAGAAAAGAATGGACAATTATTTGACCAGGATGGTATAAGATTTCCTGCCTTGAGCAGGGGATTGGACTAGATCAGTGAGGGCTAACCTTTTTGTCTTTGCGTGCCGAAAATGCGCATGTGTGCGACCCCCCCCCCGGCACCCTGACCTCCTGCACATGCATGCATGACCTCCCTGTGGTCCTCCTGCCCCCTGTGCATATGCACATGACCCCCTCTGCCCCATTTTGGGCCTACCAGGTCTCTCCCCACATGGCCCATTTTTGGTCCCAGGAGGCTTCTGGGAGGCCTGCTAGGCCCAAAAAAGGGCATGGGGGGAGCTGCACCCCCTCACTCCCTGTGCATGCACACACAACTCCCCTAGGCATGCACACACGTCTCACACATGCACCCCACCCCCACGCATGTACAACAGAGACCTGAAAATCAGCTGGCCGGCAGGAGGTGCACACAAATGTGGGATGGAGCTGAACTGGGAAACAGCTCACGGGCCAGCAGAGAGGGCTGTGCGTGCCACCGGTGGCATGCGTACCATAGTTTCGCCATCACAGGACCAGACTTCTGAGGTCTCTTCCAGCCCTGTGTTTCTATGTACTATGTTGCTTTAGTCTGGAAAGATTCTGTCTGTAGGTGGAGAACAATAAAGGAACTACTCAGAAGTATAACTTTCTGTCATTCTTAGGGCATGACAAATGGCTAGGTTTAGGGGTGTCCACAGGTTGTAGGGTGAAAAATGTCAAAAGGGAGGCCACATCCATGTAGTTGAAGCCCTGGGCTTTTTTTATAGGTAGGTCACAGGTAGACATAAAAAGGAGGCATGCGGTTGTGGCTGCCATCTTGCCATCTTTCATTATTTTAACATAACATAACATAACATAATAACAGAGTTGGAAGGGACCTTGGAGGTCTTCTAGCAAAGCTGGCTGAGGAACTCTGGGAGTTGAAGTCCACAAGTCTTAAAGGGACCAAGGTTGGAGACCCCTGACATACGGTACCTGTGCATTTTGGTTTTTTTACCTAAATGTAGAACCTTACTTTTTTCACTGTTGAATTTCATTTGGTTAGTTAGCGCCCAATGTTCAAGTCTGTCAAGATCTTTCTGTATCTTGAGCCTATCTTCTGGAGTGTTGGCTATTCCTGCCAGCTTGGTGTCATCTGCAAATTTGATGAGTTCCCCATCTATCCCCTCGTCCAAGTCATTTTAGGGGAGTGCCTTTGGCCAGTTTGAAAATTACCAATTATCTCAGCCTGCAATATTTTTTAAATGACTAATATTCAGCTTTTGAAATTTAACTCAACACTTTAGAAGTTCCAGTACTGTTATTTGTATCTGGCTCCGTCTAATTAGCATTAACATGCCGTAGAAAAATGTTGCCGTCTAAAACAAGACCGAGGGCAGAACATTCAGGAGATATAATTAAACGTGCTAGCAACTTCTTTACCAAAGTAAAATGTATTTAAGTAGAGCACACACTGCATTATTCAGAGCAGTGCTGTTTATAGTGAGCACCAACCTATGGTTTCTGTGGAAACAGGGTCAGAAAGCTATAGGCAATTGGTACAAATCTGTCAGTTATGGGGAGGGCTGCTGCATGCTGGCTTCACCTTGAGTTTGCCTGCTGAGGGCCCCTCAGTTTCATCTTTCAACAAATCCCATTAGAATACTTCTTAATGTGGTAGAAAGGGGGGAAAAACTTTTCAAAAAAAATAGACATAGTTTGGAGAAATAGCTCCCCTTACATTAAAATTTAAGGAAATTTAAGCATGCCCATTCAGTCTCTTCTTGAGGAGTATATCAGACCATCACTTGGGGTGCTATAAACTAGGGATTTTTAGAACCTGTCTTAGTGAAGTCCTGAGACTCTTAAGCAAGGGGTTCTCTGCCTGGTTGCTGGGTGGGTATGGCCATGGTGGGCACGGCCTAGTTGGCCTCCTGCACCATGGCGGGGTGGATTTTTGCCCTCCCTGAGCTCTGGAGGCTTTTCTTGAGCCTCTCCGGAAGGGTGAAAATGGCCGCCTCAGCCTACGCAGGCCTTCTGGAGGCTGGAAATGGGCCCATTTATGGCCTTCCTGAACTTCCAGTAGGCCCATTTCCCCCACTCCCTGAGCCTCCGCACATGCCCTGCACTTAACTGTATCCAAAACAGGCTGCATGGGGACTCCTGGGGGGGAGGGGAGGGGTGAGCAGGGCCAACCAGGAGTGGGATTTGGGGGTTCTCTGCACAGAATCTTAGCTAGAGGTTCTCTTGAACCCCTGCAAACTCTCAGCAGCCCACCCCGGTTCCTAAGAGAATTTTTCTTTCCAGAAGTAAGACAACTCTATCCCAATTCCTCAGGGGTAAACCCCCTTCCTCTTAAAGCAGCAACAGTAGTTCAAAGATGAGAAGTTTCCCCTTGATCTTCCTTTGGAATGGAATGGAAGCTGGGGAAGTCAGGGAAACTGCTGCAGTAATAATATTAACACCACTGGAAAGTGTATATAAGTAGTATTAACATCACTGGGAAATATAAACCCAATAATTGCATGATTATCACACATTTTCTTCTTCCTAATCCAACCACAGGTCGGACTTTCTGATGATGTTCCAGCACAAATAGTAACCAGGTCTGACCCTGCTTAGCCTTTCAAACTCATTCAATGTTGGCTATGTATAAAAAGTCACTACAGGCTAAGTTTTTCTATCAAGTTTTAAACGAGTGCTTTCAACTCAGTCTTGACTCATAACATCTAAGTAGAGAACACCCTGAAGTTTTTATGGCAACTTTTTTCAGATGTGGCTTGCCGTTGCTTCCTTCCTAGAGCTGAGACTGACTGTCATAAAGTCCTTTATCATCGTTTCAGTCTTAGGCAGGACTGGGACTCATGGTCTTCTACAGTGGTGAAATGTGAAATTTGTTAGTACAGGTTCTGTGGGCGTGGCTTGGTGGGGAGGGGGTAATTTGACTGCGTGGGCATGGCCAACTTTTTTTTTTTTTTACTTTTAAAAGCATTTTTTCTGCAGCCTCTTCGGCCAATTTTTGTTACCGGTTCTCCAAACCACCTGCCACCATCGCTACTGGATTGGGTGATCCGGTCTGAATTGGGAGCATTTCACTCCTGGTCTTCTAGCATCTAGCCCAATGCCTTTAAACACTAGATCAGTGGTTCTCAACCTTTATAGTGCTGAGACCTCTTTAATACAATTCCCCATGATGTGGCGACCCCAACCGCAGAAGGAGAAAAAAAGTGGCAAACTGTTTTTTTGAATTTATCGTGCCTGAAGCCGTATTGGCTAGTGATCTGAACTGCTTGTGATTGCTTTGAGGACAGAGGCATTAAAGCGGAGACTCCTCCCCTATTAAGTTTATTGCACCTGAAGCCAGATTAGGCTAGCGATTGGGAGTGATTGCAGCTGGCTTGAGAGGGAGACATCAGAGCAAAGATTTCTCTCTTTTTTAATTCATCGCACCTGAAGCCGAATTCGGCTAGCGATTTGAAGAGCCTGCAGCTGGCTTGTAGAGTCAACCATTGGAGTACGATTCTTTGACTTGCAAGTATACTTCCCATATTTCCGATGGTCTTAGGCGACCCCTGGCAAATCGTCATTCGACCCCCAATGGGGTCGCGACCCACAGGTTGAGAACCACTGCACTAGATTAAGTGGTTCTCTGTTAAATGAGTATAGAACTTCATAATTCACAGATCTGAACACTAAAAAAAGCTCTCTTCTTCTCGTCCCACATCCGTCATTGGATGTTGACAATCATGTTGGTGATCCTATTTTTATCAACAGCCACACCAAAAATGCTGTTGAGTTTTATCCAAACCAGTCACTTAGATTTTGAAGTCATGATGTTCTTCTTCGGCCTGGACCTCGTTTGCCTTCAATCTTTCCTTGGAGGATTAAGTGAAGGATGCCGTATTTTTCTGTGTGTTGCATCACGTGTCCAAAATATACTAACTTTAACTTTGTTATGGTTTTGATGATTTCCCTTGGCTTTCCCAGGCAGCTTATCACCTCTCCCAGGCTGCTAAATAAAGCTCTACAATTAGCTAAAATTTCTTTAAATATATAGAATCACCTCAGGAGTTTTTCATCATACGGAGGAAGTCATGATTTCTTGACTGGTTTTGGTGTGTTCAACTTTCCTTACTCTTTAATTTGCCTTTTGAAATAAAGACAGCAAAACTAGACTAAAACAAGTACTTTTTATTTTATTTTATTTTTATTAAGTTTTTACAGTTAAACAAATCATATTCACCACTTACACATGACTGTGACCATTTTTATATCCTCCTTCACCTATGTTCTATACCAGGGGTCTCCAACCTTGGTCCCTTTAAGACTTGTGGACTTCAACTCCCAGAGTTCCTCAGCCAGCAAAGCTGGCTGAGGAACTCTGGGAGTTGAAATCCACAAGTCTTAAAGGGACCAAAGTTGGAGACCCCTGTTCTATACATTTATACTAATGTTCCATTCTATTTAGAGTTCTATCCCCCTTTTTTTCTTCTATTTTCAATCCAATTGTACCATTTCTCCCATATTACGTAAAAATCTGAATCCACCAATCCTTTCAATTCAAGAGTCATTTTGTCCATTTCAGCGCAGTCCAATACTTTTTTAATTATTAAAGCTTCAGAGGTTTATGAAGTTCTCATTCAGAGTACTTTTTAAATAGGATACCACATGCAGTCAGTGTAGTGCAGTGATGAGGCTGGTGGACTAAATACAGAAAGGCCCAGGTTCAAATCTACCCTCAACCAAAGAAACTCAAAGGATGACTACGCTTATGAGCCACAGTGGTGCAGTGGTTAGAATGCAGCACTGCAGGCTATTTCTGCTGACTGTCAGTTTAGCAGTTCGATTCGCACTGGCTCAAGGTTGACTCAGCCTTCCATCCTTCCAAGGTCGGTAAAATGAGGACCCAGATTGTCGGGGGCAATATGTTGACTCTGTAAACTGCTTAGAATGGGCTGCAAAGCATGGTGAAGCGCAGGGGTGAAATCCAACAGGTTCTGTCAGGTTCTGGAGAACCGGTAGCGGAAATTTTGAGTGGTTTGGAGAACCGGCAAATACCACCTCTGGTTGGTCCCAGAGTGGGGAGGGAATGGAGATTTTGCAGTATCCTTCCCCTGCCACACTCACAGAATCAGTAGTAAAAAAATTTGGATTTCACCACTGGTGAAGTGGTATATAGGTCTAAGTGCTATTGCTATTGCTACTCTTGCCTAGTCACTCTCTTTATTTATTTATTTTATTTATTTAATTTTGTCATAACAATATACACAAGCATAACACAAAAAGATTGTATAATATATAAACATATATAGGAGGAGAAACAAGGAAGTATAAGCATATATATATATAGGGAAAGAAACAATAGGACAGGAACGGTAGGCACGTTTGTGCTCTTATGCATGCCCCTTAGAGTCCTCTTAGAAATGTGGTGAGGTCAACAGTGGATAGATTTTGATTAAAGCTTTTGGGGTTATGAGAAGAGACCACAGAGTCAGGTAATGCATTCCAAGCACAGATGATTCTGTTACAGAAATCATATTTTCTGCAGTCCAAACAGGAGTGGTTGACATTAAGTTTAAATCTGTTGGTAGCTCTTGTGTTATTGTAGTTGAAACTGAAGTAGTCATTAGTAGGAAGGACATTACAACGGATGGTTCTATGAGTTAAAGCCAGGTCCTGTCGAAGGCGATGGAGTTCCAAGTTTTCTAAACCCAGGATTTCAAGTATGGTGGAATAAGGTATTTTGTTGGTTACGGAGGAGTGGAGAACTCTTCTCGTAAAATACCTCTGGACACGCTCAACTGTATTGATGTCAGAAATAGGATGTGGATTCCAGACAGGCGAGCTGTAATCAAGAATTGGCCTAGCAAATGTTTTATATGCTCTGGTCAGCAGTGTGGTATTTTTGGAAAAGAAGCTACGTAGGATTAGGTTAACAACTCTTAGAGCTTTTTTTGCGATGTAGTTGCAGTGGGCTTTGGCACTTAGATCATTAGATATGAAAACCCCAAGGTCTTTGACAGGGTGGGGGGGTCATCTGTAAGGTAATGTCCATCAAGCATGTACTTAGTGATTGGGTTCTTTTTTCCAATATGTAAGACTGAGCATTTGCTGGTTGAGATTTGCAGTTGCCAAATTTTAGACCAAGCGGTTAGATGATCAAGGCTCTTTCAGCCCAGCTTGTTTTACAGGATTTTTGTTAGCAAGATAAAACACTTATGTAAGTTGCTTTGAGGTTCCGGGGAAAAAAAGGAATTTAAATCTACTAAATAAATAGTAATAACAAATCTCATCTTCAGCATTTGTGTCACAGTCAAGAATAATTAGCAGGGACAGAGGACCTTCGGTGTTCATGCTGATGAAACATTATGTTTCAATCCATTGTTAATAAAGCAACTATGGAATCAATATGTGTATAATCTGTGCATGTTTTTAAAGAGGTCCATCTGTTCTGAGTCAGCCAGATTTCCCTTTAAGGGATTTTGTATTTAGGATGGATATCTTCAACGTGACGCCGCTCTGTTCATATTTTTATCCTAATGGTGGTAGGACTTTTGCTTGGACGCAAAGCATCTGTTTGCCTTTGCCCAGCATATGTTGGGGAGCACTTGTTAAATCTGCTCTAGAAATAACCTTTCAGGTTTGCTTGTCTCACTTAGTATTGAAAGCTCTCATAGGGTGGTTAAGATGCTATAGAAAACACATTCAAGAATCTCTCGGGATTATGTAATGATCTTCAATTGGCCAAGCATCTCCAAGCAGAGACTTTGCAGTTGATAAAAAACATGAAATGGGGGAATTCAAGTTTCTTCTTCTCAAGGCAGGACAAGAAGCAATGGGTGGAAACTAGTCAAGGAGAAAACCATCCTAGAACTAAGGAGAAATTTCCTGACAATGAGAACAATCGATCAGTGGAACGACTCGCCTCTGAAAGTTGTGGGTGCTCCATGAAGATCATTGGAGACTCTTGCCCAGTTGCTTCTTCACAACAAAATGAGAAATGGTTTAACAGCATAGATCAGTGATGGTTAACCATTTTTACCATTGCATGCCAAAAGCGGGGGTCGCATGGGGGGGGGGTTGCGTGTGTGTGTGTCCACACCCATAATTTATATTCATTTGAACTGCCTGGATTTCCTGATTTCTGATGCTTGACAAAATGAAATGAAAGGAAAAGAAAGGAAAGGAAAGGAAAGGAAAGAAGGGAAGGGAAGGGAAGGGAAGGGAAGGGAAGGGAAGGGAAGGGAAGGGAAGGGAAGGAATAGAAAGGAAAGGAAAGGAAAGGAAAGGAAAGGAAAGGAAAGGAAAGGAAAGGAAAGGAAAAGAAAGGAAAGGAGATACAGCTTATCTCATTAACGTATCTCTTCATACCTTCCGCTCCTTGCAAATGTTCTTGCATGTAAAAGATGGAATGTTTGTTGTAGCTCAACTTTCTAAACCAAATTCATTTGCTTTACAAAAAAAAAGTGTGTGTTTTGTCTATGTGTGAGGAAAACAGTCAGGGACAGAAAGGTTATTATAGGCTGATGCTGTTGCTTCTCTGGAAAGATTCAGAACATAAAACCAGAACATCCTGGTCTAGCTGAGTTCCCAAGTTCACCATTCTGCAGCTGTTGTTCAAAAGATCGGGAGACTCCAGACCTAACACTGCTCCCTGATGCCTAATTTCAGCCAGATGGTCTGATGACTAACTTGAAAAATGATTAGGTGGGAGAAAAGAGGATCCAAAGCAAAACCCAGAGTACCTACACTACGGAAATGAATACAAAAATGCTGATGGTTGATACATGTGTACATTAAAAAAAAAAGAATTACCTCTTCTCTATTTGTTGTTAGTTGCGAAGTCGTGTCCGACCCATCGCAACCCCATGGACAACATTCCTCCAGGCCTTCCTGTCCTCTACCATCCTCTGGAGTCCATTTAAACTCATGCCTACTGCTTCAGTGACTCCATCCAGCCACCTCGTTCTCTGTCGTCCCATTCTTCTTTTGCCCTCAATCTTTCCCAGCATTAGACTCTTCTCCAGTGAGTCCTTCCTTCTCATTAGGTGGCCAAAGTATTTCAGTTTCATCTTCAGGATCTGGCCTTCTAAAGAGCAGTCAGGATTGATCTCCTCTAGAACTGACTTGTTTGTTCGCCTTGCAGTCCAAGGGACTCGCAGGAGTCTTCTCCAGCACCATCCTTCTCCAGATCTTCTCTCTTAATGTGAACCAATGTTTTGAAGAAATAAGACCCCGAAAGATGAGCTAGTGTAGCAATAGCTCATCTAGCGGAATTTTTCCGCTAGATTCAAGTCCTAATACCATCGACCTGGTCATGAGCCTGGACATCGGCTCTGTCTTGAGCCTGGACATCGGCCTTAGACATTGGCCCCGACATCGGCAGGGCTTGGCGGCTTGGACGGTTTTTTAGCTCTCGGCGTTCACCTCACCGCGAAGGACATCAGCGGGACTATCATCTGACTGTGAACGACTTTGGACGGCCTTTTACCATCCTAGGCTTTAAAGGCCTAGTTTTATGGCTGATTTTAAGCTAACGATAATGGCCGCTATTTCTGTCATCAGCGGCATTGCAGACATGACTGTCAACTGTCTGACGTAGTTAACTTTAAACATGGTCGTTCCTCATGGTGTTCGCCTGGCAGTGGTGTACCGGTCCGCTAATTCCATCAGCGGATTTCGGACAGTTTGATCCCCGTTTTACATCTTATATGGACAGGGGGTCGGTTTTACTACACTTGTAGGGAACTGCTGGCTCGGGATACCCTTTTTTTCCGTTGTTACCTGATCCTATTATGAGTTACTCGGCGCTTGAGCTCTTACGGCTGCGAGGTTCCCCCGCCTCGCAGGAGTGGCCCTCTGCTCTATCGAGGGCCTATCTTAATGAAGGGTCTTGGGACCCAGAGAGGTGGCATGCCTCGAAGAAGAATCTCTGGGGGTTTTTTAATAGGTTTTTTAATAAGGGGCTTTTAAAGGGGGGGAGGGGATTGACGGGTAGGGGGAGTGACCCGTCGGGGAGGGTATGCCCAGTCCCAATGCGGGCTCACGACACTATTTCACTTGGTCCGAAGACAGGGGAGGGGATTGTACAGAGCGGAGAACATTATCCCATCTGTACGGTGAGTGGGAGGGGCAGATATGGCGGAGGCAGGGGGCCGTATCGCTCTTTGGGAGCACGTGTTCGATGTTTAAAAGCGATCACGTGCTCCGGCCCCCCAGTCCTCACTCGTTCCCCGGATGGTCAAGACCCTCAGAGCTTGGGTCTTAGGCTGATGCTTTGCAATGCCCGGTCCATGGTTAACAAGGCTCCCCTGATTTGTGATCTTATTCAGAGGGAATCCGCGGACCTTATGGGCATTACGGAGACCTGGTTGGGCACAGAAGGGGGTGTACCCCTGGTCGAACTGTGCCCTCCGGGTTTCCGTGCATTCCATCAGCCAAGGACCCAAGGTAGGGGTGGGGGGGTGGCGGTTGTGATTAAAGAAAGTCTGGAGCCGAGGGAGTCCACTGTTCCTCAGATAGCTGGCTGTGAATCCCTCCTTGTGAAGTGGGGCCACCGGAATCAGATGGGGCTGTTGATCACGTACCTGGCTCCTTGCTGCGTGACTACAGCCCTACCTGAACTGCTAGAGGTGCTTGCTGGCGTGGCGGTGGAGATCCCCAGACTACTGGTCTTGGGGGATTTCAACCTGCCATCTGCCGGCTTGTCGTCGACGGTGGTTCAGGAGTTCCAGGCCTCCATGACGGCCTTGGACCTGATTCAAGTAACTGATGGCCCTACACACATTGGGGGAGGCATGCTAGACTTGATTTTTATCTCTGGTCAGTGGGTAAATGATCTGGATTTAGGAGATTTAGTGAAAGAACCGGTGTCATGGTCAGATCATTTTCTTCTTCGCCTAGACTTTCAGACCGCCGCTCACCACCGCGGGAGGCGGAGCCAATGCGTTGGTTCCGTCCCAGGCGCCTGATGGACCCGGAGAGGTTCCTGACGGGGCTTGGGCCGCTTCCTGAGGATCTTACCCACGGCATGACTGAAGAACTGGTTGCGGCCTGGGAGCGGGCGCGGCTGGGGCTTTGGACCGTGTCGCGCCTTTGCGACCTCTGACCGGCGTAGATCTCAATTGGCTCCCTGGTTTTCCGAGGAGCTGAGAGAGATGAAATGCCGGAGAAGACGCCTGGAGAGTGTTTGGAGGTCTAGCTGTTCCGAGGCTGATCGGACACTAGTGAGGTCCTTTACTAGGACCTACCTAGTGGCAATGAGGAGGCGGCGTCTCGTTCCACCCTCATTGCATCGGCAGATAACCGCCCGGCCGCCCTGTTTCGGGTGACCCGTTCCCTCCTCCATCAAGAGGGACGGGATGACCCCTTACAGGGACGAGCTGAGGAGTTTAACGGTTATCTATACGATAAAATCGTTCAGCTTCGGGATAGTTTGGACCAAGATTGCGATGATCCAGCCGGGACGACAGAGACGCGTCTTGTTGAGGTTATTTGGGATGAGTTTGATTCTGTGGCTCCCGAGGACATGGACAGGTTGCTGGGGAGGTTACATGCAACTACATGTTTACTGGACCCGTGCCCTTCCTGGTTAGTGCTGGCTGCTCAGGAAGTGACACGAGGCTGGCTCCAGGGGATTATAAATGCTTCTTTGATGGAAGGGGTTTTCCCCGCCGCCTTGAAGGAGGCGGTGGTGAGACCTCTCCTCAAGAAGCCTTCCCTGGACCCAGCTATTTTGGGAAATTATCGTCCAATCTCCAACCTTCGCTTTGTGGCGAAGGTTTTTGAGAGTGTGGTTGCATGGCAGCTCCCCCGGCACCTGGAGGAAACTGTCTATCTGGACCCGTTCCAGTCCGGCTTCCGACCCGGTTATAGCACGGAGACGGCTTTGGTCGCGTTGGTGGATGACCTCTGGAGGGCCAGGGACAGGGGTTGCTCCTCTGCCTTGGTCCTATTAGATCTCTCAGCGGCTTTCGATACCATCGACCATGGTATCCTGCTGCGCCGGTTGGAGGGATTGGGAGTGGGGGGCACCGTTTATCGGTGGTTCTCCTCCTATCTCTCTGACCGGTCGCAGACGGTGTTGACGGGGGCAGAGGTCGTCCTCGAGGCGCCTCACTTGTGGGGTGCCTCAGGGGTCGATTCTCTCGCCCACCCTGTTCAACATCTATGAAACCGCTGGGTGAGGTCATCAGTGGTTTCGGGTGAGTTATCATCTGTCGCTGATGATACTCAGCTGTACTTTTCCACCCGGACCACCCCAACGAAGCGGTCAAGTGCTGTCCCGGTGCCTGGAAGCTGTACGGGTCTGGATGGGGAGAAACAGACTCAAGCTCAATCCTCCAAGACGGAGTGGCTGTGGATGCCGGCATCCCGGTACAGTCAGCTGCATCCGCAGCTGACTGTTGGGGCAGTTAGTGGCCCCAAAGGAGGCGGTTCGCAACTTGGGTGTCCTCCTGGACGGACGGCTGTCTTTGATGAACACCTGGCGGCCGTCGCCAGGAGGGCCTTTACCAGGTTCGCCTGGTTCGCCAGTTCGTCCTTCCTTGATCGGGATGCCTTATGCACGGTCACTCACGCTCTGGTTACGTCTAGGCTGGATTATTGCAATGCTCTCTACATGGGGCTGCCCTTGAGGTGCACCCGGAGGCTGCAGCTAGTCCAGAATGCGGCTGCGCGAGTAGTAACGGGAGCCGCTCGTGGCTCCCACGTGACATCGCTGCTCCGTAGCTTGCACTGGCTTCCTGTGGTCTTTCGGGTGCGCTTCAAGATTTTGGTAACTATCTTTAAAGCGCTCCATGGCTTAGGACCCGGGTACTTACGAGACCGCCTGCTGTTACCTTTTGCCTCCCACCGACCCGTACGCTCGCACAGAGAGGGTCTCCTCAGGGTGCCGTCCGCCAAACAGTGTCGGCTGGCGGCCCCCAGGAATAGGGCCTTCTCTGTGGGGGCAGTGACGCTCTGGAACGAACTTCCCCCCGGTCTGCGTCAAGTGCCCGATCTTCGGACCTTTCGTCGTGAGCTCAAAACATATTTATTCATTAAAGCGGGACTGGCATAATTAGTGATGTATTTTAATTGGGTTTTTAATATTTTTTAACTTTTTAATTTAAATTTTAATAATCGGCCTTTAAAATTTGCTCTTTTTAATTGTTGTTTTAAACTGTATATATCTTTGTTTTTACTTTGGCTGTACACCGCCCTGAGTCCTTCGGGAGAAGGGCGGTATAAAAATTTAATAAAATAAATAAATAATAAATAAATAGATCATGGGTGTCAATCTCAAGGCCTGCAGGCCGGATGCAGTCCATGGGGTGTTTAGATCTGGCCCATGGGCTCATCCTAGAAAAAGTGAAGTGCCTCTGCCAGAGAAAATGGAGCTCAAGGAGGCCACTTGCAGAAACACAACCCTGATTCGGCTCTCAATGAAACCGAGTTTAACACCCTTGCCATAGATCATTACTTCCATGGTGTTCTTAACTAAAGTGCTCCATAAAAGGTTGGGCAATGGAATGGACTGCCCTGTTACCATGGCTTGAGGAAACTTCTAATGTCTTTTTTTGGGAAAGAACAAGGAGTAACAATATCTGTGCTGATAGCACCAGGAAAATGGCAGAGATAAGTACTAATTTGACTTGGCAATGTGACAAAATGCAGTGTGGAGGAGGGGCTTTTTCCTAGAAATAGCAATTGCACTTAGACTTATATACTGCTTCACAGCTCTCTCTAAGCCAGAGGTCTGCAACCTTAAACACTCAAAGAGCCATTTGGACCCGTTTCCCACAGAAAAGAAAACACCAGAAGCCACAAAACCCTTCCTGTGCCTGGCTATTTCTTGAGCGGCCACAAAACTGCCATATGTAGTTGAATTGAACATTCTGTTTTCTTCTGAAACTTTTCTTTTCTTGGATTTATCCATGGTTGGCCTACCGGAGGTTGAAAAGCCCAATAAATCGCATGCCGGTGGGTGTCGCACATTGGCAGTTGTGACACATATTTTGAGTGACAGGGAGCCGCAGCAGAGGGGTGAAAGAGCCACATGCAGCTCCAGGTTGCTGTTCTGTCTCCTTCCCCACTTTGGAGCAATGAGCTGGCCTTCAGCCAGTAGATTCACAGCTCTTATCAGTCCTGGCAGAGAAATCACAGCTGCCTGCCAAAGTTCAAACAAATGACTCACAGAGTAAGACTTTCAGCTCTCTTTGAAATGGTTCAGCTAATTTTTGCTTCCCGTGGAATGAGAGCAGTCCCAAAGCTCCTTATATATCCTGTGGGGTGGGGCTCCTGCCCCACCCTTCCCTTTGATGATGCCGCCTCTTTAATCTTCTGAAGCGCGGGTCGATCCAAGCTTGATTATTATTATTATCAGGTGGGTCTGAAGGTGTAGCCTGGGGTAGGGAGGAATCAGGGGAGTCCTCCGACTGGTCTGGTTCTGGCTCCCAAGGTAAGCCTTACCGGCCCTTCCTTCTCACTCTTGGAGTCACTTTCGGGCATGGGGCCAGGTTCGGGGCTGGAGTCACAACAGTTGCTGACTGCTGCTCTAAGCGGTTTACAGAGTCAGCATATTGCCCACAACAATTTTGGCTCCTCATTTTACCACCTCAGAAGAATGGAAGGCTGAGTCAACCTTGAGCCAGTGAGATTTGAACTGCCAAATTACAGGCAGCCAGCAGTCAACAGAAGTAGCCTGCAGTACTGCACCCTAACCATTGCACCACCGTGGCTCCTTGAAGAGAAAAAGACAGCTAGGTTTTGTAGACTGTAAGAGGGCTAAAATGGCTTCTCCCTATCAAGTCACAGAATATATCTGATAGTTATGTAGCTTTAGATAGTTCCTTTGCTGTTGACGTGGCCTAGTTTGGTAATGAAACATCTGCAAGAAAATAACCAAGCTGAAGAGACCACTAAGGACTCCACAAATGAATCTCTTTCCATGTATAATGCATATTGTTGGACTTTCCTGGTAGTGTCTACCTAGTGGGTACTAAGAATTGTTATTGCTGTAGTATGTTTCCTATAAACATACAGCATATCCTGTTACAGTTGTAAAACCCGCTTCACAAACTCTTGCTCAGTTTAGATTCTGCTCCCAAGAACAGCACTCTTCCCCCAAGAATGCTCCAACCTCCAACAATCACTGGATGAAAAATCTGATTTTAGCTTTGCCTTAAGCACTCTGCTTGTAGAACCTTTTTTTAAAAAAAAATCCCAGTTCTTGACTACGAAAGATATTTTATCTGAAGTCATTTTGAATGCACGTTACAGTAATTGCCGGCATTTGTCATTTGCAAAAAGGCCACTCATTATAACTTGTGGGTTATGTGCACATGAAATGCATTTATATTTCAAGGACTCCTGGGAAAGGCATGCGCAGAGAGAGGAATCAGCCTCTTATATCCAGTCAGACCATTGATCCAGCCTTGTGCGCTGTTGGAAACACAGGCGAGGATGTCTAAGCATAAGAGAGGAAGTCAGGATAATCAAAAATTAATTTGAAATCAAATATTAAAAGTAGACTGAGTATAAAAGGAAGCCGTCTCCTGCAATTTCACTACTGTAATCAAGCTTGATTGATTGAATGAATGGTTTGTGCTACAAATTTTAATGTTGACTCTTAGCAATTAGACAGACAGATGTCCCAAACGTGCTGTTTCCAAAAGACAACTGAACCCAGGTTTCCCTACTACTTTTAGTTCAGTAACTTAAACAGTTTATCATACTGGGCTCTTTTATAGCTATATATCTATAAAAACCAAATACCACTCACTCATCACAAAATCTCATACAAACTTGAAATTTGGCATGTATGTTCCTCTTGGTTTCTAGGTGCTTGCTAAGAAAGGATTTTTCGAAATGACCATCAGATCATTATTATTTCATATACATTATATGTTATATTCATACACTCTGATGCTAAGGAGTTAGACATTCTACTCCCCCTCCCCACCTGAAAAGAACTCTGTCCAAACTGCCAGTTGCCTTATATTAACACACTCTGATGCTGAGCTAGATGTTCTACTCCCCCTCCCCACCTGAAAAGAACTCTGTTCCAACTGCCAGTTGCCTTATATTAACACGCTTTGATGCTACAGAGTTACACATTCTACATTAAGTTTCAGGCTTTAAGTGTCAATTTATCAAGCCCGAGCATTTAGTTTTGTAGCGAAGCACAGGCATCCAGCTAGTACTCCTATATTTCTGCTTCATAGTCCTTTGTTCAGATGACCAGACAGTTGTTTATGATTCATTGTCTATCGGCAGTGTATTCTGATTTCCAGTTGTTTAATAACTGGTCAATAAACACATTTTTCCTCTTTATATTGGGTTCTCAAATAACAGAATATTGGCATGAAAATGCAGAAAGTAAAAAAATAAATAAATGCAAGGCTGATAATGGATTACAATGAGATATTGTGATCACTTAAAATAAATTAATATCAATATTTCTAAATACTTGCATCCTACAAAAAATCAGTCAGATTATCTTAGCCTCATAGCTAAAATAGCCCTTCTATTACTAGGCCACCAGATATTCTAGTACTTATTTCTTTGGGTACCAATCTTTATGCAGCCAAAATAAAACTTTCTAAGCAGAATTACTATGTTCTATGATTACAATAGGCAGATAAAATGGAGCAAAAATGCAATTAAAATCAATGGGACTACATAATTTTATTGATTACTTATTATATTGACTGAGTACCAAAAAAAGAGAAAGAAAAATAAGACAAAAAAAAGAAAGAACCACGCCCCCGAACCAATTTAAAAGAAACTAGAAGCAAAAACGTAGAAGGCATATATTTATGAATAGACACACCTACACACACACTTTGAATAAACAGTAAACATATTCTATTTTAGTTACCCATAGGTAATCTATATCAATAGCAAATTCATTCATCAATTGGTAGCAAGATCGGCTCTGCAGACTCTTGAGTAACTAGGGCCATGTATAGTTTTTTCCAATGTTGAAGAATAAGGAGTTGAGCAGATTTCCTAGCATTGCACGTGAAGCAACATATCTGTCTTGTCATTTGTAGATGGTTGCATAGCTGTTGCATTCATATGTTTGCAAATTTTAATGCTCTGGCAGGCAGCAAAGTCAGTGGTGGGATTCAACCAATTCATACCACTTTGGTTGAACCGGTTGTTAAATTGCTGGCTGGCCCCTCCCCTCCCTGCCTCGCCCCTTTCAGAAGTCCCAACACACCTTGTTTTGGTTCCCAGGTAAGTGCAGGGAGGCCTACTAGGCCCAAAATGGGGTGTATGGGGGGGGTGCAGTGTACCCTCCCGAGCCTGTTTTGGCTCCCAGGAGGCTTCATGGAGGCCTACTAGGCCCAATACGGGTCATGAGGGGGGGGTCCGGTGCCCCCCATGGTCCATTTTTGCTCCCAGGGGGATGCAGGAGGCTGTGAGCTGCCTGTCACACCCACCATGGCCATGCCCACACAGCCAGTCATTAGGGAAGAGAACTGGTTGTTAAATTATTTGAATCCCACCACTGAGCAAAACACCGAACAGGAAGCTGAATCAAGCAGTCAGCATGTAGGATATGCACCTCTGTGCAATGCACAATTGCAATTTGGGAGATATTTGTGTCAGTTCACCTGTAGCCATCTGCGACTTACGCTTACTCATCAAATCCTCCTCAGTGTAGGTGGTGTGGCAATAGCTACCAGCAGTCGCAGCAACTCTAAATCAGCCATAAAGTTTTTGGCTACAAAAAATCCTCTTGGTTTGTCCAGTAGTAGTTACTCTAGTAGTTCGAAATATCGATCAAAAGAAAATGGATATTTGAGAACATAGTATTGGTCTTATATCAATACATGAAGTAACTGTCATTGAAATTGAAACAATAACAGGAGAAGATGCATGTGTATATATAAATGAAGCATTAAACTCATGGAATTTCCAGTGCACTCTACCCCTTTTTTTTCCAAATAAGTTTACTGTTGTGATTTACACCAGTCATGTTCATTTGCACAGATTAACATTTGATTGGATGAGACTAGCATAGCAACGTACAAATAGCAGAAAGAAATATTAAGACTTAGAAGGGAGCTTTGATAGGGCAAGGTTCACTTTGCTCTGAAAGAAATCATAGCAATTTTGGTGTTCATTTAAAATGTTTAATTGTTGTGACTGGAATAATAATGTTCCAATTGTGAGTTTCCAAGGATTTGTAGGGTTTAATAGGTTTATATTGTTGGCACTATGCAAATTTAGTAATAAAAATTACATACACATTTTAGAAAGCTCCAGTATATTGGCTCTTCCCTCCACTCTTGAATACTAGTATAGAATAGAATAGAATAGAATAGAATAGAATAGAATAGAATAGAATAGAATAGAATAGAATAGAATAGAATAGAATAGAATAGAATTTTTATTGGCCAAGTGTGATTGGACACACAAGGAATTTGTCTTGGTGCATATGCTCTCAGTGTACATAAAAGAAAAGATACATTCATCAAGAATCACAAGGTACAACACTTAATGATAGTCACAGGGTACAAATAAGCAATCAGGACACAATCAATATCAATATAAATCGTAAGGATACAAGCAACAAAGTTACAGTCAGAAGTGTAGGAGATGGGTGATGGGAACAATGAGAAGTAGTGCAGATTTAGTAAATAGTTTGACAGGGTTGAGGGAATTATTTGTTTAGCAGAGTGATGGCGTTCAGGAAGAAACTGTTCTTGTGTCTAGTTGTTCTGGTGTGCAGTGCTCCGTAGTGTCCTCAATGGAAGGCAGGTTGGTAGCAACTGTTTTTTTCTGCAGTTCTAATTATCCTCTGAAGTCTGTGTCTGTCTTGTTGGGTTGCAGAACCAAACCAGACAGTTATAGAGATGCAGACGACAGACTCAATAATTCCTCTGTAGAATTGGATCAGCAGTTCCTTTGGCTGTTTGAGCTTTCTGAGTTGGCACAGAAAGAACATTCTTTGTTGTGCTTTTTTGATGACGTTTTTGATGTTAGCTGTCCATTTTAGATCTTGCGATATGGTAGAACCTAGAAATTTGAAGGTCTCTACTGTTGATACTGTGTTGTCTAGTATTGTAAGAGGTGGAAGTATGGAAGGGTTTCTCCTAATATCTACCACTATTTCTATGGTTTTGAGTGTGTTCAGTTCCAGATTGTTCCAGTTGCACCACAAGGCTAGTTGTTCAATCTCCCATCTGTATGCAGAATTATCATTGTCTCGAATGAGACTGATCACTGTTGTGTCATCTGCGAACTTCAGTGGTTTAACAGATGGATCATTAGAGATGCAATCATTGATATACAGAGAGAAGAGAAGTGGGGAGAGCACACAGCCTTGGGGTGGGGGGCTGTGCTAATTGTACAGGTATCTGGTGTGATTCTGCTTAGTTTCACTTGCTGCTTCCTGTTTGTTAGGAAGCTTATGATCCACTTACAAGTCTGCTCAGGTACCTGTAGCTGGTTTAGCTTAGTTAGAAGAGTATCTGGAATGATGGTATTGAATGCTGAACTAAAGTCTACAAAGAGTACCCTTGCATAGGTCTTTGGAGATTCAAGATGTTGTAGGATGTAGTGCAGAGACACATTAACAGCATCATCTGTTGATTTAGTTGCTCGGTATGCAAATTGCAAGGGGTCTAACAGTGGATCCATGATGGTTTTCAAGTGGGACAGCACTAGCCTTTCAAAGGTTTTCATGACTACAGATGTTAGAGCAACTGGTCTGTAGTCATTCAGTTCCTTGATGATTGGCTTCTTTGGCACTGGGATGATAGTAGAGCATTTGAAGCAAGAAGGAACATAGCACATCTCTAGCAATTTATTGAAGATTTGGGTGAAGATTCAGGGCAACTGGTCAACACAGACCTTTAAGCAAGAAGGAGTTATCTTGTCTGGGCCTGGAGCTTTTCCTGGCTTTTGTCTGTGAAATAGGTCTTGCATTTCCTTTCTGTGATCACAGTGGGATGGGGTCAGTTGTAGGAGGCTTGGCTGTTGTTGGTGTGTCTGAGATGGGGGTTGTGGAGATAGGTGGCTGTAGTTTCCTTTTGAACCTGCAGTAAAACACGTTCAGGTCACCTGCCAGTTGTTGATTTCCTTCAGCCTGGGAAGGAGGTTTGCCATAGCTGGTGATATTTCAGGAGTTTTCCACATGTTTGCTGGTTCATTTGTTGACAAGTGATTCTTTAGCTTTCCAGAGTAGCTTCTTTTTGCTGCTCTGATCTCCCTTGTTAATACATTTTGGGCCTGATTGTACATCATTTTATCACCTTTTCTGTAGGCTTCCTCTTTGGAATGAAGTAGCTGCTTAAGTTTAGCAGTGAGCCAAGGTTTGTTGTTACTGTATATTTGCAAGTTCCTGGTCGGTACACATAGGTCTTCACAGAAGCTGACATATGATGTTACAGTATCTGTGAGTTCATCCAAGTCTGCAGAGGTATCTTCAAAAATATTCCAATCAGTGCAGTCAAAGCAAGCCCATAGCTTTAACTTTGCCTGCTCAGTTCAAGTCTTCACTAATTTAATTATTGGTTTTATGGTTTTAAGCCTTTGCCTGTAAGCAGGTACAAGGTGAATCATGCAATGATCAGAGTGCCCTACAGCTGGTCGTGGTAAAGACTGATAAGCATCTTTTAGTGTTGTGTAGCAATGGTCTAAAGCAGGGGTAGTCAACCTTTCTATACCTACCACCCACTTTTGTATCTCTGTTAGTAGTAAAATTTTCTAACCGCCCACCGGTTCCACAGTAATGCACGTGTATCGTCATCTGCCCATGCCTCTCGCGCATCGTGGATTGAGTTTGTGTGTGGGGGTGCCGGGTACCAGCTCTGCTTGTCTGTTACAACTGGGTGGTGTGGAGAAAGATGCACAGGCTATTCTGGGATGAGGCTCTTTTGTTTGCGGTCGCACTATAGCACCATTTAGTTTCACTTACGTAAAGTGAACTAAACTTATGCATAGGCGATACAAATAGTATATTGTCAGAAATTTAAATTGTCACGGGGAATTTTATTAAAACCTAATGAAAATGTTTTTAAATAATGCTATGAATTTTTTTTAAAAAGTCAATTAAATTAAAAAAAAGGAAAGTGCTTCAGTATCGGGCAAAACCCCTACCGCCCACCATGAAAGCTGGAACGCCCACTAGTGGGCAGTAGGGACCAGGTTGACTACCACTGGTCTAAAGTATTCTTGCCTCTAGTGGGACAATTGACATGCTAAAAGTATTTTGGTAGCTCTTTCCTTAAGTTTGACTTGTTTAGATCTCCCAAAATAATGGCCAGTGAATTGGGGTATTTGGCTTCAGCCTCCATAATTGTTGTGGTCCGCCAGCAGCCTGTGGAGCTAGCAGCAGAGCCAGATGGTGAGGAGGCTGGGGAGGACCATGGGCCAGTCCTAGACTCTGGGAAAGGCCCGGACGAGGGCTCTGCATTGGAGGCAGAGATGGGGCCAGGGCTACCTGGGAGCAATGCGTGGACTCTGGAGCCTCCAGAGGTAGACAGCAGAACAGGAAGAGCCTGTTGCTAGTGCATACATGCAAAGAGCTGCCAGAAGGCAAGAGCAGCTAAAGCAAAAAAAGGATGACTTGGGAGTAAGGCCAGGAGATGATTGGCCCCTCCCATAAGGCTTAAAAGAGCAGCAATGGCTCGGGCTCTTTTAGGAAAGCAACATTGTACATTTGTTTCTAGCCATCATCTCTTGTTTCTGAACTTCATGAGGCTTTGCCAAGAAAAGCCTTTGGCAGGGTGCCAAAGAGGACAAAAGTTTGTGATAAGGCCAAAGGATTTTTTCTGAAGGATTTGTTTTGGAATTAATTTGGACTAAGCTGAGAATGAAGTAATTCTCAGCTGTTCTAATAAAAAATGTTTAGGACTGATTGTGTCTGGTAACTACTTGGGCCTAGATCACAACAATAATTTGGTTAACTAGAATTCATAATGCCTTGTTTACACAGGCTTATGGAGGGACATAAACAACAATTAGAAAAAAAATGAGGAAAATTCATGAGGCGAATAGTATGGTTTGCAGTTGATAATTAATGTCTCTAAGTTTTTGTCACATAATTTATATATTATAGTTATACCCTGAGATCAGCTGTTGTTGAAATATAATCATAAGCCTCCTCCCTTCTTTTTACCAGATGTTTCTGCAATTCTGTCTGATCATTGAATCTGAAAACCTGGGATATGCAGGCTGCTATCTTCAATTGATTCATTTAACCAGGTTTCAGAGAAGCATGGGGCTGCTGAATTGTAAAAATCAGAATTGTATCTATTTAAAATCTCTTACTCTAGGTTATAACATGACTCTCTTCTTTCCATAAACTATCCAGTCTAATCATCCAAACTATAAACCATAAATTCATTTGTTTTTATGTTTCGCTCAAAAAATCCATAAGGGATTAAGATGACCCATCTATTTTTAAAGTAAATTATCTGGGAAATAAAAACTAGGCCATTTTGACACTGTGTTCAGCTTTGCCTCCAAATTGTTAGCAGCATTTTGACAACTCCAGGTAGTATTCCATGCATCCTCTCTCTCTCTCTGTCTGTGTGAAATAAGTACAGCAAATGCAATCCCTATGTCTTGCATATTACATGCATAACTAAAATGGGAGGAGTTTGCAGTACAACACCATGACTCTGTCATTTTGATGAAAATAGTCAGAGCTGCAGAAGTTCATGATTCCATGAGTTTCCTCAACTTTCAGGCCACTAATAGTCTCTCTATACATCATCATCATCATCATCATCATCAGCAGCAGCAGCAGCAGCAGCAGCAGCAGCAGCAGCATACGGTGGTGTTACTTTAGTCAGGAGGCTACAATGCAGCTGCCTCTTTACCAGACAAAACAGGCAGAAGCTGAGGCAAGTGATGGGAGCTCACCCCACCATGTAGTGCTAGGACTCAAACCGCTGGAGCAAAAACCATCTCCGGTGTCATTAAACCACTGAGCCACACTGCCTTTTTGTCTCTTTATTTGTGCAGATGCTAAAAATGGCATCTGGTAAAGACTTGCCCCATTCTTGTTCTTCCCTTGCATCTTTGCTTTCAGTGCTAAAGAAGAAGTAATCAACCAAACCCAATGAGTATGGTGGAAGGATGACAAAGCTGCACTGGCCACATCAGTAAGCAACTGGGAAATGATGGGAAGGCATTATGGTGGCTTCAGTTTTGAGAGGAAGGGAAATCCCAAAAATTCCTGCTAATGGGAAACAATATCCAGGGCAAAAGAATTTAATTTCTTCTGGAGCAGCAGTTAATGAACCGCTGTAGTTAATTAACTCCTCATACAAATGACACCCCAAAGCAGTATTTAGAATATCCCAGATTGCTTAGTGTCATTCAGTGGCTGAACTACATCTTTTCAGAGCTTGTCTTCGGTGGTAATGCCAGTACCTGTTATCTAGTAAGGGATTTGAAACCTCTTTTTAAAATGTGGTGTTATTTTAAATTTAAAATCCTCAGATACCTTGTAAATCTTTCAGATGGAAAGATAGTACAGATGTGTAACATCATTAAACAGAATGGAAAATAACCTTGACATCGTGTGTAGACTGTATTAAACATGTTTTTCAATCTTTAGCTGATCTTTTTTTATCATTTCTGATGACAATTATGTACCGTAACTGGTTTCATTGGCATGGATAGTTTTTTGCAAGTGTGGGAACGTGTAAGCTAAATTCAACTGCCAATCATACCACCCAGTCTTAAGGAATCTGATATGTCATTCTTTCTCTTTCCAAAAACGCCATCCCATTTCTCTAGAGATGCCCTGCTTAAAAATGTATTTGTCCCTTATATTATTTTTTTTCCTCTGTACTTCATTCATCCATCTATTTTCCTAAAAGTAAGGATAGCAATTTAGAAGCATTTGACATTCCTGGCATTTTCAGAAAGGGGATGAAAAGAAAAGCCAGAACAAAATCTATGGGAAGGTGAAGAATGGTGAAGGTTTTTTTCTGAGGTGGCATTTGGAAAAGTATCTATCTAGGAGCTTCTCTCCTGATTTCAGATGCTGTAGTCACAGAGTAGCAAGTGAGCCTGGGCATGCTTTTTGGCTCTGACCAAAGTCCAATGTGTCAGAGTTTCTTGCAAAAATCAAATGCAGAAGCACACACAGATAACCGATTCAGCTGGATTCATTAACATCTTTAAATACATAATAACAGATCTGCAAACTAAGACATGCCCTGGCTCCAGTCTGTCTCAGCTCCCAAACAGCCCTCATTTGCTGACTTAGTTGCTATTCATTGGCTGATCTATTCCAGTTTATGAATATTCATACTCTGACACAATGTGGATGTATGGATGGATGATGTGCCATCAAGTTGATGTCAACTCTTCACAGTCACATAGATACCTCTTCTCCAAGTTGATCTTCCCCAACTGGGTCTTCTGATCTTTCAATGGTGGACCCATTGCCACTGCAAGAATCAAGTCCAATCACTGTGATTCTATTTATTTATTTTTATTTTATTTATTTTATTTGTCACAACAGTACATATAAGCATAAGCATGAAATAACTACGATATATAAGCATATAAATAATCAGAAGTATGTAATAACTATATGAAATTGGATACAATCAAAGGGAACATTAGGACAGTATCTGTAGGCACGTTGGTGCTCTTATGCGCGCCCCTTACATACCTCTTAGGAAGAGTCATTCTCTTTTTCATTATCCTCGCATTATAGATTTCTCAAGGATACTTGTTCATTATCTAATTTGTCCCAAAATGATACTTTGAGTCTGGCATTTAGAATTTAGAATTTTTAGAATTTAGAATTAGAATTTAGAATAGAATAGAATTTAGAATTTGTATCTTGGGTGATGATTCTGGATTAATTTGATTTTGATCAAATAAAAAAAAATTTGATTGATCAAATCAATCAAATTTTGATCAAAATCAAATCAAATCATAATTGATTTGATTTGATTTTCCTTGTGTGTCCAATCACACTTGGCCAATAAAAAATTCTATTCTATTCTATTCTATTCTATTCTATTCTATTCTATTCTATTCTATTCTATTCTATTCTATTCTATTTGTTCTATGACACATTTGTTTTTGTTTGTTTTTGGATATAAGGATTATGGCACATATGTATTGATCTTTGAATGTCGGGTAAGTTATCAGTGTATATAATTATCAGTACATATAAAGACAGGTGGGCTGCATCAGAGACATTGAGCAGAAAGCACAGGTACACAGGTACTACAAAATGCACAGCTACAGTATATGTGGTACCTTGCTCAATAGTAGTAACTGTGAGAGGGATCTTGGAGTCCTAGTGGACAACCATTTAAATATGAGCCAGAGTGTGCAGCAGGTGCCAAAAAAGCCAACACAGTCCTGGGCTGTATAAACAGAGGGATAGAATCAAGATCACATGAAGTGTTAGTGCCACTTTATAATGCCTTGGTAAGGCCACACTTGGAATACTGCATTCAGTTTTGGTTGCCACGATGTAAAAAAGATGTGGAGACTCTAGAAAGAGTGCAGAGAAGAACAACAAAGATGAATAGGGGACTGGAGGATAAAACATATGAAGAACAGTTGCAGGAACTGGGTATGTCTAGTTTAATGACAAGAAGGACTAGGGGAGACATGATAGCAGTGTTCCAATATCTCAGGGGCTGCCACAAAGAAGAGGGAGTCAGACTATTCTCCAAAGCACCTGAGGATAGAACAAGAAGCAATGGGTGGAAACTAATCAAGGAGAGAAGCAGCTCAGAACTAAGAAGAAATTTCCTGACAGTTAGAACAATTAATGTACAATCAGGCCAGAAATGCACTAACAAGGGAGATAAGAGCAGCAAAAAGAAGCTACTCTGAAAAGCTAAAGAATCAATTTTCAGCAAATGAACCAGCAAACATGTGGAAAACTCTTAAAAATATCACCGGCTATGGCAAACCTCCTTCCCAGGCTGAAGGTAATCAACAACTGGCAGATGACCTGAATGAGTTTTACTGCAGGTTTGAAAGGAAACTACAGTCACCTATCTCCACAACCCCCATCTCAGACACAGCAACAACAGCCAAGCCTCCTACAACTGACCCCATTTCATTGGGTTCACAACCCCTAGTGATCACAGAAAAGGAAGTGCAGGACCTATTTCACAGACAAAAGCCAGGAAAAGCGCCAGGCCCAGACAAGATAACTCCTTCTTGCTTAAAAGTCTGTGCTGACCAATTGGCCCCCATCTTCACCCATATTTTCAATAAATCACTAGAGATGTGCTATGTTCCTTCTTGCTTCAAACGCCTACCATCATCCCAGTGCCAAGAAGCCCACCATCAAGCAACTAAATGACTACAGACCAGTTGCTCTAACATCTGTAGTCATGAAAACCTTTGAAAGGCTAGTGCTTTCCTACCTGAAGACCATCACGAATCCGCTTTTAGACCCCTTGCAATTTGCATACCGAACAAATAGATCAACAGATGATGCTGTTAATATGGCTCTGCACTACATCCTACAACATCTTGAGTCTCCAAAGACCTATGCAAGGGTCCTTTTGTAGACTTTAGTTCAGCATTCAATACCATCATTCCAGACATTCTTCTAACTAAGCTAAACCAGCTACAGGTACCGGAACAGACTTGTAAGTGGATCACAAGCTTCCTAACAAACAGGAAGCAGCAGGTGAAGCTAAGCAAGATCACATCAAATACCTGTACAATTAGCACAGGGGCCCCCCAAGGCTGTGTGCTCTCCCCACTTCTCTTCTCTCTGTATACCAATGACTGCATCTCCAATGATCCATTTGTTAAGCTACTGAAGTTCGCAGATGACACAACAGTGATTGGTCTCATTCGAGACAATGACGAATCCGCATATAGACGAGAGGTCGAACGACTAGCCTTGTGGTGCAACCAAAACAATCTGGAACTGAACACACTCAAAACCGTAGAAATGGTGGTAGATTTTAGGAAAAACCCTTCCATACTTCCACCTCTCACAATACTTGACAACACAGTATCAACAGTAGAAACCTTCAAATTTCTGGGTTCTATCATATCGCAAGATCTCAAATGGACAGCTAACATCAAAAACATCATTAAAAAAGGACAACAAAGAATGTTCTTTCTGCGCCAACTCAGTAAGCTCAAACTGCCCAAGGAGCTGCTGATCCAGTTCTACAGAGGAATTATTGAGTCTGTCATTTGCACCTCTATAACTGTCTGGTTCGGTTCTGCAACCCAACAAGAAAAACACAGACTTCAGAGGATAATTAGAACTGCAGAAAAAATAATTGCTACCAACCTGCCTTCCATTGAGGACCTGTATACTGCACGAATCAAGAAGAGAGCCGTGAAAATATTTGCAGATCCCTCGCATCCTGGACATAAACTGTTTCAACTCCTACCCTCAAAACGACGCTATAGAGCACTGCACACCAGAACAACTAGACACAAGAACAGTTTTTTCCCGAAGGCCATCACTCTGCTAAACAAATAATTCCCTCAACACTGTCAGACTATTTACTGAATCTGCACTACTATTAATCGTTTCATAGTTCCCATCACCAATCTCTTTCCACTTATGACTGTATGACTATAACTTGTTGCTGGCAATCCTTATGATTTATATTGATATATTGATCATCAATTGTGTTGTAAATGTTGTACCTTGATGAACGTATCTTTTCTTTTATGTACACTGAGAGCATATGCACCAAGACAAATTCCTTGTGTGTCCAATCACACTTGGCCAATAAAATTCTATTCTATTCTATTAATCTGTGGAACAACTTGCCTCCAGAAGTTGTGAATGCTCCAACACTGGAAGTTTTTAAGAAGATGTTGGATAACCATTTCTCTGAAGTGGTGTAGGGTTTCCTGCCTAAGCAGGGGGTTGGACTATGAGACCTCCAAGGTCCCTTCCAACTCTGTTATTCTATTCTAAGAGTTTTTGCACCCCCTTAACAAGAATAGTATCTTCCCTAGGATGGCTGGGATCAATAAAGAACAAGCAAACCTAACCCTAACATGAAGTCAGAGGTCCTAGTCAAATTCTATAGAACCAATGCATAAGCATTGAAGTAACTCAACAAGGAAAAGAACCTTATCTCAGGGTTGGGGGTGAACAATTTACAGTTACAATTTACAACTTTTCTCCATATTGAGGAAGATGCCAGGGGAAAGGGAGAATCCATCCGCAATAGCTATCAGAGCTCGCTACAATGACTTTACTCCTCCAGTTGAAGCATATTCCTAATAATAAACACAACTTTCGATTGATTATCTGCCATCACATTGCTTTCGACTCCGGGCAACCACATAGATAGATCTTCTCCATGAAGATCTATCCGTGATCAGTTCTTTTGAGGCTCCCAATGGTGCAGTCATTGCCACTGTAGCTGTGGGATAGCATGATGTGAGGAGGAATCATTTAGTAATTGTACTATAATGCTTAAATGTATTTCATCTCTTCTGCTGAGCCCAGACCAGCTGTCTGGCCAGCTCACGGTCAATATTTATTTGCTGCCCTACTCTCACAGTTCTGTTTCCGCTGGCCTTACGTTTTGTTGAAAGAGCTTCTTAGACTCTCTCTGGAAGCCGCTTTGCAAAGATCTTCATTTTTATGATCCTTAAACTGAACACTCGGCATTCCAGGGTGCAGTCTATTAATTCTAATCTGGAGATAAAAAAAAATAATCTAGGCTATTGTTTTATTTTAGTGTATTCTATCAATGTGGATAGAACTTAAGGAAGATGGGGAAAAAAAACCACATGACACCATTTCCAGATGTGGTGCAATAAAGTCAGCTCTTGTGGCAATAGAAGTATTGCCAATAAGCACAAATCCTCCTTTTATTTTATGAGTGTATCAGATAGATATCCCACTTGCCTCCAATGGCTCAAGGTGATATTCATAAAATTCTCACCTCCTATTTTTCCTATAAGAACATCCCCATGGGATCAGTTGAACAGACAGACCGTGACTGGTTTCAAATCAATTGAGTTTTCATGGCTTAAAGTAGATTTGATCCTGGCCTCCATGAAAGTCATGTAGAATACTTTTACTTTTGGGTCCTTGTTTCCTGGAAGACAGTCAGTATTCCCATGTCCTAAATAATCCAAAGAAAAAGGCAGCAGCAATAGATAACTTGGTGGCAAGAGCTGTGGTGCACAGTAGTTAGAATGCTATATTGCAAGCTAATTTTGCCAACTGGTAGTTTGATTCTCACAGACTCAAGGTTGACTCAGCCTTCCATCCTTCCGAGGTTAATAAAATGAGGACCCAGATTGTTGGGGGCAATAGGCTGACTCTGTAAACTGCTTAGAGAGGGCTGTAAAGCAGTATAAAGCAGTATATAAGTCTGAGTGCTATCACTATTGCTAGTGCTATACTGTAACTTGTCTATTCCACATTCATGGCACAAATGGCCATGGAGGCACAAGATGCACATGTGGGATTTCTGAAGACTATAGATTTTCTTTGTATATTTTTCTTCAAAGATATCTGCAAGTAATCTAGCTATGTATCTGAGCTTCTGTGATAAGCTGGTTCCTGAATACAGGATAAAGCAGGTTGAAATTCGGCAGGTTCTGACAGGTTCTAGAGAATCGGTAGCGGAAATTTTGAACAGTTCGGAAAACCGGTAGAGGAAATTTTGAGTAGTTCAGAGAACCAGCAAATACCACCTCTGGCTGGGCCCAGAGTGGGGTGGGAATAGAGATTTTGCAGTATCCTACCCCTGGAGCGGGGTGGAAATGAAGATTTTGCAATATCCTTCCCCTGCTATGCCCACCAAGCCACGCCCACAGAACTGATAATCAAAGAATTTAGATTTCACCACTGGGATAAAGTAGTCAGAGCCAAGAGTTATTGACATATCTGTCATGTAGTATGACAATGATATATCTTTTGAACTATAGTAATGAAAACTGTAAGGGACGCAGTGGCTTAGTGGGTAAGATACTGAGCTTTCCGATTGAAAGGTTGGCAGTTCAGCGGTTCGAATCCCTAGTGCCACGTAACTGGGTAAGCTCCTGTTACTTGTCTCAGCTTCTGCCAATCTAGCAGTTCAAAAGCATGTAAAAAATGCAAGTAGAAAAATAGGGACCATCTTTGGTGGGAAGGTAACAGTGTTCTGTGCACCTTTGGTGTTTAGTCATGCCAGCCACATGACCATGGAGACGTCTTCAGACAGCGCTGGCTCTTTGGTTTTGAAACTGAGATGAGCACCGCCCCCTAGAGTCGGGAATAACTAGTATGTATGTGTGAGGGGAATCTTTACCTTTACCTTTTAATGAAAACTGTATTTCCAAATATGATAGCTCTACAGCCCAAGTGATTAAGGTTTGGAATAGGACTGGGGAGGCCAGATTCAAATCTATTTTAAATCATAAAACCTCAAGTAATTTGGAGGCAATCACCATCTATCTGTTCAACTGACCCCATAGAGATGTTCTTATGTGAAAAATAGGAGATGGGAATTTTATGAAGATTACCTTGAGCTGATAAACTAATAAAATAAAAGTAGGGTTTGTGTTTATTAGTTCCAATTGCTTTAGTATCCTAATACTTCCCAAAACTAGTCTCTTGTCTCTTTTATTTACCATGATGCTGCTACATGCCAGTGAGTTGATGATGCAGTTACCTACTTAAATCCCATTGATCTCAATAGCATTTTAAGTTCATTTAATTTTATCTGGACTGCGGCTATTCCATTTACTCAGTGTATGCCGATCCAACATCTGCGGAAGCATTTGTGTGTATCTCCCCTAACTGAGTCTCTCTCTCTCTTTTTTGGGGGGGAGGTAATGGACTAATTTTAATTAGCTTCTCATCAGTTTAATATTTTTATCTATCCATTTAGATACTGCGTAATAAGCACATCTGTGAATCACTTTGCTCTCCTGCCCCAACACATTCTTATTCAGTGAACGATTGGTTATGTACCATAATAGTCTCTCCGGCAAATTAATGTATTTGCATAAGGATGGTGTTTAACTGATGTCTCAGACTTTCTCAACTCTTCCATTTCTGCTCCCATTAAACAGACACCTCCATGCCCATTAATAAATTAAGTTCTGCGTAAGAAAGGCCATAAAAACCTAGCAATATTCCGGTGCACTGATCTTTTTCTCTAAAATTGCTCATTTCCACTAACATATTGACATTCAGAGAGGCATTTGCAAGTCACCTAGTCTTGTTAAGGAACATCTACGTACCTGCCAAAGAACTATGGAGATGCCATTTAAGGAAGCAGTCGGATCCTATGTATAATGGATCCATTCATCACTTTACATTCCAGGTGTGTAATCTGCCTCCCATCCAAAAGTTCCTGCTCCCCACTTTATTCCTCCACCTGCCAAATGCCCAGGATGTTGATATACTGTATATCCCTATCTTACACTGCCACTCTTCAATAGACGAGTTTTGTGTGTATTTACTTTTGGCTTTGCTGTTGTCATTTTCAAATTCATGTTTTACATCTGGGAATTGATTGAACAGTGAGTATGTGCTCCCTGCAGAGATGGGTTTCAGCAGGTTCTGACCAGTTCTGGAGAACCGGTAGTGGAAATTTTGAGTAGTTCGGAGAACCGGTAGTAAAAATTCTGACTGGCCCCACCCACATCTATTCTCTGCCTCCCAAGTCCCAGCTGATCGGGAGGAAATGGAGATTTTGCAGTATCCTTCACCTGGAGTGGGGAGGGAATGGAGATTTTACAGTATCCTTCCCCTGCCACACCCACCAAGCCACACCCACAGAACCGGTAGTAAAAAAAATTGAAATCCACCACTGGCTCACTGCAAATGTGTGTTCAAATGTAATTGTTCATTATTTATTTATTTTAATAAATATTTATTTATTAAAAGACAGAATAAAAGTAAGAATAATTAAAACAGTCACTAAAATGCAAAATGAAAAGTTGTATCACTGTAAAAAAAAATTCCTCAAATGACTTCTAGAAAAGTTGGTTTCATCTGCCTCTGGAAGGCCATGAAATGGATCTATTACTTGGAACCCTGACAAGCTATATATACAGTAGGAGTTGCTACTCTAGAGAGAAGTTCATTGCCTCTTCTCACTGTATGCCTTTCTATATGGGAATTCTCAGAAGTCTTCCCTAGTTGTGGAGATAAGATGGGCAGGATCTATTGAGGAAAAGACATCTCTAATATACCAGACCCTGAGCCATATCACCTTTATAGGTAGCAACCAAATTTTGAATTGCACATAGAAATCTACTGAAAATACAGCCACACCAGATGCCATTAGATGGTTAGTTTCCTTAAATATAAAATTATAACATCTAACCTATTGGGTTTTCTATGGTACCATACATGGTAATTTTATCATGGTTTTACCTTAAATTAATATTTTATCTATATGCGTGTACTTCGTTGACGTTTAATTTAAACATATTCATGTTTGCATATGTAATGTGTTTTATTAGTGTTAGATATCAGTGATTGCACGACCTCTCTAGATGCCATATGCTAATAAATAAATAAATAAGTATATAAAATCTACTGGAAACCAAATCATATTTCATATCTCATAATCGTATTCAGATCACAGTCATTCCAATTGTTGTATCCTTCCTGTAAAGAGGCAAGATAAGGACTGATTTAATTCAGCTAGAACAGGGATTACTGGAATGAGCGTATTACTCACAGTATGATTTTTATGCAGAGAAACTTTCTACATTTCAAAGGGGAAGGCCTGGAACTGGTGATGAATCTCATAAAACTGATGTTTGATCATTTATCCATATTGCCAGAGCAATGATAAAGCAGGCATTTCTGGAAAGCTGGCATACATTATACTATAGCAGGGGTAGTCAACCTTTTTATACCTACCACCCACTTTTGTATCTCTGTTAGTAGTAAAATTTTCTAACCGCCCACCGGTTCCACAGTAATGTGCCATGTATTGTCATCTGCGCATGCCTCTCACACATCGTGGATTGGGTTTGGGGGGAGTACCGGCTACCAGCTCTGCTTGTGTGTTACAGCTGGGTGTGGGGGGGGGAGATGCGCAAGCTATTCTGGGATGAGGCTCTTTTGTTTGTGGTCGCACTATAGCGCCATTTAGTTTCACTTACGTAACATGAACTAAACTTACGTGCGGGTGATACAAATAGTATATTTTCAGAAATTTAAATTGTCACGGGGAATTTTATGAAAACCTAATGAAAATGTTTTTAAATAATGCTATGAATTTTTTTTAAAAAGTCAATTAAATGAAAAAAAAAAGGAAAAGTGCTTAAGTATCGGACAAAACCCCTACCGCCCACCATGAAAGCTGGAACGCCCACTAGTGGGCGGTAGGGACCAGGTTGACTACCACTGCACTATAGGAAGACAACTAGCCAACTAGCCTTACAGACATTGCAGAAGTAAAGGTAGAAAGGGCCACCACCAGGGGGAAAAAAAGAGTGTGAGAAGATAAGATTATAAGAGGAAAGAACACCATAATAACAAAAGTAGTAAGGATGACAGAAGCAACAAGCAACTACCAGATTTCTAATAACTGGAACACAAGCAATTTACAACAATGATGAAAAAAATATTATTTTTTTTTTAAAAAAAACACATTTCACTGATCATAAGGAATCTTCACAGAACCGTCGAATGTCAGTTTTGAATCATGACCAATGGTAAGAAGATAATAATAATAATATCAGTTACATGACCCAATGTACTTGTAGAGATGAGTTGTATGATTTTCTGGATTTGTATTTGATAGTGACATACATGGACAAAAGATTTCAGTATGGAATATTTCTGTTCATCTTTTGGGGCAGTGGGATATTCTGTTACATTCACCATTGTCCCATTTCCCCCATTTCTCCCCTTCAATGGCCAAGAACTGGCCCTCAGTTCTGAATCTTTCTCAAACAGGAAAAGAGTCAAAAATCCAGTTTATGAGCCCAGGCTGGAAGACCTTGAAAACAAATCAGAATAGCTCATGAACCTATTCCAACAAGGTCACTAATGATGGTATGGAAACAGAAAGATCAGATTACTAAGGGGGAAAAAATAGTCAAAGAGAAGAAAGGAGATTTTGATGGTCTCCACATAGACTTTCTGGAAGGGTTTATTTAGCCAGGGTGGAAAATTAGGATAAGCTATTAACTGTGATCCAGAAAAGTTTGTATGAACTCTGAAATATAATTATATTGTCCTTTCATCATAAAACAAGGTACTGCTAACTCAAGCATGACTTCTATTTAGACAATGGAATGACTCCCACAGCTTCAGAAGGCTGATCTGTCAAATGACCCTCAACATGCCACAAAAAAATTAAAATTCATTTATAAGCACCAGTAGTTTTGTCAACCAATGGACTATTAATTCATGTAACTGTATCATTAACAACAGAGGATACCTGCTTTGACCCCAATTACCACTGCTTGGCAGTCTGACTTATGCTTAGTCTTTTCAATTTTTAGCATGGAATAAAAAGTTGTAATTAAGATTGTATTAGTTATATTATTTGAACAGAATATAAGATGGCCTTGCTTAGGAGAAAATAATGGCTGCCCCTCAAATACATTCCTGAAATTATTGTGTCAGCTTTCCTAATCTACAATAACTAATTTTTCATGTAATCTCCTTTTTGTATAATCTTATGCAGTTTTAGACTTTTGGGTGTTTTGAAGGCAAATACTTACATTTAGTATATAAAACTGCAGTTTTGAAATGTGTTCAAATAAATTTCACTATGCTTTAAATCGGTATACAGGATGGATTTACATTAATACAAATGGACACTGGCTGTTTTCTTGAATCTAAAGTAAGACTATATCTTGTTAAAAATATGGATTAAAAACAATTATTTGAGACTCCAACATTTATGGTGGTTCGCATATTATGTGCAATGATTCTTACTTACAGTTCGGTCAATCAGAAAGGCATTTATCTAAATCACTTTGCAATATTATTTGACTGTTTTTGATTTTTTTTTAGAAAAAAAGTATTATTTTGCCTATGTAACAGTTCCTATTATATTTCAATTAAGGGAATCTTCCTTACTCACTACAAGTAAAGCTTTAGATAGAAGAAAATAGGTGAGGAGCAGAAATCTGTTCCTATCAAATTTAAATTTAATCATTTGATTCTGTTAGTTAATTTAATATACTGGTTGCTAGGAAATCTTTTTGCAATTTGATGCTGCTTTAAGTTATTGAAAAAACCAGATGTTGGTTTCCATAGTCATATATATATATATATATATATATATATATATATATATATATATATATATATATATATATATATATATATATATATATATATATATATATATATATATATATATATTTGTTTTCTGAGGTTTTCACGGTGTTTGTATATAGGTCTTTGGTTGTTCGGTTTTCTCCGTGTAAAATTGGAAGTGTCTTGGCGACGCTTCGACGAAGTCTCATTCGTCATCTTCAGGCTTCAGCTTCGTGCTTCTGGGAGCAATGTGTGATCGCAGCTATTTCTTCCTTTTAACTGCTAGTGGGGGTTTGAACTGATTGGGTGGGAGCTTGGCTGTGCTCTGATTGGCTCGGGTTTTTTCTGTGTTCTGATTGGCTGGGGGTGTGTCCTGTGTTGGTGGGGGCTTGGTTGTGCTCAGTCTAATCTGTGCTGCAGGGGGATTTGAGCTGGTGAGCTGCACTGCTGCTGTTTGGCTTCGTGGTCGTGGTCGTGCTACATCTTCGTAGTGGGTGTCAGTCTGCTGCATGTATGGATTGGAGGGGTTTGAAGTGGCTAATGTTGCAGCTGCGGTCTGGCTTCTGGTCCTTGGTCGTGCTTCCTGATCAGTGTGGGTTTGGGTGTGCTTTCTGGGTGGATGTGTGGTGGTGACATCCTGTGTGGACCTCGTGAGTGTGGGTCTGGTGTCATTCCTCGTGTTAGGGACACGTTTGTCAATAAGGGCAGGTTTCCAAATGGCTGGTAGGCGGAGGTATCATCTCGCTTTGTTCATGCTGTGTGGGCGTTTTCTATCTCGATGGCTTCTCTGATTATTCTGTTGTTAAAGTGTTCAGTTTTGGCGATAGTTCTGGTCTTTTAAAGTCAATATCGTGTCCTGTGACTTTAAAGTGTTGGACCAGGAAGAAGTTGGTTCCTCTTTTTGAATGAGTTCTTGTGTTCTTCAATGCGCACTTATTCTTCTGTTGGTTTGTCCAATGTATGTGGTGGGGCAGGCGGTGCATGGGATTTCATATACTCCTTGATTTTCTAACTCAATTTTGTCTTTGGGGTTTCTTAGGATGGTGGATATTTTTGGTTTGTGCAGAATGCTGTCTTGATGTTATGTTTGTGGAGGATCTTGCTGATTCTGTCTGTGGTGCCTTTTATATATGGGAGGAGGGCTGTGCCATTTTCTTGCTCTCTGTCTTGGGTTTTAGTGGGGGTTCTTTTGGATTAGTTTGGTAATCTTATTTCTCTGGAATCCATTGGATGTTAGTACGTTTGTGAGAGTGTGTAGTTCGGTTTTAGGTGTTGTTCGTCAGCTAAGCATTTTGTTCTAGAGATGAGTGTCTTGGCTACGGAGTTGATCTGTGCTGGGTGGTGGTGTGAGTGCATGCAGATAGCGGTTTGTGTGTGTTTTCTGGGTGGATGTGGTGGTGACATCCTGTGTGGACCTCGTGAGTGTGGGTCTGGTGTCATTCCTCGTGTTAGGGACACGTTTGTCAATAAGGGCAGGTTTCCAAATGGCTGGTAGGCGGAGGTATCATCTCGCTTTGTTCATGCTGTGTGGGCGTTTTCTATCTCGATGGCTTCTCTGATTATTCTGTTGTTAAAGTGTTCAGTTTTGGCGATAGTTCTGGTCTTTTAAAGTCAATATCGTGTCCTGTGACTTTAAAGTGTTGGACCAGGAAGAAGTTGGTTCCTCTTTTTGAATGAGTTCTTGTGTTCTTCAATGCGCACTTATTCTTCTGTTGGTTTGTCCAATGTATGTGGTGGGGCAGGCGGTGCATGGGATTTCATATACTCCTTGATTTTCTAACTCAATTTTGTCTTTGGGGTTTCTTAGGATGGTGGATATTTTTTGGTTTGTGCAGAATGCTGTCTTGATGTTATGTTTGTGGAGGATCTTGCTGATTCTGTCTGTGGTGCCTTTTATATATGGGAGGAGGGCTGTGCCATTTTCTTGCTCTCTGTCTTGGGTTTTAGTGGGGGTTCTTTTGGATTAGTTTGGTAATCTTATTTCTCTGGAATCCATTGGATGTTAGTACGTTTATGAGAGTGTGTAGTTCGGTTTTTAGGTGTTGTTCGTCAGCTAAGCATTTTGTTCTAGAGATGAGTGTCTTGGCTACGGAGTTGATCTGTGCTGGGTGGTGGTGTGAGAGTGCATGCAGGTAGCGGTTTGTGTGTGTTTTCTTCTGGTAGATGGTGTGTCCTAGGGAGCCATTGGGTTTCTTGTAGACTAAGACATCTAGGAAGGAAGTTGGTTGTTAACTTCTGTTTCCATGGTGAACTGTATTTTGGGGTGTAGGCTATTGAGGTGTGTGAGGAAGTTTTCAAGTTTTTCTTTCCTGTGGCCAGATTATGAAGGTGTCGTCACGTATCTGAGCCAGAGTTTGGGTTTGTGATCAGATTTTTCTAGTGCTTGGGTTTCAAAGTGTTCCATGTAGAGGTTGGCAATGACAGGTGAGAGGGTGATCCCATGGGTGCGCCTTCTATTTGTTTGTATTTTGTCCGTTATAGATGAAGTATGTGTTGGATAGGCAGTGGTTGGTCAGATCTAGTATGTGCTTGGGGGTTATATTTGTTTTGGATAGCTGTCAAGGCTTCTTTGATTGGCACTTGGGTGAAGAGGATATGACATCAAAGCTCACGAGTAGGTCGCTGGGCTGTAAGTTTTGTTTCTTTATGATCTCTATGAACTGGAATGAGTTTTTACGTGTGAGGCGATGGATTCTGCATAGGGCTGTAGTTGTTTGGCGAGAAATTTGGCTAGGTTTTGTAGAGGTGAGCCTATGGAGCTGACTATGGGTCTGAGTGGGGTTCCTTCTTTGTGTATCTTGGGGAGGCCGTAGAGCTTAGGGCATCTGGATGATTTCTCTCTGGGAATGATTCTTTGTTGGATTTCTTCGCTGATGGGGGAGGCTTTTATTTTGGATCTAGTGGTTTTTTCTAGGTAGGTGGTGGGGTCTGTTTTTAGGGGCTTGTATGCAGGGTCTTGGAGTAGGTTGGTTAATTTGGTTTGGTAGTCAGATGTGTTCATAACCACCGTGGCGTTGCCCTTGTCTGCTGGTAGGATTATTATGCTGGTATCTTTTTTCAGGTTAAGTAGTGCTGTCTGTTCCTCTTTGGGTAAGTTGCTTTTGGGTGGCTTGCATAATATATATATTATACTATATATATATAGTATAATAGTACAATATTAATGTCAAGAGTATAATAATTCAGAACCCAGTCATGGTAATTTTATGACTAAGGCGGAGGGAAAACAAAGACTCCCTAGAATTCAGATAGCATTCTTGACTGCCATAAAAGATTGTGTTCTTTGGGATTATTATTGTTATTGTTGTTGCTGCTGCTGTTGTTGTTGTTAATCATCACAGAGTCAGCCAGATGTTCAGACTGGGTTTGGCATAGTGGTGGAAGTCATTTTTTTTACTACTGGTTCTGTGGATGTGGCTTGGTGGGTGTGGTGTGGCTTGGTGGGCATGGCAGGGGAAGGATACTGCAAAATCTCCATTCCCACCCCACTCCAGGGGAAGGATATTTCAAAATCTCCATTCCCACCCCACTCTGGGGCCAGCCAGAGATGGTATTATTTGCCAGTTCTCTGAACTACTCAAAATTTCCACTACTGGTTCTCCAGAACCTGTCAGAACCTGCTGAAGAGCACCCCTGGTTTGGCATTTTTGTCTACCTATTGAGTCCTTACCAAGGAGCTGGGATAGGCAAATCTGGATGTTTGATCGTGTTACAGAAAACATCGCAGGATGGAAGTTGTTCCCAGTAACGCCGCCTTCTGCAATTGACTGATGGTGAATTTGTCAATGCCAATAGCGTTCAAGTGGCTCTCCAGTTGTTCGGGATTGCACCCAAGGCACCTATTATTCTTGGTACTATCCTTGCTTGCCTTTGCCACAGTTGTTTTATTTCTATTTGTAGGTCTTTGTATTTCGTTATCTTCTCCAGTTCTTTCTCTTCTATTCTGCTGTCTCCAGGCACTGCCACATCCAGTATCCATCCAGACTTTCTTTTTTGTTTTTCTTACCGACAACTGTTAACTCCAGGATGTTATGCGGCAGGTGCCTGTCTGTCTGAATTCTAAAGTCCCAGAGCAATTTAACTTCTTCATTTTCTATGACTTTCTGTATTTTATGATCCCATCAGTTCTTGCTTGCAGGCAAATGATATTTCTTGCAGATTTTCCAATGCACCATTGTTGCCACTTTGTCATGCCGCTGCTTGGAATCAGTCTGTGCGATCAGCTTCTTGCAGCAGCTTATCAGGTAGTCCACTGCTTCTTCAGCTTCTTTGTATAGGTGGCATTTACTGTCTGTTGCTGTCTTTTCAATTTTGGCTTTGGATGATGATGATGATGATGATGATTGTTGTTGTTTTTTTCTGATGGTTTTCCACCTTAACATGTCTGATTAGGGTTGGTTGGTTTGTTTCTTTATTTTAGCCAAGATCAGCTAAGGTAAGCCATCTGCTATGTCATGAGAGAGACACACAATATTTATTTGTTTATTTATTACATTTATCTGCTGCCCATTTCACAGTTTGAGTTGACTCATATTTTCTCTGTAAGGGGCCATTTTCAGAATTCCAAGCTGCAAGAAGGAGCTGAGCTGAATTTTGAGCTTTTGCCTGGTGATTTTAGTTGATGTACTTGACTATTATACTAAGCCTTGTAGAGCGTACAATTTTTTCCCATGTGAGAAATCATGTGCTGAAACATTGATCAGGGGGTGAAAAAAATGAAGAGGACATGCTGAGGGTTGCCCACCTTTGATTTATCATTATGTTTTACATACGAAGAACAATACTAATTCAGATAAATAACGTGTGAATTGTAAGTGTTCTTTCACCCCCCTGCGTTGAAAAAAGACTCCTTTTGGAATGGAAAAAGAGATAAGATTTTAAACTGTAAATAAACAAAGGATGTGGAATTAGAATAGCATTTCAAGTTCCTCCCTGGAGAAACATTTGAAGTATTGAGAAGAAAGTTTTGACGAAATGGTCAATGGGGTGTTACTGGATATTGCTAGATAATCATCACATTTCAGCAAAGCAAATTATAAAGCTAATATTGAGGTTCTTTATCGGTGGAGAAATGAGCAAGAACTCCTGTTGAGTTCACTCAAGCACAGGCTGAGCAGTTTCCCGCAAAATCAGAATATTTGAAGCAGGAGATTAGGAAGAGGAAGCTGGAGGCTACACAAGAAGCAGCCCTAATTAATTAACCCTGACTGTAAATTAAAAGAGGGAATTCTAGTATTCCCTCCTGTGTTAATATGCACAAATTCCACACTCCCTGGAGCTTTAACAAATGGATCGGAGATTTTGTGGAAGCATTTATTACATGCGGGAGGTAGTTTTGACTCTGAATAATTGTTTGATCTCCGCATCCAGTCTTTAAATAGCCCAACAAGTTGTCTCTCAGGACTTGGTTTATTTGTTTGTTTATTATTTATTTATATCCTGTCTTTATTATTTGTACAAATAACTCAAGGTGGTGAAAATGCCTAATACAACTTCCTGCTCTAACAACATTCCTATGAGGTGAGGTGAGGTAAAGTGAGGTGAGGTAGAATGAGGTGAGGTAAGGTAAGGTGAGATAAAGTGAGGTGAGGTAAAATGAGGTGAGGTGTCAAGTCATTTCCCTAAGTAGCCTACTGTACACACACAGGACAGAGATCCAAAAATTTAACTTCTAGCCTAGATGCTTGAGAAAGGATCCATTCTTCATAGGGTTCTGAATGGCTAATGGCCTGGCGCAAGCAAGTACCGGACATGTCACTGGAAGGCAAAATCACAAAACTGCTTCTCACTTATTTTGAACATGTCATGCAGGGAAATTCATTGGTGGAAGAAATTACATTGGAAAGAGTTAGCAGTAAAAGAAAACCAGGTCACCAAAGAACAAGGTCTATGACAACCAACTCACCACAGCCAACTCACCAAGGCTCACTTTTCATGGCCAACTCGCCGTGGCCAACTTTTTTTTTTGTTTACATTTATATCCCGCCCTTCTCCGAAGACTCAGGGCGGCTTACAGTGTATAAGGCAATAGTCTCATTCTATTTGTATATTTTTTACAAAGTCAACTTATTGCCCCCCCAACAATCTGGGTCCTCATTTTACCTACCTTATAAAGGATGGAAGGCTGAGTCAATCTTGGGCCGGGCTTGAACCTGCAGTAATTGCAGGCTACTGTGTTCTAATAACAGGCTTCGTAACAGCCTGAGCTATTCCGGCCCTTATTCGACCACAGCGAACTCACCACGGGACAAGAGTTACACTAATATCAAATGGTGGAGTAGAATCATTAAAGAAAGGAGGGGCAGATTGAAATGTGAACGACAAAAATTAAAATAATAATTTTTAAAATTTATTTTAAAGAATGAAATTGAATTGTTAAATTTAATTTAAATTCATGGCATTTGTGGCAAAAAAAAATAATGGTGGCATAGCCACGGGACACTGCAAACTGCAGTAAATGTGGGCTGGTTGCTGAGCACCTCTCGTGCAGTCGTGTGACCATGGCAAGGGCAGCCATTGGAATTTCAGGACCAGATTGTAAGCACCCTGTGGAGAGATCGATGGTATCTCCAGACAGTCACCAAGTAATTGGTTGTAAGTCAAAGAATACCTACATAGCTAATAACTGCCACCAAAGGTGGCCGATGAAATTTAACCAAAGATTCGTACACACCAGTAGTGGGTTCCACTTACCTTTGCTACTGGTTTGGAACTGTGAGCGTGCACAGCGCTTCTGCACATGCACAGAGCATCCGTGATGACATCCAAGCAGGTGGGCACCACTACCAGTTCACCCGAACTGGGGTGAACTGGTAGAAACCCACCACTGGTACACACCCATGGAAAACTCAAATTATCACTCAACAAAAGCACTAGATTCTACTCGTGAAGCTTTCCCTGAAATTCTTTCTCATGTGAAAGAATTTCTCTTTCATTAAACTCAGTAGGAACCAATAGTAGAAAATACAGTAGAATTTATCTGCTCATCAGTAACTCCAAAGTTCTTCCTTTAGGCGCTGTGGCTGAAGGAAAATAATATTATAGAAAAAGCTTTTTCATGGAACTATTGCTGCTTTCAGCGGCATGATTATTACCAACCATTTGTAATTTTCAATGTGACTATTGTACAATGGCACTTGTAAAATTAATGTTCTAGGCACACAAAGTGGCCAGGAACACTAATATCAGCATTTTGTCTCCCAGACAATGCGCCCTTTGCACATGGCTTGATTGTGTTATCTCAAAAGGCTTAATCTCAGGATTATAAATTTGGAGAGGGAGAATTGAAATCCTTAACTCTAATATGTTCTCCCCATTCCTTGTCACTTCCTGCTGATTGCAACATCAACCTCTCAGAAATATACCAAATAGGGTTGCTAGCTATTCAAAGGTTGCACACTCCTGATTTACAAAGTACTTCTTTTTTTAAAAAAAAGGTCATACTTCTCTCATTTATGAAGAAATGTACAAATGTCCATTGGTTCTTTAAAAACAACAACGAATGAAGTGGAATTCCCATCTAGCGTTAACCTAAATGTGCAATTTCTTATACAACTTTAGTATACTACAATCATTTATATACGCCTCATATCTGAGATCATAAAATTACTCCCAGCTCAGACATACAGTATTATGTGTTTATGCAACAAAAAATGCCTAAAATGTATTTATACAGATTGTGATGGTTTAATGCATACCGTCTGGGTATTCTGGATTATTTACACAAAGAAGAGGGGGTCAATCTATTCTCCAAAGCACCTGAGGATAGGACAAGAAGCAATGGGTGGAAACTAATCAAGGAGAGAAGCAACCTAGAACTAAGGAGAAATTTCCTGACTGTTAGAACAATTAATGTTGTGGTGCTCCAACACAGAAGGTTTTAAAGAAGAGATTGGACAACCATTTGTCTGAAATGGCATAGGGTTTCCTGCCTGAACAGGGGGTTGGACTAGAAGACCTCCAAAGTCCCTTCCAACTCTGTTATTCTGTTACATTCTGGCAGACGTATAAGCTGCCTTGGAATCTAATAGTAGTCTTTTTAAAGGGTTGGTTCCTTTATTATTTTAATTATAATAATTAGGAAGGAAAGGTAAAGGTTCCCCTTGCACATATGTGCTAGTCATCCCCGACTCTAGGGGGCGGTGTTCATCTCTGTTTCAAAGCTGAAGAGCCAGCGCTATCCGAAGACGTCTCTGTGGTCATGTGGCCGGCATGACTAAATGCCAAAGAAGCATGAAACACTGTTACTTTCCCACCAAAGGTTGTCCCTATTTTTTCTACTTGCATTTTTTACATGCTTTCGAACTGCTAGGTTGGCAGAAGCTGGGACGAGTAACGGGAGCTCACCCTGTTACGTGGCACTAGGGATTTGAACCGCAGAACTGCCAATCTTTCAAACGAAAAACTCAATGTCTGAGCCACTGCATCCGTACTAATAATTAGGAAACATAACTGTCAATAGCTGAAAACTCAAGTATGAAAAATAAGAAGCCTACATCATTGCAACTGCACAAGGATTTTTTTTTAATTTATATGAAGAAAGTGTATGGGAAGGAAGCATCAGCGGAAACAATATTTCCTCAATATTTTTCTCTTTCCTATCCAATGACAAAAGTGTGTGCTGAGATACCATCACTGAGAAGATGCTATATCTCATTGCATACTGGGAAAATAGACTCTTGAAAAGTAATATTCTTTTTTTCACTAGTACTGCAATGCTCCCTGAGAAAGCTCATAAAAACTGAGTTGCTTTGTTCAGTTAGGCTGAGGAGAAATTGACCCATCATTCGATAACTTGGCAGGATGGCCAAATGTGGCTACTGCAGGAAGAAGAAAAAAGGTTGCCAAAGAAACACGTAATATCACTGAACCCCATGAAGACAATATGAATGTGTCTGTATATCCTAAGTTAAAGTTTACTTCGCACAAATCAAAAAACCGTCTCAAAAAAGTTATGGAGATTTTTAAAATGGGTTTTTAGTTATTTTATTTTTTGGATTAATATGCCTGCCCACTTCATCACAGATGCTCTGGGTGGCTAAAAAGGTAAGTTTAGCTATTAAAAAATGGAGCAAAATCAAACATATATTTTGAAACAATGTCTTATAGCTAGACTTACTTCCTTATTTACTTTTTTCCCAATCACATTTAAGATAATTTTACCTGTTGTTGTATCCAGTGTTGGGATTCAGCCGGTTCGCACCACTTCGGGAGAACCGGTTGTTAACTGTCTGAACAGTTTGGCAAACTGGTTGTTGGAAGAAATCATTAGGGCAGAGAACCGGTTGTTAAATTACTTGAATCCCACCACTGGTTGTATCTGTTATATTCTAATAACCACTATTCTCAACAGACAAGTATTGTGGAATATTACCTCAAAATGCATGTCCCTGGTTCTCATGATTACATAGTAGTATGGGACTACATAGTTATGTTGTGTACTTCATATACAACTAGGTTAAATTCGTTTAGGAATTAAACTTGTTTTTTTATCCCTTATTCAACTGAGGAAAAGAAAAAAAAATAGAGAAGGAGAAGGAGGAGAGGAGTGGGAATGGGAATAGGATAAGTTAAAAATTCATAGTACTAGTTTTGGCTACCTCATGTTGTGTCTTCAGCTCCCGAGCCAGGCCTCCTGGCAGAGAGTGACTCATAGAGTGAGGGGGAAGAGCCGACATGGCTTCTCTCTGCAAGACCTTCCTCTCTGGCTCCGCTCCAGGTCCCAGAGGCAGGCCAGGCGGAGGAGATGATGAGGCCTCTTTCTCCCGCACCTTCCCCCTCCCAGGAAATGCCTCAAGACGCAGCTGCTGACAATCAGTCCTGGTTAAATCCCAGGCATCGCAGAAAGGAGAGAGGAAAAGAACGGGTGGGGTAGGCCTAGAGAGTGCTGAGTCATGAAGCCGCACCCCATAAGGTATAAAAGCAGGAGGAGCTGCTCTATAGCTTCTTGTGACGGACAAAAATTGACTCTTGGAAACTTTGGCTGCAATATTTTGAGATTAAGACTTTGGCTTCTGTTTATTTCTGAACTGCAGTTACGCTGGTCTGAGGAGATAGGAGAACTTGGCAGGCAATCGCAGGTTCGTTGCCAGAACTGATATCTGTCGTCAGAGTAAATTGCTGGCAGATATAGTCAGCTCGCGTGTCTGCTTGGTTGTGGTTGGTGGGGACAGAACACCTCATGAATTCTGTTACCCAGGTAAAGAAGAGGTTAGGTTTCATTTTTGAAGCTGTACAACGTATTTTGATGTAACGTCCCTAGTTGACTTAATAATACTGTGTTTTGCATGGCCAGTAGAGTAATGAAACATGACGAAAGCAGTCATACATGCAATAAAGTAACAGACCAGCAAATGAAACAGGACAAACTTCTCCAGAAAAATTGGAAAACACTGGCTTTTTATTATTATAAGATCATTTGGAAGCCTCTGCCATTCTGTTCAGTAATCTTTGAGGGACATCTAAAAATATGAAGTTGGGCTTTGCGATCATTTTATCACTAGGTCAGGCGATAAAATGGAACATTAGTATAACTTATGTTTGTAGCTCACCAAGAAACAGTGCTGTTGGTCAGCTTAGTTTGGTATTGAATTTCAACCATGAAATGAGCCCTGGGAAGTTTTTAATGAAGCAACTGGGATTAGATCTCAGGGCTAAAGATCAAGCTTCCGCAGCTAAGACGTTGACCCATATGACCATCTGGAGAAGGAGTCCCCAACCTGTGGGTTATGGCCCACTAGTGGCCTGTGAGGGGTTTGCAACCAGGCTGCAGAAACGACTGGCAAGCGAGTGATCACATACGCACGCATATCCTCACTTGCGTATCATCCGAGTGTGCGCTTGCACCATTTAAGTGAGGCAGGTACACATGCATGCAGCTTGCACAAATGGAACTATGCATGCGCATGTGTTTGCTGGCTCTCATGGAATCATCCCCTCCTCCCCCCCCCGCCGGTCAGTGGTGGGTTTCAATTTTTTTTACTACCGGTTTTGTGGGTGTGGCTTGGTGGGCGTGGCATGGCTTGGTGGGTGTGGCAGGGGAAGGATATTGCAAAATCTCCAGTCCCACCTCACTCCATGGGAAGGTTACTGCAAAATCCCCATTTCCTCCCAATCAGCTGAGACTTGGGAGGCAGAGAATAGATGTGGGTGGGGCCAGTCAGAATTTTTACTACCGGTTCTCCGAACTACTCAAAATTTCCATTATCGGTTCTCCAGAACTGATCAGAACCTGCTGAAACCCACCTCTGCCGCTGGTCCATAAAACCAGAAACATTGGGAAACTCTATGATCTAGAGAACTGATCAGAGTGAGTTGGGCACTCACTCTAATAGAAGGCAGTACAGGAAGACCTTAACTTACCACAATTGTGTCTGGAATTTCCATTGCTAGGAGCCGTAGTGGCGCAGTGATTAGAATGCAGTACTGCAGGCTACTTCTGCTGCCTGCCGTCTGCCTGCAATTTGGCAGTTCAAAACTCACCAAGCTCAAGGTTGACTCAGCCTTCTGTCCTTCTGAGGTGGGTAAAATGCAGACCCAGGTTGTTGGGAGGAATATGCTCTTTCTCTAAACCGCTTAGAGAGGGCTGTAAAGCACTGTAAAGCGGGTATATAAGTCTAAGTGCTATTGCTAAGCAAGGTGGTCATTAAATGAGTCCTGTTGGATTTTATGAATGTTTTTACCGTGGTGATTCATGGTTATTATGTAAATCATGTGGTCATTAAAGCAAATTCAGCTTCTCCCATTGACTTTGCTTGTTGGAAGCCAGCAGGGAAGTTTCAAATGAGAACAACATGATCCCAAACTCTGCAACCTTCATAAATATTTAAAAGTTGACAGGTGCCCACATTTTCATGATATGACTATAGGAATGCTGCAATGGGTGTAACTGTAAGGACCAGTCATACATCACTTTTCTCAGCCTTGTCATAACTTCAAACGGTCACTAAACGAATTGACTAATTGTAGGACTAATGGACTAATTGAATAATTAGTCAAGGATTAATTATACCAAAGTCATAATTTGGTTTGACAATCCTACCATTAAGGGTGATGCTGCTTGTTAATACATTCTTATAAAAAAAAGTTTACATTGTATGGTGATCTAGATGTAAATATAGTTAACAGATGTTCACTTTACTACTTTTGATTCAAGTCATATTAGCTCTTACTGTTTGTATTAATGAAAAATGATTAAGCCAGGTTCTAAAAACTAACTTGCGAATCAAAGAGGGAGGCAGGTACTCAAAATTTTCTGCAGTGCCTGGAATTGGTTTAAGTAATTTGGAGCATTCAGATGAGAGCATCCTCAGCCATCTGCAATGGCAGGGACTCTAGCACGGCTGCCACATCAATCATCTTCAAACTGAGTGTTTCTCCTCCTTCAGCAAATCCTTTCAGATGAGGGACTCACTAGAGGGGACTCATTTGAAGCTGGAGCTGGATCCTAATCAACCTTGTCCACAAATGTCTATACAAATTCTGTCCGGACATTTTGAAGATCTCTCCCTCTCTCTCGTCCTCTCTCCCTCTCTCTCTTCCTCTCTTCCTCTCTCCCTCTCTCTCTCCCCCCCTTCCTTCCTCCCTCCCTCCCCCCAGTCTCTTTCTCTCCCGCCAGACATAGTGCTCACCTTTATTTCTGGGCTGAGGCAGCTAGTATTATCCAAAGACAATTTCTGTGGTCATGTGGCCAGCATGGCTGTACACCAAAGGTGCACTGAACACTGTTACCTTCCCACCAGAGTGGTACCTATTTACCTACGAGCAGTTGCATGCTTTCCAGCTGTTAGGTGAGCAAAAGCTGGGGCAAGTAACAGGAGCTCATCTCGTTGTGCCAAGTTTGGGTCTTGAACCCGGGCTGTCAGCTCACCAGCTGAAAAGCTCAGCCTCTTTAACAACTGAGCCATTGCGATATATATATATATGTATTCTCTTCTCTGATTGCAAACTCAGAACATTTTGTAACAAGAAATAGATGATGGCTATAGGAGAAAGTAGTTCTTTATATCAGGGGTCTCCAACTTGGCAACTTTAAGACTTGTGGACTTTAACTTAAGGTTGGTTTTTTTTTCCATTTATATCCCGCCCTTCTCTGAAGACTCAGGGCGGCTTACACTATGTTAGCAATAGTCTTCATTCTATTTGTATATTTATATACAAAGTCAACTTATTGCCCCCAACAATCTGGGTCCTCATTTTACCTACCTTATAAAGGATGGAAGGCTGAGTCTAGGCCTGGTGGGACTAGAACCTGCAGTAATTGCAGCCAGCTGCTGTTAATAACAGACTACATTAGCAGTCTGAGCCACAGAGGCCCGTTAAAGTCCACAAGTCTTAAAGTTGCCATGTTGGAGACCCCTGCTTTATATAATGCCTTTTATATGCAGAACAAGAGTTCAGCAATTCAGTGTCCTCCTTCCTTTCTCCAAACCCAAACCTATATTTCAATACTGTACATTTAGGTGATGATTTTGTTACCAGGAATCTGGCTTTCCATTTCCCCATATTATGAAGAATTCCTCCTCTCCTTGCAAAGCAGGAAACACCTACCCACACACCTGTTTCTTCAATAGGCAATCATGAGTGCTATAAGTGACAAGTTCTGATTCAGCCCACCATTAGAGGAAAAAAAGGTAAATCTTTCATTAAAACTGTACTATCCACATGTTGTGACCCAGGTTCCTGGACCCGGACTCCTGGACTCAGATGATTCAGAAAGTGAGGGAGAAGACCTGGCAAGCCCTGCTTCTCTTGGGCCCTCTCCCTCCCTGGCACCCACTCAAAGGGAGGAGGAGGGGCCAGCAAGGCCTGATTCTCTGGAGCCTTCTTTTTTTTTTTTTTTTTTTTTTTTTGCAAAAATTTTTTATTTTTCCATAATAATTCCCACAATTTGACCAGTGTACAATACAATCACTTATCCAACAATCAGTCCTATACTCAAATTATACTCAGTCAGGGCTGCTCGACTGCCACTCCCCCCTTTAATCCTTTCTTCCCTTCTCATCCTTCTTAAACTTCCCCCACCACCTTCTCCTCGCTTTCCTACTTCCCCTCCTCTTTCCCACTTCTCACTACCATCCTTTCTAACCCTCTATCTCCTTCTTCTCCTCCTCCTATCCTTTCTTCTCCCTTCCTTCTTTCCTCCCTACCCACCTACCTACCTACTTTCTTCCTTCTTTACTCCTCTTTCCTTACCCTTTCCTTCGGGAGTGTTTGCGAGCAGTCCCGACATTACACCATTCCAACTTGTTTAATTCTACCATTATTCCTGTACAATGGCAACCAATCAATTTATAGTCTTCCCTTCCCGCCTCCTTCCCCGAGACTTCCCAGAACAGAATACAGGGTATTGTAACTAACAAACATAATCTAAAATATAACATAAAACATATTCCATTTCACACCATCACACTATCAATTCCCTTCTTTCTTAAACTAATACATAATAATTCCTAACTTCACTCAAAAACTAATTGATATTTTAATCTGATACTTATTTTGAATATAATCAATCCACTTCCTCCATTCCAATATATATTTTTCTTGTGTACAGTCTTTCAAGTAGGCAGAAATTTTTGCCATTTCTGCTAAATTTGATACTTTACTAATCCATTCTCCAATTGTGGGTAAGTCTTCTTTCTTCCAATATTGTGCAATCAATAATCTTGCAGCAGTTATTAAATTCAGAATCAGTTTTGTCTCTATAACAGTGCAATCTGAGATTATTCCTAATAAAAAGAACTGTGGAACAAACTTGATCTTCTTTTTCAAAATGTTCTGCATAATCCACCATATTTTAATCCAAAAGGCTTTAACTTTTTTGCAAGTCCACCATATATGATAATAGGTAGCATCCTCACAATCACATCTCCAACATTTTGCTTTCACATTTGGATACATACATGACAGTTTTTTAGGATCTAAATGCCATCTATAAAACATTTTATAAAATTTTCTCTTAAATTTTGTGCTTATGAATTTAACATTCCTCACCCAAATTTTTTCCCATGTTTCTAACATTATAGGTTGTTGAAAATTTTGTGCCCATTTTACCATACAATCTTTAACCAACTCCATTTCTGAATCAATTTCAACCAATACATTATATAATCTCTTTATATGCTGTTGACCTTGATCTTTTATTTGTTTTACCAGATTATCATCACTTTGCCTTATACCAATTTTCTGATCTATTTTCCATCTAGATTGCAATTGTCCATACTGGAATCATGTATAATTTCTTCCTTCATCCCTCAATTTCTCCCTAGATTTCAACTGTAATTCCCCTTTTTCCATAGTCAAAAGCTCTTTGTAAGTGATAACTTCCATTTTTTGTAATATATTTATATTCTCTATCATATGTCTGGGGATGGTCCATATTGGTATCTTTCCATCTAACTTATATTGATATTTTTTCCAAATCCTCAACAACGCACTTCTGACCATATTATTCTTAAATGTCTTATCAATTTTCTTGTCATATATTACATATGCGTGCCATCCATATAACAAACCATAACCTTCTATATTCAAAATCCTTTCCTCTGTTAAATTAATCCAATCAGAAATTAAAGTTAAAACAACTGCATCATAGTACAATTTCAAATTAGGCATTTTTAAACCCCCTCTTTTTACTATCACTTCTTTTTCTTTAATTTCACCTTCCTTTCTCCTACCATCCGGAGATGGTGGACTTCCAGCCTTAAGCACATAAGCATAAAACTCTTGTGCTTTACTGACTGTATTAAGACGATGTGCTTTCCCTTCATAGTAAACTATTATACCAATTGGGATGTCCCATCTATACTCAATCTGACGTTTTTTAAGTTCGTTCACCAAAAAAGCAAACTCCTTCCTACCTCTCAACATTTTGGGGGGAATTTCCTTTAGTATTAAAATATCTTGGCCGGCCGCTTGAATCTTGTCTCCTTTAAAAAAAGCTTGTAAAATCTCATTTCTCACTGTTCTAGTAGTAAAATAAATAACAATGTCTCTGGGAAGATTTCTTTGTCTTGCTATCCAGGAATTCACACAATAAATTTTATCAATATAAAAGGCCACATCTGCTGGCCGAACTGCCAAAATCTCTGCAAAGGCCTCCGAAAAAATTTGCTTCAAATTCTCATTTTTACATTCTTTAAGTCCACGGATTCGTAAAGCAAGTTCCATAGCTCTATATTGTACCAAAACAATTTCATCATCAACTTTATCCATTTTACATTGAACTGCCTCAATCTTATTTTCCAATTTTAAATTAACTTTCTTTATTTCTTCTACTTCCTGCTCCAATAAAATCACATTTGATGCCAGACCCTGTACTGCTGACACCAAACCTTCTTTAACTTCTTTATTTCCAGTTTGAATTTCTAACATCTGTTTTTTCATCTCTGACATTTCTTCTGTAATTAATTTAAACTTATCCTCTATCTGGGAAGTTTGCCAATTCATAGCATCTTTAAGAGATTCTTTCATAAATTCTTTCAGGTTATCCTGAAGTGCTTCCAAATTTAATGATTTTGTATCTGCTGTATGTGCTGGAGAGACTCCCGGTGTTAATGTTCCTGGGGTTTTTGTAACAGTTGACTTTAATTGTTTTGCTGCCATCTCTTAAAATTTCTCTTTAACTTAATATTACGTATAAACCTTTTAAGTCTTTTTTTTTTCCAGTCTCAGTATCTCTTCTCCCTTCTCATTACAATGTTTAAAAAAAAAAAAAAATTTCCAGCTGGCCTCAGCTATAAACAACAGACAGTGAGACTTGTAACACTTTCGTTTTCAACTGTGTAGCTCATTAAAGAACGATCGGCATTTTCACTTTGAAATCAGATCCAAAACTTAAAAAAAAAATTACAGGGAATTGATTGATTACTTGCTTTTATAATTAGAGCTTTCCTGTTTCTGTTCAGTCCGGTATTATCTTCTTTAAGTTAAAATTGGTCCCGGCTAATATTACGTATAAACCTTTTAAGTCTTTTTTTTTTTTTTTTAAATCAGTCTCAATATCTCGATTTCTTCTCCCTTCTCATTACAATGTTTTAAAAATATTTCCAGCTGGCCTTCAGCAATAAACAGTAGACAGAGAATTGTAACACTTTCGTTTTCAACTGCGTAGCTCATTAAAGAACGATCGCCATTTTCACTTTGAAGTCAAATCCAAAACTTAAAAAAAAAATAATAACAGGGAATTGATTGATTACTTGCTTTTATAATTAGAGCTCTCCTGTTTCTGTTCAGTCCGGTATTATCTTGTTTAAGTTAAAATTGGTCCCGGAAGTTGGTCGCGGCAATTAGGTCTGCCGGAGCAGGAAAAAAGCCTCAGATCTGGAGCACTTTGAAGTTCTGAGGGGGCTTAACCCTTCGAGCCCCCTGGTATCTTCCAGGAGCTCTAGGGAAGCTCTACCTCTGCTTCCTTTTGCTCACCACCGCTTCTTCTCCCGAAGAGGGGGGTTTCCGAACTGCTGGACAGCTGATTGTCGCTGTCTTAGCAGTCCAACATGATCCAGAGGTTGGTGACCAGAAAGATCACCTCCATTGCCAACGGAGCCAACCAGGAAGTTCTGGAGCCTTCTTCTGATTTGGCAACGCCCCAAGAACAGTTTTGGAGTGATGCAAGACTGCGCAGACGTGACCGGCGCGCGCAGCATAAGCAGCGTTGGGATAAAGCCAAGGAATGATGGACATCTGCAGAGACTATAAATAGGAGGCGGGACTTCCTGGTTTTTTGTCTTGGACAAAGCAATGAATTTGCGCGGGCAAACTGTATCAATGGAGGGAAGAATATATTCGTGAGTAATTCTGGCCTTATCTATAATTTCCTCTTTATCTCCAGAAACTTGGCAGGCCCGTGGGTAGACGTGGCCAGGACATTTATCTATGTAAATAAAGTAGAAGAGGAGGCCTTTGACTGACTCTTTGTTGGGAGTATTGGGGGAGGGAAACAGAACACCACAAGTGCTGTTATGACAGGTTTTTTTATTCCAGATTAATTTTCTTCACTGCCTTCTCGAGATACAAAGCTTATGACTCCGTTGCTATTTTTTTCATGTCTGCTTGTTCTTAGACTTACACATTTCTACAAATACGTAAATTTTCCAGAGTTAAATGTGCTTCATGCATTGTCTGGCACTCCAGCTAAGCATCAATAAAACTCCTATTCCCCAGCCAGCATCAATTTAATCCCATTTTATGGGTATATTTGAAAAACAAATTAATATCTCTATGATAAATAAGTAATTCCTAAAAGAAGTGACTATAAGATGCTTCTTTGTTTTTCTGCTTGGTGTTTTCGTAAAAATTGTGAGGGATTTTCCTGCTTATATTCTTAACAGTAACATGGGAACAAATGCCTAAATCTGCACATTTTATTCTATGTCATTTGGTAGCAAGAATCAGTGGTAGAATTGTTCCTTAGAAGCAAAATGTTTGTATAAGAATGAGCATATATTAAGAAAAAAACTATGGTGAGAATTGGCTACGGTATGAATTGTACTAGTATTACATTTTCTTCAACATAAAACCATGTACAACCCAAAAAGAAATTGTTAAAGGTGCAAGGAAGCATTGCAGAACTATACACCCTGCTAGATGGCCTAGCTCAGTGGTTCTCAACCTGTGGCTTGGGAACCCCTTGGGGGCGGGGGCTGAGATATCACTGGGAGTCCACGAAGGCTTGAAGAAATGTTATGATTTAAATTTTGAATTTAATTCTTGGGGGTCCATGGCCATATTCCATGGCCACAAAAAGTATTCAAAGGGAGTATGTGTGGTGGTGAGATTCAAAATTGTTTACTACCGGTTCTGGGGGCATGGCTTGGTGGGCATGGAAGGGGAAGGATACTGTAAAATCTCCATTCCCACCCCACTCCAAGGGAAGGATACTGTAAAATCTCCATTCCCACCCCATTCCAGGGGGAAGGATATTGTAAATTCTCCATTCCTTCCCCACCCCACTAACCTGCTTTTGAGCTCCATTCTTCTGTGCAGGGCAACAAAAGAAGACCCAGCTGGGACTCAGGAGGCAGCAAATAGATGGGGGCGGGGCCAGTCAGAGGTGGTATTTGCCGGTTCTCCGAACTACTCAAAATTTCCGCTACCGATTTGTCAGAACTGGCTGAATACCACCTCTGGGCCCGTGGCAAAAAAAAAAAGGTTGAGAACCACTGGCATAGCTAATTACCTAAATATCTAGTTTTCTAAACCTAAAGAGCTTTTACCTGAATAGGAAAATTAGGACATAGAGTGAACGCCAACTCAGATCAGGAAGTTGTAAAACAGCAACTATGACAACATATCAATGTCCTGGGAGACAGCAGTGCCAAAGAAAATGATAATGAATTTATGCATGAAGTCACCAGGAGTTAACATTACTCAGAAACTTTACTTATCTATTTTTAGAGTTAAATGTCTGTGGTGATTCTCAGTCATCAAGTCATGGTTGTCCCAAAGGTGCTTTTTCAAGAGGCAACTGGGCTTTCTGTTTTTTCTTTGAAGACATTTCGCTTCTCATCCGAGAAGCTTCTTCAATTCTGACTGGATGGTGGGGAATGGAAGGATTTATACTTCTTGCAGACAGCTGGTCATTTGCATCCTTTTAGCAAGTCCTTGAGGCCTGCATCACAAACTGAAGTGCAAATGGTTCCTGTAGCCTGCAATTTTTCATTCATTCGAGTATAAATTCTTCTATTCCGCACCATCCAGTCAGAGCTGAATGGATAAGAAGCAAAATGTCTTCAAAGAAAAACTAGAAAGTCCAGTTGCCTGGGGGGGGGGGGTGGAAAGCACCTTTGGGATATTTTTAGAGTTGTCTATACTGAAAACTCATACTGGTCATTGTCAAGAGATCTCTGGATGCAGTTTAAATCAATTTAACCTATTAGACCATATATACCTTTGCACTAGCTTCATGCCTGTCTGCTTGAACTAGGATTAATCACCCGATAAGACTATCATGGGAAAAAATACTAGCAATTCCTCACTATCAAAAAATTAAGGAGACTGGATCTAAAAGAAGAGGCACTTTTCACTAGTGGTTATGCCCTGTATAAGCTTTTTTTAAGAAGTTAGATAACCAGGGGTGGGATTGAGAAAAATTAGCAACCGGTTCTCTGCCTGGTGCTGGCTGGGCATGGCCATGGGGCCGTGGCCTAGTCAGTTCCTGCACCAGGGTGGGGGAATGGTTTCACCCTCCCCAGGCTCTGGAGGCTTTCCTTGTGCCTCCAGGAGGATGAAAACGGACTCCCCCGGGCTCTGGAGGCCCTCTGGAGGCCAGAAATGGGCCCATTTCTGGACTTCTGGTACATCCGATAGGCCCGTTTTTTGCCCTCCCAGAGCCTCCATGTGGACCCTGCACTTACCTGGCATCCAAAACGGGCCGCATGGAGTCTCCAGGGAGGGGAGGGGCAGGATGGGCAGGGTCAGCCAGTCCTTGCAATTATTGGTTCAGTGAACCAGATTAAAACATCTGGTTCGCCTGAACCAGTTCAAACCAGCTAAATCTCACTCCTGGATAAGCCCAACTTCACCATTTTTCCAGAAACAAGTTAAAACAACAGAATTCATCCTAGTGTCTTTCTCGATTTAATTTCTGGAGGGAATGCCCTACATATGTTTAGATAGCTTTAAATTATTCAGTTTTATAATCGTTTTTGCAAGGCACCAAGAGTCACGTGACTATTGCAGTTTTTCAATCTTAGAAACACATACGTATATATAAAAAAGTAAGAATGATATATTTTGAAAGACTTCAGAAGTGAAGAGAGGCTTTTACTGCGAGTTTTATAGTAGAGTGGTTTCATATTCCAGGAGTCTTCATTTAGTATCCGTGGAACAATGTTGGACTAAAACAACTGGATTTTCTGATTGAAGTTAAGAAAAGTTATTACAGAATAGAATAACAGAGTTGGAAGGGACCTTGGAGGTCCTCTAGTCCAACCCCCTGCTTAGGCAGGAAACCCTACACCACTTCAGACAAATGGTTATCCAACATCTTCTTAAAAACTTCCAGTGTTGGAGCATTCACAACTTCTGCAGGCAAGTTGTTCCACTGATTAATTGTTCGAACTGTCAGGAAATTTCTCCTTAGTTTTGGTTGCTTTTATCCTTGATTAGTTTCTACCCATTGCTTCTTGTTCTACCCTCAGGTGCTTTGGAAAATAGCTTGACTCCCTCTTCTTTATGGCAGCCCCTGAGATATTGGAACACTGCTATCATGTCATCCTTAGTCCTTCTTTTCATCAAACTGGATATACCCAGTTCCAGCAACTGTTCTTTATATGTTTTAGCCTCCAGTCCCCTAATCATCTTTGTTGCTCTTTTCTCCACTCTTTCTAGAGTCTCAACATATTTTTTACATTGTGGCAACCAAAACTAGATGCAGTATTCCAAGTATGGCCTTACCAAGGCATTATCAAGTGGTATTAACACTTCACGTGATCTTGATTTTATCCCTCTGTTTATGCAGCCTAGAACTGTGTTGGCTTTTCTGGCAGCTGCTGCACACTGCTGGCTCATATCTACATGGTTGTCCACTAGGACTCCAAGATCCTTCTCACAGTTCCTACTATTGAGCGAGGTACCACATATACGGTACCTGTGCATTTTGATTTTCTTGACTAAATGTAGAACCTTACTTTTTTCACCATTGAATTTCATTTTGTTAGATAGCGCCCAATGTTCAAGTCTGTCAAGAGTGTAATGTTAGAATGTTTATTTTATGCCAAAAGTGCACAGTTTAATAGAAATTTTCATAAACAATTCAGTTTGCTTGTAGGACTAAAAGGTGCTTTGAAATATAAACTACTTTAGAGTTTAGTGCAATGAGGATCTGCCTACATAGCAGTCTATTAACCAATAGCAATAGCACTTAGACTTATATACCACTTTACAGCCCTCTCTAAGCAGTTTATAGACTCAGAATATTGGTCCCAACAATTTGGGTCCTCATTTTACCCACCTCGGAAGGACGGAAGCAGTGGTGGGTTTCACTTACCTTTGCTACTGGTTTGCTTGCGCATGTGCAGAGCGTATTTGATGGTATCCAGGTGGGTGGGAGGAGCCTCCCGCTGCATCTACTATCAGTTCGCCCAAACTGCAGAAAACTGGAAGCAACCCACCACTGGATGGAAGGCTGAGTCAGCCTTAAACCTGGTGAGATTTGAACTGCCAAATTGCCGTCAGCCGTCAGTCAGCAGAAGTAACCTGCAGTACTGTACTTTAACCACTGCACCACTCTGGCTCATGTTCTCCATTCCTCTGAAAACAACAAAATACCTTACCCCACCAGACTTGAAATCCTAGGCTTAGAAAGCTTGGAACTCCGTTGCCTCCAACAAGACCTAAGTTTAACTCACAGAATCATCTATTGTAATGTCCTTCCTGTTAAAGACTACTTCAGCTTTAATTGCAATAATACTAGAACAACTAATAGATTTAAACTAAATGTCAACCGCTTTAATCTAGATTGCAGAAAATATGACTTCTGTAACAGAATCATCAGTGCTTGGAATACTTTACCTGACTCTGTGGTCTCTTCTCATAATCCTAAAAGCTTTAACCAAAAACTTTCTACTATTGACCTCACCCCATTCCTAAGAGGACCATAAGGGGCGTGCATAAGCGCACAAACGTGCCTACCGTTCCTGTCCTATTGTTTTTCTTTTCTTCTTCCTATATATATATATATGCTTATACCTCCTAATATTTATTCATATATGTGTTTATATGCTATATAATCTTTTTGTATGATACCTACATATATTGTTGTGACAAAATAAATAAATAAATAAATAAATAAATAAATAAATAAATAAATAAATAAATAAATAAATAAATAAATAAATAAATGTTGTCTAGTGATCAAGATGAGAAAACACAATTTTGTTCTGTTTTGTTTTCAGCAGAAAAGGTTGAGATTTGAAGGAATAGTAGACAATCCCTAGTAGATGAAAAACACCCAATTTTAGACAAAGAAGTTAAAAAAAAATCTGAACTAGAAAAATATCTGTCAGTTATCCATTTTCCCCAAAATTTCTCAATGGCAGCATTTTATAGGGAAAAGAGTTGGCAGTTAATCGTGCTTGCTATTTAGCAGAAAGCATCTGTGTCCTGAAAAGGATCCAGATCTTATACAAACATAATGTTGTGTTATTGTTTCAGTGCACCTGATTTCATGTTAAGAAGACATGAAAAAGACAAAGGGAAAAGCTTAATGAGCCGATTAATCAGTTTAAATAACAAGGCGATTATGTTGCCTAAGTCCTTCTTATTATGAAAGGTCATTCAGAGAATATGAAATCATGCACTGTGGCTGTAACATTTTTGGTAAGCATTCAATTATTATTTCAGATAATTTGACTTAATTATGTACTAATTAGTTGCATTAGCAGGAACCAACCAGAAACACTTGGGCCAATAGAGACTTCAAAAATAAAACCTCAATAGGAGATTATAGAAAGTACCTCAATGTCTTTTCTAAAGTCGATGTGGCCCGAGTACAATTTATGTAGTCATTTTTTTACAAGAAAATTAAAAAGGTTAGGATACGTGTTATTTTTTTTCCCACAGGTAGTTAATTACGTGTATTTATCCTGATAAATGTCTACTATATCCAGGGGTTGGTTGCTAGGGGTTCGCAGGGGTTCAGGAGAACCTCTAACTAAGATTCTGTGCAGTTTGGAGAACCCCCAAATCCCACTCCTGGCTGGCCCCACCCACCCCATCCTGCCCCTCCCAGGAGTCCCCACATGGCCCATTTTGGACGCAGGCAAGTGCAGGGTGCACATGGAGGCTCAGGAAGGATGAAAAATGGGCCTACCAGAAGTTCAGGAAGGGTGGAAACAGGCCCATTTCTGGCCTCCAGAGGCCCTCCAGAGCCTGGGGAGCCCATTTTCGTCCTCCTGGAGGCTCAAGGAAAGCCTCCGGAGCCAGGGGAGGGTGAAAACACCCCCCCACACACACCGTGGCGCAAGAGACCAACTAGGCCACGTCCACTATGGCCATGCCCACTCAGCAACCAGGCAGAGAAGCCCACCTCTGACTATATCCATAAAGAATAAAAGAAAGAAATAAAAAACAGAAGTAGTAGATGAATTTGTGTGCAAAGAAAGATGAACATTTCGAAAAGTTTAGCTTCAAGGACTGACAAAGAACAAATCAAGGGCAAGAAAAGACACATCATGATTAGATGTGTCATAATTGGATTACTGAAGGAAAGTCAAGGAGTAATTATCAGGAGATCATTCTGAGACGATATTAGGAGAGTATTTTCAGGATGGGAAAAAAAGGGACAGTATTTAAGAAGGGTAAAAAGTTTGGGCCAGAAAAAAATTCAAGCTTCGCCTTCTCTCCCAAAGGTGGTTTTTCAAAAGGCAACTTACTTTGTTTTTCCTTGGAGATGTTTTAGTGTTTATCCAAGAAGCTTCTTCAGTTCTGACTGAATGGTGGAGAATGGAAGGATGTATATCCCATCTGGTTATTAGCACTTTTTCTGAGAGTTGTTGAGGTTTATCTGTGGTCTCAGGGTCACCTGAATCATGCAAATGGATGTGGAACTTTCTTGGAATTGCTGAATGGACTGTGTTGTAACTTTCACTAGTTCCAAGAAGGCTACACACCCATTTGCACTATTCAGGTGACCTTCAGGGCACAGATAAACCTCCAAGTGGCCCCAATGACTCTCAGAGAGAATACTAATAACCAGATGACTTCAAGAAATATAAATCATTCCATTCCCCACTATTCAGTCAGAACTGAAGAAGCTTCTAGGAGGAAAAGCAAAACGTCTTCAAGGAAAAACAAAGCCCAGTTGCCTTTTGAAAAAAAAAAAAAACACCTTTAGGACAACCATGACCTGGATGACTGAAAATCTCCATAGACGGTAGTCCTCTCCATGCTCAATTTGAAAATAAAAGCTTTTACCAACACTTTCCAATGTTTTCATTTTTTTTTTTCTGCAGTAGATGCTGAAGTAAGCATCAGTACAAAATCTAGCTTGAAATGAATTTAAGAAGAAATCATTGTTCATTCTATGGGTATCTGATATAGCTGTGAAGACATTATGTGCATCGAGATGCCATAATGAATTATGTAAATTACATAACTGATGTGAATGATGCCAATTACATAATTCATGTCACATGACTTTATGATACAATTTGTTCCTCTTGCTCCTTTCTTCTGTAGATTTGTTCCAATTCCATTTAAAAGAACCCTGGAAATTTTAACAAGGAAGAAATAAAACTTTTTTCTCCATCAAAACAGACAGTTCTGCATTGCACACATGGAAAGAAAGCTTTTTCAATGTAAGAAAGCTTTTTATGTTCTGGATTTTGCAAATGTCTTGGTCGTCTGTAAATGAAAATGAAAATTTGATGTATTTTGCCAAGAGATTATAGCTATAAGTTTTCCCATCTTGAAAGAAAGATAGGCACACAAATTGGAGTAAGATGCTATCATCTCTCAGTTCTTTTAAAGTCAAGGAAGACTGAGGAAATTTCCAGCAACTTGGAGATGTAGACTACAGTAGTGGCCAAAATTGTGGAAACCTTTTGGGAAAAGTGTATTTTCTAAAACTAGCTAATAATACCACTTTTTTTTGAGTAGTACCATAAAATTAATAGAATAGAATAGAATAGAATAGAATAGAATAGAATAGAATAGAATAGAATAGAATAGAATTCTTTATTGTGGAAGTTTGATTGGATACACAAGGAATTTGTCTTGGTGTGTATGCTCTTGGTGTACATAAAAAAAGATATATTCATTAAGAATCATAAAGTACAACCCTTAATGATAGTCAGAGGGAAACAGTCAATATAAAGCTTAAGGATAGCAGCAACAAGGTTACAGTCATACAGTCATTAAGTGGGAGGAGATGTGTGATAGGAACGATGAGAAGATTAATAGTAATGCAGTCTTAGTGAATAGTTTGACAGTGTTGAGAGAATTATTTGTTTAGCAGAGTGATGGCATTCTGGGGGAAAATGTTTTTGTGTCTAGTTGTTCTGGTATGCAGTGCTCTTATAGCCAGTGATGGGATTCAGCCAATTTGCACCACTTCGGGAGAACTGATTGTTAACTTTCTGAGCAGTTTGATCAACTGGTTGTTGGAAGAAATCATTAGGGCAGAGAACCAGTTGTTAAATTATTTGAATCCCACACTGTCTATAGCATCGTTTTGAGGGTAGGAATTTATGTCCAGGATGTGAAGGGTCTGCAAATATTTTCATTGCCCTCTTTTTGACTCGTGCAGTATACGGGTCCTCAATGGAAGGCAGGTTGGTAGCAATTGTTTTTTTCTGCAGTTCTAATTATCCTCTGAAGTGTGTGTCTGTCTTATTGGGTTGCAGAATAATTTAATCAAGAATGTAATGCAATAGCTTTTATGAAGGATTTGCTATTAGAATAGCAGTTACAGTATAAAGAAGAAAAGTGAAACAGGTAGAAAAAACGAGATATACAAAAATTATTACCATAGAAAAAACAAGCTATACAAAAATTATCACATTAGTGAATACTTAATTGGGTAACCTTTAGCATGAATTACAACTTTACAATGTCTTCCCATGGAGTGAACCAAGTCTTTTAGTTCTGTAGCTGTTATAATGTGAAACCAAGATTGAATGATTGCTTCTATTTACTGGGTTTTATTGCTGGGTCGCTTCTGACTAACAAGTTTCTTTAGTCGGCTCCATAGATTTTCAATTGGGTTAAGCAGTGGAACATGATTATCTTGATTACCCTAACTCCCCCCCCCCAAAAAAAGGGATGTTGTTAGCCAGCAAACCTCAAAAATACACTTGTCCCAAAAGGTTTCCACAATTTTGGCCACTGCTTTACATCTATGATTGTAATGAACAGGGTGAACTACAGTACAAGCAAACAGACAAACATGAGAATTGTGAATGGTTAAAATCTTTCAGATTTCATGCAGAGGTTGCCCTCTAATATACCATATAATTGAACCTGCATCTTTACTGGAAGTAATAAGGCCTAATTTGCATGACTAAGGTTATTTAAGATCTTTCTCTTTGGGAAAATAAATCTAATTGAAATTAATGAGTTTTACAAGATGACTTCTCTCCCACATAGCGTACTCATGGAATAGGTGGTAAAAAGTCAAGAAGTGTAATCAAAGAAATCTAAAATAAAGAAACCCCACTGAGTCTTACCTGATGTGTTTTGTTTTCACAACATAAATAGCTTGCAATAGATTGTGTGATCTCAGGCTCACCAGGAGGCATTAAAAGCAGTTTTTGTTTTGTTTTTTGAAATAAAAGCAGTTTTCATTAGTTGGGATGGAAACTTGAGTATGGACAATGATTATGCTAGTGAAAATCCTATGTTGTGGAAAATACAAATATATATGTCAAGTTTGAAGTGTGCTTATGCTGTTGCAACTATTATCGAATCTCAGCTTGCCAAAGTACCAAGGGGGAGAGAAGAATGAGATGGAATGTAAGCTCCAGACATCAAGAAGACAATCCCTGAGAGCCAAGGACATTTCAGCAGGTGTTTGCCAAACCCAAAGGCTTTTTCTCATAACAATACAATGATACTCAATTGGACAATGTGACTTGCACTAATAGGGGGAGGGTGAGTCCTATATTTTAATCATGTGGGATAGCGCGGGAATTAACTAGATCTGATTTTGCCCTCATCAGTGCTGAAACGATGTACACAATAAAGTTTTGCATTCAGAGATTGGATTGTCTCGACCGCGCTTGCTTTGGCTGGATTCATCAGTCATAACATTGATAATATATACTATATATAGTCTCAGGAGCAAAATCAGAGAAAAATAAGATTTATTAGGAAGGCATGGTTGATTTTGGTCTTGTGCCAAAGCCAAGGTCTTTCTATTTTCACCAAATACCTGCATGCAGAACAAAAACAAAGCTCCCATCACTTAGGATTGTGTGCAGATTGTTCAGCAGGAAATTATCTGTGCCATCTATCATACAATTGGATTATTTTGTTATGATTACAACAAAGAGAACAAGCTTTCTCCTTTTTTCTGGAATTTTAGCAGGAGCCATTTTTTTAAGCGAAATGAAAGGATTTCTTCAATCAGTGAAAGGTTTTAGCTAGACTTTCCATTATTATATGAATAAATTAATGCTTCTGATGCACATCAAGCTAGTGTGTTTTGACTTTCTTTTCTCTGTTTTAGAAACCCTGCAGCAATACAACATAGGGTGCCCCTTTGAATCAAGGGACATATTTGACTTAGTTTGATCCAATAAATGATAGTTGTCAAGAATTGCTAGGATATGAGAACATTTATCCCAATAAGTAAGGCACTGAATTGCAGTTATAACTTGTCAAACAAGTATCTTTAAGCCATGAACTCATTCCATCCAGCGAGGTACACCTTAGATCCTCCTAACATCTGCAAAAGAATCCTCCTGTTCTACTTTTTGAGCAACAAGATATTTTTCAGCTATGACATATTTTTCATTTTTGATTTGTTTTGTGCTGGCTGGTTTTTCATCTTGCCCTAGTTTATGCTGTTTTATTCCAGGCATAGTATCTATTAGAGCTGAGTTCTGATTCAGGTGGAGTTTAAACCTGGTACAGAACAGAACAATTAAGAAGGGATAAAGGGAGTTTATGGCTGTTGTGGTCAATTACTCATAGAATTTGGGAAGGATGACAAGAGAGGCAGTGGTGGGATTAAAAATGTTTTACTACTGGTTCTGTGGGCATGGGTTGGTGGGCATGGCAGGGGAAGGATACTGTAAAATCTCCATTCCCACCCACTCTAGGGGAAGGTTACTGCAAAATCCCCATTTCCTCCCTATCAGCTGGGACTCGGGAGGCAGAGAATAGATGGGGTCAGGGACAGTCAGAGATGGTATTTACCAGTTCTCCAAACTACTCAAAATTTCCGCTACCAGTTCTCCAGAACTGGTCAGAACCTGCTGAATACCACCTCTGAAGAGAGGTAAAGAGAAGGTCATCTTTCAAGGAGCTGTGGTGACAGTAGTTAGAATGTGGTGACAGTAGTTAGAATGCAGTATTTCAGGCTTTACTCTTCCCGTTGCCAGGAGTTTGATCCTAATCGGCTCAAGGTTGTCTCAGCCTTCCATCCTTCTAAGGTTGGTAAAATGAGGACCCAAATTGTTGGGGGCAATATGTTGACTCTGTAAAACACTTAGACAGTGCTGTAAATCACTATGAAGTCTAAGTGCTATTGCTATTGCTAAGACAAATATGAGTTCATTAGTGCCCAACTCTTCTTTTGAATGATTTATGGGCGACTGCACTCTCTTGTTGTAAATGATCAACAGATTTATTTTTCACTTATCTTTCTTATTACAAAGATGTTCAATCCTTCTTCACTTAATTTATTTAATGTTCTTCTTTACCCATCCCTTCCATATGTGTGTGTATAGATGTGCATCTATGCAATATATGTATGTGTGTATAGGTATATCCTTCCAGCTTTCATTCTTTTTAAAGACTGACAAAGTGATTAGTTGAAGTCCAGTGGTCTGTTGCAATCACAGTATCCATTGCTTGAGACAGTTACCAATACACACACGCAGACACACAGAGGTTTTGGTGGATGTGCCTGAGCACATCAAAATGTCACATGGAGAACAAACAGATGACTCATTCATAAATTGGGGGCACTCTGAGGTTTGCAGGACCACCGATTTACCCTTGAGATGAGCCAATGCAAAAGTTTTGCTCTGTGCTCGACCAACAGTGGAAACCAAATACTGGATGCCAATAGTAACTACCATTTAGCATTTTGTTCCCCTGACCCAATAATGCCACTCCTGAATTAAATCAGCCCAAATTAGACTCTACTTCAATCCATGTAGCTCATTATAACGGACAACCTTGCTTTTACTGTGGGCACTATTTTAAATCCTGTGAACAAATGTTTCATGTCAAATAAGGGAAAGCTATTTCGTATTAATCAAAGAACTAATGACAACGTAGTGGTACATGGAACAACAATAGCAATGTGCAAAATGTTCGCTGGATTAATTTTCTGTAGAAAGAGCGTAAAATGCATTGTCTGGTTATTTTCAAGGGGGGAACCACCTGGTCCATTCATTCAGATTTCCGCACTCAGCGGTGGGATTCAAAATGTTTTACTATTGGTTCTGTGGGCGTGGCTTGGTGGGCGTGGCATGGCTTGGTGGGCATGGCTTGGTGGGTGTGGCAGGGGAAGGATACTGTAAAATCTCAATTCCCTCCCCACTCCAGGAGAAGGATACAGCAAAATCTCCATTTCCTCCTGATCTGCTGGAACTCGGGAGGCAGAGTATAGATGGGGGCGGGGCCAGCCAGAGGTGGTATTTACCAGATCTGCGAACTATTCAAAATTTCCGCTACCGGTTCTCCAGAACTGGTCAGAACCTGCTGAATACCACTTCTGTTCCCACTCTAGTGTGCTTCTGAAAACCTCAAGTGCTTCTCTGACGTTACTCTTATTTTTTTTATTATTTATTGATTTTATTTGTCACGATAGTATATATAAGCATAAGCATGAAATAACTATACAATATATAAGCATATATATAAGCATAAGCATGAAATAACTATACGAATTAGATACAATCAAAGGGAACATTAGGACAGGAACGGTAGGCATGTTGGTGCTCTTATTCATGCCCCTTACAGACCTCTTAGGAATGGGGTGAGGTCAATAGTAGATAGTCTTAGGTTAAAGTTTTCGAGATTTTGGGAAGAAACCAGAGAGTCAGGTAGTGCATTTCAGGCATTAACAACTCTGTTACTGAAGTCATATTTTCTACAATCAAGATTGGAGCAGTTCACATTAACCTTAAATCTATTGTGTGCTCAGGCATTGTTGCGATTGAAGCTGAAGTACATTGTAACAGGAAGGACATTGTAACAGATGATTCTATGAGTTAAACACTCTCACATGCTTCAAAACCTTGCACTATTCCGGCAAGATTGTCATTAAAATAATAATGTTTTATTGATCCCTTGATTACTTTATTTACCTTAGCCGTTTTCTGTTGTTGTTTTTTAATTACAATGATTGAGAAACTGTCTGAAGTGTTTTATTTTTCAGCCTAAATAGCGCCAGCTGCTCGAAACGGGAAGCATTCGTAAGAAGCACGGTTGCTATTTGATGTGCATGCAGAGTGTGGTGGTCCAAGACTTTATTTATTTTTATTTATTTATTTATTTATTTTGTCACACAGTATATATAAGCATAAGCATGAAATAACTATACAATATATAAGTATATATATAAGCATGAGTATGAATTAAGTATATTAATTGGATATAATGAAAGGAAACAATAGGACAGGAACGGTAGGCACTCTCGTGTTCTTATGCACGCCCCTTACAGACCTCTTAGGTCTTCTTTCCTTCTTAGGTCTTCCTTCCTGAAGACTTTGAATATGCGTGGCTTCCCCTATTTAGCAAGTTTGTTTTAATTAAACCCAGAATACAAAAAGCAGAGATGTAAATCAAGCAAAATTTGAGAGGTATCTTTTGACCAGGGATATGTAAAATCATTTCCACTGATATGCCAGCCTTCCCACATGGTGGCGTCACATCCTCAGGACTCTCTGGTTTTTGAAGTTTAGATTTTTACCAGTGATATAGTACCTGTCTTATACATGCAAGATCCTATGCTGAATGTCAGGCATCACTCAATGCTAGGAATTAATACTATATCTGGACGGCAAGTATAAAAAGATACCATTGACTGAAAGACTTTATTTCTGTGGCTCGGGACAGACTGTGGGTCACATACTCCTTCGATGTCCCTGTTACACAGAGATTCGGGAAAAAACATATTCTGCCAATAATTGCTAGGTATCCTGGCAGTTCTGACACAGCTTATCTTTAGTGGCTGCTTAAGGATGAACAGTCCATAGCTACAGCACAGGTGGCTAGATTCTGCACAGCAACACTGGGGATTGGTTGGAAACATGTGTCTAATCCACCATAGTTAGGTTATATAACAAATGTGGCAAACCCTTTGCACTGTTTATTTCTTTCCCTTTTAGTATTAAACTGACAACGGGCCACACAGTTTATGGATTTTTATTTTAGTATGGTTAGACCATGTGTAATTGACAGACTGGATTTTGCCATAGATTTTAGATGTTTATTCATTATTTTATACTAGAATTTTTAATTGCATATTAACTGAGCATTTTAATTTGTTCTGGTCTCTGGTCTACGACTGTAATAAACTGAACTGAATTAATACTATATCAGAATCTCTCTTGGAATTTCTCAAATGTGCTCTTCGTTTAGGAGAAAGTCTTTAGTTTTTTTTTCTTTCTACCTTATTTTTGAGGATTTTGAGATGTTTTTTTCAAGTCCTTTTGGTGATGTTTTTAAATTTTACTGTTGAAATTAACCAAGGGTGATATTGGTAGCCTTACTGTTTTTCATTATACATCTTTCTATCACTTTCCTGGCTGCCCATATTGTAAATCTCAATTTGGAACAAAAAAAAAAGCCTTCACAAATAAAGCAAAGAAGCCTGCAGAGATCATTGTACAGTGGAAGAAAAGGCAGCCACACAGATTTATCTTTCTCACAGCTAAATAAAGCCATGCTCCTTTGGAAGAAAAAAAAATCAAATAAAGACACATTCCTGCCCATCAAATTAACTGCACAAAAATAATTGCAGGAAACTTTTTCATTGTAGAACTATGTATTTTTCTTGAAATTGTGGATAGTTCTTATCAATAAACTCAGAATGTAGCTTCCAATCTAAATTAGGATCATGGAATTATTTTGTTTTCTGATGCCTTGTGGTGGAATGTAGTCTGGATTCCCAAAGAGGGAGGGGCTGTATTTCAAAGGACCAAAAAACAGCAAAGCTTCAATAGTTTGGTTGAGAGTTAGAGCAGGGGTCTCCAACCTTGGCAACTTTAAGACTTGTGGACTTCAACTCCCAGAATCCCTCAGCCAGCAAAGCTGGCTGAGGAATATTGGGAGTTGAAGTCCACAAGTCTTAAAGTTGCCAAGGTTGGAGACCCCTGAGTTAGAGGGTTAAGATGACTTCCTCCCTAAATAATTCCCAGAGTACATCTTTAAGGGTGCAAGTAGTTGCCTTAGTCTGGCAAAATTTCTGTCTAAAGGTGAGGAACAATAAAGGAAACTGCTTAGAACAGGGCTGTCAAACTCGCGGCCCACAGGCTGGATGTGTCACGTGCTGCCCCCTCCCTTGCCCGGTTTAGTGAAGAGGAAAAAAGTCCCGATATGTCACGTGATGCTGCCGTGACAATGCAAGTTTGACACCCCTGGCTTAGAAGAAACTCTGTGTGTCTTTCCTGGTTGTGTGTGTGTGTGTGTTTGTGTGTGTGTGTGTGATATCACTGCTTGTCATGTGGCAGGATGTGATAACGTGGAAGAAGGTTTTTGGTTCTTTTAATTTGGCATTTTCAGTTTGGGTTTGTTGCTGTTTTTAGAAAAATAGTAAGCTTACTGAAGGCTCAGTACACTTGCTGTATTCCTTATTTATTTATTTATTTATTTATTTATTTATTTATTTATTTATTTATTTATTTATTTATTTATTTATTTATTAATTAAAGCAAAATCTTTGTCTGTAATTTTAAAGTTGATTTTCAAGGCTCCAGAGATTTAAAAAAATAGTTGGGCTGGAAGCAGAAGCTAAATGGTTGTGACTCGGAATAGGAATGCATCCTATAATATTACTGCGCGCTGCTTATTATCATTCCCAATGGTGTTGACTAGTTTGTTAATTAGTTAATGAGTAATTACATTTATACGTCTCCACTTGGTTTCTAAAGAATCTTCTGGGCTTATTATTTCATAAATCCCAGTAAAATCAGCATCGTAAAATGGCAGACATTGAAACGCTTCCGAATAGTATGTTCGTTGAACAATATAGCAAAGATGCTTACACTGAAGAGCTCCTGCTGGTTTTGATATGCTTATTTACTGACCTGGATAGCTAAAGAATTCATCCATTGATTAAGATTGTTACTGGATGAAAACCAGAGAAATTCTAACTGTTAAATATGGGATTTTTCAGCAATGATTTTCAACTGCAAACCAAATTTCTCAGATGGCTGGTCTGACACTGCAATTATTGAGTTTCAGGTAAGCATGTTAATATACCTTTACTCAAAAATCAGTGGCGTATTTGGGATCCTTTGAGTTTTCATTGTGCTATTTTAACTTGCAATATTATTGATTGCTTTCAGGGCTTGGTTTATTTATTACAGTATGTGTTTCTGTTTCTGCACTGATGTTAGTTTATGTATGTGTATATATGCTCCCCAAGGATAGAATACAACTGGCTCAAAAATAGGACTGAGTGATATTGGTATTGAATAAATTCACATTAAAGGTGTCCTGAGTGAATTCCTGTTGCTTAACCACAACTGGCTGAAATTACACAACACTAATCTATCTGTATATATTGACAGACTCTTCAGGACAATGATCTGTGATATGATGCTTTGCATCAGAATTGGAAAATCAGAAACATTTCTAGCAGTTTTCTCTGCTACACTGTCTGTCGCCTATTCATTTTCTAATCCCCTTTGAGAAGAAAAGCTATTTAGTGCTTCAGCTGATACGGAGTTCTTAGCAAAATGTCGGATGGAAAAGTTGACTATTCTAATCTTCTTTCAGTTTCCTCCCCCCCTCCTCTTAGTATGCTCAGTAAAAAGCACAAATAGGAGGCCAAGTGGAACTCAGTTAATACAGATAGTTTCATTATCAGTTTTATGTGGATAATGAAACTCATAGTCATTCTGTCGAACCAGGGTTTAGCTGAAAACTGTTGCTCCCCATCCAGGTCTCCACAGCCTCCAGGTACCGGGAAAGAACAACCACAGCATCACTCACTTCACCCAGGATAGAGAACTATAGCTCCAGGTATCATAATCAGAATTCTGATGATATCTCACCCAGGGGTGGGCTTCAAAAATTTTAGCAGGGGGTTCTCTGCCTGGTTGCTGGGTGGATGTGGCCATGATGGGCATGGCCTAGTTGACCTCCTGCACCACAGCGGGAGGTGTTTTTTTTGCCCTCCCTGGGCTCTGGAGGCTTTCCTCGAGCCTCTGGGAGGGTGAAAACAGCCTCCCCAGGCTCCAGAGGCCATCTGGAGTCATTTCCGGCCTTCCTGAACTTCCGGTAGGTCCGATTTTCACTCTCCCCCAAGCTTCTGCAAGCATCCTGCATTTACCTGCATCCAAAACAGGCCACATGGGGATTCCTGGGAAGGGTGGGGCAAGGTGGGCGGGGCAGGGCCAGCCAGGAGTGGGATTTGGGGATTCTCTGAACTGCACAGAATTTTAGCTAGAGGTTCTCCAGAACCCCTGCGAATCCCCAGCAGCCCACCCCTGATCTCATCCCATGGTGATGGATGATGTCACAGAGAAGGTTCATGTAAATATTAAACAGAAGCAGAGAAAGTACCAAAGCTTGTGGAATTCTGCAAAACAGAGCATGTGTATACATTGTCATACAGTATATGACCTTGTGCGCAAAACTAGAGCTGATGTTAATATGAAGCAGGACCCCAATGCTTTATAATACAAGTGCTTTATGTTTATTTGTTAGGATTATAACAAGATGTATTAGAGATAGAAGTCGACATGTCACATAAAAGCGGAATGATATTGCTTGGAGAGGTGTGGTGTTGCAAGCTTTCTGTAAAGCACAGGAATATTTCTACATGCCGTTCTTTGTAACCTGTTCCAGTAACTATATGTGGTAAGAAAGGGGCATCGATAGCAACGTATGTATCAACATATGTATCTGGATGGTGTATGATAATGGTAGTCCATATATGGGCTTTTGTCTGTGACAACCAATTAGGATAACTTCTTCTTTTTCTTATGTGATATCTGTAACCAAAGGTATAAAAGATTATGCTTGAGCCTTGCTCGAGGCTCAGACCTTTGTTTTCCACGTGAGTGGGGGGTCTGTGTCCTATTTGCGCAAATAATAAATTAATTCTTGTTTCTCAAATCCTTCGTGGTCTTGTCTCCTCACTTTAAGACGAAAGTTTTCTATTACAAATATACATGGCTGTCCCAAAGGTGCTTTTTCCTGGACTTTCTGGTTCAGCTTCAGTTCTGAAGCTGAAGAAGTTTCTTGGATGAGAAGCTTCTTGGATGAGAAGTAAAATGTCTTCAAAGAAAAACCAGAAAGTCCAATTACCTCTTGAAAAAAGCACCTTTGGGACAACCATGACCTGGATGACTGAGAATCTCCATAGACGTTTAGACATGGCTGTATTTGGCATTTCTGAGTCCATGTATGATTGCATACATGGTCTCACTGAGGCCTAGGCTGCAGTGGTTAGAATGCAGTGTTGCAGGCTAACTTTGCATTCCCACTGCCAGGAATTCGATTCTGACCAGCTCAGGGTTGACTCAGCCTTCCATCCTTCCAAGGTCAATAAAATGAGGACCCAGATTTTTGGGGGGGCAATATGCTGACTCTATAAACTGCTTGAAGAGGGCTGCAAAGCACTGTGAAGCAGCATATAAGGCTAAGTTCCATTGCTATTGCTATCCCCATAGCCACATGATCAAAATTCAGCTGATCGGCAGCTAGTTCCTATTTATGACGGTTTCAGTGTCCTGAAGTCATGCAATCCCCTTTTGCAAACTTTTTCACAAGCAAAGTCAACGGGGAAACCAGATTCACTTAACAGCTGCATTACTAACTGAACAACCTCAGTGATTCGCTTAACAACTGTAGTAAGAAAGGTTGTAAAATGGGGTAAACGTCACTGAATAACCGTCTTGCTCAGAAACAGAATGTTGGGGCTCAATTGTGGTCACAAGTCGAGGATTATCCATTTTAGTTCCGCAGTATTAATGTAGGTTAGTTTCAACGGAGCATGAATTCCCTCCACCTCCATTTCCTCCTCATCTAAAATGAAATGTAAACTCCCAAGACTCAACCCATTAAAGGGAATTATGCCAGGAGGAGGGTTTTTTTTTTCTTTTTTACCTTCATCCCTTTCAATCAACTAAGGATATCTGCATCAGTGTTGAAATAGGAAATTAGTTTTATAGGAGAAGGCTAATGATATGATAATCATCTCTTATGAGTCTGTGACCTTGAGAAGTTATAATAATAGAACTGGCAAACAGCTCCATTATCTATGCTGTGATATTCCTTTTGGTTTTTATATATATATATATATGTATATATATATATTTTCACAAAACAAAACCCTTCAAACTATTATGCATAGTTGTATCCTGATTATATATTTTTTTAAAAATACACATTCTTTTCCCTACATGAAGTTTGACAGTTAATTGCATATTTCTGTTATGTTTTTTCCCCCCCAGCTATCTGAAGTATGGGCAGGATTTTATAGAAATAAAATTGTTTGCATTCCTTAATAAGCCTCTATTTAAATATGCAGTAATATCTTCACAGAGCGTTTTATGAGTTTGTTTTCACTGCGGACTAATGGCCTAATCCTGTGAGTTGCTAGAAAAGAAGCAATGAGTCGCAAATTTAGGCATTCAAAGCCCTGTTGCTGATGGGAATTATTGAATGAACGCTTTGTCTAATTTTTTGCAGCGAAAGGAGATGTCTCAGAACCTGCCCTGTTAATGTTAACAATAGCACAGCTACTGGTAAAAGATCCCTGAAGATCCAAGATGTAAAAAAGATGTGGAGACTCTAGAAAGAGTGCAGAGAAGAGCAACAAAGATGATTAGGGGACTGGAGGCTAAAACATATGAAGAACGGTTGCAGGAACTGGGTATGTCTAGTTTAATGAAAAGAAGGACTAGGGGAGACGTGATAGCAGTGTTCCAATATCTCAGGGGCTGCCCCAAAGAAGAGGGAGTCAAACTATTCTTCAAAGTACCTGAGGGCAGGACAAGAAGCAATGGGTGGAAACTAATCAAGGAGAGAAACAACCTAGAACTAAGGAGAAATTTCCTGACAGTTAAAACAATTAATCAGTGGAACAACTTGCCTCCAGAAGTTGTGAATGCTTCAACACTGGAAGTTTTTGAGAAGAGGTTGCATAACCATTTGTCTGAAGTGGTGTAGGGTTTCCTGGCTAATCAGGGGGTTGGACTAGAAGACCTCCAAGTCCCTTCCAACTCTGTTAGTCTATTCTATAATAACTTTCCTTAACTTCAATCACAAAATCCAACTCTGTTGTTGTTGTTGTTGTTGTTATCCCTGAAGTTGACCTTTTTTTTAGAAGCAATCCTTAATCCAATGCCTCAAAAGCAAATGCAAATCATACAAAGTGGTCACATAACTGCAGGATGTTGTAAACAGATGTACAGTATATGCAGCCTGGTTGCCGAGCATCCAAATTTTGGTCATTTACGTGTGGGGGGTGGGGGGTGGGGTGGCCTTCAGAACTTTGTTATAAGTAGCCTCTGGTTAGGTCCGTCAAACTTTGAACAGTCACTAAGTGACTGGTTGGAAGTCAAGGACCTTTATGGGAAGCTAATGAAATTGCATGAGATTTGGAGAGACATTTGCACGGTGCAAGGGGAGATGTATCATTCAGAAGACAGGGATAAGAGAACATGGCCATCCCCTGACTAGGTGCAAAGAGTTAGGACCACAAATTAAATTTTAGTTCAGAAGATTCTCAAGCCTATACATGAGAATTTAATCAGCTCTAAAGTGGTTCCAGATAAGGGTCAATGGAATTCAAGAGGGGTTTGACTGTTTGTGAGAACTGATTATAGGCTGATAAGTCATTTAACTCCTTCTCTTCCCCAGGCTCTGCCTGGTCTTCTACTTCAATCAGATAACACCACTATGTAACCTTGGAAATTTTTCCGAATGTATCTTTTTCTTTTAAATACATGCCTAAATGTTGTATCTCCTGTGGAAGCTGCATTGGCTGTTGATTTGCTTCTGGGTCAAATTCAAGGTCACTTTCAAAGTCCTACATGGCTTGGCACCCAGTTATCTGAAAGACCGTCTTTTTCCAATTAGATCTACCCAACCCACCAGTGTGGAGCGATGGGGAATGCTCTGGACCCCTTTCTCCTAAGGAGGTCCTTGTGGGAAGACCAAGAAGAAAGACCTTCTCCATGATGGCTTTCTTCCTGTGGAACACAAACCTTGTAGAGATAACATTGGCTCCATTTTTGACACTCTTTCACAAGAGCCTGAAGACATGGTTCTGCTATTGAAGCTGGGAACTCCAGAATGATATGGATTCCATCAAGTGGCTGGTCTGGTTTTGCTCACCAGGAGGTGGAGGTTTCTTGGGGCTTGGACTGGGGTTTTATATTTGTAAGCTAGAGTCATCATGAATTGGGCGCTATATAAGTCTTCTAAATATATAAATATTCTGCCCTACAATCAGTGGTGGGATCCTGCCGGTTTAACAACCGGTTTGATGATCACGCACTGTGCGCATGCCTGACACTTGCACAGGCATGTCCAGAGTTTTACAAAAACTTACTTTCCGCATTACTGCTGGGGATTAACACAGCTGAGGCACAGCAATCTGCTCTGCCACGTGAATCACCTGAGAAGATATAGGTCAGTAAAGCTCAGGGCCGGGCAGGCAGGCCCACCTGATTGTCAGAGCTACCGGTTCGCCCGAACTGGTTTGAACCGGTAGAATCCCATCCCTGCCTACATTAAATTGGAAGGAGGGATGCAGAATAATTCCTCTGACTGGTACAGAGAATATAAAGAAGGAACTGAACCACGACTGCTCTTGTAATTCCACCTAAATGCCACCTTTAATGTTTGTAAGCTACACAGAGTCGCCTTGAAGTGAGATGGGCAGCAAACAAATCTAATAGACAAGAAACAAACAAACAAATAATAAATAAATAAATTTGCCACAACCATAGAGGTCATTCCACTTCATCTAATATTACAACTGGCTCTATCAGGCAGAAACAGCCATAGTGGTACAGTGGTTAAAATGCGGTATTGCAGATAACTCTGCTCACTGCCAGGAGTTCAATCCTGAGCAGCTCAAGGCTGACTCAGCCTTCCATCCTTCTGAGATGAGTAATTGTTGGGAGCTATAAGCTCACATTGTAAACTGCTTAGGGAGTACTGTAAAGCACTACGAAGCGGTATATAAGTTTAAATGCTATTGCTATTTCTTTATTAAATTTATTTGGCCCCCATCTTGCCACAAATGAGATGTAGACAATTATGAGACAATGAGGCCTCTAAAAATATTTTAATTAAAATTTATTAAATCGAACTGTTATGAAAATGTTCTCTCTGTTGACTTTATGTAACGTTTTTGGCTGATTCTTGAATTCAGTAAGCATTGCGATGGATTAACTGGATAATTGATGCATGGCTGATTCTCCATTCTTCAATGCTAATTTTTTTAAAGCAAAAACAAAAAAACATTATTTATATCTCTGTGCCTGTTGTTGGCTAAAACACATTTTTACTATTTATTTTACTATTTTGTGGAATACATATGAATCCATTGCTCTCAGGTGCAGTGCTGGATGCAAATTTACATGATTTTAAAGAAGGACTAGATGAATTCAATGGCAATCAGCTACTGAAATTGGTCGGTCAATCACCTTCCATATCATAAAAAAAACGCTTTAAATTCCAACTGGCTATGGAACAATTGAACTGTTATTTGTTTATTTTTGTGATAAATTAACCTGTTTTTCACAACTTGATGCAAGTCCAAAAGGTGGATGTGCTCTTGGCTTGATCCTTCAGGAGTCTTGTTATGCTTATTAGTTTGTTTTGTCCTTTTTGAATATATTCATTTAAAAAAAAAAGGTCTACATGCATGATTGCTTCAGCCACTGTCCTTTTTTGAATAATACAAACAGTGCACCTCTTGAATAAAGTGACCTGCTCAAAAAACAATCTGCCCATTTTGAAAAAAAGAAAACAAAAAACCCCACATTTTTTTTCTGTAGACACAGTTGCTGTTCACTGTAATCAAATGAGAAAGTTACCAAAATAGTGAGTTCCACAGGGATTGAGTGTTTGTCCAAATCTCGATACCCTTTGGGGAAAAACATGGGAAATGGTAACGGATGGTTTAGTGTGGAATTGGTTCCCCCCCTCTCTCTCCCTCCCTCCCTCCCTCCTTCCCTCCCTCCCTCCCTCCCTCTCAAAAAATTGGAATTTCAGGAATTTCTGATTTTATCCTCTGGGAGTCCTGGAAGCAAGGCATGAATTACCATGCCATAAAAAGAAAACTGGTAAAAAAATTTGGGTGGTCAGACAAGTTTGAAGGATACAGTTTATCTCAGGAAGACTGCAGAAAAAATATGGGTTCATAGTGGAGAAAATAAATGTACCTAACAAAATGGAGACTATATACATGTAAACAAAGATACATTAACACAGGGGTCTCCAACCTTGGTCCCTTTAAGCTTTGCTGGCTGAGGGACTCTGGGAGTTGAAGTCCACAAGTTCTTAAAGGGACCAAGGTTGGAGACCCCTGCATTAACACATTCATGCAGTCACAAACAAGTTCCTCCCTAATCTAATCAGACCATCTCTGATCCCAAACAAAGTCCCAGTAATCCCATCAACCAATGAATAGATGATTCCTCACAGCACAGGCTAAGAGCAGTCCTAACAGTTCCAACCTCCATCAGCTGATGACTTCAACATTCCATCTCTTTCATCATGGACTTCCTTGGCTTTGCTGCCCTGTGAAAAGGCCCATTTTGCCTAACTATTGTAGGCAAAGACTAGGCAAAGCTGAGAGGGCAGAGTTAAGTGCATCATTTAGTTGATTAGATTAATGTCAGATGCAACGCATCCAGACCATATCTTAAATTGTGGTTCAAGGATTTAATGTTGAAGCCTATGCATGAGAATCTAATCAACAACATTTCAGTATTAAATTGACACCAGATAAGCGTCAACTGAATTCAAGAGAGGTTGAACTTGGACCACGGGTGAAATGCTACCAGTTCGCTCCGGTTCGGGAAAACCAGTAGTGATAAAAACTATCAGTTCGGGCGAATTGGTAGTAAAAAAACCTACTGGTTTGGAAGAACTGGTAGTTAAAAAAAGTTACCTGTTTGCCTGAACCGGTATTTCCGACGATCAGCTGTGCTGATTTAGCTTTGGAAATCCTGCTTTCTAGTGAAGCTAAATTGTGTGGCAAAGCTGATACCCCCTCATTGTTCCACTTACCTTCCCAAGCCTCCTTTTGGCACATACTGTGCATGCTCACACAGCGTATGTTTGGTGCACAGCACGCATTCGCAGCCAGTGAACTGGTAGCAAGCCAGTTCAGATTTCACCACTGATGTGGACTATTTGTGGCAATGAAATGACTTGTTGTGTCTGCGGGCCCCGAACCTGGCCTCCTGGCAGAGAGTGACTCAGAGAGTGAGGGGAATAGCCGACAGGACTTTCCTCTGCAGGACCTTCCTCTCTGGCTCCGCTCCAGGTTCCAGAGGCAGGCCAGGTGGAGGAGGAGGAGCTGACACGGCCTCTTTCCCCCAACCCCTCCTTCTCCCTGGCAACGCCACAAGAGCCAGCTGAGGAGGATCAATCTTGGCTAGATGCAAGGCAGCGATGCCAAGGGAAACATGCACAGCAAAGGAAAGGGAGGGGCCGGCCCAGGGAGTGCTGAGTCACAGAGCCACACCCCACAGGGTATAAAAGTGGGTGGAGCTGCCATTGGGCTTCGTGACGGACAAAAACTGACTTTTGGAAACTTTGGCTGCTTTATTGCGAGACTAAGGAATTTGCTTTTGGATTTCTGTTTATTTCTGAACTCTGGATTGCTCCAGCAATGGACCACAGTTGCACTGAAAAGATAGGAGGACTTGGCAGGCAATCACAGGTTCATTGCCAGAACTGATATCTGTAGTAGGAATAACTTGCTGGCAAATAGTCAGCTCGCGTGTCTTTTGGGTTGTAGTTGAGGGGGACAGAACATGACTCTAAGATGATGACACACTTAACTTTGCCTCCCCAGCTCTGTCTCTTCTTCTCCTACAGCAATAGAACTCACATCTGTCAAGGACCTTACACTGGCAAGTAAATGGTCTACTTTTTCCAGACTTGCTTGCAAATAAGATTCCTAAAATTTCCCTCTTTGTTTCCCTCAACTCCTAAAAATGGTTGCCTCTTTCTTTTTTAAAGCTGGGGTGTCAAACTCAATTTCATTGAGGGCTGCATGAGGTTGTGTTTGACCTTGTGGGGTTGGCGTGGGCATGGCCAGGGTGGGCGTGGCAAGCACAACATCACTGGTGTCGGGGGCGCCTGTGGCCTCCAGCAACCCTCCTGTCAGCATGAACGAAACTAGGGAAGGCCACACACAGCCCTCCCAAGCTCCATTTTCACTGGCAGAGGCACTGTGGGCCAGTCCTTTGCTATTTTCAGGGTGGGCTCATGAGCCAGACCTCAGCACTTCACAGGCCGGCTCTGGCCTCTGGGCCTTGAGTTTGACACCCCTATTCTAAAGCGTCCACCCAACAATAAACATAGCTCTTCTCCTTAGGGTTTTGTTCCTTCTTCAGACTGAATCCATTACAGGAGGTCCTATTTACTATTTACTCACTACAGTGTTAACATATAAGAAATAAAAGCAAACGGATGGTAATAAAGTGGTGCCATTGCACTTTGCAATGAACAAGTTTCTTCTATTCAGTGCTGTTCTCCTTGTTTAGAGTGAATTCATGAAAGGGTTAAAGTCTTATTTATTCACCATGATGTTAAAGCAACTGAAGGTACTGAAGTGTTCATGAAGTAGATCCAGCCTGATCAGCTGCCTTGTCTCAACCAACAGAGTCAGTCAGAGCACAACAGGACGCCTGTTCCACTCGATTGTTTGGAAAATTGAGCCACTTCACATGAAGCTTTGTGATGCTGAAGTACCCCTTTGATCTTCTGCACAACTTGAATGAAAAATACACTTGGAAGCAGTTAAACCACCCCTGCACCAGGGATCAGCTTCAAAATAAAAAGGGAAAAGGAAAGAACTCATCAGATAAAGAGAACAGTGGAAGACTCTGTGATAGCATCTAATTAAAAATAGACTCCAAAAACTATTTATAATTGTGGTTGGTTTTTTTTAATTGGCCAAGTATGATTGGACACACTAGGAATTTGTCTTGGTGCATATGCTCTCAGTGTACATAAAAGAAAAGATATATTCGTCAAGAATCCTAAGGTACAACACTTAATGATAGTCATAGGGTACAAATAAGCAATCAAATCATACTAGGAAACAATCAATATAAATCGTAAGGATACAAGCAACAAAGTTATAGTCATACAGTCATAAGTGGGAGGAGAGGGTGATAGGAATGATGAGAAGACTAATAGTAATGCAGACTTAGTAAATAGTTTGACAGTGTTGAGAGAATTATTTGTTTAACAGAGTGATGGTGGTCGGGAAAAACTGTTCTTGTGTCTAGTTGTTTTGGTGTGCAGTGCTCTATAGCGTCGTTTTGAGGGTAGGAGTTGAAACAATTTATGTTCAGGATGTGACGGGCCTGTAAATATTTTCAGGATATGAGGGGTCTGTAAATAATTTGAATGTTTATTTAATCGAAACAAGTTTTAGTATGTTAAGGGCACAATTAATTGTTATAAAATGCTTATTATTTTTGTCCCCCAACACTGGAGATTTTTCAAGAAGTATGGGTATGCGGATAAGGGGAAAAGAAAAACAGGGAACACTTGCTTAGAGATGAGCAAAGGGTTAACTTCACCAAGCAAACAGCTCACCCAAACAATCCTTTATCCTGATAATATTTTGAAGCAGCTCTAGTCATTTGCACCTTTTGTTCTTTTTGTGGTTTGCCCCGTCACTACATGCACTTTGCAAGACAGATATGAACAATCTTACAGCAAAATAACATGTTTGTTTGCTTATAAATTATCCAATTATATGCCAGTGGATTCAGTGCAGCTCCCTCCCTAATCAATTGCTGATGAATGTTGACTAAGTCTTATTTTATCATTTATACAAGCTCTGTATACATAAAGGGAGACATGAATAAATGGATGGATAAACTTGTGTTGTTGAAATGTTTCTGCTAACTACTACCTTGCAATCTGTTCCCAACACTCCTTCATTAATGTAGTTCCTGCAAAATCCATTATAGTGCATATACTCTGTCAATCTAGCAATCCTCTAGTTAATGGTAACGAAATAGTAAATGCACATGACATTTGATACAAACACATGCACACACACACACACACACACACACACACACACCACACACATGTAAAGAAAGAAACAGACATTCTGCAAACTCCAGAACTAAAATAATTAAAATTTTATGCTACTAAGTTTTCGTCAGCCATCTGCTGACATCATCAGAATATTAAAGTACTATTACAGAGATCTCTGTTTTTATATGTCATTAGTCAATTTGGCCATTCCATGTGTGATAGGCCCTTCCAACCGTAAAGGGCCCAAATGTGATTCTAAGTTGGCCTATAGAAAAGTGTGATGTATCCACTTATTCTCTGGAATTTTGAATGTTTAATCAATGTATTAGATAAATTATGCAATTATATATATATGACTTATTCTCTCTTGTGCTAATCTGGCAAAGTTGACTAACCAGCTATACAAATATGTGCAAAATGAAAAGAACACAAATTAATATGAAATAAATAATAACTAAATAAATTTGTCATTAACAAATGTGATGCATAGAGAAACCGGAAGCATCTTGGTAAGACTGGCTGGAAAATAGCGGGCTCCAACGAGCTTCACACAAATCTAGCCAGACAAACCGCTGGAGAGAGGGTAGGTCTTTGGACCAGAAACATCCTGTAGTGATGATGAAGAAGGAGAGGTGACTCAGATGACCAAGAGGAACTGGCAAGTTCCTTGAAAGGTCGGAGGCAGCTCTTCAAATGGGTGGCAGGGGTGACAGCCATTAAAAATGACCGCTTTAAAGCTGGGGCAACAGAAGCAAGATTTTGTGCAGGAGCGGTGTCTGAACAGAGTACTGTTACTGGGTGCGTGATTGGCCAACTCATAGGTAAAAAAGAAAATTGAAATGTTAAAAAGTGTGATGGGGATTTTGAAAAATATATTGTAAATGATGAAATAAAATAATTAATTGATGCTATAATAAGGAATCTGGAATTAAGGGCAGATAGTGATATTGCTTATTATGTATTAAGAAGAGATGTGGAAGGTCAATTAAGTTAAATGGTTTCAATTTAAGAATTGAATAAGATGAAGCACATTGCTTATACCCAAAAAGTGTGATGGGGATTTTGAGAAATATACTTTATAAATGGAAAAAAAATATAAGATAATTAAATGAAGTAATGCTAAGAAATTAGAACTTGAAGGACGGATGATGATATTGTTTATATATTATGTATTAAGAAGAGATTAAGATAAGATAAAAAAGTATGGAAAAAGAATATTATAGCAGAAATTGAAACATGTAAATTGTATTTGGAAAAAACAAAAAGGAAGATTGGAATAGATTATAAAAATCAATATATAATTACGTTTCAAGTTGTATAAGATGGGATCTGGTCAATACTCTTCATAAAATATGTATCTGAAAGAAAAATCTAATAAAACTTGTGTAAAAAAAACAAATGTGATGCATGTTTTACAGATTTCCTAAAAACTAAAAGGATGGGGATGAAGAGAATAGAATTGTGGTGGCATAGTGGTTAGAATGTAGTATTGCAGTCTAATTCTGCTGACTGCTAGCTTTACAGAAGTCTATGTAAACTGTGTCTATGTAAAGTCTATGTAAACTGTGTCTATTTCTTTGTCCTGATCGAGATGTATAGTCCATGTGTTTTTGCAATGTTGATAGTAAATAGGTTGTTTGTCTCTAGGTTGTTTATTTTAAGATAAAATAAATAAAATAAATAAATAAAATAAAGTTTATTTTAAACCTTCCAATAAAGGAAGCAATAGCAAACCTTATTTCTGATTCAAAGCATCTTTGGTTTATCATGCAGAGACAGATATGAGAACATTCCTTTAGAAATAACATGGACCAAAACAAGCACTGATTGAGAAAAGACCCCAGAGCAGAAAACAGCCTTCTCTCAACAGTTGGTGCTCTGTTTTCTACCCTCCCAACCCTTCCTACCAGTGGGCTGAGCTAATAGTTGTCAGGGTTCTGATGGATGCCCTAATTAATTCATGAGCCTCAAGCCAAGCTTCAAAAGAAATCCAGTTATTTATTAGGAGCTCCATGTCGGCATGTACCCAAATGAAGCCAACTCTGACCCCACGTAATTTACGGCCCTAATCATGACCCTATTTCCCCCCTCCCCCCAGGGTGTGTCATCAATCACATTTGCCAATGGAGCAATTTCGCGGGTTGTAGAGACCACACCCCTCCAACCTCTGTCGGTAACCCTGGGAGACAGCCTTGAGAAAGCTATGTCTGGAATGTGCTCCTGTCTGTGGCTGCCGTGTTGCTTCGTCTGTTTCCCATCCCCACTTGCCTATGGCAACTCGAGAGCAGTCCAGCGATGCTTTACGAGTTGACCATAGACACTTCTTGGTCCTGTGAGGTTTTCATCATTGAGGATCTAACTGGGTCTTTCCAGTCATCTTAAGCAGGACACTCCCTGGGTCATCACGTTTACAAAAAAAGATGTTGAGACTTTAGAAAAAGTTCAGAGAAGAGTAAGTAAGATGATTAAAGGCCTGAAGACTAAAACCTATGAAGAACGGTTTCAGGAATTGGGTATGGCTAGCCTAGAAAAAAGAAGTGTGACATGATAGCAGTATACCAGTATTTGAGGAGCTGCCACAAAGAAAAGGAAGTCAAATTATTCTTCAAAACACCAGAGAGCAGGACAAGAAACAATGAATGGAAACCAATCAAGGAGAGAAGCAACCTGGAATTAAAGGGAAACTTCCTAACAGTGAGGACAATTAACCAGTGTAACAGCTTGCCTTCAGAAGTTGTGGATGCTCCATCACAGGAGATTTTTAAGAAGAAACCAGACAGGCACTTGCCTGGAATGGTATAGGGCAGGGGTGCTATTCAGCAGGTTCTGGCAGGTTCTGGAGAACCAGTAGCAGAAATTTTGAGTAGTTCGGAGAACCGGCAAATGCCACCTCTGGCCCCAGAGTGGAGTGGGATGGAGATTTTGCAATATCCTTCCCCCAGGAGTGAGGTGGGGAAGGAGATTTTGCAATATCCTTCCCACAGGAGTGGGGAGGGAATGGAGATTTTGCAGTATCCTTCCCCTGTCATGCCCACCAAGCCACGCACACCAAGCCACACCAACCACACCAAGCCACACCTACAGACAGGCAGTAAAAAAAAATTGAATTTCACCACTGGTATAGGGTCTCCTGTTTGAGCAGGGAGGTGGACTAGAAGACCTCCAAGGTCTCTTCCTGCTCTATTCTGATTCTGTGTCTAAACTTGCTGATGATTCAATGAGAAGAGGAAAAGTAATCTGTCTTTAGGCCCTTTCTCTCTCCAAATAAAAAGAGACACTTTTTCCTCCTGGAGATCTCAGGCATAGTGAAAGACATGTTTTTATTACTTTCTCCATTCCTAGATCAGAGGGCATAATAGAAAGTATTGAAGCTTCTCAGATACAAATAATAAATCATTTTGTTCCCTGTCAAAATGTTGTGGAGCAGAACATATGACTTAGGTCCATCCAGAGGTCTGCACTAGGATGCTCATAATTCAGTCCATAGCATGTTTTGGATCTCTGGATATTCATTCACCATCTCTGTATAAACTGGATAAAAGAAATAAATTTGAATTGATTAGGAGTAAACCTACGTAGGTGGATTAAAAAAAAAGATACAGTATTTACTTAAGTTCCAAACAGGAGAAAAATCTGGAGTTGGAAGGTTTTACATGCCATTGGTTTCCTTATGTCCAGTCAATGGAAAAATTTAAATCTGATATAAATTCTGAATTTGAAAATAGCAAGACTGAACTTGATGTGGAGTTGTGTAGAAATATTGACAATTTTTTTTTTGCTAAGATGCACAATAATTAGAATAGAATAGAATAGAATAGAATAGAATAGATTTTTTTATTGGCCAAGTGTGATTGGACACACAAGGAATTTGTCTTGGTGCATATGCTCTCAGTGTACATAAAAGAAAAGATACGTTCGTCAAGAATCATAAGGTACAACACTTAATGATAGTCATAAGGAGAAAATAGTCAATCAGGAAACAATCAATATCAATAAAAATTGTAAGGATACAAGCAACAAAGTTACAGTCATGCAGTCATAAGTGGAAGGAGATGGGTAATGGGAACCATGAGAAGATTGGACCAATGGTAGATTACGTACAGAAGAAGAATTTACACTGAGTTATAACTTTTAAAGAGAACTTTAATAAAATGATGTATTTATGGTACATGATACTAGAAAAACTATCAAAAACGTATAGGAAATTTCAAATATTTGTTGGAAGTGTAACCATATTGAGGCTACATTTTCATCTTTGGTGGTCATCTTGCAAAGCTACAAAATAGTGGGATTGTGTACGCAATCAGATGCAGAAGATTTTAAAAGTGAATGTTACAATTGAAATCAGCAGTTTTTCTTTGGGGTTTAATGGATAAACAAATGGGAGCATTTTGTGGAATTTTGCTTTCATATATAACAATTTTTTCTATGCACAACGGTGGAAGGATTTACCCACAATGAAAGAATGGATGATGAACTCTGATAGAACTGGCAAAATGGCAAAATTGATGGGCTTGAAGAAAGAAAAAAAATGATTAATTTTATCTCTACTTGGAAATTACTTTTGGATTTATTCATTTTTTTTGCAAGAAACTGAAACAAATGAAAAGTAAATTTGGGGATTTGATGGTTAGAATTATATCAGATTATACAACTAATGTAGGCAAATGTTAACCCTAGAGTAAGAGTTTATATGTATTTTTCTATGTGTACATGGACCAAACAAAATCATTCTTTTTCTTTCCTACTTTTTCATTTCTTTTTCTTTCTTCACTTCTAACTTTTCTTTTCTCTGCAGCTCTTTCACTTTTCAAATATTTTTTCTTGTCTAGTTATTTATTAATTTTTATCTTTCAAAATCAATAAAATTAAATATTATTTTCATTTTTGTTGAATTTAGAATAGAATAGAATAGAAAGAATAGAATTTTTTATTGGCCAATTGTGACTGGACACACAAGGAATTTGTCTTGATGCATATGCTCTCAGTGTACATAAAAGAAAAGATACGTTCATCAAGGTACAACACTTAATGATAGTCATAGGGTACAAATTTAACACTTAATGATACAACACTTAATGATAGTCATAGGCTACAAATAAGCAATCGGGAAACAATTAATATCAGTATAAATCATAAGGATACAAGCAATAAAGTTGCAGTCATAAGTGGAAGGAGATGGGTGATAGTTTTATTGGTAGAAGAGGAGAGAATGAATGGGGGAAAGCATTATCTAGAAATTCTAGAATACATTTATCTGTATATTTTGAATTGTTCATTAATGTTCACTGTTAATGGCTCAGTAGTTAAAGACACTGAATTTATTATGGTTTGAGACTTGAACTCCATGCAATGGGGTGAGCTCCCGTTCCTTTGCTCCAGCTCCTGCCCATCTAGCAGTTTGAAACATGCAAATGCATGCAGATAAATAGATACCACTACAGTGGGAAGGTAACAGCTTTCTGTGTGCTTTTGGCATATAACCAGAGGTGGGATTCAGCTGATTCGGATCAGTTTTGATGAACTGATAGCTCCAACAATCAGCTGGGCCCACCTGCCTGCCCCTGCACTATACCGACCTATATTTCCTTTGTTTGAAGCCCAGCTGATAGGTGCATCAGAGCGGATTGCCATGCCTCGGCTGTTTTACTCAGTAAAAGGTAAGAAGGTAAGTTTTAGAGTTGTTTTCAAACGTGAAGCGCACGTTCAGTGAACCGGTTGTTACACTGGTTGATTCCCACCACTGCATATAACCATGCTGGCCACATGACCACGGACATGGTCTCTCGGCCAAGAAATGGAGATGAGCATTGTGCCTTAGGGTTGGATACAATTGACAGGGAAACTTTTACCTTTACTTTATGAATGAATCCATGGTAATGAATATATAGTAATATACCTTCCAGGAGGTCAATTATTAACAATAATTAATTAGAAGAAATTGTCATCCCAGCAACTTGATTATTTTGACTGAACAGCATCAGATAATTACTCGGAGACCTTCACACAAAATTACCGTGCTTTACTTCTGGGCTCAAGGTAAATGAGGGAACACTTGTTTTCCTTGTAGGAGAAAAAGTATAGATTGCACATAGTCTCTCAACATGTTTGAAATTCGCCAAATTCACAGTTCTCAGTGCATGATGCTTTTCTCTATGTGCTTGAAGAAATGGAGGAGATGCACAAACCTTGACCTTTGCTTTTCACCGAGGCACTGAGAACACTTACATTTTTCAAAGCAACAAATTCTTCTTATTTTCCTCGCTTGCTTCTTTTCCCTAAATATGTGGGGGACGAGGCTGCTGGAGTCCTTGTCCTTTGTTGCTGTGATCATGCCCAATGATCACATTATTTAATGTGGTTGGTTGGTGGGTTGATTTATATCCCAATTTTTATTCCAGAAGCTCAAGGTAGCTTCTGTGTGATTTTACTTTGTTTTATCTCCACAGCAGCATTTCTTAAAGGTTGGACAGAGCTGAGAAAATGACTAACCCACAGTCATTAACCACCATACTACATACACTTTCTCTCTTCTTGTTACCAGAGCTAAAGAGTCTTTCTTTCTTTCTTTTTCTTCCTTCCTTCCTTCCTTCCTTCCTTCCTTCCTTCCTTCCTTCCATTCTTTCTTTCTTTCTTTCTTTCTTTCTTTCTTTATTTCCATTCCTTCCTTCCTTCTCTCTCTTTCTCTCTCCTTCCTTTCTTCTTTCCTTCTCTCTCTTTTTCTCTCTGTCTATCTCCTTCCTTCCTTCCTTCCTTCTTTCTCTTTCTCTCTCTCTCTCTCCTTCCTTCCTTCCTTCCTTCCTTCCTTCCTTCCTTCCTTCCTTCCTTCCTTCCTTCCTTCCTTCCTTCCTTCTTTCTCCCTGTCTCCTTCCCTCTCTCTCTTTCTCTCTGTCTGTCTCTCTCTCTCTCTCACACACACACACACATTCTGCCTGCCCACTGGTGTAGTCTTTCTGTATGGGTAAAAACCTCCCGGTTTATTGAACCTGAGAGTAGTAAAGAATTTGAGCTTGATAGATTCTTTTTTTTTTTAACAAAAAAGAATAACAATACATAACATACATTGACATAAAACATATATTCCTTCTTTACATCAGCTTCGTTTCATTATTCTTCTCATATTTACATCCTTATCCCCCCTCTCGTTTCATTTAATTATACTTTTTTTTGTCCTGTTCTCTCTTGTTTCTTTTTATCTTCTATCCTATCTATCCTTCTAACTATTCATTTTGATAGACTCTTTCAAAGGAGATGCTAAAAGTGGATCAGCATTGAGAATACTCTTACCTACTTATGATTTCTAATGTTTCGAAATCCAGACACTCCGTTACATTATCCATCTTACACTATTGCCCAAAGCCTGGAAGGAGCATTTCATTTTGACAAAAGATCAGAGTACTTCAGCATGTGCAGCAAAACACTGGGACATAACCAGTGGTGGGATTCAAATTTTTTTACTATCGGTTCTGTGAGCATGGCTCGGTGGGCGTGGCTTGGTGGCATGGCAGGAGAAAGATACTCTAAAATCTCCATTCCCTCCCCACTCCAGGGGAAGGTTACTGCAAAATCCCCATTTTCTCCCGATCAGCTGGGACTTGGGAGGCAGAGAATAGATGGGGGCAGGGCCAGTCAGAATTTTTACTACCGGTTCTCTGAACTACTCAAAATTTCCACTACTGGTTCTCCAGAACTGGCCAGAACCTGCTGAAACTGGACATAACATGTTTTGTTCCCATGCTTAGAATTCTATCCACATTTTCATTCTCTCCATGAATCATAAATAATGTGGCAATTGCATATACTTAGTCCTTGTGCGTCTGTCTACCAGCTCCTCTTTAGATATTTTTCCTAAGCTTTATTTTCACTTTTTCAAAGTCTGCAGCAGCTGGTAATTCTAAGGGGTTTAATTCATAACAAGAGTGTGAATTTAGGAAACTGAACAACTGAACATATCAATATTGCTATTGGCTGCTTACATTTTAAATAGTTCCCCTTAAGGCATGAATGAGATAAAAAAAATACCCTGGTATTAGGTGCCCGTATGTAGAAAATATTTTATTTTGAAATATTAATTTTGTTTTTGTTTGAAGAAAAGAGGGGTTTTTCTATTTTTCTCATAAACTTTGAAAAATAATTGTGCAAAAAAGCTTTTCAATATTTACTTATATTTTTAAAGTTTTGCTGGCTGAGGAACTCTGGGAGTTGAAGACCACAAATCTTAAAAGAGCCAAGTTTGCAGACCCCTGTCCTATCCAACTTATTCTTCTCCCTTCAAAGAACTTTGATGACAATCCAAATATTATCAGAACATGCAATGATGCATTGTTGCCATGACTTAGAGATTAAAACTAGGAGTAGAGTGTTGAATGGGAATTATATGTCCTTTAAAAAATGGATGAAGAATCTCTTTCATTTTTTAAAATGTCCAACCCTCCACCTGTACTTATGTATTTAAGTGCGAGAACGGGGAAAAAAAGGCTTGTGGATTCCTCTTGCAATAGATTTATCGAAAGGTGAACTACCCAATTTTGATCTGAGAGGAATACATAATAGAAATATTTTACCCTTCCTGACTGTGTCTTAAATTCATGGGATGTTGAAGAAAAAGAACAAGATGAAGATTATTATGAATCTGCATATGCAATCCTAGGAGGTGATTTGCTAGAAGTGACTGAATGCATAATAATGTAGAACACGAATAAAGCTGAAACCATGACAGCTATCTGAATTTTGCTGCTAAACAGAACAGAGGTTGCCAGGAAAGTAGAAATTATCATCAGAATCAATAGAAGGTCAGCTTGAAAGGCAATGTTAATGGGGAAATAATTTGTAGTTTTAAAACCCAAGTGACCAATTATCGTTATCCCACCTACACTTCACCAGACATGGAAGTGTTTTTTTTTAATGTAACCGTATTGAATTTAAGGGAAAAAAAGATAGAACTAAGGAGCAAGAAGAAAAAAGATTTGAAAAAAGGAAAAGACAAAAGCGAGACTAATTCAGAGAAAGAAAGAAAAAAAAGAAAAAGTAAAAAAAACAGAAAAAGAATGATTCCAAGTTTATTTGGTATAGATGTAGATAAAAATATCTTAAACACTTATTCTAAAGTTAATAATCGTCTATATTGTTTCTATAATATCAATGGTGAAATCTGAACCAGTTTGCTACTGGTTCACTGGCCACCCATGTGCACTGCACACCAAATGCCTGCTGTGTGCACATGCGCACTGCGCGCCAAACGCACAATCTGTGCATGCATATCAGAGGTGGGTTTCAGCAGGTTCTGACCAGTTCTGGAGAACCAGTAGTGGAAATTTTGAGCAGTTCGGAGAACCAGTAGTAAAAATTCTGACTGGCCGTGCCCCCATCTATTCTCTGCCTCCGAAGTCCCAGCTGATCGGGAGGAAATGGGGATTTTGCAGTAACCTTCCCCTGGAGTGGGGAGCGAATGGAGATTTTAGAGTATCTTTCCCTTGCCCTGGCCACTAACCCACACCCACAGAACTGGTAGTAAAAAAAATTGAAACTCACCACTGGTGCACAAGCATACACAGTACATGCCAAAAGGAGGCTTGGGAAGGTAAGTAGAAGCAAGGGGGCGGGATCAGCTGTGGTACGCGATTTAGCTTTGCTAGAAAGCAGGAAATCCTGCTTTCTAGGAAAGCTAAACCCTGCTGCACAGCTCATTGTCAGAAATACTGATTTGGAGGAACCGGTAGCTTGTAAACTACCTGTTCAAGCAAACTGGTAGCTTTTTTTAAACTACTGGTTCGCCCGAACCGGTAGTTTTTATCACTACCGGTTCACCCAAACCGAAGCAAACCAATAGCATTTCACCCCTGTATAATACCATATAATTCTACCCAGCAAATCCTAAAGTCAGAATTTCATTTCTCACCGTTTCTTGAAAAAAGTCAAAAAGTGATTTCCAAATAAAAATAAAATTGGTCAGAGTCTATTCTTGAATCAGTTGTTAGACATGGCATCTTTCAAAGCCTCCGTTCTCCCTTTCTATGCTTCATTTTAATACTTTCTCTCATATATATTAAAATGTAGGGTTTTTCCATGAGAAAACCAAAATAATCCACTGTGGACATTTATTTAAAAATTATATTTATAGCAGAGGAATGCAAATTGCCCTACTCACATTGTTTTTTGAGGCTATCCCACGATTGCAACCCACACTGTGAACTGGATCTGATTTTAAAGATTTATCTAAAATACGTTCTTTGATTTTAGTGGGTGCACTATTATTAAGTCTAAATCCAACTAATGAACAGAATTGGAGGGTGACAGTTAAAAACAATGCTTTAGGAGGCAAAAATACTGTAGCACAGCATTTTATCAGCATAAAAAAATAGAAGTAAATTATAATGTAATCTAATGAAATTTTGTCCTAAAACTCATGTTATTTATTTATTTTATTTATTTATTTATTTATTTTATTTATAAAATAAATAAAATAAAATAAATAAAAATAAATAAATAAATAAAACTCATGTTGGATGATAGTCTGTTGCAAAACCCTGAATATCTTTATTGATAGTCTTAAAGGTATAATTTTCTATAATTTTGCCACAGATCTCCCGCTGTGCATGTTGTGAACCCAGCTAGGTCAAACTAGTGATGGCTGATAAAATTGTTGCTTCCCGTAATTGGGACCAAAATTAATTCTATGATGAATGAGGAATATACCCTTACCTACTTTTTAATCTCCTTTTTCCCATGACATCCTGAGGAAGCTGCGAAGAGCCAACTAAATCAACTCCACATTGTTCTGCTAATTGGAGTCTAAGCTATTTGCTCTTGAGAACTTACATCCCAGGATAAAAGGGGGGGGGAGGAAAAAAAGGGGGGGAATCAATGTTTCAATAAAAAGGGGAATAATTGGGAATTTAAAAAGAAATGAGGGAAAAAAGAGTGTTGATTTCTGGCTTACTTGCTGCATCCCGGAAATACAAATGAAAAACTAATGTGGTAAGAAAAATGCATTGTTGATGTGATTATTCTAAGATTATTTTCCCAACAAAATGGTTAACATGAATAAATCATTCTCTTAGTGGAGAAGAACCTAAGCTTTCCACCCTGTACAGTCTGCTCATTTGGGATTATGTACAATCTGTGATGGCGAGGAAAGCTATGGCAAATCTACACAGCGTACTAAAAAGCAGAGACATCACCCTGCCAATAAAAGTGCGTATAGTCAAGGCGATGGTTTTCCCAGTTGCAATGTATGAATGTGAAAGTTGGACCATAAGAAAGGCTGAGCGCCAAAGAATTGAGGCCTTTGAACTCTGGTGCTGGAGAAGACTTCTGCGAGTCCCTTGGACTGTAAGGCGATCAGACCAGTTAGTCCTAGAGGAGATCAACCCTGACTACTCTTTAGAAGGCCAGATCCTGAAGATAAAACTGAAATATTTTGGCCACTTAAGGAGAAGGAAGGACTCACTGGAGAAGAGCCTAATGGTGGGAAAGATTGAACGCAAAAGAAGAAGGGGATGACTGAGAACGAGGTGGCTGGATGGAGTCACTGAAGCAGTGGGCATGAGCTTAAATGGATTCCAGAGGATGGTAGAAGATAGGAAGGCCTGGAGGAACATTATCCATGGGCTCACGATGGGTCGGACACGACTTTGCAACTAACAACAACAACAACAACAATCTGTGATGTGGTATGTGATCACATTTGTTTACTTATGATAGGAATTGAATTCAGAAAAGCATCAGCATTATTAAACGAATATAGGTACCAGCAGGAGAAGATGACACAAATGGGGAGGGGGGAAATCTGTGGAAATTCAATATCAAATCTAACTGTATACGCCAGAAGTTCTTTCTAGTGAATGAAAATAAAGATCCTGCATCTGAGGTGTGGGGTTTTTTCCACCCTCCAACATGGAGAATGTGCTGCTATTTAGAATTCTAGACATTCACTATCTTAGTCATCTTGTTTCCAAATCATAGGAAATAAAAATTGCATTTTATGGATCAGGCTATACTTGGATTGATTTGACTTGACTAGTTCCAAATCTGGAACTTTAACAAGGAATTAGATCATTTTTACCAGATTTAAAGAAGGGTGAGGGAAATGATCAGAACTAGAAGTTAAATGAAATGAAACAAAATTAAAAGGATTCAATCTGAGTTGGTCACCAGGATCAGGGGTTTAGTTTTCCAAGCCTTTGAACGTGTGCTGGACCCCAGTGGTGGAATTCAATTTTTTTTTACTACCAGTTCTGTGGGTGTGGCTTGGTGGGCATGGCTTGGTGGGCATGGCAGGGGAAGAACACTGCAAAATCCCCATTCCCACCCCACTCCAGGGAAAGGACACTGCAAAATCCCCATTCCCACCCCACTCCAGGGGAAGGACACTGCAAAATCCCCATTCCTGGGGGAAGGATATTGCAAAATCTCCATTCCCACTCCACTCTGGGGCCAGCCAGAGGTGGTATTTGCCGGTTCTCCGAACTACTCAAAATTTCCACTACCAGTTCTCCAGAACCTGTCAGAATCTGCTGAAAAGCACCCCTGCTGGATCCCATCCTCAGGTAACTTGCTTGGAATGCTGGCTTGACAGCCATGGACAGAAAGACATTACAGAGGGTGATGAGCACAGCACCAAAAACCATGGGCTGACCCTTGACCTCACTGGATGAAGTTGCCTGGACCCGCTGCCTTGATAGAGTGAAGAAAATCCTCAGGGATAATTCACACCCTGGTCAGCACTTCTTTACTCTTCTACCATCGGGCAGGAGTTATAGAAGCATAGCCAGCCAAACAAATAGCCTGAAAAATAGCTTTTATCCATCTGACTGCAACATAACACCCCAATTAGGTTTAACACCTTATGATTCTTGATGAAGATATCTTTTCTTTTTTTTCTTTTTTATTGAAAAGGTTTTACAACAATTAAATTTTTCCCCCTCCCCCCCTCCCTCTTAACCCCCCCCCCGGACTTCCCGGAGCAAACACAAGGTATAGTTCCTTAAACAAAACAGTCATACATTAAATTTTTAAAATCTAACACAATTATAATCTTTCTCTCTCACATAACCTGACTTCTTCCATTAAAATCAAAAATAACATCCTTCATTCAAAAGCAATCCGAAATTTCTTAATCTGATATCTATTTTGAATATAATCAATCCAGTTCTTCCATTCATTTAAATATTTTTCTTGAGTACTGTCTTTCAAGAAGGCTGAGATTTTAGCCATCTCAGCCAAATTGGAAACTTTCAATATCCATTCTTCTATTGTGGGTAATTCTTTTTTCTTCCAATATTGTCCAATCAACAGTCGTGCTGCTGTTATTAAGTTCAAAATCAACTTAGTCTCAATCACTGTACAGTCCGTTGTTATTCCCAAAAGGAAAAATTGCGGTAGGAACTTTATCTTCTTCTTCAGAACATTCTGCATAATCCACCAGATTCTTATCCAGAAAGACTTAATTTTCTTACAAGTCCACCATACATGAAAATATGTAGCATCATCACAATTACATCTCCAACATTTCGCTTGCATATCTGGATACATACATGATAATTTCTTAGGATCTAAATGCCATCTATAAAACATCTTATAAAAATTTTCCCTTAAATTCTGCGCTTGCGTAAATTTAACATTTCTAACCCAAATTTTTTCCCATGTTTCCAATATTATTGGTTCTTGAATATTCTGTGCCCATTTTATCATACAATCCTTTATTAAATCTCTTTCAGAATCTATTTCTATCAACACAGTATACAATCTCTTTATATGCCCCTGAGTTTGATTTCTAATTTGTTTAACCAGATTTTCTTCATTTTGAATGATACCAATTTTCTGATCTTCTTTCCATCTAGCCTTTAACTAGCCTTTAACTTTTCTTATATGTACACTCAGAACATATGCACCAAGACAAATTCCTTGTGTGTCCAATCACACTTGGCCAATAAAAAATTCTATTCTATTCTATTCTATTCTATTCTATTCTATTCTATTCTATTCTATTCTATTCTATTCTATTCTATTCTTGTTGTGTATGGTTTGATTGGTGGGTTTTTAGGCGGGAAAATTAAAGATTCTGATTGGCTGGTGCCTCAGCCAGGTGGATATAAAAGGGGCACCTTCCACAGGTGCCCCTTGCTGAAGTCTCACACTATATTAAAGAGTTGTTGTCACTCACTTGGTCTCGTGCCTCCTCAATCACCCAATCCAACAAATCTATTCTATTCTATTCTATTCTATTCTATTCTAGGCTAGGCTAGGCTAGGCTAGGCTAGGCTAGGCTAGGCTAGGCTAGGCTAGGCTAGGCTAGGCTAGGCTAGGCTAGGCTAGGCTAGGCTAGGCTAGGCTAGGCTATTCTATTCTGCTCTAGGCTATGCTATGCTATGCTATTCTACTCTACTATCTACTCCTATTCCATTCCATTCCATTCCATTCTATTCTATTCTATTCTATTCTATTCTATTCTATTCTATTCTATTCTATTCTATTCTAGCAGAAAAATAATTGCTACCAACCTGCCTTCCATTGAGGACCTGTATACTGCACGAATCAAGAAGAGGGCCGTGAAAATATTTGCAGATCCCTCGCATCCTGGACATAAACTGTTTCAACTCCTACCCTCAAAACGACGCTATAGAGCACTGCACACCAGAACAACTAGACACAAGAACAGTTTTTTCCCGAAGGCCATCACTCTGCTAAACAAATAATTCCCTCAACACTGTCAGACTATTTACTGAATCTGCACTACTATTAATCGTTTCATAGTTCCCATCACCAATCTCTTTCCACTTATGACTGCATGACTATAACTTGTTGCTGGCAATCCTTATGATTTATACTGATATATTGACCATCAATTGTGTTGTAATTGTTGTACCTTGATGAACATATCTTTTCTTTTATGTACACTGAGAGCATATGCACCAAGACAAATTCTTGTGTGTCCAATCACACTTGGCCAATAAAATTATTCTATTCTATTCTATTCTATTCTATTCTATTCTATTCTATTCTATTCTATTCTATTCTATTCTATTCTATTCTATTCTATTCTATTCTAATATGATAGATTTGCAGGGCCAGTGCAATGGACAACATGTTCATACCGGTGTAATATAATATAATGTTATTATTACTTTGGTTCAGGGATTTCTTTTATTTATTGAGTTATTGAGATGTGTTTTGTGTTGGGGGGGGGGGAACCTGCACCAAGGAGGCTCATTCAATCTCATTGTATACATTTTGTGCATGTTACAATAAAGCTTTGATTTGATTTGAACATCTCTGTAGCAGAATGTGTCTACCTGTACCAATAAAAGAGAATATTTGTAGCTCATGGTTGAAATGAGGGGTCCTTGGTGCTCTCTGAGCTTGCTTGCTTTCTTGCAGACGTTTCATTACCCTAACTAGGTAACATCATCAGTGCTAGTAAAGAGGGATACTTGCTATCAATTTATATTCTTGCTTGTCTGTGGGTGGCGGCGACCTACCTGTGTCTACCAATTGCACAGTCTGCTACAGAGTTCCCTGAGGATGGGCTCCAGCATGAGTCCAAAGAGACTAAACCTCTGGTCTCAGTGACTGACCCACATTGGATCCTGCAACATTATCCTGGGACATGTATATTTGCCTTCATTTGTGAGACATTAAAGGAACCAGACATATTTATACTAGAAAACAATATAGTAATGGCCAAAATTGTGGAAACCTTTTGGGAAAAGTGTATTTTCCAAAGCTAGCTAATAACACCACTTTTTTTTTTTTGGGAGTAGTACCATAAAATTATACATCAATGGAAATATAATTTAATCAAGAATGTACTGCAATAACTTTTATGAAGGATTTGCTATTAGAATAGCAGTTACAGTATAAAGAAGAAAAGTGAAAGACGTAGAAAAAATGAGATATACAAAAATTATCATCATGTCAGTTAATACTTAGTTGGGTAACCTTTAGCATGAATTACGGCCTTACAATGTCTTCCCATGGAATGAACCAAGTCTTTTAGTTCTGCAGCTGTTATCATGTGAATGATTGCTTCTATTAACTGGATTTTATTGCTGGGTCGCTTCTGACTAACAAGTTTCTTTAGTCAGCTTCATAGATTTTCAACTGGGTTAAGGTCTGGGCTATTCCCAGGCCATTCCAACAATGGAATATGATTATCTTGAAACTCCCCCCCAAAAAAGTGGTGTTATTAGCCATCAAACTTCAAAAATACACTTTTCTCAAAAGGTTTCCACAATTTTGGCCACTACTGTACGTACAAGGAAAATATGATACTCACAAGGATGCTACATAGTTCTTCCATTTTCTCTTGTGATAAAAGAGAGAACATTAAATAATTTTAGTTTTAGGAATAGAGATTGTGACTGAATAGTTAGAAAAAACAAACCCAGGCCAGTTTAGCAAAGGAACAAATTATCCAGAGGGAGTAGTTGTGGGCAATCCTTAATTAAATGTATTCAAGCAGAAACAGAATTGCTCTGTAAGTGATCTCTAAATCTGATAAGTAAAATAAATTAGATAGCTCTCTGTTGAAAATGATATAATCTGACACCTGTACTGAGCAGGTAGTTGAATCCATGTGCATGCAAGCAGAAGAACAGAAGAACGGCTATAAAATAGAATTTTAAAAATTAATGGATAGAGTAGAGGTAGAAGATAGCACTAGTTATGCAAATCAGATCCAAGCTATATTGACCACATTGCCATTCAATTTCATCAATCAATTTTATTTAACTTCTGAAGATGAATCAAAAGGCACATAAATAGATCAGAATAAATATAGGTGCTTAAAAAAAACCTAAAGAAATTCCATGGTTAGTAAAATGAGAACTGACTGAAATTACTTTTAAGTCATGAATCATTTTAAATCATTAAATCTTTCACTTTGAAGTGATAGACCATTGGAAGAGCATATGACAGATTGAACAAGGCATACAACCAAATATAAGATTCAATGTTTCCCTCAAAGATACTAGGTGTTTATATGCTTCTGATAAAAATCTCCTTCTGCAGCTTGATGAAATACTGAATAACTTCTGAAGCTTTCCAAAAGCCCAGATTTGGTTTGGGTGACTTAAGAATGAGGTCTCACTTCACCTTGTCAAGTCATAAAATCTTTCCAAAATGGTTGAAGTGGAAGGTAATCCAGAGTGACAGGAGTAAGGGGCTTTTTCCTAGAGGGCAAAAAGACAGCAGAGCTTGGAATGTCTGGAAGAGGGAAAAGCCAGACCCTCCCTAGAAATTCACAGAGCATATTTAATAGTTATACAGTTATACAGATAGCTGCTTTTGTTTGGCAAGATTCTGTCTGTAGGCAAACAACGACAAAGGACCACTCAGAAGTAACTTCATATGTTGATCTTAGTTTTTTGGGCCTGACATTAATCTTACCAGACTAATTATCTTTATAAATATACTCTGTAAATTGCTAAGGAGAGTCCAGCCTACCAAATATTTTACCACAATGGATCAGGATTTGGCTAAATCCAATACATATTGAAGTTTCTGCCTCAGCTGTTAGGGCTTCAAGTCAGGGGAAACCTTCCTGTCAGTAAGAGGCAAGAATGAGTATCTCATAAGTGCTTCACTCAGCTGATAGAGGAGAATGTTTCCTTCCGTGCAAATAAATTTTGAGGAATGACTAGGATGACAAAGCATGCAACGGGAAACATCTACAATGCTCGAGCCTCCGGGAAAAGTAACTTGTGTTAGTTATTGTCTAGCAACCATGCCTGCTGAGCAAGCTATTGACAACACCCAGGCACAAACTGAGCAACATGTATATGCAGTACAATGCAGTGAATCATGTGCAGATCTGTACATTGGGGAAACAAAACAACCACTTCATAAACGCATGACACAACGTAAGAGAACAAACCCATCAGGACTAGATTCAGCAGTCCATCTACATTTAAAAGACAAAGACAGCTAAGCCACATGTTGGGCAGAGAGGACCACTTGGTTTGAAAGAGAGGGTCAATGAGGCCATCTATGTCAAAATTGAACAGCCTTTTCTCGACAGAGGGGGAGGGATATGACATCATCTATCTCCAGTTCACAACCCAGTCCTTTCAAGAGTTCCAAGAAGGCTCCGCACCAGGAATGTCAAACTGGTGACCTGCAGGCCAGATGCACCCCAGCTCCACAAAGGGAAAAAACATCGCAAAACATCACATGACGGTAATGTGATGCCGCAAGTTTGACACCTGTGCTCCACACCCATTTGACCCCGATGACACAGATAAACCTCCAGGTGGCCTAAACAACTCGTTAAAAGAATGCAAAGGACTCGCTGTCTGCAAGGACTATAAATCCTTCCATTCCCCTGACTATCCAGTCAGAGCTGAAGAAGCATCTTGGATAAAAAGTGAAATGTCTTTAAAAAAAAACCACAAAAAAACCAGAAAGTCCAGTTGTCTCTTGAAAAAGCAACTTTGGGACAACCATGACCTGAATGAGTAAGAATCTCCATCGACATTAAGTTATTGACAAATGCTCCACTTCAACGTACAATATATTTGCAATATAGTCCACTCGCTTCTGTAAACATCCCAGAAAGGGTGGCCTGGCAGGTTATACCTCATGCCTCCCACCGACCCGTACGCTCACACAGAGAGGGACTTCTCAGGGTGCCGTCCGCCAAACAATGTTGGCTGGCGGCCCCCAGGGAAAGATCCTTCTCTGTGGGGGCTCCTACTCTCTGGAATGAACTTCCCCCTGGTTTACGCCAAATACCTGACCTTCGGACCTTTCGCCGCGAATTGAAAACACATTTGTTCATTCGCGGGGCTAACAAGTTTTTCTTAAACTGCTTAAATTTTTAAATTCTAAATTCTATTCATGTTTTAAATTGGGGTTTTTAGATTTTAAATATTTTAATTTTTCCGCCAATTGTATAATAAGTTTCTTAATTTAGTTTTTAATTGTACATTGTTTATGTTTTATCCTGGCTGTACACCGCCCTGAGTCCTTCAGGAGAAGGGCAGTCTAGAAATCCAATAAATAATAATAATAATAATAATAATAATAATAATAATAATAATAATAATAATAATAATAATAATAATAATAATAATAATGGCTTCAGTATTGTTTGCTAATTGAACTAGGAGGAGAAAAGGAGGGCATTAATCAGAACTGATTTCAAATTTGGTTCACTTGAGGAAGTGCAAATGGTGCCTGCACCTCAGGGCAAAGATTGATACAGCTTTAAACAGGCAATTTCTCTAATATCCCATGTCTCAGAGGATAAGGAAAGAATAATCAGTTGCAGCAGAAATGTTTCTCTCTTGAGTTAAGGAGTAAGTAGTACAAAGTTTAATGAAAGGCCCAGTGCAAATTATTCAAGGAAATGGCTGTTTCGCCACCATTTTTACTCCAAAATTTATCTTGAAAGAGCACTCAATTTGTCACTTATGTCTCTTTCTTCTTTTGTCTAGATCAGGGGTCTCCAACCTCAGCAACTTTAAGACTTGTGGACTTCAACTCCCAAAGTTCTGAGAGTTAAAGTCCACAAGTCTTAAAGTTGCCAAGGTTGGAGACCCCTGGTCTAGATCACTTTATTCTGTCTCTATTAGAAGTGCTGATTTTTATTCAGATTTTTTTTCCCCAGCAGCTCTGCTGTTGCTAAGATTATCACATACCATCTTGTTGGACTCTGTAACTCTCTTGACTTCTGAGACTTGGCCTAACCAGGATCTGAACATATAAGATGATGGGTACAATAAAAGAATGGGAAATCCTCTTCCCTTGAGGGTCAGGTGATCCCCAGCCTGCTTTCAGATGACCACAGCTAGCAAATATTCAAAGTATTCTGATGAGAGGATATTTTTGAGTCTGACTTCTTAGGCAAGGCAGGGTATAGGGAGTGGGAAAAAAGAGAGAAAAAAATGGGGATGAGAGAAGATCTCCTTTTTTCCACTGTTTGATTTAATCCCTCCTATCTTCATAAGAATAAACTAGAGCAGGCATGTCAAATTCACAGAGTCATGGCGGCTTCATGTGACGTCTCGGGATCTGGCAGGGACAAAGCCAGCATGTGATGCATCCAACCATTTGAACTGGAGGATATATAACAATACCATGAGCACCTAGACTTATATACCACTTTACAGTGCTTTACAGCTCTCTCTAAGCAGTTTACAGAGTCAGCCTATTGCCCCCAACAATCTGGGTCCTCATTTTACCCAACTCAGAAGGATGGAAGGCTGAGTCAACCTTGAGCAGGTGAGATTTGAATTGCCAAATTTGCAGTCAGCAAGCAGTCAGCAGAAGTAGCCCTCAGTACTGCGCCACCGTAGCTAGTACAAGATACTGGGAAAATAGCCTGGTCAGGGAAATTACAACACATCCCAGAATCCAATGAAAAAACTTTCATAAATACGTGATGTGAACACATCCACGAAGTCACAATCTGCTTAAGGACATCTTTCCCTATGAAAATGGACAAGCGACTCCCTCAAAAACTCAGAAAGCAGGATGATTCTGACAAAATGGAAGGATATAATTTGAAGCTGAAGTGTTAAATAACCTATAAACCGAGAGCAGTCATCTTATTATTTTGTCCTTTCCCAGCCTGATGTCCTTTGCATACAGCAGGGTACATTACAACATTCCAAAATTCTTAATTAACATTTTGAGAGTAATAGATACATCAGTCAGGGGATCAGGAATTCTTCAGAGGAGAATGTAGCTAAATCAGAAGCTGGATTAATTTACTGACTGTAGCTAAGGGTCGTCTTAAACATGGGCACCTTCCAGCAGCAGATCAAACCAATTCCGTGCAGTAAATCAAATCACCAAAGATGTGCCGCTCAAATCCTCCGAGCTTGGAAGAGGGTGTTAGGAAATAGAGCAGAATAACTTGAAGAATGGCAGATTTGTATTGCTTTTATATTAGGGCCGTGATTGGCACAGAAGTGTTTTCTCTCCAAGAACCATCCTCTGTCATAGAACTATAAAGGAAGCAACAGAGGAGAATGATAACTGAGAGCAGCTAATGAATGTGTCAGTTGCACTGCAAGGAGACATCTTCATTTATGGAACGGTGGACCGGCTGGCAAAATGAAGTGGCTCTTTGGGAAGAAACCAATTCTATTTAAAAATGCTGAATGACAGTTGTCTTGTAATAAAAGTAGAAAGCTTTGTTAAGAAGAGAGAGATGAATGGCTTTCATTTTAGTCAAACAACAGTGCCTGTGGCTTCAAAGTCTGAAGACAGTGGCTATTTTCTTCTTTGTTCTTCAGAAGTGTAAATCAAAGTGTAAATCTGTAGACAGCAGTTTTCATAAAATTATGAAAAAGGGGGATTATTTTCCCAGGGTCATTCTTCCATAATAACAATGCTTTATTTCAGGGGCGTCATATTTGGTGAGGGAATATGTCAAAACCATCAAGGAGATGGGCGTGACTATATAATGGAAGTCCTGTCCATCTTGATTTTTTATATATAGTTCTTCTTCTGACATGGATGTGCCTCTGTTTTATAGAAGAAAAGAAGGTGACAGGTGAGACATTTAAAAATCTTTGAACCAGATTGGTTGAAACAGAGGCGGTTCAACTCAGGTTGAAACAGAGGCGGATTTCAAAAATTTTAGCAAGGGGTTCTCTGTCTGGTTGCTGTGTGGGCGTGGCCATGGTGGGCGTGGCCTAGTCAGCCTCCTGCACCACAGTGGGGGGCGGCATTTGTGCCCTCCCCAGGCTCTGGAGGCTTTCCTCGAGCATCTGGGAGGGTGAAAACAGCCTCGCCAAGCTACTGAGGCCCTTTGGAAGCCAGAAATGAGCCTGTTTCTGGCCTTCCTGAACTTCTTTTGCCCTACCCGAGCCTCCATGCGCACCCTGTACTTACCTGCATCCAAAACAGGCCACGTGGTGACTCCTGGGAGGGGCAGGGTGGGGTGGGAGGGGCCAGCCAGGAGTGGGATCTGGGGTTTCTCTGAACTGCGCAGAATCTTCGCCAGCAGCCCATCCCTGGGTTGGATTAGAAGACTTCCAAGGTCCCTTCCAACTCTGTTATTCTAACTTTTATCCTGCCATTAACGACAACTGGTAGCCTTTCTTGAGATTGAAATAACCACACCAAACTTCAGACTTCGTTGCATTTTCTCTCATTGCCTGCTTTCTATAACATCTTGCCTGGTGAAGACTTCTGGAAAAACAACAACATCTAAGCTTGAACAGTCCTTGGTCCCATCTTGCTTGTCCTCAGGCAGGCATTACTATTACAAATTTTGGATTAGAGTTTATGAATATTTCAGCATTTTTTCCCTGATCTCTTTTTTTCTAAATGAAACCATGATTCATGGTTTGAAGTGTATTTCAGCACAAAATTGTGGGTACTTCTAAACTGCTTCCTTTTCCATTATCTTTTGGAAACAGGAAATTTGTCTTAGATTGTTGATCCAATTAACTCAGCATTAAATGCAGTGAATGATGAGAACTATCTAAACCAGATGTCTCCAACCTTGGCAACTTTGCGACTGGTGGAATTCAACTCCCAGCATTCCTCAGCCAGCATACGCTGTGATGTTGCTGTGATGACCCAGGGCATGACACAAAGGTGACACAGCCAGAGAACCGATATGAGTCCCTTTATTATCACCAACTGTGCCTCCAATGTCCCTTTCAACTCTCCGGCCTGGCGAGAGCTCTTCTACCAACCTGTAATAGTCTTTGGCTGGCAATACTTCAGTCCCAAACATTGTAAGCAGAAAACTTCTAACAAAAAATCCAAAGGTAAGACAAGGTAATTAATCCAGCAGGGCAAGCAAAATAAGGAATTCCACAAGTAAAGTAGCACGGCAGTAAATCAAACCCATTGGGAGGATGCCAGGATTCAAAGAAACACCAGATAAACTCAGTGTTTGTTCCCGACAAATGCCCCTCCCATTTGCCTTTCCTTTTGAACTCTATCAGCAGCTGTGCCTTGTAAAAAGGATTGGGTCCCTTTCTTCCCTCATAAGGCACGCAACCCACAGTGCTCTCTTCTCCGTTCCTTCCTGAGCTGTCTAGCATGAGGAGGGGGTGGGCCTTGGTCTTGATCTGAACCCCCTCTCCCTTGTTCTACCTCTCCCCTGCTCTGCTCAACCTGACTTTGCTCTTCCCCAGTTTTTTCCACAGCCAATGGATCCACTCTCTCACTCTCTGTCAGCCATTCCTCTTCCCCTTCAGATTCAGACTCCAACAGGGGCATGACAGTTGCCAAGGTTGGAGACCCCTGATCTAAACATCCAAGCAGCAGTAAAAAGGAAGACCTTTCACAGGAATCCCTCCCTTATCTTTCCAATGTTTATCTCCTCAGCTAATAATGCTTTCCCACAGTTACCAAGGGCAATCTGTAGTGAAAGAAAGCTGTTCTCCAGAGAAGATTATCTGCTATTGCTGATGATCCTGAGACTCTCCTGATAAGCTGCTAAGAATTTCAGGGTTCCTGAAAACTTAATTTGGAAATTGCTGTCATAAGGCATGAATAATATACAAGGGCTGCAGTACCTAATACCAGTTTCATATGCCTGAACAAATGTTTGTATTTTCTTAAAGCCATTGGACAGTATAAAAAAATAGAACGTAATTTAATTTACCTTTCATCAAGTGTCTCAGGATCATCCACCAAAGAAGCTCAACTGCAATTCATTGAATTTCATTTTCACAACAGCCTCTGAAATAGGTTTATGATTTGTTCAAAGCTACCTTCTAAGTGTTTACACCAGGGGTGAAATCTACTTACCTTCCTTACTAGTTTGGAAGTGCATGCACCATGTCATGTGTGATTTTGGACCCTCTACACATGTGCAAAGCCTTCTGTGCATGGGCAGAGGGTAAAAAACAGGTTACTTCCTTACCTAAAAACAGGTTTTAATGACGTCTGGGCGGGTGGGCACAGCCTTGCACTGTCGCCATTACCAGTTCTCCAAAACACTCATCGCTGCTACTGGTTTGCCTGAACTGGTGCAAACTGGTAGCATTTCCCCTCTGGTTTACACCAAACATAAAGTGGAACCTATATTTTCTCAATCCAAGAAAAACCCGGTTCAGACACCATTCTCTATATGCACAGCAGGTGTCCTACTGAATTTTTCCTCTATTTTTTTCTCTAGAAGCTAAAAAGACTGTTCCTAAAAGAGGTCCTGAACTTGCACTAAGAACAAGATCCCCAGAAGCTCAGGACCTATTAGCTAATAATCAATATATCCCTCCTTAATTACATCCCTGTGAATATGTATATAGAGGGGGCCATGGCTCTGAGGTTGAAAGATGATGAGCTTGTCAGCTGAAGAGCTGGGTTTGAGGCCCAAGCTCCATGCAATGGACGGAGCTTCCGTTACTTGCCACAGCTCCTGCCCATCCTTAAAGGCATGTAAATCGGATTAAATTACTAGGTGCCACTTTGGTGGAAAGGTAACAACATTCCCTACATCTTTGGCATATAGCCATGCTATCCACGTGACCATGGAAAATGTCTTCTGAAAATGCTGACTCCCTCAGCCAAGAAATCGAGATGGGCATCATACCCTACAGTTGGACACAACTGACAGGAAAACTTCACCTTTAATATGTATATGTAAAAAACAAATACATGAATGAATGAATGAATGAATGAATGAATGAATGAATGGTCTCAGATAAAATGTACTTAATATTTTTAAACTGATCTAAACTTTTTCGGATTAGGGAATGCCCTAAAAGAGGGGCCACCAACCTTTCAGACCTCAGGGACCACTAAATTCATAATTTTTAATCCTGCGGACCAGTAATATGATTTTTAAAAAAAGAAAAATAGTATTTAGTGCAATATAAAAAATGCAGATAATTTTTCTCTGGACCACCAAAATTTTCTCACAGACCACCAGTGGTCCACGGACCACTGATTGGTGACCACTGCCCTAAAACATTCTCATCTAGAGATAGACCACCAGCTGATGTATTGTTTAAGTATCTTTTGTGCTCCTCGTTGTTTTGCTTATCTATACTGGTCTCCCAGATGCATGTCTTTTGTAATTTTTATTTATTTAGAAAATTTATATTGCTGCTTATTCACACATGGAGACTCGAGGTGGTTTACAAGGATATTAAAAATAGTGTATAAAAGAAATAAAAATAAAATAATAACGCCTCACCCTTCCACCCAGGCCACAATACACAACTCATAATAGCCATTTGATAGGCTGTATCCCATTCTGGATTCTCCAGGCCCACTGACAGAATCACGTCTTTAGGGCCTTCTGAAAGAGTGTTAGAGTTGGGGCCAGTCTAATCTCCAGGGGGCTGATGTTCCAGAGAGAGGGAGCCACCACGGAGAAGGCCCTTTTCTGGGTCCCACCAGATGTATCTCCTTAGGGGACTGTTGTGACTCCAGCCCCCGAACCTGGCCCCATGCCCGAAAGTGACTCCGAGAGTGAGGGGGAAGGTCTGGTAAGGCTTACCTCGGGAGCACCGATTCCTTTGGCTGGCTCCAGGAGCCAGAACCAGACCAGTCGGAGGATGTAATGAGGCCGTCATCCCCTGATTCCTCCCTTCCCCAGGCTACGCCTTCAGACCCACCTGATAATAATAATAATCAAGCTTGGATCGACCCGCGCTTCAGAAGATTAGAGAGGCGGTGTCATCAAAGGGAAGGGTGGGGCAGGAGCCCCACCTCACAGGATATATAAGGAGCTTTGGGACTGCTCTTATTCCATGGGAATAAGCTGAACCATTTCAAAGAGAGCTGAAAGTCTTACTCTGTGAGTCATTTGTTTGAACTTTGGCAGGCAGCTGCGATTTCTCTGCCAGGACTGATAAGAGCCATGAATCCACTGGCTGAAGGCCAGCTCGTTGCTCTGAAGTGGGGAAGGAGATAGAACAGGGACGGGACCCACAATATTCCTTGTTTCTCTGCTCTAGTGAATCTGATAGCTGTGACTGGCAAGAGATGGTCCCTCAGATGACTAATGCTCAGTCAGCTAGTTTTAACTCAGCCATTTTTGTTATTAACAATAATGAACAATAACAATAATTTATGAAATTATTGTTCATGAGGCACTAATTTTCTTGATTTTGATGCTTAAAACTGCCGACAGGCTCAGGCAGTCTTCTGATTTAGGCCGACTAATTACAGTATTGCACTAAGATCAGATGAGGATTTGGAGTGCCCTCATCATATTAGAAGAGGGCACCATAGCTCAGAAGATAAAGACACTGAGCTTGTCAGCTGGAAAGCTGACAACCCGGGTTTGAGACCTGAGGGCCGCACAATAGAATGAGCTCCCATTCTTGCCCAAGCTCCTGCCCACCTAGCAGTTCAAAAGCATGCAAGTGAGAGTAGATAAATAGGTACCACTTTGTGGGAAAGTAGCAGCATTCTGTGTGCCTTTGCTGGCTACGTGCCATGCTGGCTACGTGACCATGGAAATGTTCTGACCAAGGCATTCCCAAACCACGAAGCAGACTCCTTATCCCGACAAAAATCCCTTTTTATTAAGTTACTGTGAATTTCTCTTATTCACATTCAGCAAAGTCTTTCAAGGGTGGATTCACAGTCACAGACCTTACCTGGCTTGGAGAGCTGCCAAGCCAATACCTTCAAAATTTGGCAAGGAGTCTCGGAGAATCATGAACCAATTAAGTGAACTAATTGTCTCCTGCAAACTCCCCTCCCCTTTCGCTCCTCTTTTATTACCTATGGGAGGGGCCATTCATCATCCACCTGTGGCCTTACTCCCAAGTCAACCCTTGTTCCTTAGCTGTTCCCTTTGTCTGGCAACTCTGTGCATGTGCATACTGGGAACAGGCTCCAGATGTTCGTCTGCATCACTGATGTCTGACTCCGAAGGCAGCTGATACCTGTCATATGGCCCTGGTTCCCTCTCTGCCTCTGATGCAGAGCCCTCATCAGAGCCTTCCCCAGACCCCAGGACTGGCCCATGTTCCTCCCCAATCTCCTCACTGTCCGAATCTGCTACCAACTCCGCTGGCTGCTGGCGGGCCACAACAGGAAAATGTCTTTGAACTATGCTGACTCTGTTGGTCAAGAAATAGAGATGATCATCGTACCCTAGAGTCGGACATGGCTGGACAAGAGAAACTAGTGTAATGTTAAATACTAGTGAATTGATTGTCAAGGTTCCAGAAAAACCTGACATTGATATGCTAATTAACTTTTTTTTTCTAAGATGATTGAGATAATCTAAAGTGTGTGATTTTGACTTCTAATAGTCTTTCCTGACTATTTTTTTCCTACCTGAATAATAATAATAATAATAATAATAATAATAATAATAATAATAATAATAATAATAATAATAATAATAATAATAATAATTTAATTTTTATACCGCCCTTCTCCCGAAGGACTCAGGGCGGTTCACAGCCAAGTAAAAACAACAGTAAGTAAATGCAATACAAATAAAATCAATAATTAAAAAACTTATTCAATTTGGCCCCGATTTAAAAATACATTTAAAAAACATAAAACCCATTAAAATTTAAAAACCCAGTAATAAAAATTCTAAAAATTCTATGCCAGTCCTGCGCGGAAGAATAAATACGTCTTCAGCTCGCGGCGGAAGGTCCGAAGGTCAGGAAGTTGTCAAAGTCCTGGGGGAAGTTTGTTCCAGAGGGTGGGAGCCCCCACAGAGAAGGCTCTTCCCCTGGGGGCCGCCAGCCGGCATTGCTTGGCTGACGGTACCCTGAGGAGTCCCTCCCTGTGAGAGCGCACGGGTCGGTGGGAGGCAAACGGTGGCAGTAGGCGGTCCCGTAAGTAACCCGGTCCTAAGCCATGGAGTGCTTTAAAGGTGGTAACCAGCTTTACCAACTTGAATGACATTGTCTAGTATTGCTCCTTTTTATTACTAACATTCTACAGAAGTAAAGTGTTACATTATTATTTTTTTTAAAAAAAAATAAGCCATGGAAAGCTTTTTGCTGTTTTACTGGACATGGGTTTTTTTCTGCAAGTGTTTGTTATAACAGTTACAAATCGTTGGGCAGTGAAATAAATGGGCAAAGTTGAAAATCCTTTTTTTTACCTCCCCATATCTAACATTCCAAAGTGGTTTCGTAATATTTCATTACAGGAAAACATGCTGTGATATTACATTATGTCTTTTGATCTGAAGCATAAATTTGATTTCTTGTGACAACATGTCTTCATACCTCTTGAATAAGTGGGGTTAAAGCCGGTAATACAGGAGCTGGCTTTTAGAATATTAAGTAACTAGTAAAAAGAAAATGCAAAGGGGGAATTGAATGGTGAAGAAAAGAAAGCTTAAAGATAAGTTTGGAGCTTTATAAATTATGGCTTCAAATTCTACTCTACGATGATTACCAGAGCTTGTAGTCCATTAGGACAATATGAAAAGAAAGATGAATATATTTAGGGTAAATCATACAAGCTATCATTTCTTAATTGATTAATTAATGTCATTTCCTTATGAGTCCAAAAAAAAAGAAAGGAAAAAGAAAAAGCACCCCACCAACCTAGTTCGAACCCCCTCCCCCCAGCCACATGTCTTCGACTTATACCAGTTTGTTGTTTTTTTTTTATTATTCAAAAAGTTTTACAAAAAATTTTTTCCCCCCCTTTCCCCCCAACCCCTCTCCCTTCACAAACCCCCTCCCCCCTCCCCCCCTGGCTTCCCGGAACAAACACAAGGCATAGTTAAAAATAAAACAAACATATGCTAAAAAATTTTTCCCAAAACTATTATACCAATTCTCCTCTCTAGCTCTGACTTCCTCCTTACATAACCAAATCCTTCAAAAATTAACAATAAACAGTAATAAAATATATAAATCAGTAGAACAAATTAATCCTAAAATATTTAAAACCAGCTAAAGCATAAAAATCCAATCCAGTTCAGAGAATATCTCCTTATAGCTTCTATAACCATATAACCATATAATTTCCCCCAAGTCTTTCTTACATAAGATCTTTCAAGAATATTCTATTTAAAATTCAATACAACAGATTATAAAATTTATAAAATTTCAATAGAGAAAATTACAATATTATTTAATTAATTACAATATCTATTCAACTTTAGTCCTTCCTCATCAAAATCCAGTATATCCAAATATCTAGTCTCTTATAATCACAAATTGCCTTTCGGGGACACTAATATTTTTGTCTATTAATATTTTAAAAAAACCTTGTTTCAAAAATAATACTTTTGTCTCTTGCCATTTTTTTTGGTGCATTAATCTCTGTCTTTCCTTGGTTGCTCCTTTTAAAAAGTCAATCACAATATTTCCTAGTAATTCCTTATGTCCAGAAATCCAAAAATTACTGCCGTATATTCCATCAGTCCAAAAAAAGAACTCTTGGGAAACATTAAGCTTGTGAGTCTTTTCCATTTGAGGGACAATCTCCTGTAGCACAAATTCAGGCAGCTCATCCAAACTATTTAAAGAAAACTTCTTTAGATCACCTTGTTTCTTCACGATCAAATCTTCATATTTATCCACTTTTATTTGTATGTCCTCCATTCCATTTTCCGAATAATTGCACTGGTTAATTTGCTCCAAACTCTCATCCAAAACATCCCCATTTTTTATCAATTCGTATTTTTGAATAATTAAATACATACTTTCTGTGTAGTCCTGTATAAAGTCACGAATCCATTCTTCTGAAAGAACCTCCATAACAAAATTCCTGCTGAGAATCCCCTTGTAAAGTACTTAAACAGCGTAATATAATCCAACAGTCCACAGTCAAACACAACTTATACCAGTTTGTTTAGTGACCGTTTGAAGTTACAACAGCACTGAAAAAAGTGACTTATGACCTTTTTTTACACTTAGAACAATTGCAGCATCCCCACTGTCATGTGATCAAAGTTCAAACTCTTAACAACTCATATTTGTGATGGTTGCAATATCCTGGCGTCATGTGGTCACCTGTTGTGACCTTCTGACAAGCAAAGCCAATGTGGGAAGCTAGATTCAGTTAACAACCCTGTTACTAACTGAACATCCTTAGTGGTTCACTTAACAACTGTGGCAAGAAGGATCATAAGATAAGACAAAGCTCATTTAACAAATGTCTCAGAAATGTTGGGCTCCATTGTGGTTGTAAGTTGAGGATTACCTGTATAGTTGTCAATTTGCAAAGCATCCCTGCTCTCAAGTTGCCATAGGCAAAGGGGATAGGAAACCAATAAAGCAGCATGGCAGCCAAAGATAGGAACATATGTCTCTCAAGGCTGTCTCCCAGGGTTACCCACAGCGGCCAGAGAGGAGTAATCTCTACAAATTGCTCTGTTGGGAATGTGATTGATGACACACCCTGGGGGGAGCGGGGAAACAGGGTCATGATTGGGGCCGTAAATTACGTGGGGTCAGAGTTGGCTTCACTTGGGTACCTGCCAACATGAAGCACCTAATAAATAACTGGCTTTCCCTTGAAGCTTGGCTCGAGGCTCATTATTTAATTAGGGCATATGTCGGAACCCTGACAATAGTAAGTTTAGGGCATGTATGGAAAACTCAAAGGGCAACAGAGGCAGCCCACTTTTTGAGTATCCTGACAGTCTTTCCAGATTGCTAAAACTTTCAGTGAGACTTGAAAGGCTTAAATATGCATATTTAAGTAAATACATCTGTCTGTAAAGCAGTTTCCCAAGGCTGAAAGGTGTGCCCATCGCAGAGTCATTATCTGTCACTTCAGATCTCTCCTGCCAGCCTTGGAGGATGAATTTCTTTTCAAAAAATGAGGAAAATAAATAGCATGCAGACGCTCTGTTGAAGGATGGCACTGGATGTTGTACTGTTGTTGAGCATAATTAGGTGTCTCCAATTCCTTTGTCTCCAATTTCCTTTGGCCATGAAATGTGGGGAAAGACAATTTCAGGAAAAAGTAAATGGATCAGAGCTTTTGACGATCTATTCACCATGTTTCTTTTTGCAGAATGAGTTTTTGTAAGAAATAGCCGGCTTTAAAAAATAAAAAAAAGCAGAGAAATAAACCCTTTCCCAAGGTGTGTGTGGATGTGTGTATGTAGTTGGTGGACACTTAATGAATTTTACAACTGAGTTCTCTGGAAGATTAAAATAAAAAAAATATTAGGCTAGAAGAATTTTTTCAACACACTAAGATCCACCCTAAGCCCTTGAATACACAAAACAGAAAAAAAATTAATGCACCAAATCTGTACCTGATAGGTATGAATGAACCAAGTGGGCTTAGGTCCCAAAGTCACCAAGCTGGCGTTCCTGTCAATAACATTTATGTCCCAAAGGTGCTTTTTCAAAAGGCAACTGGACTTTCTGATTTTTCTTTGAAGACGTTTCGCTTCTCATCCAAGAAGTTTCTTCAGTTCTTCAGCTTCATCATTCTTGGATGAGAAGTGAAACAACCTCAAAGAAAAACCAGAAAGTCCAGTTCCCTCTTGAAAAAGCCTCTTTGGGACAACCATGACCTGGATGACTGAGAATATCTATAGAGAATAACATTTATAATTACATAGAATTGGGGACAGTAGGACAGGGATGGTAGGCACGCTGGTGTTCTTATGCACACCCCCTTAAGGACCTCTTAACAAACATGAAAGGTCCACAGTAGACAGTTTAAGGTAAAAGGTATCGGGATTAGAGAGACTAACAACAGGATCAGGTAGAGTGTTCCAGACATTTACTATTCTATTGCAGAAGTCATTTTTCCTAAAAGCAAGATTAGAGAGAATCACATTGAGTTTGAATCTATTGATAGCCCTTGTGTTATTACAGTTGAAATTAAAGTACTCATTTATAGGTAAAACCTTTTGGTAAATCATCTTATGAACTAAGCTAAGTAGATGGTGTAGTTTTTTTATTTTTTTATTTGCATTTATATCCCGCCCTTCTCCGAAGACTCAGGGCGGCTTACACTATGTTAAGCAATAGTCTTCATCCATTTGTATATTATATACAAAGTCAACTTATTGCCCCCCAACCATCTGGGTCCTCATTTTACCTACCTTATAAAGGATGGAAGGCTGAGTCAACCTTGGGCCTGGTGGGGCTTGAACCTGCAGTAATTGCAGGCAGCTGTGTTAATAACAGACTGTCTTAGCAGTCTGAGCCACCAGTTCAAGGCGATCTCCCTGCAGACCTAAAATTTCAAGCCTGGTGCTATAGGGAATTTTATTTTGAGCAGAAGATTTGACTACTCTTCTAGTAAAATATCTCTGGACCCTCTCTAAATAACAGAACAAATGAAGTTTGTTATTTAACAAACAAATCAAATCAAGTAACAAATCAAGTTTGTGATGGCATGAATGTTATGCAAATGAAAATAAACGTTACTTCTCTACACTGTTACCAATAAAATTGTATGAATATGGACAATTTTTGAAGGCATCGTAGGCTGAAAAATGATTTCACACAAGTTTAATTATTACAGCCGTTTGTTTAGTGACCTTTTGAAGTTACAATGGCACTGAAAATAGTGACTTATGATCGTTTTTCACGTGACTTATAGCATCTCCATATCTACATGTTTAAAATTTGGATGCTTGACAACTGGTTCATATTTATGACGGTTGCAGTGTCCCAGGGTCATGAGGTCACCTTTTGCAAATTTCTGACAAGGAAAGTCAATGGGGAAGCCAGATTCACTTAACAACCGTGTTACTAACTTAATAACAGCAGTGATTCACTTAACAACTATGGCAAGAATGATTGTAAAATGGAGCAAAACTCACTCATCAAGTGTCTCACTTAGCAACAGAAATGTTGGGCTCAATTGTGGTCGTAAGTCCAGAACTACCTATACTTATTTTTTCTTTAATGTTTTTTTAAGTCTCTAATGCTTAGGAAATGAGCCTTTTTTACCAAAATGTTATGCTTCCAATTAATCATTTTAAATATTTGGATTCTTCCCTCACATTGATATTTAATTTAATTTGAAACCAAGCATACTCCCTAAATGTGAAGTTGGTCACTTTGGGAAATGTGTAATAGGAGATAGTCCTTAACATTTCAAATTGTGCCGTGTGTATTTAAAGTCATACCGATTTATCAGTCTAGAAAAAAGGTTGAGAATGTTCTCTTAATCACTAACTATAGAAAATGCCAACTTTTCTCAAAATTCTGCCTGTAGCAGTAACATAACATAATAACAGAGTTGGAAGGGACCTTGGAGGTCTTCTAGTCCAACCCCCTGCCCAGGCAGGAAACCCTACACTATTTCAGACAAATGGCTATCCAACATTTTCTTAAAAATGTCCAGTGTTGGAGCATTCACAACTTCTACAGGCAAGTTGTTCTACTTATCGATTGTTCTTACTGTCAGAAAATTTCTCCTTAGTTCTGGGTTGCTTCTCTCCTTGATTAGTTTCCACCCATTGCTTCTTGTCCTACCCTCAGGTGCTTTGGAGAATAGCTTGACTCCCTCTTCTTTGTGGCAGCCCCTGAGATATTGGAACACTGCTATTATGTCTCCCCTAGTCCTTCTTTTCATTAAACTAGACATACCGAGTTCCTGCAACCGTTCTTCATATGTTTTAGCCTCCAGTCCCCTAATCATCTTTGTTGCTCTTCTCTGCACTTTTTCTAGAGTCTCAACATCTTTTTTACATCGTGGCGACCAAAACTGGATGCAGTATTCCAAGTTTGGCCTTACCGAGGCATTATCAAGTGGTATGAACACTTCACGTGATCTTGATTCTATCCCTCTCTTTATGCAGCCCAGAACTGTGTTGGCCTTTTTGGCAGCTGCTGTATAAAGGTTTTATATAAAGTATAAAGGTTTTATTTCAGGTTGGGCTTATTTGTCTGTCCTCTATCAGGCTCTTAAATTACAAGATAGTGTATTGGAAGTTTTCCATGTTACAATGCTTGTGTCAATATAATCACCTGAAAAACCTTAATCGTAGGGCGCAAAAAACTATATTTGAACAACTCCTCTGGGTTTCTCACTACAGGGGTAGTCACATAATTAGTACCGTTGAAAGGTACATTTTCAGTTTAGCAACTTGTCTTTTGGCAGGGTTCCCTTCAGTCTGCTGACATCCAAAGTGGATGCCTTCTGTCTTTTCATATCCTTGTTTTTAATCCTTTCCCAGAGTCCCTGTTTTAGTCTGAGTTGGGTGTTGGTAGAGTTTGAAAATAGGCTCCTTGTCTTTCTTTCAAAATGCCAGGCCTTATAAATTTCAGCCTTTTTATAACAACGTTGAGTTCTGAGGTTTCCCTCATTCTAAACAGAAAACAGAATAACAGCGTTGGAAGGGACCTTGGAGGTCTTCTAGTCCAACCCCCTGCTTAGGCAGGAAACCCTACACCACTTCAGACAAATGGTTATCCAATCTCTTTTTAAAAAACTTCCAGTGTTGGAGCATTCACAACTTCTGCAGGCAAGTCGTTCCACTGATTGATTGTTCTAACTGTCAGGAAATTTCTCCTTAGTTCTAGGTTGCTTCTCTCCTTGATTAGTTTCTACCAGTGGTGAAATCCAAATTTGTTTACTGCAGGTTCTGTGGGCATGGCTTGGTGGGCGTGGTGTGGCTTGGTGGGCATGGCAGGGGAAGGATACTGCAGATCTCCATTCCCACCCTACTCCAGGGGAATGATGCTGCAAAATCTCCATTCCCACCCCTCTTTGGGGCCAGCCAAAGGTGGTATTTGCCAGTTCTCCGAACTGCTCAAAATTTCTGCTACTGGTTCTCCAGAACCTGTCAGAATCTGCTGGATTTCACCCCTGGTTTCTACCCACTACTTTTCTGATCAAGGCTGATCAAGGTACCCTCTTTATCCCTGTGCTGCATAAAATAGTCACTTGTGGTTTTGCGCTGCTTATACACAAACACTGACTCACTCTAAAGCAGTGCTTCTCAAATAGTGGGGCGCGCCCCCCAGGGGGGGCGCGAGGCTCCATAAAGGGGGGCACGTTTGACCTCGGCAAACACTGTCATAACAAGCTAATGATACTATTTATAGTCGCGCGCGAGGCGCAAAAAATGTTTTCTTCTTCCTAAGGGGGCATGACAGAAAATAATTGAGAAGCACTGCTCTAAAGGTAAGATTGAAAAAATAAAAATTCTACTTGAGTACAGTTTTTTAATTTTTTTAATTTAGAAAATTCATCTGGCCTTAACTTTACTTGTGAGTTCCAAATACCATGTTTCCCCCAAATCCCAAATTCCAATGGATAATGTGCAAACTGACACCAACTGGGGAAATTGTTATATAAAATTTGCTCACAAAGTTTTGGGCTTGCAGCACAGTTCCACCTCAAAAAGAAGATCTCATTGTTTCAAGGTGGTTGGTTCGGAGCTTCTTTCTGACAACAACTGGCTTCAAGGAAGCATCGCACTCATGTTCCTAGATGCTGTGTACAGCACCACCTGCCTCAGTGGTACAGAATCGCATAGGTTGAATTGAACGTGCCATTGAAAACCTTCGTGTAACTGTGAAAAGAGCAATGGTTAAATTCAGTGTTCACAGGACTGCTGTGCACAACTGCAAAACCACCCCAAAAGGATTGTAATTGCTTTTCACTACCCTGAAATGCATGCCGAATAGCCAGAAACTATTCTCCAAAGCACCTGAGGGTAGAACAAGAAGCAATGGGTGAAAACTAATCAAGGAGAGAAGCAAACTTAGAACTGAGGAGAAATTTCCCGACAGTGAGAACAATTAATCAGTGGAACAAACTTGCTTCCAGAAGTTGTGAATGCTCCAACACTGGAAGTTTTTAAGAAGATGTTGGATAACCATTTGTCTGAAGTGGTGTAGGGTTTCCTGCCTGGGCAGGGGGTTGGACTAGAAGACCTCCAAGGTCCCTCCCAACTCTGTTGTTGTTGTTGTTGTTGTTGTTCTTGTTGTTGTTGTTGTTGTTGTTATTGTTATTGTTATTATTATTATATATTATTATTATTTGGTATGCACACCTAGCATTGTATGGAGAGTGCAGACAGGTTTTCTGTGCCCGTTGGTACCCACCTATAGGCATTTGCGTTTATAAAAAAGGGAGACAGCATGGCACAATCAGACCTGCAGATTCTTTTAGTATAGCCCTGGTCAATGAAGTAGGCTTAACCTTTCTTTGGAGTTGAGTGTAGAGTAGAGTGATCTATCATATGGGACCATGAAAAAAGAAGGGGAAGAGGAAGGAGATGGAGATGGGAATGGAGAAGGCAAATGAAATCACAGATGCCTAAAAGATGAAACAAGCATGAATAGAAAATCTACCCCTCACAAACTTGTGTGTACAACATAAAACAAATATTAGAGGTTAAGCTCACATTGCAAAACACATTTCATCCTCACCTCCCCATCACAAGACTCCCCATTGGTGACCCATACCTGACCCATCCCAAGACCCACAAGATGTCCCTCACTTAACCACATCTGACCTATCCCAAGATTCGTACAGGTGACTCATACCTGACTCATCCCAAGACCCACAAAATGATCTTCACTTGACATACCCACATCTGACCCATCCCAAGATTTGTACTGGTGACTCATACCTGACCCATCACAAGACCCTCACTTGAGACATCCACACCTGGCCCATCACAAGACCCTGACCTGATGGGACCCTCACCTGGCATGACCTCACCGTCACAAGACCTACTGACCACACAAAGCCCTTATAAGCAGAAGAACACCAACACTGGACATCCCCTAAATTCTGCTGATAATGATCATTACCTAGCCTGATAATGAAACATTCAGAAACCAACCCATCAGCTCGGAGAACGAAGCTTCAGCCACATTTTATCATTTTGTCAACATTGTGGTTAGAAGCAAACAAGTTTGCTTAGAAGAACTACTAGCATTAGAAGGGAGAACTTCAGCTGACAACATTGGTTCATGCAGCCCCCTAATTCAGTGACACCTAACTAACTAATGAATGAACAGGAACAGGGAAATTCAGAAGCCAAGATTCATCGAGACCAATTTTTGTTCTTTAGAGCCGGCACTTGTCTCAGTTTCATTCTGGATAATTGCATCTTATTTTCACTACATTTAATCAATGTAATTTGTAATGCTGAGGCTCCAAATAAGACAGGACATTTTCCATTTCTGGTATAAGCTGCTATGTAGTGTTCTGTGAACTATTAAACAGCTGAATGCTCTATCCTTATTAACATGAGAAATTGTGCTCTTCCCTTCCTCTGTGACCATTTATCTCTTCCCTTCCCCTATGACCAGTTGCTCATCAGAGAAAAATCTGTCTCCATTAGTCATGCCACTCAAGAAGTCACCAAAATGGATTGGTGGAGCTGCTGCTCATTTGATGCAATGCAAAACAAACTTTCATAGAAAAAGATCAATGTTTCATGCAGGGCTCATTGGGCTAATCATGATTATTTAAATGTTTTTTCTTCCTAGTAAAATATACCATATTTTTTGGAGTATAAGATGCTCCAGACTATAAGACACACCTACCTTTTTTGGTGAGGAAAACAAGAAAAAGAAATCTGCCTCTGCCTCCCAGAATTTTTGCCTCATTGCAGCAAACAGCCTGCTTTACTTTCATTTTTGTTTTCAGCATAGCTTGATTAACACAAGAAAACAAAATCTGCTCCCAGCAATTTACCTCCTTGCAGCAAGCAGCAGAGGCCCATGCAGTAATAGGCAATGGCAATCCCTGCAGCCTGAAACAGTTGAGAGTCGGGAACAATCAACTTGTGCTAATTAGGCTGTGCTGAAGCTGAAATGGGCTGTTTCTTCTTGTTGCTTGCTGAAAGGAATTGCTGGGAGGCAGCTCTGTACATGCATGCACTAGGAACAGGCTCCTCCTGTTCCTCTGCCTCTCTGCTGTCTGCCTCTGGAAGCTCTGGAGTCCGCACATTGCTCCCAGATGGCCCTTACCCCATCTCTGCCTCCGATGCAGAGCCCTCGACTGGGCCTTCCCTGACTCAGGGACTGGCCCCTGTTCCTCCCCAGCCACCTCCTGTCTGACTCCACTGCCAGCTCTGTAGGCTGCTGGTGGACCACAACAGACCTCCTCAATGATGATCGGTTCCTAATCCCGTCATGTTACCCAACAGCAAAATCTATTGTTCATCCAACAATGTAAACTATTGTAATGAAGTCCATTCCCCTTGTTATCCATTGTCCTCTTCCTCTCTTTCCTTCTACTTTTCCTAGGATTATAGGCGTTCCCAATCCTTGATCCATAGACCAGCACCAGGCCATGGCATGTCAGAAACCAGGCTGCACGAACTAATGAAGCCCCATTCGTGGGATGCAGACAGCACACGAAATGCGCCCCCTCCATTCCACGGAAAAATCTTCCTCCAAGGTACTGGTCCCTGGTGCCCAAAAGGCTGGGGGCCACTGTAATAAACTATTCAAGAAATGGTGCATATTAACATCACTATATTTATTCATTTATTTCAATTTGGGTACCACCCAAATCCAGACTGATATTGGACAACTCACAAAATAAACTTTGAAAAACACAATACATAATGAACATCCAGCCAAAGAATACAGGAAACACATATTAAAAAACACAGACAATAAAGCAGGGGTGTCAAACTTGCATCATCACATGGTCATCATGTGAAGTAACATGACTGTTCCCCCCTTTGCTAAAATGGGTGTGGGAATGGCCAACGCATGACGCATCCGATCCATGGGCCACGAGTTTGACACCCATGCAATAAAGAATACCTTTGATATACAACTCAGTAATTTAACAGAACAGTGTCACATACTTATTGTCTAAAAGATCAATGATTCAGT